>NW_024466607.1:31605000-32345000 GCF_017591425.1 Ochotona curzoniae | reverse complement strand
AGCCAGGCCACGCCCCAACCCGTGCACGGGGATGAGACCGACTGCCTCGTTTGTGCTTAAGCATCCTAGTAACTTGTGTTTGACTCTTGTTTCTCCATTTCACTTAATGATTTTCTATGTATTGTTGCAGACATCTCAACAGCGAGCATGCGCTGGACGATAGAAGTACAGCCCAATGTAGAGTACAAATGCAGGTTGTACAGCAGTTAGAGCTACAGGTAAAGCCAAATTTATTTTTAATATTACCTCAGTATTCCTCCAATTCCAGATTGCTTGTAGTGTTCTGTAATGAGTTCCTGTGTGCTCATTATTCAAGGGAAGGTCCAAGATCTGATGGTGTTCTTTATTTCATTTTCATTTTGTAACTCTCTGGGCAAGCGCAGCCTTGGTTCACTGTGGGAACTGCTCAGAGGTTCCCAAGCTCTGGGCACTTCTGTGTGCAGCCGATTCTCAGTTACCACTTTGAACTCGCTCTCTCGCTCTCTCGCTCTCTCCCTCCCTCCCTCTGTCTCTTCCTCCCTCTTTCCCTCCCTCCCTTCTTCCCTATCCCCCTTCTCCCCTCCCCTCCTGTCTTTTCCTTTCAGCTTTCTGGTTAACTGGTGCTGGTGGTAAGTCCCTGGCGTTGTTAACACTGTGAAGCTGGAGCTAGGAAGACAAGCTGGAGAGAGAGAGAGGTTGAGAGAGAATGAACGTGAATGCAAAAAGCGCGAGTGAGCCAGGGCGAGTGAACACATACAAAAGCACATTTTCCGAGTTACAATGGGAGGTGTATGAGGGTTTATTTCTCGTGTTTCTTTGACTCCTTTTCTGTCACTGAGAATGATTGAGAGTCACGCGCCTGTTCTCAGCGCACCTGCTCACGCCGGGTGTGCGCGTGCATACACGATCTGCCACTCGGAAATGCATTGGGTTGTGTGGAATGTGTGTTTCTATTAGCAAAATGAACCGGGGTAGATTTTTCTGCAGGATCACACTTGTGAGAGATGGGGACATTTTTAATGTGGATCCTACTTCGAGGGGTAACTTGTTGATGAATCACCATATTTCAATGATAATTCCGGTCTAGTATAATTAATAGAAAATTAGCTTCCAAAAGTAAAAAAAAAAAAAAAAAAAAAAATTAGGTCAGAAATGGAGATTATTCAAACATACAGTTGCAAAAGCCTGACCTTGCAAACCCCATTTATGCAACCGAGTTCCAAAATGCTTTTGAGTGCTGGATGACTCACTATGGCTTCTTCCTCTGCCTGGTTTAGTGTAGGCAAGAGGTTAGCCGACTAGGGGAAATTAAAACAATGTTGTACATTATAGTGTTACCAGCCTTGGAAAAGCCTATTTTGTATGCGAGACAGCTAGGCCGAGATATATGGAGAGCCCTAGGCTAAGTACAGAAGATAATTACATTTGGAATTTTACTGAGTTAAGTCATTTACAGCTTCAAATAGTTGCAGAGAAAAATCAGCCCAAACACACTTAAACTTTTTGTTGTGACTTCTCAGGATAGAAAGGATTTTTTTTTTTTAATTAGTGATCATCTCACATGACAAGTTACATTTTTTAGTAGGATTTTTCTCAAAAAGTTATTTTCTCCAGCTAGTTGATATTTTTCTCATTCAACAGATTAAAATGTATTAGAACTGCAAGATATTTATACAAGCAAGGGGCACATCATAAAATTTCCAACTTTTTATGGGTCTTTGAAAGTTTCTTTAAATTTTACATGTTTACGCGAGGAAGGAAGAAAGTAGGTGTAACCGTCCCTCCAAGCTGACCTGCAGTTGAGCACCGAAAGCCGGCGGGCACCCGGAGTCTACAGAAGGCAGTTGTTCTGAACTCAGCGTGGTGGTGTCGGTAGTCTTGACAACACGATACCAGTTCCTTCTTTTTGTTTATTTTGTAGGATTAAATTCCTAACTTTTGGGTTCATACATTAACTTGGTCTTCAGGGATGTCATGGTGTTCCCAGGAACACATCGCAGCCTGCACAGATCTGAGTGTGGGGCCGGGGACGGTGGCTCCTGGCCTGAGTGTATCTGTCATTGTTCGCTCTACAGAGAGAGATGGGCTCGCAGCCTCAGTGTTTCTCGGTGGGTGTGGCCTAGAGGTGGGACTGAGTCATGTAAAGATTCTTTGGTTATTTGGAGATTTCGTTTAATCTTCAGTTTGCTTTTGTCCCCGAGCCTTAAATCAAAGGCAGGGCAAGTTTGTTTGCCTTTTTTTTTTCCCCCTTGTAAACTTGCAATAGGAAGCAAAGAAGATAGGGCCAGTCATTCTGATGTGGTCATTACCTGTGCTGTTCTGAGAACCTGCTTACCTGCAAGTGTGCCTGAAATGGAAAAGGCTGCAGGTCAATTCAACAGGATCAGTTTCTTCAAACTTCAAGGATTAGCAAGACCACTGTCCTGGGGCCAAATCTCATGAACTAATTTACATTTTGAATGATTCAGAGAGAGAGAGAAAAAAAAACCCAAAAGAATCATATTTCATGGCTGATATTCAAATGTTGGAAGCCATGCATACAGTTGTATTGTGGCACATTTTTGCCCAGATCCATTTATGTATTTCTCATCAATGGCTGCCACAATAGTAAAGTAATTACAGCATACTGAGTCCACAAAGCTGAAAATTCTTGTGGTTTGACTCTGGTCAAATTTTGTCAAGCAGCCCATGGTCAAGGGGTGCAGAACAAGCTTGTGTCTCCCTGTTGGCGGCTTGCTTTTCTCAAGTCCCCGGCTCCCCAAAGTTCTGCTCCCCTCTTTCGGACTCTTAGCCTTGTGTGCCAGTCCAGTGAACCACACTGCTCGAGTTTCCCAGCTAGCAGTTTCACGTGCTCGCCAGCCTTGGGGGCCGCGAAAGGCTGGCTAGAAGATACTCCTCCACATCCACCCAGTGAGCGCAGCACGCGTGGACAAGGAGGAGTCCCATGACAGGGACCTTGCCCGAGTCGCTGTGATGTGCCAGGGAGATGAGCACAGATGGGGCTGGCTTCCTGGTTCTTACACGTCCAAGAAACAAAAGACTACAAAATAATCACTCGGTGCTACTGTCCAGTCTTTGGGCGGAGCTAGCTGACACTCCGGAGGTTTTGAAAACCTCTGGAGTTTACTCAAAAGATTTCAGTATTGCAGAGGGGACAAAGGAAAGTGCACTTTATTCATCAGTTACTTAATTCAGTCAGATGGAATAAACAACGAAAATGTCAACCACCGTTTAGTATTCCAAGACTCCTTCCCTGAAATAGACCTAAGAGGAGGAGCGCGGTCAGGTTGGCCGGAGTCTTTGCGTTGCAGACCTCTCACATCTGAGACTCTTGGCGACTAAATACAATAGTATCCCAGGCTAGCGCGAGTCTTCCGCGTCTTCCTGGTCTCTGAGGTTCAGCACTGTCACGCTCGGGCCCTCATGGTTGACACTTTCACGCACTTGTGTCTGTGCTTCTCAGTTGACTGCCCTGGCAGTCCTTGTCCCCACACATCCTGGGATACTGAGGAAATCAGGTTTCCACAGGGAATGCCCTGCACATGACTGACACAAGAATGGCTACTTTTTCCCTTAAAAAAAAAAAAAGTATTACTTAGTTCAGGAAATTCCTGAACTCCAAGTATCTCATAGCAATGTACAGTTGGAAATTACCATCGATTTACTTGAATTTGATAAAGATTTATACCGCTTAGTAGTATGGGAAAGAGCAGTTATGGTATGTGCAGTTCCCCCAGGGTGACCACCATATTAGAGGAGGAGGAAGAATCAACCCCTGTCGGCTCTCTCTGCAGCTACTGAAGTCTCCAGGGTTTGAATCTGGCTGGGGTTCCCATTGCAAAAACAGGCAAGCGAGCAAACAAGCAAAAAGGCAGCAAGTTCCGAGTGGATCTTAGCACGTCATAAAAAAGGTTCAACAGTAGAATAATTCAGAGGGTGGAGTCAGCCCAACGAGAGACCCAAGCTGCTCAGAGTCCCTTGCTGTGGTTCTGTGTTACTTTGTAGTCCCCTTGAGTCAAAATCAGAGAATTCCCTCTGCCCAGATGGAAGGCCCTGGTATTCCTGCTCAGCCCTTGACGCCTTCCTAAAAAATGAAAATAGAGATGTGTGTGTGATTCAGTAGTGATTATCAGCCTGCAGGACTAGTGGCTGGAGTTCCCTTGCTAGAGCTGCCTACAGAACTGAAAAGGCTCCCGACCGCCAGTGCGGAGATGGCAGGCAGAGGCACAACTCAACGTGGTGGGATTCAGAGCTGGACCTACTGGTGCATGAGAGCTGTCTTGTCCCCATGCATCTAAAATATGACTGCATTCATGAAACCAGTCTTGGAAGATGCATGAGTTAATCTGTGTTTTTCCAAATATTTGGAAGATATTAGAAATAGTGTTTTCTTCATGCTGGAGTACTTATGTACAGTTTGACAGAGAAGCAATGTTGAATTGCATTCCCCTGTCGCACCTTTTTCTCCGAAGGGGAAAGGCGTCAGGCAGACGTGTTAGCGGGCACCCTGCCTTTGTGAGTTGCTATCTGCTATTTGATTGTTAATGACAGTTACCCTTCGCCAGTGGGCTAGCCGGAGGTTTTCCCTGTCATTTGGAAGCCCATCATTGGAAACCCCAAGAGGTGGCATGAAGCCCTTACTCTGGCACGGACAACCAGCAGTAAGAGAGGCCATGGGAATAAACTGGGTCACGGACATGGCTGCCTGACGTCAGGGAGTGCATTTTAATGTTTTACCTGTTTAATGTTCTCTCTTGATGATGGAGTCTTCCAGGATTATATGCAGACTTGAGAGTGAGAACTGGAGTGGAGGAAGGGCCCCACAGTCAAGTGTCCATGCTGCCAGCTCACACTCTGTTGCCCCAACTCAGACAGACAGGAATACGTTGGGGTGAGCCTGGCCCCTCAGCTGCTTGGGCCAGGATTGTGCCTGTGCCTGGGAAGAGAGCCTCAAGTACCAGTTTGGGGCCCAGGCACTGCAGTTCACGCTGCTTGGGTCTCCCTGGCTTCTTGCACGGGACCCACGTGCGCAGCGCTTTAGGTAAGCTGTGGATGGGCTAGCCCAGCAGCGTTGCAGTGTCTGGATGATATTGGTGTTTGAAGAAGAAGGGGAGCTATCTGCTATAGCAGGCAGGAGGGAAACAGGAAAGAGCTTTCTGTTAGCTAAGAGGTAATAGTGATACAGGCAGACTTGGGGCCGACTATTTGTTTTAATAATTTTCATGACCCTGTGGCATTGCTAAATTGTCATTGGAGAAAGATGTGTCTTGAACGAAAGAAAAGGGGCCTTGGAGGTCTTTGTGTTTTCCTCCTGGGTCAGGGGAACAGGCCTCCAGCAGCCCCTCGGCCTAGACGCAGAAGTGCGCGTTCGAAGCAGGCAGCGTGAAACGGGTCAGCCAGATCAGCATGAACCTGTTAGACAGGAGGTGGGAGTAAAAGGATGTGTACTTTAAATTTTTTAATAATTTTATTCTATTCAGTCACTGCTTCTCAAAGTGCCTTTTTTTCCAGTGACTTACAGCCTGGTGCTGAGGTTAAGACCGGCATGCTTTTCAGCTGCCCCACCAGGCTGCACTGCTTAAAGGGAGGGGCGTCGTGGAGGTGGTGGTGCAGCAACGGGCTGTTGGCAAGAACACTCCAAGCCAGGGGAGCTGCTTGAGTCTGCTCCCGGAGTGGAAACATCTACTGATTATTCAAAAGTTCATTTATATGCTCAATATAAAACAGAATGATCAGCCCCCCGGGCTCCCCTGGGACTCGGGGCATTCCTTCGACTCGGGATTTTCAGCTTCTAAAACTGCCCAGGTTCTGGCCGACTGGGATGAGTTGGTGCCCGTTCACGGTCGGTGTGAACCCACTGGCTGTAGAAACTGGTGAATGCCCGGGCTCCGCTGCCATTGAAGGGCTGGTTCCTGAGCTGGTTCTCGTGTCCGACCCTCACAGCCAGCCCTGTCCCTTGATTGTAACGATCGGGAGCACGTGCCTCAACTTGAACGGCCATGCTTGATGCACGTTTCTTCTTGTTCTTTGCAAAAGGTATTACTAAATTTACGATGATCGCCACTGGCCTCTTCAAGAGTCAACAGAGTGACCCTCTGTGCCCCCACCTGCCCCTTACAGATAAGCTCGTGTGCAGGACATGTGATGAATTTGTGCACGCCTGTGGAGGGAGTGATGGCAGCTAACCCAGCCTCGTAGTCTGTGCCTGTTACTGGCCGCTGCTGCCGAGGGTTTGTCCACGGAGGGCTGTTGTCCACCGGCGCCCCGGGCGGGGTTCTGTGTGCACCCCTGGGAGCGACCCGATCTTCACAACCGTTGGGGGCGGCTGGCGAGCCCCTGCCTGCCTCGCGGGGCGCTCTCCGGAGGAATCCGTGGCCAGGCAGCTCGGATCACTGCCGCTCCCGAGTCTTCCACATCCTCCCCACCAGGAGCCCTGAGCTCCAGGAGTATGTCAGCAGGAGGAAAAGCGCACCCGCTCAGACAGCAGCGGGGGCATTAATCCTAACTCGAATCAATTACCGCGCGGACGCCGCGTGCGATTACTGTCCCATTAGTGCTGCTATTTGTAATCACACCAGCTTGCTAGACTTTGGCAAATATACGGTCTGTAATGTATCCCCTTGGAACCTTCCTAGCCCCATCCGAGGCAGTCTTCAGGATGGTTCCTCCCAGCCCCGACCTTGCAGAGCCCCCAGACCATTCTGCTCGAGGAGGCTGGGGCGTGCTGGGGAGGGTGGAGGTCCTTGGTGGCACCGTGGCTTCTGCTGCTGCCGCCACCGGCGCTTTGAGGCCAGAGCCAAGAACAAGCTGAGTCGCGAGGACTCTCACTTGTGCATCCCCCTTTGAAAAGCAAGACACTTACTGTTCATAATTTAAAATCCCGCCGAACTTGAGGAGCATTAGAATTCCTAGACTATGACTGAGTATTAGTGTGCGTCTGCTTTAAATGTCAAGAGAGTCTTTAATAACAACATGTGAGGAATGTTAAGATGGTGACGGAGCACAATGGAAGTAGGGAAATTTCCTTCCACTGGGGTGAAATGAGCCATGGATTGCCCACCACCTGAGTGCTGCCGTGGTGGCAAAGAAATCCTTTCAGAGCTTTCACAGAGACTAGGCTGTGAAAGTATGTGGATTACCAGAGTTTCATAAAATGAGTCAAAAATAAGTAAATGCTCAGGGTCCGGTGCGATAGCATAGTGGCTAAAGTCCTCACCTTGCACGCGCCGGGATCCCATATGGGCGCCAGTTCTAATCCCGGTGGCCCCGCTTCCCATGCAGCTCCCTGCTTGTGGCCTGGGAGGGCGGTTTAGGACGGCCCAGAGCCTTGAGACCCTGCACCCACGTGGGAGACCTAGAAGAGCTTCTGGCTCCTGGCTCTGGATTGGCTCAGCTCTAGCCATTGTGGCCATTTGGGGAATGAACCATTGGACGGATCTTCCTCTCCGTCTCTCCTCCTCTCTGTATATCTGCCTTTCCAATAAAAAAAATAATAAGTAAGTAAATGCTCAGTCTGGGGGGAGAATGTCAGTTCAGCTCCTTCCATCTGGGCTGCCCTTTCTCCTCCGCTCCCCACACCCCGCCCCCCTCCGCGCCCCGCCCCCCCGTCCCCCTGTGCCCCGTCCCCCCCGTCCCCCTCCGTCCCCCTCCGCCCCCTCTCTAGTTTCCTTCTTGAGCTGCAGGTTAGAGACCTGGGTAGCGGGGGCAGTGCTGCCCGTCAGGCCAGTCTGTGTACATCACGGTTGTCTGCGGAGCTGGCTGTGAGTGTACAGGTTCGGGTGAGCCCCTGGGTGGTTAGATGTGGGATCCCTGTGTCGGAATTACCCCATGCCTGCCCCTGAGGTGAGCCTGGGCACCCCTGCTCGCCTGGTGGTTCGGGCTGAGTGCTTGGATGGCTGCGCGTGGGGGGTGGGCAGATCTGGCCTGCCCTCTTGCCCGAGGCGGTCCTTCGGAGAGCCCACTGTGTGAGGAGGTCAGACCAGGCGTGCTGCAGCCAGGGCCCGGCTCTGCCACCCCTCCTGGCTGAGACCTGCCGCACTCCCGGCTTCTCAGTGACCACCGGCCGGAGTCCTGCGGATGTCCCACGCCTTTGCGGTCTGAAGCCGGGACCGGCAGAAGAGGGGGTCACCCGTGTCAGCCAAGGGGGGAGCAGTTGCTCAGGATGAGAGGAAAATGCAGGGAGGACTCGAGAGACCCGTGGGAAGGGAGCACCACTACACCCTCCTCCCCAAGCTTTCTCCTCCATTTTTGAAACCAGGAAGGTGTTTGTTCTTAGCTGCTCTGTCAGCTCCGTGGAGCCCCTATGCTGTGTCCGCATCCCGTAGACTGTCATTGTGTATTGGAAAGAGTTAGAGGAGAGACACAGATCTTCCTCATGTTGGTTCACTCCCCAAGTATCCGCAAGGACCCGAGCTGAGCTGATCTGAAAGCGGGAGCTTCTTGGGGTCTCCCATGCAGGTGCAGGGTCCCAAGGCTTTGGGCTGTCCTGGACTGCTTTCCCAGGCCACAAGCAGGGAGCTGGATGGGGAGTGGAGCAGCCAAGTGCTAACCGGTGCCTATATGTGATCCTGGCGTGTGCAGGGCGAGGACTTTAAGCACTAGGCTCCCGCTCAGGGCTCTCCACAGCTCTTTCAAAAAACCAACAGTCAGGGACAGGTGGGCTGGGTGTCAGGGAGGCACCAGCTGCCACGCCAAGCCTGCGCCGTGTGCAAGAGCAGATCTTGCTGTCAGAAAAGCCCCTCAGAGTTCTTAGGCACCTGCTGCACCCTCAGGAGAAGCCACATCCTCCAGAAGCGTGCTGCATGGTGAGGCCAGTGTCACTGAGCGAGGCGTGACTTGTGCCCGCGTCCAACGGGGGTCACCCTCCACCGTCCCAGAGAACTGGTGGCTGCACTTGCTTCCAGGAACAGGCCCCACATGAGCAAGCTCCCTCGCGCAGGGCCCAGTGCTCTCCTGCCGGGGAGGCTCACCTAGAGCCGGTCTCTGTTGGTCCTGCAACGTGCATTAGTTCAATTTCCATTTACCTGCCGAGTTCTTACTCGGCCTATGGATTGAATTCCTCAGTCTGCCTTTCTCAGGATTCGCAATGCGGGAGGCAGTGCTGGAATACACTGGCTCATATTAAATGTTGGTCTTCTCATTTCCTAACAATGAACTGGTGCCGTGAATATTAACGGGAGTGGTGAGATCGTGTAATGATGGCATTACAAGTAATCAAGGAGGTGAATGACTTTTGAAGGGCCAGTGAGTGTTACACATGCAAGACAGCCGTCGTAGGGGGAGGATGTGGTTTCAAAGGGTGTGGATGTTTAGCTTATTTGTGTGTGCCTAAAAGCATAAAAAGTTAATTTGGCAGAGTTTTTTTTTTTTTTTTTTTTTGCCTGCATTGTTTAAACAATTGGTATTAGAGCTCTCATTGATTAAACGTAAAACTTATCTGGGAATATGATATTCCTCTTGTTACAACCAAAGAGTTGGATTTCTGCCCCCCTCTTTTTTTATTTTTTGTAACCTTGCCCACCTCGTAGAAAGGCAGAGCTAGAAGAGTAGAAGTGAGGCCCCTGGATAATCCTTGGAATTCTGTGTCCCGGTTGGAAAGTAAGAAAACGCTCCCTCCGGCAGTCACCCTGAAGGTGACGGGTGTGGCTGTGTGCACACATCCTATGTGTGTCTGCCAAGTGCTGCTTTGACCTTGAACTGGCCAGCCGAAGGTCAGCCTGCCACAAGGACTCCACAGAAGGCCATTCCTTTTGCTCTTAGGGATCTGCGTTTGTCTTTTGCCAGACTTAGCCTGTAATTGCAACATCACTGCTGTTTGCTCCTCAATTAAGTCACAATTAATATTCAGCAGACTATTCAGTAAATATCACTTCACACCCTTTAACTTGGATTGTTGAACGTGGCAGACTGCTTGTTTTTTAAAGAGAGTGACATATATGCCTTCATTCCCTCTACCCAAGGATAATTTTCAAAGCAAGAGCATTTTCTAAAAATCTTAAGAATATTTTTGTTTTGGCAACAGACAACTTAGGGTACTTGTGTTTAAAAAATAATAATAAATGCACAAAAATGCCATTTCCAACATTTTAATAGTCCTGAGACACTTTAGGAAACTAAATTCCTTTGGCATTATGTGTTCAGACAAATCTTTGAGTTTGGCTGTTCAGTAACTTTCTGAAGAACAGAGGATGAATAATAAAATGGCTCCTAATACAGTATCATTTTCATTTCCTGTTTGTTGAGAGATAAATGCTAACACTGTAGAGCTTCTTTTTTTCTTAATATATTCCTCCCTGAATCACAAGGGAATGAAAGGGAAAAAAAAAAAAAAAAAGAAAACCAAATGCGATAGGGCTGGAGAGTGAGTCATGGGTTGGGATGAGCAAAAAGATCCTTCCCTTTCTGCCCTCCCTGTTTCCTTCCTCCCCTGCTGCTGACCTCCTTTCCCCTGAAAGAGCTATCGAAAAAGGTGAAGCATATTTGATTATTAAATCTTTTACAAATCAATTAGCTTTATGTAAGTCTGAGGTTATTTACATTACCATGGGAGAAATGCACCCCTTCTCAGCTCCACACTATCACTCTGGACAAGTAGTTTAGCAGAGTCCTGAAATAAAACAGTGTGGACCCGCCAGCTCACTCTCTCCTCCCGATCAATTTCTTGCACAATTTCCCTAAAAAATCACAGCTGTTCTCTTAACTATACCTTGATCATATTCTGAGGACATATTTCTCACTTTTTTTTTTTGAGAATTAATTATGTCCTCTATGCCCAGCTGTTTTAAATTACTAAAACTAGTGTGTCAGGCTGATCAAAAGCAAACATAAATGCGGCATCCACTTAGTACTCGCATGCCCGCTGTGTGCATCCAATCAGACACTCTTGTGACTTCTGAAGATATTTTTAATAGAGTGATGAGTCTCGAAGTATTCAAATGAAAGTGACATAGAGCAGATACATACATACTGAGCAAATGAGTAAACACAGTCCGTCAGTGTGTGCTCTGGCAGCCCTGCTGGTACCTGCTAACGCACTTGCCAGCACTGTCTTAGTGCCTACCTGTGAAGAAAGAGAAAGATAATTTTGCATAAATGTATCCATCTGTCTAGGTTTTTTTTTTTCCCCTCTGTCTAGTTTTCCTTCTACAACTACAACAGGTGCGTTCACGAGCTTGAGCTGCCTAGCTCGGTTTCCTCTGGCATTCTCAGATTGGTCAATAGGCGTGATTCACCTTTGCCAGTCAGCTGTCCACGTGACATTGGACTCCTTGGTGCCGGCAGGTCTAGAACTTCCCAGTTAAAGTCTCTTGCATGTTGTTGTATTGAGAAATCGCACACTGACATGTCCGGGTACTTGGAGCTTGGCAATGGTCATAAAGATTTCAAAAAAATGAATAAGCCATGAAAATGAGTTTTATCATGTGTTACAGTGCCATTGTTCATTGGAACATGTAGCATTTGGGGTGTTAAAGATGGTAATGAATCTGTATTCAAAGAAATAAAATAGCATTTTTCTTCCTACTAGCTTGCAAAAGACAAAGAACGCCTGCAAGCCATGATGACCCACCTGCATGTGAAGTCTACAGAGCCCAAAGCCGCCCCTCAGCCCGTGAGTACCAGCCCTGCCGCTGAAGGCAGTGCGCGTGCGCCCGTGCACGGGTCAGGGCAGCTGACCTCAGTGGATTGGGGTATTGCGTGTATTGAGGCCTTCGCTGGTCCCCCGTCCTGATGAAGGTGGTGGGCCGTCCATCTAGCGGAGATGGGGGGTGATTCAGACGGGGTCCTTGGCCCCCGAGGCCCAAGCAAGCAGCTCTTCCTTGGGACAGAGTGATTGGTGCCAAATCAGAGTGCTGAAGTACATTAGGAGGACCACGTGCTGGAGAGTAGTAAAGTTTGTCAGGAGTCTGAAGTGAAAATGACCCCTTCACCGCTCGGGGACCAAATATGGTGCCCTGAGACTGCTTAGGAATCAGTGCTCCGGGATCTCTTGTGAAGTGACCTGCTTTGTTTTACTAGACCTTGAAGGACGCCATTCTAGCACAGGCGGCTCGTGTCAGAGCAGAAAGTTGATGCCGAATCGCCCAGTCCTGTCTTGGGACTCATTCCTTGTAATCAAATTCTTTAACTGTTGGATTTCTAATTTTCCTACGTTGGTAAAAATCTAGTAGCTTTAGCTGATTATTCAAAATGGAGACAGTGCTTTGCTTCTTGATTTTAAGATTTGTAAAATTTAAAGGTACACTGCCTTTATTTGATTTTGCTTGGAGTCACTGTGTGAAAATTAATTGAGCGTTGACAATCTATAGTTAGTACCGGCAATTTTAATCAATATGCAATGATGCAGCATAATGGCAAAGTATTGGTTTATCTGTTTTGACTGATTTTTTTCTATAAATAAAGCAAACATACACCCATAGATGTATGATTTATGGTGATAGAAATAAAACGGAGTCAGACTATTAACCCAGCAAATATGGTAGCCTGCCAAGATGCAGTTGGCAGACAAAATTAATGTCTGAAACAGAACACATTACTGAGATATAGGACATAAAATCATTAAACACTTCGCGCATCCATTTTTACTAGGAGCGTGTTGTTAGTTTCCATGTATTTCACAGTAAATGGGTGAAGAACTGGATACATGGGTGACCAAAAAGAAAGGGGAAGAGGACCCGGGCCACGCAGTAATGTGGAGTCGGGTGTGGTCAGCAGTGTTGCCCCCAGCAAGCCCTCCTCTTAAAGAACATGAATTCAAGTGGGCAGATTGGTAGTGCCGTGGAACGAGTTGGCTGAGCTCACGGACAGGCAGAGCTCATGGCAGAGGGTGCCCCTTGCCTGGGAACTCCGCACAGGTCTCCGGGGGGCCGTGAGGAGCCCTGTTTCCTGTGACTGCATCCAGCCACGAGGGAAAGCGTGAGGTGGAGGAACTTGTTCCTCCGTGGCTTACCGGCAGCCGTGAGAGCTGACAGATGCAGGGCTTGGCACTCCGGCCCTGGAATTGTTTTGGAGTCTGGGGCGCTTGGTGAAGGACAGGAGAAATTGCAGTGCATGGCTGGCACCGCGTGCGCGTGGGGCTGGGAGTGGGCAGGCGGCAGACACAGGTGAACCCACGGCGGCCAGTGGTCAGCAGCTGGTACAGGCAGCTGGGGGAGACACGAACGGAGAAGGAAGGTTTACCTTGATTAGTATTTTTTAAAAAAGTGTTTTACATTCTAGAAAATTATAACTTTGAAGGGGACCTCCTACTAAATTTATTTTTAACTGCTCTATTGAAAATTCTCTACCACTAGTCAACATTATCTCTTAGTAGCTCAGCACAGTATTTCTTTATTAAAAGAAATAGGCACGAATATTTTTGACTGAAAAATTAATAGCTTTTGAATTCATACACAGCAGGTTTTCTTTTGCAAAGAAGTCCAATATCGCACTTCTGTAACCATGTATTTAGAGTCCAAGTCAACCCTTTGACAGCTAGAGCAGCGCTACAAGCCAATATAAAGAACTCCAAGATGTAAACCAACAATAGGCCGTCTGTGTGAGGTTTGCCATTGTCAAATACATAGATTGTTTGGATTAGTTTATGTAAATGTACTGTTGTATTACCCTTTGAAAAAAAAAAGATCCCATTTGTATATGAAAAGTGGTTCCCTTCACAGGCGGCATTATAAATTCCTTATCCTTTAACTTACATGTAAGAAGTAAAAATTGGTGCCTGACAAGCAGATATTGTGTGACACTCTGTTGTCGGAGTGAACCCTGCCTTCTTTTCATTTATTGGAAAATAGAAAATTTTATTATAGATACCATCTTATAAATCAGGAATTATTAAAATATGTATAGGTGAGGCATTGGGAAATTAATTATAAAAGGTAGACATGCAATGTTTTGCATAAATTTTCATTTCCTTGTCAAAAAAAAAAGGAAAGAAAGAAAGAAAGAAAGAAAAGGCTGGGTGGGTGGTGGGGGCACACGGGCGGCAGGCCCTTGGTGCCTCCAGCCCGAGGGCCCTGAGCTGTCTGGGCACCGACCCTGATGCGAACGCGGTGCCAGCAGCCTCTGATTTACGCTGCCTATCCTAAATAGCGGAATGCCTGGTGTGTGTGTGGATGAGTATCCTTCTAGAATCTGCGATTTCAAACAAACAGTCCCTGGGATTGTAATCTAGCCATAGATGGGGACTTTCATGTTACAACCTTGCCAGTAAGTTTATGAAGTTTTTCTTTTTCCATTTCTGTTTAAAAAGGACCTCGTTGTTTATTTAAAAATTCTTAGTCACTAAGTGATAGAATGCTTTGCTGTAAATGTTGTCTTTCACTAAATGCCATTTGGGTGGTAAGTGTCGCTCGCTGTATCCAAGCATCCAACCAGTTCCCGTTTCGTTGCCTCAGAGAAACTGCCAGAACCTTGCACTGTTGTTACATCAGGCCAGGGACGCACTTTCTGGATCCTCTTGTGGAACTCATGTTCACATTTGGATAGTTAGAGGACAGGCTCATCCTGGAAGGCGCCCAAGTGTTCAGATGTGGATCTGAGCCTGCTGCGCGCTGGGCCAGAGGGCCCGGTGAGCTGGAGGGAGCGGTCAGAAGGGAGACACGTGGTGCTGCCAGGGAGGGGCGTGGGGTCTTGAGGAACAAGCTTCCCCCCCATAACTGCACATGCCCCCACACTCTCAGGGCACAAACGGTGCTGTCGGCAAGAGGCAGCTGACCGGGAACAGGGCACTTCCGGGAGATCCAGCGGAGAAACTGAGTCCTGAGAGATGGCGAGGAGGTGGGTTCGGTGTGGTCTACACAGCTGTGTGCTGCTGAGGCAGGGCGCTGAGAGAGGAAGATGGGTCAAGAGGATGAGTGTGGAGGGAGGGACTGTCCACATCAGTTGACAGACTTATGCTTAACCCAAGGCTGGTCTCTCTGTGGAGAAGAATCTGGAAGAGTTCATGGCGGCAGTTAGGTCATGGAACAGAAAGGCAGTTCTTGATGCCAGCCCGGAAGTGCCATGTTCGCTGTTATGTTTAAAAGACTCTACTCTTTTCCACAGAAAGATAAGTGAAAGCAGAGAACAACAGGATACTGCCCTGATGACAATAATTAGGACTCTTGTCCCAAACTCTGTAACATCCTCAGAGTAGATGCCAGAACATCCTGTTTTGAGGTTCCTGTCTTCATGCTAATCCCGTGGAGAATGTGTTGAGATTCTGTCTTGAGGAGGAGGGGTCAATTCAGAGGCGAGGACAACACAAGCAGAGAGGCTTGTGGCTTCCTGAGGCTGTGGAAGGTTTCCTGCAAGCTGCTTCGCTGGCGTCCTGTTAGGGAAGTGCTGGGTGGGCAGGGAGCCGCATGCTGGGGTGTCTCGCTGCACCTCCGTGCAGAGCCCTGGGGCCCCGAGAAACCACGCTGTTTCAGAGCTGGTGGGCAGGTCATTACCGTGCTGGTAGTGTATCCTCTTTGATGAAAATATTATAGAACACAATTGGAATGAAATGCAGTACTAGATGTTCCTTTTTGCACATTTTCTCTTGCTCGAACTGTAGCAATCAGGGCTGCTCTGAAATTGTTTTTAGCTACCACAAAAACAAAACGCCTCTCTCAGGGTCTTTTTTAACTCTTCATCAAGGTATGGCCACTCACTCGGGCTGCCAGAGCCTTGCTTTGGATTTGGAGAAATAATATTAGGCAGTCATAAAAAGGGATTGCTAAGCCCCACGCGCAAACGCCATCTTACAGCCTGCTTTTCATGGAATCTCTCCCTCATCAACTTGGGGCAGGCTCTTGGCTTTGTTTGTAGTGTCACGGCCAGTTACACCACCTCCTAAGTCTCTTCCACAGGGACCAGGTGAGATAGAAAAGGCGAGGCCCATCACCGAGGCATCCAGCTGCCATCCACTCCTCCTTCCCACCGCGTGATCGGGTCCCATCCCTGCGGCTTAGTGCACTCGGGCCAGTAAAAGCAGCAGTAGACAAACAAGTTCTGGGAGCCTGGAAGTCCCTCCCGTGCCCACTGTGTCCCTTGGTGTTTTGGTTTCATGTTTGTCTTTTGTTCTGTTTTCCTGTGAGGCAAGAGCACAAACAAAAACAAAAATGAATTCTTATGGGACTACTTAGGACAAGTCTGTTTCTGTCTGGGGTTTACATCAGCGGTTTACTTGCTTATTTATTTATTTTAATGGGAGTGACTCATCTTTAAAAGGGTGAGGAGATTACCAGTTGAAAACAAGAAACTTTTTGTTTTGGTTTTGTTGTTTTTTTTAAGATCCAGCCCAATATTAAATCGCTGATAGTGTTCAAACAGTTTGATGGCAGAGAAATCTAGGATAGGCCTGTGACCAAAGTGGGGGAAAGATGATGCTTGAAAGCACAAATAAATCTAAAAACGCTAACCCTCCAGCAAGTTTAAGTGACATAAGAATTTAACTTTTGGCCAGAGTTTCAAAGAGATTATCTTTGCTGAAATCATCACATGATGGAAAGTTGCCACGTAGAAAATATCAGAGTTACTAACTTTTCTAAACATAGCAACCTCTTTTAAAATAGAAGATGAACATAGAAAGAAAAATCGGGTTTCCATCAGGACAAGGGACCTCCCAGCCCAGTCCCTTCCATGCTCCATGCCCCGGAAAACACGATCTCTTAAAACCAGACTGACAGAAACACCTAACACATATACTTTCATTTCTAATTGATTTTTATTAAGATTGAATAGTTTGCAATGAAGATGAATATATCAAGATTACAAAAAAAAAAAATCCACACCCTTTCTAGTTTGCTCTGTTGCTGTGTCATTGATTTTTGGGGGTCCACTTTGGTCAGAGGACTTAATGAGAAGAGCAGGTTTGGTCTGAAGACAAAGCCTGCTTGGAGCCCTTCCCCAGGCGTGCCCCGTGCCCTCTCTCCCTGTCCCTCCCTCTCCCCCTTCAAAGGCGATTTCTCCTTGAGACAAGCACATGATCATCAAACGAAAGTTTGAAAGTTAAGTAACTTCTATAGCAGTTGACAAGGTTGACATTTCATTAACTTGTTGGTTCAGCCTTCAAATGATTATGTGTGGCAAAGCACCCTGCATTTGGGGTTTACAGTTTTTTTTGTTCTTCCTTCCCTCACAGGCTACAGTCATGTTTAATTTGGAATCTTGGCTCCTTTGGCAAATTAGCAATTAGAACAATTTTGTGGGAATATGTATATGTGTCATTAGTTTTCCTGCAAATTAATAGCAAGGGCAGAGGTCAGGCAGAAATTTTCCACTTGACTGCAGCTCCTCTATTGAGACTTGGCACTTGATTTTGGAATGGCCACAGCTGCTCTCGGCCACCCTCTTCCTCCAGGAACTGTCTTTTAATTAGTTTACCTCATAGCCATCATTACAAATATTACTGCCTCCCCTCCTCGAAATAAAATTACTGTTTCTACAAAATATTCCAGTGACATCTTGCACCACTGCGCATGGATGGTGGGGTCACTCGAATGCAGCATTTAATCATTAGATCACCTCCATCCGTGTCTCCTAATTAGAGTCCTTACAATACATTTTTATCTGGTAATTAGCTGAGATGGGCTGCTTCCTCTGTGGCTTATTAGAGACAGCCCAGCAGTGGGTGTGAATCACCGTGTCATTTGTCAAGCCTGGTAAACCCCTTCTCTGCTCTCCTCTGGCTCGGTGTTTATTTCCATTTGCTACCTCTATTCCAGAGCGTCCAGATCATTGTTCCTGCGTCTCTGTCGGCTCTGCTAGCCTCGAGGGATTATATGCTTTTATTGTTTCTTTCACTGGTAGAAATACTTCAAGTGCTAAGAGCTTTGTGAAAACTTGAGAGTCAGAAATTCTTTTTGCACTTGGTGACACTTGGGGTTTGTCTGTTGTGAGTGTGAGCACCCAAAGAGACGGGCGTGCTCAAGAGGCTCCAGGCCTCCATGACTTTGGACTTTTGACAAACTGGATATGGTTACCTTCTTAAAACACAAAGAGCACATGTATCTAAAGGGGTTGAAGGAAAGAGAAAAAGGGAGGGAGGAAGAGAGAAAAGAAGGAAGGAGAGGAGAGAGAAATACTTTCCATCCCACCACTGTCTACAACAGCTGGGGGACAAGGCAGCTGAAGCCAGGAGCTGCGTCCAGCTCTTCCCGGTGGGTGGCAGGTAGCAAAGAGCTGGACCATAAATTCTGCCTCCCAGGGTGAACGTATAACAGGAAGCTGGATTATAATCAGCAGAAGGACCTGAACCCAGGCACTGTGATAGGGGTTGCAGACATTTCAAATGGTGGCAGAACCACTGTGCCACAATACCCACCTCCATGGTTAGAGGCTATATTTTCATTGGAAAGATAGGTTTACAGAAAGAACAATCTTGCGTCCGTTGGTTCACTCCCCAATGGCTGGAGCTGAGCCAATCAAAAGGCAGAAATTTCTTCCAGGTCTCCCACATGGGTGCAGGGTCCCAAGGCTGTGGCCATCCTCTGCTGCCCTCCAGGCCACAAGCAGGAAGTGAATGGGACATAGGCTCCCGGTGCTTGCAAGGTGAGGATTTAGCCATTGCATTGGGCCCCCATCTCTGTATTTCTTCAGCACATTTACGCTTTTGGTTTTCATTACATCTTTAAGAAGGCCACAGTGTTTAGGGTCACGTTCTGAAGCTGAAGAGAGAGGCCCAAAGTGGAGTCAACTCTCAGGATTTGTGTATGTGTGTGCGTGGTTATTGTACACATTCATCTTTGACCAATCTGTGCTTTTTGATAGTGAGCTCTTTAAGGATGGCAATCATGTATTATATTACTGTCTTCATCATTATGGGATCAACTGCCTTAGGTTTGCTCAGCAAGAATTATTCGGTGTTATTTATGACAGGGATCATAGCTAGTCACTGAAACTTCTTTTTCAGGAGAAAAGACATAGAAAAGTCACACTGGTTAGTGTTTATTTTCTCCATTAGTTAGGTATAAGATGACCACAGGGACAACAATGAAACAAGCTGGGGTTTGCCAGTGGGTTGGGTGGGACTGTGAGCAAGCTGTTTCATCTCTGCATTGATGAGGATATGAGAATGGAATGAAACCAGAGCGTTGGATGTTATAAAACCTGCTTCTTGCACGTGTTGTCTACAACTCCCCGGAGCAGCGTCTGAATCAGGAAGGCTGTGTGTTCATGACCTTGTACTCGTTTTGGTGATCCACTGCTTGAACTGGTTTGTACAGGTACTTGTACCTGGTCAGTAAAGAATGGCCAACTCTAGGAACAGGGCAGCCCCAACTCCTGCGCCTTTGCTTCCCGGCCAAGCCTGCAGGCAGGTGCCTATGAAGTGGCCAAGTCTGTTGACCAGAGCAGCTCACAGCACGTGCCCAGCGTCCTGGGGGACTTGTGAGGGTAGCGCGATGTTCATGGCCTGCTGTTTCAGATGCGGGGGGTCTCTTGTTTGTGCTGCGTGAACATTTCAAGCTCAAAATAGAAAGGGAAGCACAACTTCTAGCATTATGTTTACACTTCCCATTATTATTTCCTCAGTGATTTTTGCTCTTCACTTTCTTCCCTTAGAATTCCCCTCATATTAGATGGCTCTGCCGGGTTTTTCACTTACTGAAGAGTGAATATTATTACTTCCTAGTGGAGTGCTTTTGAATTGGTTCTCTGGCTAGGATCTCAAAGGAAGCTTACTTTGAATGGACTGACTGTGGCAGTGGTGAAACAGAAGAAGTCGGAATTTGCAGGGAGGAGATGTTGCCGAGGAAGGCTGGTTCAGGGCTCTGGGTCTGCAGTGACAGCTCTGTGAAAATGCCGATCCGGACGCTGACCGCAGCCAGTGTTTCGGCATTTCCCAAAGGAAATTTCTGTTAGAACGAATTTTGGAAAAGGAGCGTCCCTCAAGTATTTGTAAAAATAGCAGTGAAAGGCCAAAATAGATCAATCTAAATAGCATTGCATTTGCCTCAATACTATTGTAAGTAAATAAGATTCATTTCTTTACTTAATGTGAATTGTTTCATGTTGAAGTACATTCAACATTTAAAGGGGAAAAAATCTTAAGAGCTTCACTGTTTTGAGTCTCAGCTCATAGATTCTGGTCATAGATTTGAGAGTTTAATCTAATGAAGATTACACATAGAGCTTTTAAATATCGTAACTGACGATTGAAAGGAACAGACGATGGCTCACTGGGGCTGCACAGTCTTTGAGAGGCACTTCCTGTACCCAGGACTTCTCCGTGCTGGAATTGAATGGTCCGCCCTTGGGTGTCTAGGATGCTGGCCGCAGGCCACGGGTCGCTGTTTCAGTCCGTTGAAATTGAAGTTTGATTTTAATAACAGTGGAGGAAAAACAGCTTTTCGTGTGTACTAGCCCGTCACAGAGGTTCTTTTCTGTTGGACTGCCCAGGCCTCTCGCAGCGCATGCCCACGTGTTTGCTAGGACTCCTTGCTGAGGCTGGCGAGGCTCAGTAAGCTGTTAGAGGGTGGGATGTCATGAGTAAGGAACCATCAAGGTTCCGGATTCTGTGAACTCACCAGGCTGCGTAACCCCGTTTCGGTATCTGTCAGCACCCATTTTGCAGCCTTTGGAAACACCTGTCTCGCTGAATGGAGGCGAGAACAATGCAAGCAGCATTTCATAGTAAATATATTAAATGAGTTCCAAACTCGCCCTGTATTTCAGTTAAGTGCAGACAAAACTAGTTGGAGAAAGGACCCCACCAGGCGTCCTCCATTACTATTCTTTCCTGCTTTGTGTGTTTTCTGGAAGGTCCTCTGAAAAGTGTTCTTTTCTTTGCAGCTGAATCTGGTGTCAAGCGTCACACTCTCCAAGTCCGCCTCCGAGGCTTCTCCACAGAGCTTACCTCACACCCCGACGACCCCGACCGCGCCCCTGACTCCCGTCACCCAAGGCCCCTCTGTCATCACCACCACCAGCATGCACACGGTGGGCCCCATCCGCAGGCGGTACTCAGACAAATACAACGTGCCCATTTCTTCAGGTAGCTACTCCAGTCTCTGCCTCGTGTCAAGTTACAACTTGCAATTCTTGCTGATCAGCCTCTTTTTAAAAAGTGATAATTAATAGGACAATGATTCTTATTTAGCAGATATTGCGCAGAACCAAGAATTTTATAAGAATGCGGAAGTTAGACCACCATTTACATATGCATCCTTAATTAGGCAGGTAAGTAAATAATGCAGTACGTGAAATTATATCACAAGGTATACATGTACATGGGTGTATTATATTGATGAAGTAGATATAAAACCGCTTAGTATGCAAGCATGCTAAAACCTTTTCTATAAGGTTTTTAAAAACTGCAATATATAACATAATTGCTTTTGATTAAGTATTACAATACGATGTGATTATTAGGAAATTCATTTCACACAACAGTGAAAATGAGCCTGTTTAAAGATGGCAAGTCAATTATCACAAGCTACAGTAATCTCTGATCCCTAGAATTAATCTGAGCTCTAAATAATTACTGAGCTTTAATCAGCTAGTGAAATGTTTTGCATTTCTCTTTGATTCTGCTTTATGAATGACTAATAAATTAATATTTCTGTACAGAAACAGAAATAAAAACTCAAAACAATTAGATAATTCCATTTTGAATTTTGCTGTTGAGCTGTTTAAATACAACCATTAATCTTAGATCATTTTGTGAAACCTTTGTCAAGGTGTAGCTGTGAACCACATTTATTTTATACCTTCAAGAAACTGGATGATGACAGTTTTGCCAATTTGGTCACAAATTCTCTCCTGTGATGTTTTGCTTCTTAGGCCATTCTTGAATCTCCAGAAAAGCAGCTAACACTAAATGAAATCTATAACTGGTTCACACGAATGTTTGCTTACTTCCGGCGCAACGCAGCCACGTGGAAGGTAAGCTTTCTGTCAGGTCTAGTCTTTGCCTTTCACAGCATGGACTTATATAGACTTTAATTAGACACAGTTGTTGGTCTACAAGGAAATTGTTTTCATAGGAATATGGATATGGGAGATCTTCAGAAAGTTAATGGAAAATGTGTATTACGGAGAGAACTTTCCATGGGTTTAAGAAATTTTTATGTATCCAAATACACTCTTCGTTTGATTCATTCCCCATAAACTCTTTGAAGTATCTCCTTGTGTTATTGGGGAAATTGTGGGGGAAGCAATCAGTAAAATCCCACCTTTCTGGTTGCACTGTGCAGGAAGAGGTGACAGCACTGTGTTGCCCCAGATGCTGACATTGTACAAACCTCCTACTGTTTAGTCTTTAACCGTAGCTGGTATCTGAGAGGTAACTCACTCGCTCACCGTTAGGAACTTGGAATAATGACCCTAGAAACTTGACACAAGCTTCAGTGATGATTTGAAAACTCTCATCAGTCCAAGCACGAGAACTGTCGTGGGGATTTCCTCCAGGAGAATACACTAAGTTTGTTAAAGTCGCCAGATTGTCCCTGAGCATTCCATAGATGCACCAAGAAAGAAAAAGGAGCCTCTAAGCCGTGGGACTTCATTGCTGCTTCCCACAGGTCTCAGCCGGGTACCCCCATGGGAACACACGGCCCATCTCATTCCCACTTGAGTAGCTGATTCACAGACCCCTTGGTATTCTTTCCATTGTATGAGGGTGAGCCCTAATATTTGGACTTTCCTACTTGATATACCTTGGTGTCTGTTGTTTTTGCTTATAGAAGGCAAGTGCACTCTGACATTTATAGCCTTTGTGGTTTCCTGCCTGAAATTCTTGTAATGCTTATGCTCCAAAACATTTAAACACATCGAATGCAAACAGGATCTTTGTGACATGTAATTGGTGAAAATGCGGTAGACACATTCAAAGAAAAATACAAATAATCACAGAATCCATTCTTCAGTTTATTTCCCACATGATCCCCTTTTTCATTGAGACTCACGGGCGGACTCCAGCCCGCCTTTCCTTAGCCTGCACTGGGAGAGAAGCTGCAAAGACACTCTTCAGAATGCTTCACCAAATGTAAGGCTGGAGGAGCAGGGAGCATTTTCTTCAGGTTGCCTTTTATAAATAGCGAATGATCAAATTTAAAAATAATTACCAGTTCCAAATATAATACTTAAGCTGGGATCTTCAGATTTAACTTCTCGATTTTTGCAAACTGCAGGAGAAAGTGTCATTAATATAAACATTCCTACGTGAAGTACTTAATAACTCATAAATACGGGTAATTTTCTCTACGTGTCCTTATTTGTGATCTTAGACAAAAGATGAAAGGCCCTAAGTTATGACTGAAAAGAGCTTACTCATCTTTCTTGAAAATGGTTGATATTATTGATTTTAGCTGCTCTCTGCTTACAAGTACAGTCGTAGAAGACAAAACCCAGCATCTTTACGCAGCACGGCTGTAGGGTCCAGCCAGGTCTGCAGCCATCCTCAGCAGAAGCAGCTCCCTACAGCTCTTTTCAGTCCCACACATGTTGGTACTTATTTTAAAACGCAAGAAAATTATTAGCATTAGCGGTGTTGCCGCCTTTCCCAGATGCGTCTGTTCTGTGTAAACATGCTGTCTGGATTTTTAAAAAGAAATTTGGCTTCGTCTTTTCTTTACCCCTCCCCAGCTTTGCCCCAGGTGACAGGAGACCTGAAGCAGCCTAAACTATGGTTCTGTGCAGTATAAACAAGAAAACTACACAAATCTAGCCTATAAATTTCTAGGCAAAGTAGTTGCTGTATCAAGTATAACCCTGACATTACAAATATTTTTAGTTTTAGAGACTTTTGTTCTTAAGCTAATTCATTGAAGCTTTTTTGAATGAGAAGTGTCCATTAACAGTCACCTGGGTATTTTGAGCTTACCCCAATTATGCTGATACTGCAAAAACTTTGCAAACAGACTCTGTAGGAAAAATTGCCAAACAGTTCATCACACACACAAATATTCCATAGTAGAAGAAAATCATCATGCAGTTGTAAATATCCAGAAAACTGAAACATCTCCCAAAGCATCTAGCTCTGCCACCTTCAGGGGTGCTACAGGTGGTAGAAGGGAAGAGGTGCACAGTGTGTCCCTGGAACTGAGTGAAGGCTTACAAGCCGTGTGAGGGGACTAGCCACCTCTTGTTTCCCAGCTGAATCGTATACCTAGTCTACACAGAAAATCCACGTCAGTGACGTGAGTCTCTTTGTCATAGCTCTGTGTCCAAAGTTGAGTCTGCAACCAGCAGGACAAAAGAAAACAAGCCTGGCTTGTTCCTCTCCCCAGCATGGGTGGGTGGGTTGTCCTAAAACTCAAAGGAGAGTTGAAACACTAGAAGCCTGAACCCTTGAGTTCATATCCTCCTTTCCAGTGGATTATAAATGTCAAAGGCCAAGTTTAGGAATGACTAGAAATATACTTTGAATCCTGAGAAACACTTGCCTGTGAAAACCACCAACTGCAGGAATATCATTTTTGCCATTGAGGGAGTTCTAGTCATCTGCTTCGGTGGCATTTACTGCTAAGTAGTCATAGGTGTTCAAGAAGGTAAGGCACTACGGGGTAGACGGGATCCTGTTGGATGCAAGAGGCAGTGCTCTCAATGCTTAAATCCAGTGTACAATTCCTGTTCAGTAAAGCCATGGAAATGTTTAAAACCAGAAGCTGTCTTATATTTGGCTATGTTATACAAGTCACCATTTTTAATACAAACAATCTAGCCTTAAAAAAAAGAATGGAGGTAGATGGGCTTAAAATGGACAACTTTATGCTTTATATGTCATAGTTATATTTCAGATTTGTACTGTGGAATTTATTTTGGGCTTGTGTGAATATTATAAAATATTTCTCCTACTTTAGAAACTAGGCTAAAATGCCAAAGTACGATAGTCTTGACTTCAGTTTTTCACTGGAATCGACATCCTTGGCTAGGAGGAGGTCCTCCACGGGGGTGGCAGGTACAGCTCTTGTGGGTGGGTTTATAAAAATATGGACTGTTAGGCTGAATGTACTGCTGTTTTTGGAGTCTTTTCTTATAGAAAAATGTAAATGTTCTCTCTTTTATACTTGCTGCAGAATGCAGTGCGTCATAATCTTAGCCTTCACAAGTGTTTTGTGCGAGTAGAAAACGTTAAAGGGGCAGTATGGACAGTGGATGAAGTAGAATTCCAAAAACGAAGGCCACAAAAGATCAGTGGGTACGTCCACCATGTTTGAACTTCTTAGCCTAGCTTGGATTGTGCTAACAAGTGTAATGTAGAGGCTTTGGCTGCTAGACGGTGTTAGACCACAGACCTGGTTTCACGTTGTCTCAGTTAAGGGAAGCAAAAAAGCATTTCATCCCTCCTGTTTTGTATACCCACCAGTCCCCTGCCCTGCTTGCTGGTCTTTGTTGCATCACATGCTAGTAGCTTTTAGGTGGCAATGCATATTAACCCTCACAAACCATTTGCTTATGCTTATTGCATTTTATTTTCTTTTTCCTGTTCCCTGTATTGGATGTCTGTTCTGCCCCCAACCCCGTCTCCTTTTGTTGCCACTTCATCTCCTTTGCTGCTGCTCCTATCCCAGGGTGCCATTCGCACCAACCTCTCACTGCATAAGTGCTTTATCAGAGTAGAGGATGAGTTTGGGTCCTTTTGGACAGTTGATGATGAAGAGTTTAAACGTGGCCGCCATATTCAACGAGGCCGTCCTCGCAAATACTGCCCTGATGAAAACTCTGACGAGCTTGTCGCACAGTAAGAGCCTTTACTTGCTTTTGTTTTTTTTTTCTGCTGTTGCTTTGGCTTTGCATGGTTGACTCATCCCATGTAGTTCTGCATTTCACCGAGTAGCAGTGCCACAGCTTTCTGCGATGAATCGTGTGTTATCTGTACATGTACTTCTCCTGTTTCTCTTGGGCACACCAGTGCCTTGAAGAATGCTTTTTTGACGTCTTAAATGCAAACATTGGTTGTATTTTGATTCAGCAGCTTACAGCGAGCCTTAACTAAATGCTTTTGTGTGACCTTTCATTCCTCTAAATAAAAAGGAAATTTGTTTTTAGAGTTAAAATGTGTATCTACTGGGGGTAAATTTCTTATTAATTGTTTAAGAGCATAATTGTGATGAAAGGAATGATTAACATGTTCCCAGTTTAGGAAACTAACTGATGAGATTGTGTATATTTTCTTTAGTGACTTCTCACATTTCCTATTGGAAGTCATTCTTTTCCCTCACCCATCCAATGTATAATTCCTGTAGTGTTATTTTACTAGGGTAGAGGTCTTCTCAAAAATGGTATCTTAGAGTCCTTTAGTCAGTAAATAGAGACAACACCAACTATTGTCACGCCCTCGTGGATCATGCCAAAAGTAGGTCTGAGCAGGCCTACGCCTGCCTTGGGACTGGCCTTCCCCAGCTCGTGGCAGGATCAGTGCCTTGGAGTTAGGAAGAGCTTCCTGCCATTCCTTTAGCTGTCAGTCCCAAGTCCAGACCGTGCTGATGCCTAAAGGCCCCCGGCTGCTTCCTCTTCAATCCCATGACGCCCTGGTGTCACCTCTTGGAGGTCCCAGTGCTATCCCCAAAGTGACACTCTGGTGGAGTAGGGTACCTAGTATGAGTCTGCAGAGATCTGTAACGGGAAGATCCAGGCTTACTGTGACTTAGCAGACTCCGCTGCCTTGGGTAGCAGTGTGTGTCCTCACAGGTGTGTGCCCAGACTATCTCCCTGAAGGAGGGCAGAGAAGAGCTTAACTGTGCAGGTTACATTAATGGGGAAATGACCAGCCAGCTTAAGACAACTGAGCTAGGGACTCGGGGTTCCACTGCGTTTAACTTTGAGTTTTTATCTTTTTCTTATACAGTAACCCTTCCCTTATTAAAAACATGCAGAGCAGCCACGCCTACTGCACACCTCTCAATGCAGCTTTACAGGTAAGATTAATGGCCATCCCGCATATGCGGCAGAGGCACATGTCTCCCCCACTCATTTCAAAATATATTAGCCTTGCTCTAATTAGATATTAAATTTTAATTCCGTTAAACTTTTTTCTTAAGTGCACAAAGCATCGTACTCCCTGGAGGCAAACACATCGGGCTGCTTCAGCATTAGCAGGATGCTTAGCATTTTGAATATTGTGGCAAAAAAATTAAAAGTTCACTTATTAATATTTATCAGCAGTATCATAATTTCCATCCTCTTATTTCAGAATTTCACTTGAGGCAAAAATACCACAAGTGTAATTACTCTAGCACAGCTATTAATGTGCGGGATGATAGGCCACTGCATCACATGACCTTCTATTGTTCACGGGTTTAAAGAAAAAGCAGAGCTTTGTATTTCTTCTTCCTTCTTTCAAGTCGCTGTGAGCATCTTGTCTCCTGTCTGGGGGGAGGAGCGGGGTTTGTTTCAGTTTGTAAGTACACTGTGTTTTTCTGTGAATCGTAGACATGCTTAAATAATCTGCTAGGAGCCTAAAAGAGTTTTCTTAAGATGACCTACTAATCACAGCACAGAATGTTGGTTTGCCAACACAAACCATGCACTTGTTACATCATCAATGAGCAGGAGAGCGATGACGACCCAGATACAAGCAGGCCTTCTGTTACATCTCTCCGTTACTGCACAGCAGCAGAGATCTCTTCATTAAAGTACCTGAGCATAGTAGTACAGTGTCCCTAGAGAGCTCATAACCATAGCATCTCTGTGGTCAGAACCCCTGTTTTGCAAGACGGGGATCCTGACAGTATACCACGTGCTATGTTTGTCGTCTGCTACCGCTGTGTGCCTCGGCAGCCTGCATCTTCATTGAAGCTGCTGCTTGGGTATCACGGTGCCTCGTGATGTGTTAGGGCCCTGTGGGAAAACACAACAGAGGAGGCAATGGTGAGAAAATAGTTGAGATCCTCAGCAGTCTGGGGACGAGTGTCGAGGAAGGGCTCCTACAGAGCTGTACCCCGCCCCCCCGCATGACGTCAGTATTGATGGAGCACCTGCCCCGCGCCCAGCGAACTGCTGCTCAGAGCACTGCAGTTCCAATACTGAATGTACTGAACTCACCAATGCAGTAATTATTTTGTCTGGATCAAATTTTCATACCAGAAACTACTTTCTGCATTTCTTTTAATTACTTGTCGTTTACACAGTAACTTTAGAAAAGTAAGTGAAAGCACGCTTAGATGCTGCCACTGTAAATACCATTCATTACTAACTTATTTTCCCTGGAGTCTTGTAAAGTACGAACTTAAAGGCTGCTCCACGTGGAATAGCATCAAAATTACAAGTGCATTTTACATTCGTGAGGCAAGAGAAAAACAAAACCAACGACCCTGTGTCCTCTGGATACTCCTCACTGTGTGACTCATTTCAATTAGTGTACTTGATTATTCTAGAACCATTGAACACATTTGCTTGTGGCATCCTCTGCACCGTTGGCTTCCTGTGGTGGTCCCAAGCTGTCCTGCCGTTTTCTAGGGACACGTGGTGTCCATAATGAGGCAAACGAATACACTGGTAGAGATGCATCGCTTATAGAGGGTGGAGTGTCACTGTCCTTGGTGGGCTTGCAGCCTTGAGCGGCAGACCATCACACAAGACAGCTTTCTGCTGTGTAAATTAAATAAAGATCCTACCAGCAGGCCTTCCTTTCCATTACCACCCATTTCCATTTTTTAAGATGAGTAAAAATAATAGTGGAACAATATCTTTGAAAAAAAATTACTAGAGCAACATAATGCAAGATACACAATTTATAAAATAGGACAGCAGAATCCACTACAGAAATAAAACATGGGACTTGGGACAGATTGCATTATGCTCTGAAAAAGTGGAGTAACTAAGGGTAACCATAAAGCTTCATATTTATAGACTGCCTTTTCCCTGAGGGTCCGGGAGTGGTTAATGTCCCAGAAGTGATGGTACTTACGGACGTCTGCGCCATTACTTAAGCACCTTCGTTTTTTTGGCAGAGGTGCCAGTGTGATAGGAAGCCATATACTATGTGCAGCAGCATTTATATAATTATCTCCATTGTAAAATCGGTGGTCCACCTGCTCCTAAGAGATTATCAGCTACAGAAAAGGACTACTTTGTCAGGCATAAGCATTTGCTGAACATTTTTCTAACCTCGCGGAGAGTCCCTCTGATCACTTGTTCGACAAAGTGTTCAAGAGGAGCTCTGTTGCGGTGCAGACACCAGGATCTCTTTGCAGCTCCTTTGATCCTTTTATAAAGGGACAGGTTTTCTTTAGTTACATCTTTCTTGTCTGCAAACCAAGGGATCTATTTAAATTTGCTTGCCTCCCGATGCCTTTCACCACTGTGGCTGCTGGATCCCATCTCATTCAGAGGTGGCCTTGACCATGCCAAAGTCATCTTTGAAAGCCAGGGAGACTACTCATCTTAAAATTGGTACCTTGGCAGTAGGGTGAACACCTCATCCTAGGGAATACATCCTCACAAGCATTTCAATTTTGTCATTCCAATTTTTTAGTTGAGAATTAAAAAAAAAAAAAGAAAGAAAGAAACCCTAATAATGACCTCACTTTTGCCTCACAGAGATTGCACAGTGCTGAAATTAACCCGTGAGAGCAGACCTTGCCACGGCTGCAGTAGACAGAGGATCGGGTGGTGGTCGCAGTACTTCCACAGTTGGGGAAGGTGTCACAATTAAGGGCAGTGAAGATGCTGTCCAGCTGGAGTCGGCAGCAGAATTCTGGCCAATGCTCTGGGAAAAAAAAAAAAAAAAAAAAGCTTTATTGCAATTACAAGAGATCTGCTGCAAAAAGTACTCGATTCAAATTATTTGACAAACTATCGGAGAGTGGGAGAATATTCAGATTTCCTATTCTTCAAAATGAGTAGTTCACCATGTTTGGAAGTAAAAACAGGATTTCTCTCCCCTCTCTCCAGCCCCATGTTTAAAAAGAAGGCAGTTAAATCCAGAGGGAGAGGCAATGAAAAGCTGTGGGCTTGTAGAGGACCTAATTTTGAAATAATCCATTGTCCAGCAGTGGATTTTTTTTTCCTTTAAAAAAGAAAAACACGCAGAAGTGGTATCCAGAAAGCATTTCTGCCTTTGGGGTATCTGCAGTGAGGGGAGCAGCAATTGTTACAATAGGCAATAGGCAGGTTCCTTGCAGCCAGCTTTGCTCACTTGCTTGCTTCATTTCTGGCTCAAAGCTTCCTCTCTTGTGCCAGGATTTCTATAGTAGCTTGGACTCCGGTGTGACTGGCCAATGGAAGTCACCAGTCCAGATTTTTCTCATGAAGACGGAAATCCAGGCAAAGCGTATTTTGCAAGAGGACAGTTTTAATAAATTGTGGCCCGATTAACAGCCACCAATTTTTGAAAATCTGTCTTCTTGAATAATATGCGCTTTCTGGATCAGAATCACTCCCCAAATGGAAGAGGTAGGGAAGTGTAGTCCCGTGCTGTCCTGGACTAGTGTACAGCTCAGAGTGGGAGGACACTTCACACAAACGCAGGACAGGAAGTGAACAGTGTCCCTCTGTGCAGGGGAGCTCCCCCCCAAACACTCATTGGAAGTGACTTTTGTCACCTTTAATATTGATGTACTCAGGCACCAAAAAGAAATATGATTTAGAGCTTCCTCCTGAGAGATTTTTCTTTAGTTCTAAAAATCCAGAAGTGACTGGTCAGCCTGTAAGACTGTGGTGTTACCTTTAGCCAGCTCTAGTTTTCTCAAAATACAGTAAGCAGATTCAAAAATCACTGAAACAGAAATGATTGGAAGAGATAAAAATTGATTCCAAGACTATAATCTCTTCCTTTTCCATAGGATCTAACAAGTAAATGTTTATGGAAGTTCCCATAAATTTGAGTGGTGCCTCCAGGTAATCTAATCAAATCTCCACTATCCAATAGTGGAGTCTTCAAAATGGATAAAGAAACGAAAATTCCATTATATTTCACCAAGATTGGGAAATATTCAGTTCTTCTTGGAGGGGGAAAAAAAAAAGCCTTGAAACATAAGCCTCATATTAGATAGTGTTGTCGAGAGCATGTGGTTATCAAGGATACTTCCTACCCCACAGGCATGAGGGTCTCCCCAGGCAGTTCTTTAAAGCCACGCTTTGACCTCACAGACAGCACACCTAGTCCAGGATGCATCAGCTTCCTGCTGGTGTGCAGCCTCAGAGGCAGCAGGTGGCAGCCCAAATACCTGTGCCCCTGCCACACTTTGGGGAGACTTCTGGGCTCCTGGCTTTGACCTGACTGTCCTAGCTGCTGCAGCCATGTGGCAAATGAAGATTTCTCATTTTTCGTTTTATCTGAAAGGCAGAGAAATGGAAAAAAACTAAAAAAACATTAAGTCTGCATTTAAACACCACTTCAAAGCAGAGTCCTTTTACACCTATTAGAAACTTTGCCAACCAGGCTACAAGGATCTTATGTGGAAGACTGTAGAGCTTGCCCATATTTCATCATTTCCTTGTATTGCTACCCTGTGTGTTCCTAAGTTTTCCTTTGGTTTGATGGCAGGCTTCGATGGCTGAGAATAGTATACCTCTATACACTACCGCTTCCATGGGGAACCCCACTCTGGGCAACCTAGCCAGCGCAATACGGGAAGAGCTGAATGGGGCAATGGAACACACCAACAGCAACGAGAGCGACAGCAGTCCCGGCAGATCCCCTGTGCAAGCTGTGTGAGTACTGTCCACTCAGAAGGCCTTGTCCTCTGAACATCCCTACTTCATCATTTGATAATTATGCTTCCAAAAAGGTACAGGTCTGTCCACTGGTGTATGAAAGTACTATTTGCTAACTTTCCCATAAAACAGTTTTATCCTGCCCTGAAAATGCACACAATAAAACCGGAAATATTTTTTTTTAGTGTTTGTTTTGCATCACAGGCCATTATATAACTAACACACATTACCTTTTTCTGCTAACGTCAGTGTGTATCACTATGGAAAAGTTTGTACTTCGCTCGACTTTCAGACATGCTGAATCCAGCAGGGAGCAGATAATGTTGGCTCTGCTGTGAGACAAGCTTAACCAAGAATGCATTGCTGCAGCATTATTACCAAGCATTAACGATGGCACAAATGAAAGGTGGCATGATTTATAGATTGCTCTTAAAATATCAAAAGGGAAATTAATAGGAGCATTACAGCTGCAGACGGCAGTGTAATGAGTGCACCTACAGCTGAATCAAGTGATGGGCGATGGTTGCCCATGCTGACCGTGACAGGCACCAGGGTCAGGCATCCACAGTGACAGCCTAGGCCACGCAGTGGAGATGCCCGTGGTGCTGAGTGATGCAGGGAGGGACCCTGTCTCCCAGGAACACCTTGAGCACAGAGCAAAACCATAGACTCAGTGGAAGGACAAACTCTCCCTTCTAGTCCATTCCTGTAAAACTCTGGCCCACTTTGACAGAGAAAACCAGTTCAACATTTGTAATGCTCTCAGGTCCCAGAACAGGCTTCTTGCCTACCATACTTCATGAATTACTGATCCACATCTTATTTTAAGATGTGAGAGATGGGAATGGAAAATATGACCTGTAGCAATTAGGCACAGAATGAATTGACACACAGTGACAAAGAGAAAAATGTTATCTGCCATCATAATTGGAGGATAGATGGGAATCTAAAATTCGCTTTTCCAGTAACTGAATTCATTCCCAGTGTGCTTTGAAAAGGATCTTTAAAACACGGCAACACTAATTTCTAATTGATAACGAACAGTCTCAACGTTCCCTTCACAACATTTTGCAATTGTGTTTATCTTTCACACTGATGCTGCTATTTTATCCTTTCTAAAGTTACCCGCTGTTTCTGACTTCATTGTCACAATCAGATTCATCTTTAAATCATTCTCATGACGGAAGTATTTACTCAGTTATTAAGGAAGTTCAGAGCAAATGTAAACTGGCATATTAGCAAATTTCAGAAAAACTCATTGAACAAAAATATCTGAAGCTGCTAACTGGAAGATACTAGTTGTCCTAATCTGTGCCCTCCAAGGCTTAGCTGGTGTGTGTTCTTATTATGTAACGCAAAGGATGGCTGTATTAAAAGCAACAGGCGGGGGAGAAAAGGGAAAGATGCTCTAATATAAAGTCTCCCTCCCAGGCAGCAGTTCAAGGTGATGCTAATTTTGCTATGCAAAATAAAATCACCATAAAGCTAACTGGTTCAAAAATTTTGAATTAACCCTAGTATTACTGAAAACAGTATCTATAGCAGTTATCATTTCTAAGAGACACCACACAGAGGGATCAACATGCCTCTCAGATGTCACGGGTATATAGTATGCTAGGTTTAGGGGGAGCCGACTCCCTCTGTGAAACTGCTAGCCCTGTTGACCTCAAACTTGCATTAAGCAACCTCTATAATGATATGGTTTTCATACCTATCCAAAATGCACTAGCCTGGTATGATGCAAAAAAAAAAAAAAAAAAGTTTACCTGTTCCAGTCAACCTTTAGAGCAAAACCTAGAAGACCTGGTTTGGATGGCGGCCCAGCTGATGTCTACCATAGACAGTTCAACTCCTCCTTCCTGCTCTCTGTGACCCTCCAACCCACTCTGCTCCATTTGTCTGCAGAAAACAGTCACAGGATTACGGCTTTGGGGCATCATACTTTCATCCTGTTAGGAGCTAAAGAAACTACAAAGCAAAATAGTCCACGCTGCGCATACTTTCCACAGAACACGATGACTTTAAACATTACTCAATTGCATGTAAACAAAGGAATTGCTCCATTGGGAAGGGAAGGGCAGTGTCGCTCTGCACGGTTGTTGCCTGGGCTTTGGAGGCAGCAGTCTGAAAAGTGGGAATTGGAGGGGTCCGCAAGAGGAGGGGGGAGGGTATGTGGGAGACAAGGTGCACTGCTGTGAGATAACACTGAACAGTCTGCCCCTTACCTATGGGAAGCTACTTGCTCACTCCCTCAATCACTGTGGGCCTCTAGAACTGCATTTGCCACCCCCAGTGATCTGCTAATTTGGAGAAATCTCCTAAAATTGAAACAAAGGGCCCACCTGGTTGTGCCGTTATATGGTCACACAGATCTAGTCATTCATGCTTGTTGGGTCTGCACTGGATCAGAGCTAGCAACCTGTGTCTTTGGGTTAGTCAGTAACTGCGGAGTTTTAGTGCCTGTTTGGAGAAGGGGGACTATATTCTCTGATGTTCTGAGCTGTACTGGGGGAAGGGAGACTTCCATGCATATAATTTTTTTTCTTAACACAGTATTTGTCACAATTCTAGAACCACAGAGCAAGAACTTAACACTGTGACTGCTCTTTTTCTTCCCTAGTCCCTCAACCTCCACGAAATTTCACACTGTGCTTCTAAATGTGAAACATTTAATTCTGATGGTTTAAAATAGGAAGGGGAATGTTGATGTAGAAAATGACATTTGAACCTCAGTATGTGGCTAAGTAAAATAAAGAAAAAAAATCTTAGCTAGTAGACACTAAGGCATGTGGTCATAAAGACAGAGGAAGAAATCTACAAAGTAACAATTCTTTACATTTGCCGGAGGCATCAAGAAATGTTCACCACTGTCATTGGTTCAAGAATCACAACCCAAGGTGAACCAGACCTTACCTTATGCCTAGGTAGCAAAATATTTTTTAAAAAATAATTACTTTCACTGATGAGATTGGGTCTACAACGGTACAGCCACTTTGGAAATTAATAATCACAATAAATATCCTAAGAACCATAAAGATGTTTTGGCCTTTGCCCCAGCAATTCCATTCTTAGACTTTCATCCAAAAGAGATAAATCACCAGAACTGGAAAGATTAATGGCTAAAAATGATCTCTACATTAACAGTGAAGGAAAAAAAGGGGGTGATTAAAAATGCCTAATAGAATGCAATGAACTCTCATACCATTGTAAAATTAAGGTAGGGAGAAAAAGTCCCTGCTTTGACTACAAATGGGAAGAAACAGGCAAAAATGAAAATCTGACTTCGGTAGGTGTTCACTTACGATTTCTTTTTCTAAGGATTAATAAAACACCTAATTCTTCCCAAAATGTATGAGATTCTACTGGGCTGGCCTCACAGATGTGTAGTGCATACTAAGGCCACCGCATTTAGTTTAGCCTTTTCCAGGTTTTGTAATACAGGTAAACAGGACCTTCAGAAAGCCGCATTATACCTGGAGCGCCCCATGTAAAGTGTACCATAATGCAACTCTGCCGTGCAGAGTTTTCAAAGAATATAGAGAAGACTTTTTGAATAGCTATTTATCTGCCATCTACCCCTCAAACTCTGCTGTGCTAATTTTAGAGTCAATTGATTCTGAAGGCTCATGTCTTGGAGGGCAGTCCAAAGAACTCCTCTGTTTGTTTTTAAATGGTTCAAGGGGCCTTTGGGGTTTGCATACAGCATTAATTATTTAGCAAGCCAACCATCCCCAGTACCTTCACTTATTGCTAATACTTGATAATGTCAATTAAAAAATCCTCCCATTTGCAAAGCCTGTCCCAGAAATGGGACTGTGTGAACTTGAATGGTTCTTTTACATATCAAAAGCCTGGTAACAGAAAGTAATTTGTATTTGCAAAGGATCAGGTTGTAAATATGACTTATGAACAACATTTCTCAATTGTCACCAGAGTGGGTTTGTGTGATCACCCCAAGTCCCCTTCGTGTGAACCAAACGCTGGTCCATAATGAGAGTGTTGGCAGATCTCACTGCGCCATGCATCCTGGTGGCCACGACCAGCTGGGCCTCATGTTTTGCCTTGTTTACGGCTGACAGTGTTATTATTCGGATTGGGCCTCTGCTTTCTTATCACATTGTTGTGTTGAGCAAGCCTTTTCCTCTCCGTTTGTGTTTCCTGGCAGGGCTTTTCTTGCCTTATTGACAGTTTGTAAAAATATGCATTAATTTGGAGTTTCAAGCATGTATCATGGTGTCTCTTTGCTGTGTTTGCTTGAAGTTGATTAATGATAGAACCTCGCTTGGGGTCGTCCTCTGGAGAGTTCTTTCACAGGTTCTGCATGTTAACTAGCAAAGCAGAACACACAGCAAGCCATGATTAGCCCAGCCTCCTGCACTCAGTGGTGCCCACAAACGGCTGCTGTATTACAGATTCTTATTTCACATAATTATTTGAAGATCGGTATTCATCACCCTGGATGCCACTCCGGGGCCTGTTATCTGATACTCCAAGTGTGGTTCTAGGATCGGCAGCATCACCTGGGAGCTTGTTCGAGATGCAGAGGCTCAGGCCCCACCCCAGACCTGCTGGCTTACACTGCATGCTCGTAACCAGGGACCAGGCTCATCTGAATGTGCATTGAAGTAGAATCAACTCTGCTAAGGACCAGAGGCCTGCTGCCGTCCCCAGAGCAGTCACCGCAGGGCAGTGCCATCCCAGAACTCCCTGCACTGTCCAGTATGGCAGTTACTGTCCCCGCTTGCCAACTGTATTCGGCATTCACTTTCATTGAGGGCGCCACGCAGCCAGCAGCTGCAGTACTGGACAGTGCATCCCTAGAGTGCGACATCAGTGTTGTCCCCTAACACCAAGCTGCAATGTCTCATTGAGCTTCTGCTCGCTTTTCCAGACACCCTGTACACGTCAAAGAAGAGCCCCTCGACCCAGAGGAAGCTGAGGGGCCCCTGTCCCTGGTGACGACAGCCAACCACAGTCCAGATTTTGACCACGACAGAGATTATGAAGACGAAGCAGTAAACGAGGACATGGAGTGAACGTCTGAGTGGGCCGTCCCCAAGAATGAAGATAAAACAAACACGTCAAAAGTTAGCAGTGAAATTGTTCTCCATTTGTTGTACAGTCTGGAGGATTTTCACTACATTTTGACAACTCTGAAATGTGTTAACTCTTAGTGCCATCAAGAATCCCATTTGGGAGTATTTTTGATTTTTCTACTTTTTGTTGAAAACAGGAATTTGTACTCTGTGCATCGGATGGACTTGTTTGGTACGTGGGATTTTCCTGTCTTAACATCAGTGTTGCGGATTCACTGAACTGATTCACTTTCAGCAGCAGACTTGGGCCTGCAGCCTGCCGACGCGGGCCGCTGCGGACACCGCCTGAGCGTGTGCGCCTAAGCTGCAGACCAAGCCTTTGCCCAGAACTTAAGGATTCCAATGGACGAACCTATTTGCACAGTACTGCATGTTGATTATCACTGCCTTTACTCCATTTTTGTTTTTTTGTTGTTGTTTGGGTGTTTTTTTTTGTTTGTTTGTTTTTTTGCTTCCAGTTGGGATGGGGAAGGCCTTTGTGTGTGTATTGGGGGGAGGGGTTAAAAAGAATTATCCCAAACTTTTTAATGTATTGCTTTTTTTCTCCCCCCTGCTTTAACTAGACCATTTTAAGTTCTGACCTCAGGCCTCCATCTGGGCCCATGGCCTCTTGGAGGCTTCAAGTTTTCTGTACCTTGTGATGAATGTTAATAGGTGTTTTTATTATACAAAGCTGAATGTCACTTCTCGTTTGTAGTTTTCTGTCACTCATTCCATTTCCCTTCAGACATCACCACATTTCTCGAAAGTCAGAAAACATTCCGTTTTGGTCTTTTTTCAAAAAGGTCCCAAATGCTGCACTCTACACATGAAGGTCCTACACATGAAGGTCACAGATGTGACGTCCTGCCAGAAAGAGAATGAATGACAGAAAAAAACAGATACACTCTAGGAACAATGAGTCATTCCACAGGGCAATACTGGGGTGCAAAGGGGGTTGTTTCAAATTTCCTTCTGGTGTTTACTTTCTGCAGCTACCCATCTACCTTTACAAATGCCACAGCATTCTGCCAGCACAAGGAAACAAACAGCAGCGACAAAAAGCATCCCATTGATTGGACTGAAACTATGGGGCAATGGACAGCAGTCACTGTTACAACCAATATGGGTGGCACTGTTTGCAAGATGGCGTTAAACTTCAGCTTGTCTGAGCAACTTTGCAAAACAGCAGGGGCTCCAAGTTTACACAGCAGTTCAGATCTGCTTGGTGGCATTGATGTGTCTGAATGCAAATTCAATTCCAGATTGAATGTGCATGGGAGTTCATGGGGGCTGATTTCAGCAAAGGCGAAAGTATTAGTATAAAGTGTGCAAACTTGGTACTGCAGTTCAGACTGTTAAGCACTATTATCACACCAACCCAGTATCAAAAAATAAAGGAAGACATTAGTTAGACTGGAGTTTTCCTTTGCCCTAAGCTTGTGGGGACTCCGACATCGACCTGCAGCCAGGATGTTGGCAGGTCAGTACGACCTCAATACCTCCAACTCTGCACCCACTTTCCTGTCATTTCTTCACCTAGGACCGTAGATCCTTAGTTTGAGAGCCTTTGGAAATTTAATTTATATTCTTCATACCTTTTTTCCCCTAAAATTACCAAAGATGTTACACAAAGGTAAATTATGTTCTGTTTTATGCTTTATCTAATGAAGCCAAATATCCTCTTATTGTTGATCAAAGGAGGCGAAAGAATTTAGAGGCAGATAATGAGATACAGGCTATTGCTCACTTGACAAAGAGAACTGCTCCTCCATCTTAGAATAAGTGTAGAAGACCAAGTAGGTAATGGAACCAAAGTTGTTACTTTTTTCCTAGCTTTTTCTTCTTTTTTCTTATTTGTTTTTCTGTACCACCAGCAAGACCAAAACTCATTTTTGTAGAGTGAATCATGGGGCTACAGAAGATAAGGCACAGGACCCAGTATGAAAGGAGTGCCAGAAGGGATGGAGTCCCATCACAAAGAAGAAATGTGTGCCACTGAAAAGGAGGGGATCCAACAGGAGACAGTGATGATAAAATTCAGAAAGAACAGAAAAGCTTCCATGATTAAACTAGATCACATGATAGTATTTCTAGAATAAAAAACTTTTTTTTTTTTAGAAAGACTGTATGCCACTTTTGTTTAAGAACTGTGCTATGCTCACTGCATTAATTTTGGTTTATCTTGGCAAGTAGCCTCTGGTTTGTTTCGTTTCTCAGCTTTTCCTTTTTCCTTCCTTTTCTCAGATTAGGCTTTGGTCAGCATTTTTCATTTATGAAAAGTAACACTCCCATCCACTTGTAAGCTTGGTATAAAAATCCTTTTTGGCAATTACTTTTGAAGCTTCAATCTGCTTTCTGTATAAAGGGCAGTCTGTGGTCACTCAAGACTTTTTTTTTAAACTTTTCCAGGCAGCTTCATGATGTGCAGGCAGTAGCCAGACAGGGTCATGGGAAGGGGGCCCTGTGCTTCTAAACTGAGTGGTTGCTGGTTAGTTTGGTATTCAAGAAGAGGATAAAAATCTGGTAGATTAGTTCATTCTCAGCATGTGTAGCTAGACATGAGTAAAGATAACAGCATGAGAAACTGTTAGTACGCATACCTCAGTTCAAACCTTTAGGGAATGATTAAAATTAAAAAAAAAATACATTTCACTCAGTTGCACTTAGTCGTATGTCTTGCATGCTTAGTCTAAAGACGGTAGCAAAAAAAAAAAAAAGGAAAAAGAAAATTAGATTTTTACATATCTTTGCAGGTATCACAGCCTTGCAGAAGAACCAACTGAAAAAAAAAATTCTCAGGCTTTACAGCAAGCAAACTTCACTATGATTTTTACAATTCTGACTCTGTATTCCTTGGGGTATCCCAGTCGCTTCTTTCGGATGGGGTTTATTATGTTGTACATATATCCCAATGTGTCTGTGTGATCTTTGTCTTTTTTGGGGGAGGGCAGAGGGTGGTTCTTTTTTTAGATATTGTTCCTAAAAAGGAATAAATGCATACACTTGTTTGTCAAAACACCTTTGCTTTTTGTGCAACTGCTTTGTATTAACGATACTTAAAAAAATATCTTTGGAAAAAAAAACTACTGTATGTAATGGAATTGCAGAATATGCTGCACATGTATTTTATTTAGTTATTCTTGCTTTACAAATATTGGATGACATTTTTTGACATGTAGGAGGGAGAACTCCCCCCACCCCCTTGGCTTTTAAATTGTAACATAGTTGACAGATTTTTTTTTTCTGACTTCATTGATTGGAGCATTTTGTACAGGTTTTTATGTGTGTCTGTGTGTGTGTGTGTGTGTGTGCGTGCGTGCGCACACCCTGCGTGCGCTAATCTGTTTTTTGATACATTCCTAATTCCTTGTGTTTATCCTACCACTGCCTTCCTGGCTATCTTAAGCAAGTTCATACATTTGAAAAGAAAAAAAAAATATTGTTTTAAAAAAAAATGTTTTCTCCTGCTGCAGTAAATATTTTGCATGATGAAACTTCCAGGGTTACACTTTCAAAGTTTATCAGTGAAGTAGTGGTTACGATGGGGAGTGTCAAAATATTGAATCTTTATATATATATATATATAAACCTTTACAAGGTGCCAAGATGTAAAGATAATTTGCTACTTATTTTTTTCTCAAAGAAAATTATACATGAGGGAAGTGGTCCTGTATATCAGACAAATGTGCTGTCGGGTGTGCGGATCCATGGACTTGTCCCTAGAATCTGTTCGTGTAACACAGTTAGGCTGCCTCACTGGCCCAGCAGTGACACGAGTACCTGAGAGGTAACTGCCAACGCTTTGGATGGCTCTGATATTACTGTTGATACCTACTACAGCACTGCATCGGACCTAGGGGGAAAAACCCACTGCAATTCTGACCCCCAAGTCTGTAAATCTCACTAGCTTTTTTTTTTTTTTTTTTTTTTTTTAATCACACAAAGTTTAAAAATATCTCCTCTCCTTTCCACACTGCATTTCCAAGGGTACAAGGATGTCCTTACTTGGAAGGATTTTTTTAAATCTTTTGGTACATTTTCTCTACTGACATACCTTTCTGAGACTCTGGTTGCTTTGAAAATCAGTTTCATTTTTTTTATCCGAAGAATCAGATGTGTAATTCTAGAGCATTCCAGGAGCCCCTTCTGGCCCAGGCCATGTCTGCTAGCCCAAGCCCTTGAGGATGGTACAGTCCGGACTGTGAGCATGGTGCTTCGTATATATGTGCTGCCAGTAACAAACATTTTTGTTTTGTTTTGTTTTGATAAGGCATAGAAACTCATTCCTTGACATCAACTGTAATTCCATCATTCCATGTCTGTGGATACAGACAATAAAAAAATATGTTGTGCAGTCAGTACTAATTACTGACATTATAGCATTCTCAAATGCAATAAAAATGCTGGTTGTTGACACTGGTAGTAAAAGTCGCCACAGCCTAAGTTATTTTTTTCCTTCCTTTCTGACCTGCTCATGTTGTATATTAGGTTGATCACCAGCGACTTCCAGGACAGAATTAAAATCAATCTTAATGAAAAGCTGTCATCAGGGAAGGGAGACGCGCGAATGTGAAAACGCAGGTTTCCATAAAGAGACCTGAGAAGAAAGAGGGGCTATCTTTTCTTTGGAGGAAATAACTCCTTACTTTTCTTCATCAAATTTTATAAAGAAAAACAAAATGTTTAATAACTAGCATTAAGTGCAAACTAAAACTTCAGAGGAAAGCAATTTCATGAATAATTCATCCAAATTTCACATCTGCAAGATTAGTCATCCAAATAAAATGCTAATGTCAAAAACATGCACCGTCTATAATATTCTCATCAAGAAATCTTTTTGCATATAATGATAAATGCTTAGATAAATGACTTCATAAAAATATTCTATCAAAAGTATGCCACATAACTGCATTCAGTGAAGAAAACAGAACGCTTATACTGAAGGATTCTATCAAACCATCCTAATTTTGAGTTTTGTTTTTTAACTACACCTTTAGGAAAATTTGCTATTTTAGTATTATCTTTATATATATATCCTAAGAATGAATGCACGCAAGCATCATCTTTTTGTAAAAATTAAATTGCCTGGGTATTGAAAGCATCACTTTTAAGTGGCCAAACCATGGTAACATAACACTATTAGGTATATAATTCAGAAGACAACACAATCCAATAAATGACTTGAAAATTAACCTCGCAGTGTGCTCGGCAAGTCACCCACCGATGCTGCATTCTTTTGAAAAACGCCTGTTTTAGGAGAGTTGTTTCTGGTCTCTTTTTTTTTTACAAGTGATTTTGCTATTTATTTTTGAATCAGTGGCCCTTTTTCATTACAGTTGTGCCCCAGACTAGAAACTCGCTAATCTTAATAGTAAAACATTTGAACCCTTCATTTTCACCAGCTTAATAAAGACAATAATAGGATTTAACTGCAGGTCCTTTAATTGCTAGGCTTAAGCATGACTCTGCTTCTAACATAAACGGTCAGTAACACTAAATATGTGTAGATACTTCTTTTAGCAAGCTGAAGGTCCCAAATCAAGCTGGGTGAAGTGTCAGTGAGGATTTTGGTGGTTGCTGTGGAGTACATGTTTAACTGTATTAACAGAGGATGCTCGCACACAAGAATCATCTACGTATATTGGGCCTGCCAATGAAAAACAAGGCCACAAACTCAACATTGTGGCTCTTATTTTAAATAGTGGCTGTTACATGTGGATTATAAACTCTTTGGAAACCAATTTCACAAAGACACAGCTTCATGACAGTCATTACTCCCCCAACCCAAAAGAAAAACAAACTATAATTAGTCTTATTAGACTTTTTTTGGCTTTGCTGAAATTAAATATTTATGTACAGAGTAGTAATCACAATATATCTATCATCTCCACTGTAGTTGAGTCAAATAAAATATTCTTTATTTCAAAATAAAGTGAATTTGGGTCTCAAACTTTCATTTAAGGAACTGGCTGATGAAAGATTTAAGACAGAGTTCATATTGGAGGGAAATTAAATTAAATGCAGAAATACTAGTTGTACATCCAGAATAATATTTGGAGTATAAACCTACCACTAGATATAAACCTCTTTTGAAAATGTTTTATTTTAAAAGAGCAAAATTCTGTCCCATTTTCACTTTGTAAAGTGACATAATTTAGTACGTATGTCTCCATATACACTTTACTGTATATATGTATACACACACACATCTATGTATATATCCACTCAGTTGAAACTGTCAGCCACTGACTGTTTGGTTGGTGTGGGAGAGGGCCTATCCAAGGATACAGGGATGGGGACAGATAAGCTTTAAGTTATATTGTTAATTTGAAGGTAACTGGCCTCTCAAGAATTAATTTCAGCCAAAGCAATAATCATTATTTACCAGCATGTGACATTTTTATCACTCATCATATTAGCAAATTTCCATTGAAAATGCTAAAATGGTTCGTCATAAGGCAGATAACTGCTCTAGCTATAAAAATGACCAACACAAGTGCTGGTACTCAAACATTAAATTATACTGTAATTAATAAAGACAGTTAAACTGTCTACCAGCAACAGCAATTTAGGTAACCACATTTGATCGGCTATAAATTGTAACTACATTAAAATTCCAGAAATATTAGCAATATGGATTCCTTGATGGAAGTTGGTGCCGATCTCAAACTCTCTCTCTCTCTCTCCCGTCTATTTAACAACGGAAGCACAGGTCATGTTGACCACAAATCCGTGAGTGAAGATCAGGCCTTAGCACTTTTAATCTTGTGAAACAAGCAATTACAAATAGTTGCATTGATTTGTTAAAAAGCTTTAGGTGACATAAATTGTTTCTTGTTTAGCTTATTGCTCTGATACATAAATGTCACCATGACCAGTATTAATTGGGGCCATAGAACAACAGAGGTGGCCTGTGTGGCTTCCAATCAGGAATTTGTCAGTCCTTTTGTGATCCTTCTCAAGGGCGGCTGTCACGGCTGACTTCTCATTAGTGAGAGAGGAAAGGAAAACATTTTGTTATGTGAAGTCCTTAATACGAGCTTATATTTTAGTTCTAAACCAAACTGCAAGATTTTGGACTTGCTTTCTTACCATTTGACATAAAATGCCACATTTAAAAATATCTTCTAAATAAAATAATATTTGCAAGGCATTTCACCCCTTGAAAAGCTAACACTTTTTCTTCTCAATACATGGCACTGTATGTGTTTCCTGGGGTTTCTATTTCTACACTTGAAGTACAATCTTAAATGGCTGGTGCATGCTATTGACTTAGCATAAATCAAATGTATCATATATACTTTCTTTGGGTTGGCATGCCACTTAGAAAAATATGTGAGATTCTGGGGGAGAAAAGTCTGGAGAAAATTTATTAAATAGAAGTTTTTACTGTAATAGAATATTAATGTAAGCCAATGCTCATTTGCCATTAAGCGGATCCTTTCTTAAACATACACATGCTTTTTATTATTTTGCACTCAAGCACAAATTCCGCATTCAAAGACTTTCCATCTAGTCGGGAATGACTCTGGCAAGAAACATGTCAAGAAATCCTGACCTCCAGAAAGACAGCAGACATCCACACACTCGCTAGTCAACAGAGGCAGAGCCCCCTCCAGACACCCAAGATCAAGCTGGTCAACAGTGTGCAATACAGAGAAACAATTACCCCTTAAATCCTTCCTTACTGCTACTCCACCAGCACACATATGAAAATGTTTGATTTGCAACATAAAAGATTCATTAATTACCACTTGAATATTTAAAGCTATTTTGCAGTCTAACAGAGATAGATAAAGCCGTGAATTAAAAGCTCTAATAAAATTGTAAAAATATTTCGGTAAGTTTACCCATGTTATGATTTAGGGAACTATTCAAGCATTCTCACGGAATAGAGTCTTAGCAATTTTCAAGTGTGTATTTGAAGGAAGGAGCTAAGTGTTCTGGGAATAATTTGTTTCTCACTTTCAAATGTTTACTAATAATTTATTTCCAAATGATGCTTGCTACTTTAGGACTCCACAGACAGAGAAAAATTCTGCCAAGTAGTTATGAACATTGTGTGCCTGATTGAGAAGTTAAAATTTTTTTTTCAACAGTATTCAGTAGGGCTGAAGGGTTTAGAAGCTATCACATAAAGGTTATTTTCTTCCTACAAAATGCACCACAATCTCATACCACCCAACCCTGAGAACACAGTATAGCAAGCCCCTCTTTCCTCCTCGCCCAGCATCTGATGGCCCTATTCATGACTCAGAGTGTTTTTAGTGTCTGGATCCCAGGACCCCAGAAGCAGACCATGCCAAGCACACTGTGATCAATGCTTAGAGAAGGTCAGTGCCAGGTTACCAGCTGCAACCCTGATCATAGGAACTGGGCAACTCTGGCAAGTTATTAAATATTTTGGTCTTCAGCTTCCCCTTTCTGTTAACTGAGGATGTTTATCTAAATGAGGAAAGGAGTTCCTTCCAATTTTAAAGCTCTCAATTTTTTAAAAATCCCCCCCCCAGCCTTGTCAATGAAGATTGTACTCTCATGATTGAAGAGTATATGCATGGCATTCCATATTTCACCAATAACACAAGGCTGTCTTATCAAACCCTGCCTTGTCAGGTAGAATGCTACAATGAACTTTCACTAGCACGTGTCCTTCCTTCCACAAATAAGCTTGGACTACAATACATGACCTCCTGCAGATACAGCTGGAGATCAGACACAGCCTTTGACTTTATGGTACCTTTGGGTCCCCAACAAGAGTACTAAATATTAAATTATAGCACGATATGGGCCCAGCGTGATAGCCTAGCCCTTACCTTGCATGTGTGAGTATCCCATATGGGCACTGGTTCATGTCCCAACTCCATTTTCCATTTAGCTCCCTACTTGTAGCCTGGGAAGATGGTAGAGGATGGCCCAAAGCCTTGGGTCCCTGCACCTGCCTGGGAAACCCGGAAGAAGCTCCTGGTTCCTGGCTTTGGATAAGCTTAGCTCCGCTGTGGCCACTGGGGGAGTGAACCAGTGGATGGAAGATCTTCCTCTCTGTCTCTCCTTCTCTATGTAAATCTGACTTTCCAATTAAAATAAATAAAACTTAAAAAAAAAAAGATTGTAGCATAATGCACCTCAATGCTGAGAGGGGACAACCAGGCACACATAGGAAACAGGGAAGCTACCCGGAATGTTGAGTGTAAATGAAACTTCCAGGATGCATAAGACTGTAGATATGGGCTGGTGCTGTGACACAGTGAGTCTGACCTGCAGCCTGCAACACTGGCATCCCATATGGGTGCCAATTTGAGTACCAGCTGCTCCATTTCAAATCTAGCTTCATGTGAAGGAGTGGCAGATGACCCAAGTCCTGGGGCTCTGCACCTTAGATGCAAGGTCTGGAATGGAGTCCCAAGCTCCCCACTTCAGCATGGCCCAGTTCTAACCATAGTGGCCATTTCGGGAGTAAACCACCACATAGGAGATCAATTCCAACTCTCTTTTAAATAAATAGATAACCCTAAACCAAAGTTAGAAAAAGTCATGCAGCTAGAAAGATAGAGGAGAAAGTTTAAGCAGAGGGAACAGAGCCCTGGAGTGTAAAAGGTATACAGCTTCACAACAGCCATCAACAAATGTGAAACACTGAATCACAGTGTCATCATTTCAGAGAGTAATTCTATAACTGTTCATAAATCTGAGTACTTTACATAGTGTAGCTCAAACATTTCCGAAGCTGGGAGTAAATGAGCTACTCCTAGTTGGGAGAGTAAGTCACAGCTAGCTCAAGGGACTTGCCCCACTCCTTCCTTTCTCTAGCCACACTCTTCTTGTCTCTTGTTGGGCTTATGAATTTTGAAGGCTCAAACCCACTAACATGCACTATGATTGGGGCTTGAAAATTCCTGTTCTATTTGCTAGAAACACTCTGTCATTCTTTACATGGCTTAAATTCAAGCCCCAATCAAAGCAAAGAAGCCTTTCCTGACTCTGCAGTGTAACTGGTACCCTAACCATACACTTGACCTTCCCCACCTCACATGCCCTTACCCACTTTATTACTTTGTTATCTTTCATCATTATGTACCCACTCATGTCTTTGACACCGTGTCTCTTCAACTATAATGGCAGAGAGGTTACCTATGTGGCCCGCTGATGCCATCCCAGAATGGGCATGAGGAAGTATTGCTTCCATTTGGTCCATTAACCAAACTACACTGCTAGAACAGCAGTAGGGTTTGAGCCCCTACAGTCAGTTAATATGGTATGTTCACAACTTGTATTCTATAGCCAACCAAACCCAGTATCTGCAAAGTAGGAATGATAAGCCAGGTACAGTCAAGGATAATGGGTCTTTCTAAATGATATTTACAAGGTTGCATAGTATTCACTTCTATGGCAAATCTGTTATCAATGGTCATGCTACTTCCCAACACCATCTACATAGAAAGTTGCATGTAAAGGCACTAAATATTCTCACATCATTAAAAGTCACTTTAAAGCACTGCATTCGTAAGATGTTACAAAATTAGCAAACAATGTAGAGAAAAAAACATCTAAGTGGCTTTCCTTAGGCAGTTGTGCTTCTGTTAGCTGTGGCAGCAGGGAAATCAGGCCCATGCATTGAAGACACTGAATTGCAGGCTCTGTGTCACCTTCTATTCCTGACGAACAGTGAGCAGACCTGGAACTCTGAATGCTTCTGATGAGTTCACCACAGTCCTTCCAGTGGGGAGCAGTTACAACACCCACTTCCCAGTCAGCATAGCTGGGTCAAGTCTCAGATGTGTTCCTGATTCCAGATGCCAGTTACCGTATACCCTGAGAGGCAGTGAAGTACCTTACAGCTACCTCTCAGCTGGCTCTCAGTCTAGGTCTCCCACGTGGGTCGCAGGAACCAAATCACATAAGCCATCATTGCTACTGTCCAGGGTCTGTACCAGCAGGAGGCTGGAATCAGTACATGGCATCCAAAAGCGGGACTCGGGCATCTTGGGTCTTACCTGTTAGGCTAAACACCCCTCTTTCCACCAGACTTCTTAACTGCTGTCTTACCATTAGGCTAGAAGCCCCTCCTCCCCACCCACTTTTTTTTTATTATTTAAAAGGCAGAGAGAAAGGTGCAGAGAGTAGTTCGGAATGACAGCTTACCTGCCTTCTCTGGCACTCTTAAGTCAGCTAGCTAACTTAGGTATTTTTAAGATGTCACCCTTCTCCCACATCAATATTGGTTACTTTCAAATGATCATCACTTTAGCTGCCTCTTTGCAATTCATCCCAAGACTTTTAAAAATTGTTATGAAAACTCTTGTGGTAGAACTGTTAAGAGGGCAGGACGGGAGCCTAAAGGTCCTGGCACTGTTTCCTTTTGCCTGTAAAGGCCTACCCAAAGGAAGGAAAAAAGAAAAAAACTATGTGAGAGATTTTTAGAGACAAAAAATGACAAAGCAGAAACCCAAAATGAGACATATCTGGGCCTGGAGTGATGGCACAGTAGGCTAAATCCTCACACCCTGTACATGCCAGGATTCCAGTACAGGTCTCGGCTGCTCTACTTCCCACCCAGCTCCCCGATTATGGCTGCAGAAGCAGTAAAGGATGGCCCAAAGCCTTGGGACCCTGCACCCGTGTGGGAGATCCACAGGAAGCTCCTGGCTCCTGGCTCTGGATTGGTTCAGCTCTGGCCATTGCAGCCACTTGGGGAGTGAACCAGCGGATGGAAGGTCTTTATCTTTGTCTTCTTCTCTCTATAAATCTGACTTTCCAGTGAAAAGAATAATAAAAAAAAAAAGACAAAGCTGAGAGGGAAGACTGAAACTATAACTGAGACAAAGAATAGAGACTAAGCGTGTTGTCTGAGTTACTATACTCAGCCATCTCTGAAGCTAGGGACACACTGCTGGATTTTCAATCTTGTAAGCCAATTACATTCTCCCGTATGCCAGTTTGGGTTGATGTTTTGCTCTTGTAACAAAATGTCCTCACAAACATGGTTGTGTGGGTAGGGTCATTTCAAGTTCAAAAATCTGAAGGGAGACCTATATGACTATAACTCTGCATATGAGGGAGAACATGGGATAACATTTAAAACAGCTTCAAAATGTGACTGTTTCATGAAAAAGAATCAACAAACCCGTCAAACATCTGTTCTGACTGTCCTCCTCATCTCTATGTATAAGACTGGAACTCCAAACTACTGGCATCAAGAATGACACCTCTTCAGGGCTAATGCCTAGGCCAAATGAGTGCTTTGTGATCCAGCACAATCCAACATAATCCAAGATGTCAAAAACAGAGCATTGATCTAGGTCATTGGAAAATAACTTGGATGAACTTTATATAATTTATCTCATTTCTTGATCAGAGGGAGTTTGGTTTCAGGCTTGACTGCCTTCAGGTCTGAAATGCAGAATCACAGCTAAACAGAGAGGGGTCACTATACCTGAACATGGCTCTCCAATATTAGTTTGCAGACTTTTTCCCCAAAAAACATGTCTAAGCAATGTTAAGAATGCCAATTGACAGTATAATGTAAAATATGCTAAAGAAAAGAGAATGTTAATGAGATGAGTAGAGAATGGGTTTCAAGAGCAGCCAATCTTTTATGTGCTTCTTTCTTCATTAACCAGTCTCTTTCTCCTTTTTTTTTTTCTTATTTTCAAGTATCTATTGGTTTTTATTTGAAAGTCAGAGACAGGAGTGAGAGAGACAGAGAGATCCTCTATATACTAGTTCACTCCCCACTTGGCCAAAATCCCCAGGGTTGGCCAGTCCTAACCAGCAGCTTCCCACCTGGGTCTTCCATGTGGGGACAGCAGCCCAAGCATTGGGGGCATCCTCTGCTGCTTTCCCAGGACATCAGCAGTGAGCTAAGTCAGAAGTCAATCAGCTGGGACTCCACCCCAGCACCCGCAGGAAATGCCAGTGCCAGAGGTGGAGGTTTAATGTGCTACACCATGATGCTGGCCCTTTTCTTCCTCCTCATCCTAGCACCAAAATGCATCTGTGTAGACAAGCCTCGAACTCTCCCACAATATGTGGGTGTTTTCACAGGAGACACTCAGCTTGTCCGTGCTCATTGCTAGCTGATAGCTGTTCAATGACATGCCTGCTTAAATAATTTTTTAAAAGATTTATTTATTTTTATTGGAAAGTCAGATACACAAAGAGAAGGAGAGGCAAAGAGGAAGACTGTCCATCCGTTGAATTTACTCCCCAAGTGGCTGATCCAAAGCCAGGAGCCAGGAACCTCTTCTGGGTCTCCCATGCTGGTGCAGGATCCCAAGGGTTTGGACCATCCTCTACTGCTTTCCCAGGCCACAAGTAGGGAACTGGATGGAAGCAGGGCTTCCAGGACACAAACCGGTGCCCATATGGGATCCCAGAACATGCAAAATGATGACTTTAGGTGCTGGGCTATAGCACCACGCCCCTATTAATTTAAATATTGTCCTGGTTTCCTCTATGTGGTTAGGAAGATGACGATGACCTTCTCCTGGGAATCCAAAGGTAGCATCTGCACGCTCACATTTAGAAAGTCCCCAGAAAGGTTCTCCAGTGCTTATTTTGAGTCATCCACCTTCTCCCAGCCAATCACACTGATAGAAGAAGACCACATCTATGAGAAATGTCCAACTCACCAAGTTAACACTTAATGGTGTTAAAACCATTACCCTTTTCTTAAAGATTTTATTTATCTTAAAGGCAGACTTACAGAGAGGAAGAGACAGAGAGAGGGAGATGGGACTTGCATCCACTGGCTCGCTCCCCAAGTGGCCCTAACAGCCAGGGTTGGGCCAGGCGGAAGCAGCAACCATCCCCTCCTCTGCTGCCTTTCCCAGAAGCATCATCAGGGAGTGGATTGGAAGTGGACCAGCTGGGATTCAAAGCTGCAAAAAGGACCACAGTTCCCAAATCGTTATAATCGAGTCCCACCTCACAATCTCACCTGGACAGTAGGAAAGTCATCAATAATGGTTCTTTGTTAGAAAGTCAGATTTTACAGAGAGAAAGAGACACAGAGAAAGATCTTTCATACACTGGTTCACTCTCCAAGTGGCCTCAACAGCCTGAACTGAACTGATCCAAAGCCTGGAGCCCAGAGCTTCTGGGACTCTCACATGGGTGCAGGTCCCAAAGCTTTGGGCTGTCCTCGACTGCTTTCCTAGGCCACAGCAGGGAGCTAGAAGGGACGTGGAGCAGCTGGGATATGAACAGGTACCCATATGAGATCCCAGCATATGCAAGGTGAGGACTTTTACCACTAGGCTACTATACTGGGACCAGTTAATAATAGCTTTTGAACAAAGATCTAAAGGAAATAAGTTGTAGGGATTCCTGGGAGAAGAAAATTCTAGGGCTAGGCAACAGAGATATCTAAGCTCTGAAGATGGAACACAAAGAGCAAAACATTGTGGGAGGTCAGGGGGAACACATGCCACTCAGCATTAATAGGGCCCAGCACCAACAGCACATGGCTAAATCCTCACCTTGCACGTGCCAGGATCCCATATGGGCACCAGTTTGAGTCTCGGCTACTCTACTTCCCATTCAGCTCCCCGATTATGGCTGCAGAAGCAGTAAAGGACGACCCAAAGCCTTGGGACCCTGCACCCATGTGGGAGACACAAAAGAAGCTCCTGGCTCCATGGATTAGCTCAGCCGTAGGCACTGTAGCCACTTTCAGATCAAACTAATGGTTGGAGGATCTTTTTCTCTATTTCTCCTCTTCGTAAAGCTGGTGTGCCTTTCCAACAACAATAAAAGTCTTTAAAAAGCATTAGTGGCCTCTTGATGAAGACATTCACTGTTTCTGTTGGTGAGTGGAAGCTAGTAGAGGGTTGTGAGTCTAAGCATGACAGTGAGTTGGGTTTAAAAGATTTCATCTGCCTGCTGCACTGTAAATGTAGAAGAAATATGGACATGTTAATAGAGAGCCTTTGTGGCTAGAACCCTGAAAGGGGTCTCCATCGATAAGATGGAGAAGTCACTGCGTTTGGAAAACAATCAATAAAATTTCTGCTAAATACATCGTCAGTTAAATAAGAGAAAAACCCCGAGATTTTTTTTTTTTGATGTGATAAACTGAAAGGTGGGGTGGCTATTTACTAATCTAAGAAGGCAAGGCTGCTTGAGGACTAGATTGAAGGAAACACCAGGAGATTGTCTCAAGACTGTAAACTCAGCTGGTTTTCTGAACATCCAACTTCAGTCGTTCAGTCGGCAGCTGGCTAAAGGAACCTAGAGTTCAGGGACACGGGTGGGAGCTGGCTATGTACAAGGGCATGTATTCGGGCACAAAGAGTCAATTAACTTTTGGTTTCGGGAACACAGAGCAGGTAGGAAACCCTGGCCCTGTGAAAGCAGAGTCTAACGTGGAGAAACTGAATAGTATGGATTCAACAAAATCAAGAATTTGTAGATCCAGATTAGTCATCCTTGGCCCAATACCAGGTAACTTGTTTAATGAAGTTAAAATTATTGCCCCCAGGGAAAATGTCTTATGTCAGCCTTAAAGGAAAAGAAGGATGTGGTAACACTTAGTGTCAAGTTCAAAAAAGAAAAAATTTTCATTTCTCACATGAGACCTAGAAAACTGTGTGTTCACGCATCCGTGTCTGTGTGTGTGTGTGTTGGGAGGGGAGAGACAGAGCGGAAGTGAGAGAGCACGAGCCAGCATAAATGAGTACGCTGCTTATATATAAACAACTTCTAACCTCATGTATCATTTCCTGGACTGGAAATTTTCAAAGACTTACTAATTTAAAAATAAACATTTTCTAGAAATTCCCTTCTCCCGAGGTTCCTCCCTTCCCCCACCCCCTCGCTCTCAGGAGTCCTCCCTTAATTACAAAACCTGCATAAGCCATTTCCTTTGGTGTGCAAAAAGGTGTGTAATTAAACCATCAGCATAATACCTATCTCCATGTAAAACTGCTCTTATGAACTTTAACTGCTGAATAAAAACTCCTATTACATGACCATTAAGTATTATGAAGAAAGCAAGTCATGGTAGGACTTGATTAATTTTGATACACTATGGATTGGGTCTGGAAGAAATCTGATTCTGGTGGGTCTTTTCCTCGTGTAGCCTTGGAGAGCTCCTTCTCGGGGAGGTGCAGACTGGCTTGGCACGGAGAAAAGGCCACTGGGCTCCTGACAGAGGACCCCATTATCGCGGGGGGGGGCGGTGACTGTAGGGGAGAAGCGTGAGCTCCCACTAATAAGTCATGGTCAGCACGATCAGCAGACAGAGGAACGGGGCACGGAGTGGGCAGAGATAATGTACATATTTGGGTACAGTTTCCTAAAACAACAATGTTCTAGGTTAATACACATTATTTTAACTTTCTAGGTTAATGCAAAGAGCCAAAGTTTGAAACTGACAATATTTTCTTTGGAATTCTAAAATTCATGAATCTGCATCAGGTCCAAGCTGAACTTGGATGCAGCTGGGGAAGAGAACGGCTACTAAATGATATCTCTACACACCCACCCTGAGTGCAGAAGGAGGCTGGAGAGCAGGATTTTCAAACAAGAACTAACTCTGACCAGCTGAAAGAAAGGAAAATTTGGGGAAGAGATGTCTACAAGTTACATGCTGGCATGTGGACCGTACTCAGCAGGTCAGCTCCCTTTTCAGAGACACTGAATACTCTTGAGAAGAATTTCAAAACTAAGTAGGTTTACGGCTGGGTTTCTCAGGTAAGCCCAGAAACAAAGCCCTGTTCAAATAGGACTCAGACTGGGCAGGAAGAAAGCCTGAGCAAAGCCTCCAGAGACCCTTCCTTACACCGGTTGGTGAAACAAACGACTTCTCCTGCAGAGGGCCTTAGACGTGGACACAAGCTAGAAACTGAACAGTAATAAGAGAACAGGGCTGGGGCCCAGGCTCAGGCAGAGGCAGGCTTCCCTCAACATGCCTGTCTCATCCTGAGTCCATGCCCTGAGAAAAAGAAAATCCAGAATGAGTAATTCTGCTCTTGAAAGAGAAATGTTGGGCCTGGCGCGGTGGCGCAAGTGGTTAAGGTCCTCGCCTTGCACGCCCCCGGGATCCCATATGGGCGCTGGTTCTAATCCCGGCAGCCCCGCTTCCCTTCCAGCTCCCTGCCTGTGGCCCGGGAAAGCAGTCAAGGACGGACCAAAGCTTTGGGACCCTGCACCCGCGCGGGAGACCCGGAAGAGGCTCCTGGCTTCGGATCGGCATAGCATCGGCAGTTGCGCTCACTCGGGGAGTGAATCATCGGACGGAAGATCTTCCTCTCTGTCTCTCCTCTCTGTATATCTGCCTTTCCAATAAAAAAAAAAATAAATAAAAATAAATGTTAAAAAAAAAAAAGAAAGAAAGAGAAATGTTGAGTGGAAGCACAGGCCAAGCTTTTGGAATCAAGTTTGATCTGTGAAGAGAACCTCATAGTCAAGCCACTGTTATGCTAAGAGGCCAAACACCCTTCCGCTCCCCTAGGAACTGGGCTTAGCTTACTTTCAGAGTCCACTTCATCAGCCAAAATTGTTCATGACTCGGGGGTGTAGGTGTTTAGGGTGGAAAATGGAACACCTAGGAAATACAATGTCTGTGAAGAAAAGAATGTGTCTTTCAAACATGAGGTTTAAAAAAAATATTTTACATAAGTCTTGAAGAAACTGATTCAACAAAAGAAAAATAAGTCCCACAGAATATTATATTTTGTTAAATGAAGGTAAGTAAATAACACAATAATGTTTACTTTATAAAAGCAGGGGCAGAGCAATGAGTCAATCCAGAACCAAATTCTTAACGGTATCAGCATGAAGACACTAAGAGGTGGACTCACACCTGGGAGAAAACTTTTTTTGTAAACTTAATATATTACACACACACATACACACACACACACACACCCTGAGCGACACGTAGCATAGCAGTTAAACTGCTGCTCAGGATAGCCACATACTGTAGCAGAGTGCCTACTTTGTGCCCTGGTCACTCTGTAGGATGCAACTGCCTGCTGATGTGCGCTGTAGGAAGCAGCAGAGGATGCCTCAGGTAGCTGAGCGCTCATCACCCAAGCTGGAAAGCCTTACTGCATTCTGGGTTCCCAGCTTTAGCCTGGCCCAGCTCTGGCTGTCACAGGCACTAGTCAAGCAAACCAGCAGACAGAGAAATAAATAGAGAGGGATCTTTTACCTACCTCTCTGCCTTTCAAGTAAAATATTTTAAAAGAAACTTGCAAGGGAATGGAATGACATGCTGATCTTATTACATAGCGGCAATTATCAAGGTAAGAAAAACAGTGTGTGGAGCATTCAACCCTGGGGAGAGGGGAAAGAACGACTACATAGAAAACAACCAACAAGACACAAAAGTAAGTCTTACTGAAATGTTCACATTAAATATAAATGTGTTAAGTTAAAAACCAAAAACACTGAGACTGTAATGCTAAATTAAAAACACAAGTTCTAGCAAGAAGCACACAAACACAAGGGTCAAGAGTCTGGAAGCAAAACAATAAATTAGAGATTTAAAAAATGTGAAACAAGAAAAAGTGGTGACCATTTCAATGAAAGAGGAGGTCTTTGAGGAAAAAAAATGAATAAAGATCTGACAAGAGAATGAAAAAGATATGAGAATAAGCACTCAATATGACCTAATAATATAACCTATAAGTTATATAGAAGTATAGACTTAGAGGAAAAAAAAATAAATTATCAGATGAAAGATTTATAATATTCCTCTTAGAATACAGTAGAGTAATCAGCACAAATAGTTACACAAGTCTTTTTGAAGGCTCAAGGTAAAAAGTAAATATATACAAACTATACATCAAACAAGAAATATGCATTATTTTTATTAATATGTGAAGTATTCCCCCAAATCAAGCATGTATTAATTCACAAGGCAAGCCTTTCAAAAAATCATGTCATATTCTTTGAATTTAAACATGCTACAACCTTATGAAGCAACTCTGACTTAAGTAAAAAACACAGTATGAACTTTAAAATACTTAGAAATGAATACCAGAAAAAAATGCTAAAGTTATTACAAAAAGAATATTAAATCTATCTGAAGGCAAGTAAAGGAACAAAGAAAGCTGATTGAAGAAGTTGAAGATGTCTGCTATTTCCAGATACTTACCCTCCCCTCCCGGCTCCACGGAAAAAAGCGAGAGAGAGAGAGAAAAGATGATCTCCATGACTGTTCAGACTGTTGTCTGGACAGAGTCTAGAGTATGCGTCAAACACAGGAAGCATCAGCAATGCAAGGGAAGAAGAGCCAGTTGTCACACAGTGCTGGTGACAGTGCCTACTGCCAGTCTCTACTCACAGGGCATGAGCTGGAGTACTGGGAAGCCTCTTTCCTCAGTAACGACAATTCAGTTTTCATCACAGTGGACAATGCTCAAGAACAACCTGAGAAATCTTAAAAGCCGGACACCAAGGGATCAAAACTATTTCCAAGCTACTTAGAAGCATCTAGAACAAAGCTCAGGAATATTTACAGGAATAAAAGAACATTCATCATTCACTTAGGCAAAATTTGCAACATCCAACTTATAATCCAACTGTGATAGCTATGAAAAGCAGAAAATACGAATCATGAGGAGAAAAATCAAGATACTGAACTAGCATAGATATAAGAATTAGCAGACAGTATTTTAAAAGTTACAAGTTTCAGTAGTGCAAACATAGTTGAAGCATGTTTTTAAAACACCAAAACTGAACCTCTAGAAAATGTTAATATTTGAGATGAATGCAAAAAACAGGATTAATGGCAACTTACAAATCATAAAAGGAAGGACAAATGAACTTGAAGACATAGACATAAAAACCATCCAAAATCAAAAACGAGGAAAAGGAGGAAACAGTAAGAAAAGAGCATCAAAGGGCTGGGGTTCACTTCAACACTACATACATGCAACTGCAACCCCTAAACTGGAAAAGAGTGCACAAAAATATTGAGGAAATAATGATGAAAAATTATAAACCACAGTCCAAGCAGCTCAGTGAACTCCAAGCAGAACCATGAAATATCCTACACCAAAACATCCTAATAAAAAATTGTTCAAAACCAGGAATTGAAGAGCAAAAACTTAAAAGCAGCCAGAGCATCAGCCATGTGCTGCAGAGGAGCAAATTTAAGAAGGATGGCAGATTTGTCATCAGAGACAGCACAAGTGAGAGGACGGTGGAGCAACATCTTACTGAAAATTCTGCAAGAAGCTGTCAACATCTTGATGCTGCAGAGTTTCTGAAAAAGAAGAGACTTTGCTGCACACAGACAAAAGCAAAAGCTAGGCACGACGTGTTGAAGTTCTTCAAACACAAAGACAATGGTAACAGAGGAAAACATGGATCTACACAAAGGAATGAAAGCTGCCAAAAACGACAATTACACTGGCAACATTTTTCAACTGAAATTTCTTCAAGGTCAAACTGATTGACCAAAAATAATAGCAATATGCCTTGAGGTTTATAAAATAAGCAAAAATAAATGCATGACAACAACAGTACAAAGCTCAGAAGAGCAGAAATAGAATTATATTATTAATTCCTATATATGAACTATATATATATATAGTTCCTATATATGAAGTTGAACAATTCACTCGCAGACAGACTGTAATGAATTATACATGTATAAATTCCAAAGAAGTGACTAAAATTAAAATGAAAGTTGTAGCTAATAAGAAAACAAGGCAGATAAAAACAGATCATAGGAAAACAATTCAGAAGATGGTAAAAAACCAGGAGGAAAGAAAAACAAAGAGTGGAGGGGACAAATATACCTCAAACAGCAAGGTAATACATTTAAACCTAATCATATCGGTAATCACTCCAAACGCACATGCTCTGAGGGGCAGGCAGGCATTGGGCCTTGCAGATAATATATCCCACTTTGGATGCCCCATCTCATCTTGGAGTGCACGGGTTCAATGCCTGCCTCAGGATCCCGACCACTGCATTCTGCTGCTGCAGACTAGCAGGTGGAAATGATGGGTCAAATCGTTGGGTCCCCGCCACTGACTTGGGAGATCTGATAGAGTACCTGGCTCAGGAACATTGAGGGCATTTTGAAGTAGGTCAACAGACAAGAGTGCTTCTCGCTCTGGCTCTCGCTCTCCCTTCCTCAATCCCTCCCTCTGATCCTACCTCTTCTTAATTCCTTTGTCTCTGCCTTCTAAATAAACACTTTACAAAAGTACTTATGGTCTAAATATCAGAAAAAAGAATACTGGAGCTAGTGAGTGATGCAGTGGTTAAGATACTGCTTGGAATGCCTGAATCCTTGACGGAGTGCCTGAGTTCAAGTCTCGTCTGCTTCCAATCCAGTTCCTTGGTAAGGTACACTCTGGGAGGCTCAAAGGGATGGTGCAAGTATTAGGGTCCCTGTCAACAACCTGGAGACCTGGATTGAGTTCTGGGGTCCTAATTTTAACCTGCCTCAAGTCTTCTGTTTTTAAAGGTTTTTGTTTGTTTGTTTTAGTACTTAAAGGAATAGGGGAGGGGGAGAGACAGAGGTGACAGTGAGAGAGGAACAAGAGAGAGATAGATCTGGACACAAACTCCACGGATGGACATAACAACAAGAGGTAGGCCAGTGAGAAGCTGGCAGCTAGGGGCTTCTTCTGGGTCTCACAAGTGGGTTCAGTGAGCCTGATCATCCTTGGACCATCCTCCACTGTTTCTCCAGACCATTAGCAGGGATCTGGAACATAACTGGAGCAGCTGGGACATAAATAGCTGCCTATATGGGACGCCAGTGCTGTAGGCGAAGGCTTAGCCTGATATGCCACCACAATGCTCCCAAATTAGATATTTACATACTTATGTTTATATTTAATATATATGTTTTAAAGTGGGAATAATCAGGTTGCAAAACAAAAGCAATACTAAATAAATGCTGCCTACAAGAAATAGAACTTAAATGTGAAAACAGAAATAGATTAAAAATGGAAGAGGAAAGACATAGAATATTTATACTTATTAAAGGAAATCTACCAGCTAGCGTTTGGCACTCTGGTTAAAGTCTCATTTGCAACTGGTACGTCTGTGCTGGGGGCAGTGTCTGCATTTCAACCCTGGCTCCTTTTCCATGTCCAGCTTCCTGCTTACACACACAGGAGGGAGTCAGCGATGACAGACACCGGTATCCCTGCCTCTCACTAGGCAGAAGGGCACTGCGTTCCCGGTTCCTGGCTCCATCCAGGCACAGCCCCACCCAGCCATCCCAGGAATCGGCAGAGAGAACTAGTAGGTGAAGCTCGCTGATACTCTTCGAAATTTTAATGTAAGAAAAAGAAAACTAGAGCAGCTATGCTGAGTAGATTTCAGATAAAAAATATCACCAGGGATTAAAAAAAAAATGTGCCATCCTGATTTTTACCAAAAGGACACAAAAGTCCAAATATATTTATTACATAATAACAGAAATTAAAAATAACACAAAGCAAATAGAGATAAATGATGAACACAAATATCCCAACTATACTGTGAGATGTCAGTACCTCTTTCAGTAGATGATAGGACACAGGAAACTATTAAGAAAATGCAAGGTTTGAACAATGAATTAACATGGCAAGCAAGACACCAGGAGCTTCATCTGGATCTCCAACGTGGGTGCAGAGGTAAAAACACTTAAACCATCTTTGGTTGCTTTCCCAGATGCACTACCAGGGAGCTGGACTGGAAGTACAGCAGGTGGGACTCAGAACCAGTGCAAATAAGCATTTCCAAAACTGCAGGCAACAGTTTAACGTGCTACACCACAACTAAGACCCCACTAATTTCTAAAACATTAACAACATTAAGACATTTCTAAAACACTGGGCTGGCACTGTGGCATATTAGGTTAAGCCTCTGCTTGTGGTGCTTGCATTCCATGTGGGTGCCAGTTCAAGTCCAGGCTGTTCTATTTCCCCTCCAGTTCCCTGCTAATGCACCTAGAAAAAGTGCTCAGGTCTCTGCACTCACATGGGAGACCTGGAGGAAGCTCCAGGCTCCTGACTTCACACTGGCCCAGTTCCAGCTGCTGCAGGCATCTGGGGAGTGAATCAGTGAATGAAATCTATCTTTGTCCTTCTCTCTCTGTAAATTTTCCTTTCAATTTAAGTTATTTAATTTAAATAAACACATAATCTTAAGAAAGAAACATGACTCAAAAGGAACAGAATATAGTCTTTCCAAGTGCATATGTACTGCAATTTATTATTTTCTAGATCATAAAACATGTATAAATAAATCTAATAAGCCATACAGTGTGGGAGGTGGTTAAGCTGCCCCTACGAAACTGGCATTCCACAGGAAGGCATCACTATGGGTCCCAGTTGCTCCCCACAAAACCCCCTGCTAATGTGTTGCAGGGAACACTGTCAGAAGGCCCATCACCTGGGCCCCTATCACACATGTGGATGACACTTGGCTGGAGATCCTGGCTTGTGGCTTAGGCCAGGCCCAGCCCCAAGCATCGTGGACATTTGGGAAATTAACCAGTGGGTAAAGATCTCTTTCTCTTTTTCCCTAATTCTCCTTCTAATTATTATTTTTTTTTAAAAAAGATTTATTTATTTTTATTGGAAAGTCAGATTTACAGAGAGAAGAAAATACAAAAAGCTCTTCCATCTACTGGTTCACTCCCCAAGCTGCCACAACAGCCACAGCACCTGGAACTGATCTGAAGCCAGGAGCCTGGAGTTTCTTCCAAGTCTCCAATGTGGGTGCAGGACCCCAAGGCTTTGAATCATCCTCTGCTGCTTTCCTAGGACAGAAGCAGGGAACGGGATGGGAAGTGGAGCAGCCAGGATATGAACCGACACCCATATGGGATCCTGGCATGTATAAGGCGAGGACTTTACCCACTAGGCTATTGCACTGGGCCACCTCCAACTCTTCTATAGAAACAATAAATCTGTAATGAAAGTCATGTTCTTTGACCACTGTAATTAAAACAAAGCCCTTTAAAAACTAATTTGGAATTAAATAATTCTGCAAGCTATGAGTTTAAACTTTCAAAATGAAAATTAAAAAAAAATCAAAATTTTATAGAGACAGTTAAAGAAGAAACATCTAAAAAGGAAAGGCTAGTACTTTAGACAGAAGACAAGTCTTTGGCAAGACTGATCTTGTGCACAAAGGATAAGATATTAAAACATGACATGCAAAAACAGAAGAGGGGAAAAAACAGATCAAAGGAAAAATATGAACACACTGGCAATAAAATTGAAAGAGCAAAATAAATCCTCTGAAATAAGACAAAAACAAGAGTAGAACAGAAATTTCAGTCATAATTAAACTGCAATTAATTCCCACAACAGGCCCGAGGTCTAAATGATTTTACAGATGAGATTTTTCCCAACTTTCAGAACGCAGGTAACCCTTACCCTACTGCAGAACTGTGCCACTTGTTTTATGTCAGGTATACTCATAATTGCATAACATGATAAAGATAGAACAAGAAAGCAGTTTACAAGCCTGTTGGTCCTAAAACTGTTTACACGTACGTACTAAGCAAAATATAGAGATGAATGAAAAACATATTATAAGTACATGTGTATTCTAATCAAATGCAGGGATAGTGTAATCTCAGAACATGGAATCAAAAAGCCATAAGGTTAGTAACAAACACCTTCTAAATTTCAACAGCTACAAGTGAAAACACACACTGACAGAGAACTATAATCTGCATCTTCCCAATATGTAGTCTCAATAAAGAATTCGCTTCTACCCGAACCTAACCTGGTACAAAAACTAGAACAACGATTACATACAACGGAAGTATCTTCAATGTGCTTATTCTAAAATCAGACACAAGTCACTGAGGTTTTCTATCATCACTGCTGTTCAACATAAAGCTAGGAAGTAACTTCAGTAAGGAATATAGATTGGAAGAGAAGGGAAAAAAATTCCGTAGGAATAAAGTTATTTAAAAATGTATATTGTCTGCAGAAAGTTAAAATAATTCTATTGACAGCATTAAATAAGTTGGATATTAAATCAACATTAATTGTCCTTAAATACATTCATTGCAATTTCCCATTAAGGTGGTGTGTGTGTGTGTGTGTGTGTGTGAAGGGTAGGGAGAAATTTGACAAATTGGCTCTAAAATTCATATGAAAAGGAATAGAGTCATTACAAAAGTATAACAGAAAAACCAGATGGAGATCTTACCCTGCCAGACATCAACACTTAAGCAGTTATACTCATGAAGACGGCATGGTATGTCTTCTGGAAACATAAATAAACTACTGTATAAGAACAGCGAGACCAGAAGACAACTCCACGTATATATGGAACCCTGACACAGCTGGCACTGTAAATAAGCTGGGACCATTGGATTTCAATATAAATAACATGAAGTTGAATCTTTTGTTCACAATATACATAAATATCAATTCCAGATGGCTTTAAAAACTTAAATGTCCTTAAAGCAACTCAATACAATGTCCTTAAAACAATTCAATAGAAATTTTAAGTACAACATCCAATAGAAAATTTGAATACATATATAAAAGACATCAACAGTCATTTCACAGGGAAAGGAAATATAAATGTCCACACAAAAATAAAAAGACGCTCAAATTCACTTGTACTCAGGAAAAACGCAAATTAAAATCTCAAAGAGAATACCACTTCACACTCAGTCACTTGGCAGAAACCAACAAGCCAACAATACCAAGTATTGCTGGGAATGTGAAACAAGGAGAGTCTCTGCACGGCAAGTGGGAGTTTACAATGAAACGACTGCTTTCGAAGACAGTATGGCACTAATGGGCAACACTGAAGCAGCACACTGCCTGCGCTCCAGAAACTCGGCTTCTAGCACTACACTCTACAGAGACGCTCTCGCAAACCAACACCTTGTAAAAAGCATGTTTATAGCTTGTAACGACAAAAGTGTAGGAAACAAGCCATACACGGACCAATAACAGAAAAATTAACTGTTCCAGAAAAATTGAAAGCCTATAAAGCCGTGACAGTGACTAAATATAAATTGGAGTTTTCAGGAACATAATGTTCAACAAAGCAAGCAAGCAGCAGTATGATTCTATTTTCGCTACATCCCTAACCACCTAAATGAAATACTATTTTGTTTAGGAAAATAGAAACCAATTAAAGAAACAGGTTTGTGGTTTCCTGCAAGAAAAAGGAGTGAGATGAATAACATGTAAGAAGGCATATAAGAAGTTTCTATAGTTGTGGTGATATTTCATGTATTTAGCTTTGTTACAACAACCCGAGTGGCACGGAATTGTCGGTCACACTGGTAGTAAAAGCAGTATGAATAGCATAGAGAGTTCAACTAAATTATAATATTTTGCTACTCTAGAAACATCTAGTGGTTAACTGGGTTTTTTATTCTTGCCACAAGTTCTGGCTCTATAACTCAAGTCTCATGGAGGAGTCCATGCAAAAAAAAAAAGTAAAGCAAGCAGTGGACACGAGCACAAACACCAAAGGCCTTTACATTCCTGTGCCCTGCAAGTTCCTGGCAGCCACACGGCCACCCTTCCCACTGAGCCTCGAAACACGCAGCGTCAAGGCCAAGCCCCTGCTCCCAAGCCATCGGCACTGACAGGAAAGACACACCTCTCTGGAAGTCCAGCTCTTAACTTAAATATCCTTACATACATCACTGCCAGCAAGTTCAGGGTTGCCAGTCAGTCCATTCATAAAAACTTGGAAAATGCAACTTTTGGGTTCAGGTGAATAACAGGACGAAACCTGTGGTTTTGCCTAAGACTCTTCACCTATGCCAACTTGAATTTATGTAATGGAAACAAAACTGTTCTTGTACTAACTAAGCAAGTGACTTCCATGTATAATATTTGTTCTGGGCCCGAGGATGCAGTTAGAATTCAGGAGAGAAAAGCCAAATAGATCAAATCCCTGCATTTTGCTGGCTCAGGTAAATCAGAGAGGCCTTTCTCGGTTGTTGAGGTTGTTTACACGTGACATAATCCTCTTAACTGACAGGAAGGCATGTTCGTGTTTGCTGCTGAGTCACACTTTAGGAGAAGTGGGTGGGAGACATGAAGACCAATTTCCTTGCTTTCCTGTCATTTGTGCAAGTCTGTAAAATGGGCCACTGGCTCACCCTGAGGAGTGGCTGCAGTCGGCAGCCTTAGCTGTCGTCCTCACCAGCTTCTACAAGCGAGAAGCAGTGAGTCACCACACGATCATTCTGACGTGGACTGCTCCACGGTCCTCCTCTGGCACGCACAGGACTGTCCTCCCCTGGCACGCACAGGACTGTCCTCCCCTGGCATGCACAGGACTGTCCTCCCCTGGCACGCACAGGACTTGTCTTCAGTGTTCTAATCAGAACGGATATTAAAGTGACTGTTACTTTTCTTGTCCCTGTGTGGAGCCAAGTTAAGTTCCAAGTTTAGCTGTACGGGAAGGAGAACACAGGTTTTTGGGGCACCTGCACCAAATAATATAACCTATCACCAATAGGAAAACCTATTTTCCTACTTATTATCTTTGTCGCTGATTCTTCAAATTGGTCTGTAGAATACATAGGGTGAAATGAAGACTGCCTCTTGATTCTTAGTACTAGATTAAGACAGAAAATTAGTCTGAATTAATAGGTGCTGCTATAGGCAACAAATGGAAGGATTCAAAACCTATTTAGCAAGGGTGGGAGGTCAGCCTAATAGTTAAAATGCCACATGTCCTACGCTGGAGTACGTGGGTTCAATGCCCAGTCCCAGTTTCAGCTCTTAATTCCAGCTTTCTTTTGGTGCTGGGAGGCAGTGCTGAGACCTGGTTTGCATTTCCAGCAGCTGGCTTCACCCGAGGTTGGCAAGAATGGGAAGAACCCAACGAAACATGCAGAGATCAGCCTAGACACAAAAAGCTGTAGGTATCAAAGGAAGTATGCAGTTCTGGAAACTGAGTACTTCTGTTGACTGTACAGCATAAAATATAATCCTGGGACCCTAGCTGTGGCCCAGCAGCTTATCCTGTCACTCAGCAGACGAGCACCCCACAGTTAGAAGCCTAGGTGCTCCGCTTCCGACCCAGCTCTCTGCAAATGTGAGTCCTAGATGAATGTCCTGCCCACCAGCTTTGGCCTGATTCGGCTCTGGCTGTCATGGTCAACTGGGTATGAAACCAACAAATGGAGGATGTCTCTTTCTGTTGCCTTTCAAATCTGCTTGAAAAAGAAGTATTATATGTAGTTTTGCAATAGCACAGAGCTCTATTTTTATTTTTCTTCAAGCTATGTTGTTAGAACCTAGAATGTTTTATTGTTTATCACTAACTGAATGTCTCCCAGGCTGGATTGGTGTGGGGAAAACATGTTTCCTTCCTAGTTCGGGAGACTTTCCTTTGGCTGCGAGGAGCAGTGATTTCCTGCCATTGGCATCGTCACCATGGTACAAACACCTTGTGGCATGAAAACATTACAATGTTTTTGACGTCCTTTTCCTCCTGCCGGTTCACCTTCAGCCTAGACTTAAATCCCTAAAATCCAGACATCTGGATTGGACCTTCTTTCCCCCTCCCTCCCTGAACTCTGCAGCCAACATGTTAAGCAAAGAGGAACCTAAACGTGACAGTACTGAGATGGTGTCCCTCAAAAGAGCAATGATTCCTTTACTAGGTGGTGGCACTCCAAATAGATAATTCTACCACTTTCACTTAATTTCCTGAAAAGGTTAGCTGTTAAAATTAAACAATACGCTAAGTGTGGAATGTCAATCCTTACTTTGAACAATCTCTTACCCAGAGTATCAAATAAAGCTTGCATTGGGTTTACAGTATTTTTTTTTTAAATTTTTGTTAGTCCATCAAAAAGGGTAGTTTGAAAAGTAATACATACTAACACTTGCCCACCTTCTGCCTGAAAAGCATCTTTAATAAAGCTAGACACAGCTGACTTGGAAACAAAAATTCCAACATGCAAATGTTTCAGGAACACAGTAAAGACAGCTGACAATCACTGAGCACCTCCAACGCGTTAGTACTTTTCTCTGTGTCTTATTTCCTAACAGTCCTACTAGTTTGTAATATTCCTACTAGGCAGATGTTTTATTATTGTGTCTATTTTCTGGATCAAAAGCTAAAGTGTTCGGAGGGTGAGTAAGCATACTATATTCAAAGGCCTATCACATCTCCTTTTCTAACAGATTATCAGCTAAGTTGTGACAGATCAAGAGGATAGAGTGACTGAAAATGTTGTAACACCCCTTTTTCCCATGCAAGTATTCATTCTATACTACAAGTATTAACTGACTGCTTACTGGGTGCCAAGGACTTTTTTTAGGTATTGAAATAGTTTTTTGTTTTATTTTGTTTTTTTCTAAAGGTCCCAGCTGTAGGCCACTTTGTAGGCTGCTTTATACCTAGACAAGTGTTACACTGCCGGGAGAAAAGCAGCCAATAGCTGGCTGGCATTCTGGGTTTGATTAATGCCAATACTGAAACTATACCAATATGCCAGAATAGTTGCCTATTCTTTAAGATTTGGTCATATTGGATATGAACTGTACTACTGCAACAATGTGGAGGAATCCAACATGGGGAGGAGGGCACAGGGAGGGGTTGGGGAAATCCCAGAGCCTATGAAACTGTGTCATAAAACGAAATAAAAAAAAAATAGATTTGGTCATAGGGACAGAGTATCCACTGCTCCAATACAGGTGCACACTGGCTAGGGGTGCCCCACTGCTGCAGCTGCAGCAGTCCATGCTTAGAGGTGCCTGGGGCTGGGGGATAGGGGACCTTTGGAATAGGGGCTATTTAGGGTTTGTTTGTGTTGGGTTGGGCAGAGCAGTGGTTACTCCACCACCCTGCCTAAGTCAAGCCAACACTACCAACCAGGATTGTTTAGAATGCCAAATCACCCTCAGTGTTCCAAAGGTCAACACCCCCACCATGAGGAGTACCCTATCCTACAAGTAACATGTAGGCAGACACCAAGGAGCTGGGGCCCTCTCCCATCCCTGCACTGAGGTGTCTAAAAGTCCGGTGCTATACGCCCTGGGAGGCCATTTACCTCACAGGCACCTGCCACGTGGAAGTACTTCCAGGCTCTCTCTCACCAGACAGCAGTCTATCAAAGTCTCTCCCCTAATAAAATCCTTTGCTTGAACCAAAAACCTCTCTCTCATTCTGTATCAGCTCAGAACCTAGCAGTTTGGCATGTATAAAATGATTTCTAAGGGCTTCCATGCACCAGGGCACTGTACCTTCAGGTAACTGAGGGAGCTGAAATGGGGTAGATCAGATGGGGCAATCCAAAGAGCATCCCTGGATCAGGCACGTGCCTGTGGCATGAGAGCTGGGGCCAGGGATAGGCTGGGCCAGCTTAGGCTGCAGCACCAGCTGGTGTTCATGAGAGCTCTGTTTAGGGATGGCTCTATACGAGTTCTCTGGGGCCGGCCTGCTGGCACATTCTGGGTGGTATTAGGGGTCAAGCCAGGGCTAGCTTATAGCACCTTGCCAATGAAAGCTACAACAGGTGGCAGACCAGACAGGGCTAGGCCGCAGCACCTGTTGGTGAGTGCCAGGGCTTGCAGTAGACCATGCATGGTTGAAATGTAGCACCCAAAGACATACAGAAGAACCAGATTGGTGTCAGGCCTGGTAGGGGATCTTTGGGATTGCCTCAACTAGTCTGTAGCACCTGCTGGTATGTACTGAGAACTGGGATTTGGGGCAAGGTAGGCACCAGCACTGCCAGGGCATGAAAGAGCCAGAGTTGGGAATAGGCTAGACCAGGGTAGGCTACAGTACCTACCAGCACATGCAAAAACTGGTGCTGGGAGCAGTCCTGGAAGACATTATTCAGGATCACCCCAACTGGGCTTTTGCACACACTGATGCACTTGAGAGCTGGGTCTGGAGGCAGGCTAGGCTGCACTAACTGCAGTACCTGCCAGTACAAATGAGAGTTGGAGCTGTCCACGCAGAATACCTTTGTTAGTAGGTACAGGGAGTGAGCTAAGCCTGACCCTGCATCAGATGGTAAACACAAGAGCCAGGTCTGAGGACCTCCCAGGTAAAGTTTCTAGGGGGCTCCCCAACTGGACCACTGTACTTAACCCCCAATCTCAGGTAAAATCACACAGATACGTGGTCTGACCTTAGAGCACCTGTTGAACTGGGCCGCTTCAGTTGCTGACTCTGATGCAAGAACAAAGAGCATACACAGATAAACATGAAAGACAGGACAGCTAGCTCATTTAAGCCAGCAGAGGACTTTGAGTACCTCTTCAAAAGATGGAAAGAAACACAGGTTGAACAACACTCCAGACCAGGCTAGTCAGCAAGCACCCAGGTCTGTGGACACTTGTAGAAACATGGACCACCAACAAGATTTTCTCACCTCTGGTGCAACAAAGCCAACAACTCTCAGAACAATCAAGGCCACTCAAGCTATACCCTGTGAACATTCTTCCTCTTATTAGGTCTCTAACGCTACTTTAAAAGGACTGTCTCTGTCCCCAGGTACTGATGTAGTCTGACAGCAAGAAGCTGTGTGTTCTCCCCCACCTTACCCCCTGTTCCCCACCTTGTGGACACAGGAAGAAAAACTGAAACATTTATCTTATCCACTTCCACCTTACCCCATCCAATTCTCTCCACCCTAGCCAGAGGTTCACATGGGTCTGCAAGCCCCTCACCTTTGTAATAAATGGTACAATAAAATTAAAATAAAGAAACATTCCTATCTTCAAGAATAGGTTCCAGTAATAGGAATCAAGTTTTGTTGGAGAAACAACTGATTAGATGCCTGGGGCAGAGCAAAATGTAAGAGCCTATAATGCCTTGTATAGCCAACAATTTAAAAGTACTTAGAAAACAAGGGTAGGTAGATGTCAAAATGACAAATGACACAGGGGCCAACCTAAACGTGTTCCCAATGGCCAAAAATGTTGGACACTTTGAGAAAAACAATAGAAAAATACTGGACTGTAATCCAAAGTATAAATTTGTCATCCACGATCCATTTCATTACAAATAAATTATTGAATAAATTGGAGAGAAGAGACAAATGTTTCTTACAGAGAAAATCAAGAGTAACCGCCTTCTAAGTACTGGTGGGTCAGTGTTGGCTATAGCTGTCTCAACAGTAAAAGCCTGGATCCGTTTTGCCTATTTGCTCCTTTACTGCACATAAACAGAAACAAGTATAACTATCTTAGAACGCATTTAAACAGGACTATTTATCCAGAACAAACGAGATGCATGAAATAACAAAAAGCTAAAGTGGAATAAGTCTGATTTTTTCACCGTAATGGTAGGCTTGATGTGATTTTTTTTCTTTCTTTCTTAAATGATCATAAAATCTGACCTTAGAATTTAAATAATTCCCTGCAAAACAATCAAATCTTTTGGGTGAAATGGTCATTTTTACATTTAATTATTATTCATGGTTGATGTCTGTATTCCCAGTAAACTAGGCTTTTGGTTTTTACTTGTGAAACTTATTATTTGTATTATAAGTATTAAACCTTTTTACTTCAATGTAAACTTAAAATATTCTATCGCAACAGGTAACAAAAAAAGCAGAAAGATGAAGGGGGAGGGAAGAGAGGAATATCATTATGCTCTTAAAACTGCGTCTACAAATCACACTGATTCTGTTCAAACTAATTTAAAAATTAAAATTTAAAAATAAAAAAGCAGGAAAAAGGAGAACCCTGAAATAGGAGGGCAGTATAGATACAAAGATGTGGAGAGCAAACAATCATGAAGGCTCTGGGTTGAATGAACACTTTAGTAATTTTCCGAGATCAGAGGAGATCGGGTGCATTCAGGGAGGTATGGTCGTGGACAACACTTTAGTGATTTTGCACAGTGTTTATGACCGTGATATGCAAGTCACTGTAGAGTAGGAACTGTTCACAGTATCTTTACTGCTGGCTGACTGAAGTATACACTTAAAATTCTAACCTACATTCTCAAAAGCTAGTAATAGTGTTCAACTTCTAAAAACAATGAAGTTCCAATTTAAGCACCCCTTTTCCCTATTACTTCCTGTCACCTTTTTAGGCCCTGGAACCTTTCCACTACATATTATTCTCAAATTATGAAACAGTCTTCTTTAGCTTTAATGATACTGTTCCGGAAGCCTCAATGACGAATGAAAGACTAATACCTTAGATTGGAGAGCATTCGCTGACCTAGCTGAAAGGGATTCTAGACTGAGAAAAAGTTCTAAGGTAATTGCAACACAAGAACAAAATGTGGAGGGTCAAGGCAGAGGATGGCTGAAGAGAGACACTGCCAGGTCTTGGCAGAGTGTAGGAGGACACTGTGCCCCTAGGTCAGTGAGCACAGGGTTACAACTGATGGGATAATATTTGCATGAGAACAACTGGGTGGATGCCATTTGTGTGACTGACTGGATAGCCTTTGTATGAGAACAACTGATTGTATATTATTTGTATGAGAACAGTTGAGTGGACAGCATGTGAATGGGAACACTTGGTGGAATATGCAAAACAAAAGATAGTTTCAAAGAGTTGATGGGTTTGTGGATAAGCTCAATACCTCCTCCCTTATCCTATATGACCCTGGGTGTATAAAGTCTGATGCCAACTAATAAACCTCTGCTTTCGATCATCAGTCAGAGTCCACGGTGGAATAACTACTCTGTGCACCAAGTCCACTGCTGCAGGGGAGCGACAGAGAGAGGACTGTTGTATTAGTGCACGCTGCCTGCCACACCTCTGCATGCACAGAGGCTCCCAACTGGACTGAAGAACAGAAACCCTATCCTGCAGAACACATCTTCGAGCTCTGAGTGGCAGTCACTCGCACACTGAGCTTTACATCACAAATACATTTTTCTGGCTATTCACATCTACATATTTAAGGTAAACAATAGGATGCTCCTATACAGATATGTTTGTATGTATGTTGAAATGATTATCACAACAAAACCATTTTTTGGGGGCGTGAAACAGCAGATGAAAGTCTGTGGTTGAACTTTTCACTCTCCCTTTCTGCTTCACAAATACATTTTTAAAAATGAAAAAAACTGGGCCCGGTGCGGTGGCGCAGTGGTTAAGGTCCTCCTCGCCTTGCACGCCTGGGATCCCATATGGGCACCGGTTCTATCCCAGCAGCCCCGCTTCCCATCCAGCTCCCTGCCTGTGGCCCAGGAAAGCAGTCGAGGACAGCCCAAAGCTTTGGGACCCTACACCCGTGTGGGAGACCCGGAAGAGCCTCCTGGCTTCGGATCGGCATAGTATCCGCCATTGCGCTCACTTGGGGAGTGAATCATCGGACGGAAGATCTTCCTCTCTGTCTCTCCTCTCTGTATATCCGCCTTTCCAATGAAAAAAATAATAAAAATAAATCTTAAAAAAATGAAAAAAATTGATTTGAATTGGCACATCCTAAACTTGTTTACTATATCATGGTATAGAGGCTTAACATTAACATCCCCATGAAGATGGCTCTTCTGGGGCTGATTTTTCCCCATAGGTCCCCTAACTTTGAGCATTTCTTGCCAACAGAACCTATCCATGTCTTCATGGGAAGTATAATGGTTATTTTTATGTGTCAACTTGACAGGGCAAAAAGGGGTTGCAGACAGCAGTTACAACATTATTTCTGGTTGTGCCTATGAGCGTGCTTCTGGAGGAGATTAGCATTTACATTTATCTCAGTAGAGAATGGCTCTTTTTGATGGGCTGGGCATCATTCAATCTAAGAAGGGCCCAAATCAGATAAAAAGCCAAAATGAGGAATTTCTTTCTGTTCTGAGGTGGTCATAACCCTTCCACCCTTCCCGACGGTCCTCACTCTGGCTGCCTGGGCCTACGTTGCACTGTACCATTTGTTAAATGATATTTCAGGTGATACTGGGCCTCTGCTGCATGGTCGCAGTATCAGAAATCAATAATCAAAAGACAGCCATCTTCTTTGCAGACTAGAAACACCTTTGGCTAAGAGGAAAGTCAGTGAACTTCAAATTTATTTTAGAAAGTTGGCTCTGGGTAACCTCTTCCAATTATTATATACGAGTTTTTTTGCTTTCTTCCTTCTTTCATATCCGCCTTTAAACAAGCTTTCCTGGGAGCTGGCACTGTGCAACACTGAGCTAAGTCACTGCTTGGGGTGCTCACATCCATTTCAGACCATTGGGGACCAAGGCCCATCTCTACTTCAGTTCCAGGTTTCTGCTAATATAATCCTGGGATACAACATGTGGTGATTCAGGTACCTGAATTCCTATTACTCCTACAAGAAATCCGGCGGGAGGCCTGACTCCTGTCTTCGCACTAATCCAGCCCCCAGCTACGGTGTGCATTCGGGAAGTAGACAAGACGTACAAGATTGATCTCTTTCTCCTTCTTCCCTTTCCTCCCTCCCTCTTTCTGTTGTTGTACTTTTCAAATAAATGCATCTTTTTTTTTTTTTTCTTAAGAAAGAAGCTCTGCTATCCAATTGCTATTAAGCCAATGGGCTACTGGAACTCACAGCAGATTCATGAGAGCTGCACTGTTGTCTAAAGTAACGTGAGAAACAAACTCTCCTATGTCAGATGAGGCCTTAAGGACAAAGAGGTGAGAACCAGGAAAGATATCATGGAAGAGACAGAGGAAGTGAGAACTAAATCTATCCCAGGAAAATGAAAATAGCTCTACTTTTTTCTTGGTCTTAAAGGTCATAGACACTGGGCCCAGTGCCTTGGCTCAGTGGCTAAATCCCTGCCTGGCAAGTGCTGGGATCCTACATGGGTGCTGGTTCATGTCCCAACTTCCCATCCAGCTCCCTGCTTATTGTTTGGAAAACCAAATAGGGGATGTTTCAAAGCCTTGGGGCCCTGTACCCACATGAGATCCTGAGGAAGCTTCTGCCCCCAGGCTTCAGATCAGCTCAGTTCTGGCCATTGCAGTCACTTGGGGAGTGATCCAGGAGACAGAAGATCTTTCTCTGTGTATCTCTATGTAAATCTACTTCTCCAATAAAAACCAAATAAATCATTTTTTAAAAAAATCTATAGATACTTGGCAGAAAAGTAAAACAGCTAAAAGAATCTATAAGAATCTAAAAATCAAAACCACCCAAGAGCAATCATTGCAAAGATTTAGTGTAAAATATTCCAAAAGTTGTTCATTATATTATACTGTCATGCACATGGTACATGACTATATAATATGTTCTTGGTTTATTTCCAAAACGGGAATGAGCTGCCATGTGAGTGAGTTTGGGACAACAATGGGAGACTTCCAAAGATCTCTTTCCTCACTAAATCTGAGGAAGGATGGAAAATCCTTCCAGACATTCCAATGGACTGGATTTATCATCTTAATTCTACCTACCATAATTGGTCTTTCAAAAATTTATGTATATACAGCCATTTATTCTTTCACTTACATATGTGTGTAACAAAAAAAATCTGGATGAGTATTTATACAATCCACTTCTTAGATGATGGGTTTGTCTATGAAAATACCACCTAATGGGCAGTGGTTCCTATCTTCATAGTATTATGGTCTAATAGGCAGAAGATACAGATATTATCTAAATAATTATGCTATTAAAAATCAATAATTGCAATGCATAACACAGAAAAGTGGTTTAAAAAACAGAGCTTATTAAAAGAGTTAAACTATTCCCGGACAGCAGGGAAGGCTTCACTGTGTACTTATACACAGGATTCTGCTTTATCTTCCTTAGGTCTATATTACAGATTCTGGGCGGCTCTATAATCATTTGATATAACTTCCTCTTGTATATTTTTAAGTGTTACAAACAACTCTACAAAGAAATCTTCATATTCTTTTACTTAACTGGATATGCCATGCCACTTCCTGGCATGCCAACCCTGCCCATGCTATTTTTTCACTCTCACCTTTTGCATTAAGATCTAAAATAAATGCCGCTCTGTTTACCACTATGAACCCACAGAGCTTTTCTCTTTCGAATACCTGATGTATTTTTCTAAATGTCTTTTCTGGGAGCTTAAGCATATAGGTCCTTGGCTTCTTTCTTTGATGTACGCCCTGAGATGATACATTTCAAAACAACACAGGGCGTCCACCTCTATGCGAACACCTTAGGTGCACTTACACATACACTGAATTTTCAAAACTTGAAATATATGCAACTGTTTTCATAAAATGCATCCTAATTGTTCACTTGGAAGTCAGGGAAAAGAAAGAGTGAGAACATGAATGAGAATCTTCCATTAGCTGGTGCTTTTGCCAGATGGCCACAAAGGTCAAGGGTAGGTCAGGCTGAGGCCCAGGCTTTCATCCAGGTCTCGAACATGGGTAGCAGGGATCTCAACACTGGGGCCATCTTCTGCCACTTTGCCCAGGACATGAGCAGGGAGCTGGACTGCCAGCAGAGCAGCTGGGACATGCAGTAGGCACCGTTACGAGTTGCCAAGATCACAGGGGAAAGTTTCAATCCTGCTAGGCCACAATGTTGGCCCTCCATAATGTGCGTTTTCATGAACTTATGAAGACTCTCCTACACAAGAATTTCAATTTTTTTTTACCAAAATAAATTTTGTATTCAATTTCTCACAAATTGAAGTACAGTGACATATATGGTGTAGTCTGTATCAGTGGGAGGGCTGTATCATAAGGATTAAGTTAAGGACAAGCAAGGGTGATCTGCTCAAGACACAAGGTAAAGAGATGCAGGCGAGTGCTTCCGGGCAACAGCACAGCCTGTTCCGCATATTGACCCTTTTTAGAATTACAGAATATCTGAAAATTACAGTAAAAATGTAGGAAATGTGTAACTTAACGAAGTCATTTGTTATCAATTATTATCTAATCATTATATGTACTACACTTGTAGAATCTAGTATTATATTTGGTTTGTTTGCAACAGCATCACTACAAACACATTTTCATCTCCATTATATTCTTTTCTGACAAGTATTGTTAACCAAAACGTTATGGGACACATAAAATGCCTTGGCCCACTTAGAACACATCTGACGGATGGTGGGAGTGCCTTAAAACTGCTTCATTTCCATTCCCTTCGAGGTACATCACATTGACAACCATCACATCTGTTCTGTGAGAGTGATTTGGTTATTTCTGTAGCTGTAGGCCAGAGGTGGCTCTGTGATTCTTGATTTTTATTGGTCACAATGTTGTGGTTCTAAAAAGGTGAACACCTAGTTCTGGATTGAAAAACAAAGCCAAGAAAAACCAAACAATCAAAGGTTCAACTCCAGCTCTGCTAGTGACATACTGCCACTGTGGGTTCCTTAATTCACTAGGCCTCAGTTTCTTCATCTTTTAGGCAGGGTTAATGACAATGTCCTGTTCAAATGGCTGTTTCAAGAATTACATTACAGACCACATGCAAATACATCCATGTTATAAGCCCATGGAAATTACTGGAATTGAGAGCTCCAGGTACTTGGCAAAGAAGACAGAGAAATAATTTCATAGTTGAGGTTGTTCTGCTTGCTACTCCAGACAAGGTGTGTCCACCCAGACAGAACACAACGAGAGGGGGCAAGTACGAGGGCTTCAGATTCTGTTTCCATGTGCCTATCACGCTGCAGCCGGCAGCCAAAGTAAGTGTGATCCTGATGTTAAAAGGTTCATATTCTCTGTACACCAGGTTCCTAAAACATTCAATTATTTCATCATGCAGTCAAGGAAAACAGCATGATCCGTTCTAGCATAGTGAAGAAGAAGAGGAAAAAAAGTCTGGCTACCTTAGGTGTACTGAGATAGAAAATGCCAGGCTCTTCTATGGTCCCTTCCCAAGGGTTTGCAAGGCCTGTGTTAGCACTATTCATTTTTTACCCTAAGAGCCATCTTTTGTGCCAGATGCTCACAAGGGATGTCACTTCCCTGAAGGTAAATAACACAGCTGGGACGCAGGCATGCATTGAGCTGAGATCTGGTCAACACTGCCGGAATTTCTTAGGCATCAACTCAAGGTGGGAGTAAGCGGAAGGAAGTGGTACAGCAGTCCTGTGAGCTGCCTCTTGCACAAAGAAACACAGCTGTAGACTGGCAAAAGTATGTCTATTTAATTCCTAGAATAAAACCTCACCTCCACAGTCAGTTATGACCACAGGTAATAGACTTTTCAACTTCCATCATTGCTTTTCTCTCTGATATCTGACTTTATAGTCAGACTTTCCACATCAGAAAGGTAAATCACCTCATTGGTCAGCTCAATTTCTACTTCCCCCACTTCTTGGCTGGTATTTTCCCTTGCACCTAGAACTTCTCCCCCTGCCCTTACCAAGCTCAATCTTACTCATCATGAGGGCCTATTTCAGATGTGCCACCTGCATGAATTTGCAGGAATCTCATCCTGTGACACTCCCCTGGCCCACACTGGACAGGCATCAGGCAGATCAGCACTGCCTTTTCCCATCACTTGCTCTACCTCACTATCAGTATTTCTCAAGGACAAAGTCACTGAAACCTTTGCTTATTTACTTCCTGGACTTTCTGCCTTTTTGAAAAAGGCTGGAGAGGAAAAGCACATCCTGTCACGTCTCCATACCTGACCTGACCACTTCTAGGTAGATAGTAAAACTCTCAGAACGTTCTGTGCTTGACTGACTGGGTTTCATTCATTTGAGGGTTGGCGGGGAAAGGTGGTAACACTTTGTGAGACTGCAAATTTCAAAAGTGACATAAGCAGTGCTGACCTCCGGCTGGTGTCAAGCGTCAAAGGTACACTTAGAGTGTTTGCAACTTAGGTCAGTGCTTCCTTCTCCCAGAGAAATGATAGCAATTCAGGGTCTGGGATGCCTTTCTGGAATTCTGTTCAGCCTGGATGGATGTTCATGGAAGGCAGGCCTAGGAAACTTCAAAGGTCATCTATAGCAAGGTTGAGCTAACCCTTAGATAATTCAGCATTTTTGGTTCTAGAGAATACTTAACCTAGAGTTTATGAAACATTCTGAATTCAGTATCATATACATGTTTTAAAATTTAACCTCCACAAGCAATTTTCAAAATCAGTGATGCCTTTCCCATTTCACAGATGAGGAAACTGGCATTTAGCGACTTTTGGTCCCCAACAAAGTTATACAGTTCAAAGTAGCCAGGCCAGTGAGAGAAGCACAGGTTCACTCTAACTACTGAGTCGTCCTAAACAATGGCTGGCATTGACAACCCCTTGGAGAAGAGGTTCCTAATGCACCTACATGGAGATCAAACTTTGATAATAAATTGTTTTGTTTTTACTGACTGGGAAGAAAGCTGGACCACAGACATTTTACATTAATAGGTTTTATGCATAACTAATGATTAGATAGGCTGCTAAGATGTCTAGTATTACAGCAAATGATTATTAGATTTTAAGAATAGGAAAATGTGTTTTGCTAGAAATTACTGAATCCTTCCTAAAAGGTAAAAGTAAATACAGAAGATTGATTTGAAAGGTCAGGGTTAACAAGCTCTTTAATAGCTGGATGAATATTCAGCTGAATAAATCACTGAGCTAAGTGGTGTCTTTCACGGCAAGCCTGGGGTTTTCCTGCTAGCCAAGGCAAGGATTCCATGAAGTCCTGTTTAGCAGGGAACAGCAGCTATCCATGGGATACAGAGCTAAGTGCTAGTTCTGCTCCTTTTGGCTAGGTAATCCTGACTGCATTACTTTACTTCCGCACACCAGTCTCCTTAATTGAGATTAAATTCTAACCCCCAAAACTGCCAAGAGAATTGTATGAGTTAATCTGCCTACTATACCTGGTCCAAGCCATGTTATAAACTCTTAAATATTTAGTCATTATTATCTTCTACATTAGAGGTTAAAAATTTTCCTCCTAAACAGAAAGGAAATATTTAAATCTTTGTAGATCAACATCTAGATACAACTACTCAAAAATGACCCTATAGCGTGAAGGCAGCAACAAATAATATATAAACAAAAAGTATTGCTGTGTTCCAATAAAGGTTTATTTATACAAATAGACTTCTGGTAAGGTTTGGCCTGTGGGTCAGTTTGTTGACCCCTAATCTAATTTAAACCATACAGCAACACATACTGCAATCTGACCATAGGACCTCCCACAGATGGAAATAATTACAGTTGGGTTGATGTTTAGGAAGCAGGTCTAATTTCTGTTTTACACTAGCAAAAGAATTGGCTTGGAAGTTCAGTGTCCCAAATATGGATTATCATGGAGGTTTTAAAAATGCATATTCCAAGACTCAGAAAGGTTATATGCCCAGGAATCTCTTTTTTTGGTAACTCTCCTAGGCAGAATCTTGCTTTGAATCTTTGGGGATCAAATGCTGCAACTACCAAGAGAAGCATGGATGGAACTTCTCCAACAAATTTTTTCAGCTTTATTGTCAAAAATCCACCAGAAAGAAGTTTTTCCGCTTATTTTGAGAAAAATTGCCAACCAGAACATCTACAAACTTGAGTTGATAAAAAAAAAAAGTGTTGTCAAACTTGAACAAAGTAACTGAACAAACTGTGTTTCACAAAAGGCTGGGTCATTCCCTTAAATGCTCACCATGCCTAAGAGCAGAAAATGCCAAAAGCCCAGGATCTGGGAACTTAACCCAGGTCTCTCATTTGGGCAACAGGAACCAACTACTTGAGCTATCTATGCCTGCTTGGGTTTGCATTAACAGGAAGCTGGAGCCAGGACTCAAACCCAGGATACTGGTGTTCTTACCTGCTAGGCCAAACACCTGCCCTATTTCTTAATTGACTCAAGCTCAAACTTTATATAAACAGAGCTTTTACCTGAAATCACAATTCCCAGAAAAACAAATTTCCATATTGGTAAAAATGCATGTCAGTTGTGGGCAGGGAACACCATCATCACATATCTTCTATTAAAAAACAACAGACTGGGCTGCAGCACCCACCAGCACAGGTGAGACCCTGGCCAGGAGGTTGTGGGGTAGGAATGGGGGGTGGCATGCTACAACCCCAGTAGGGGAGATGTGCAGACTCCCTTGTTGGGCCACTGCTCCTTCTGGTGAACATGAGAGCTGGGACTGGTGGCAGACCAGGCCAGGCAGGGCTACAATACCTGTTGGCCTACACATGAATTGGGTTGGGGGAGAGCCAGGCTGGGCTAACCAACCATATCCACTGTTACAGGCATGAGCCAGAGTAAGGGCAGGCAGGTTGGGCTTTGCTGCAAGATCAGCTGGCATGTACTGGGACTGGGGGGCAAGTCCTGTTGAGCTAAACAGCAGAACCACCTGGAGAAAGCAAGACCCAGGGCAGGGAGTAGGTCCAGCAGGGAAACTGTGGGTACTTCTTTGATAGCCTGTAGCTCCCACTGATGAGCAAGAGAACCAGGACAGGGGGTGGGCCTAGCTAGAGAGGCCATGGCACCAGCTGGCAAGAGTAACGGCTGGAGGGTGGAGTTGGTTAGGTTGAGTTAGCTTCAACACCCAATGATGTGTACTAGAGCTGAATGGGATGTGAAACAGACCAGTCCACTTCACATACTGGCAAAGCACAGGAAGCAGGGCCGGGGGCTGACCCAGTGGGGGTTTTGGGGGGCTGCTCTGACTGGTCTTCAGCTCCCACTGGTATACTGGTCAAGCATGTGTTGGGCAGAGTTGGACCAGGTTGTGCTGGGCCGTAATACCCACTGGTTTGTGTAAGAGATATGGCTGGAGATAGATCTGACCTGGCAATTGCAACTACCAATGTGTGTAGGCTGATGTGTGTGACAGAATGAGCCGGATCCCTACTGGCAGGCACACACAAGTCAGGTCTGGGATCACCTCAGATGAGATTTCTTTCAGGGTTCCCTCCCCCCCCCCCAACCCCCCGCCCAGAACAACTGGATTCAGAACTCCAACCATGGGGAGTATGGTGCAATCTGCAATCTGACAGTGGAGTGTGTGTATCTGAATAGGGCCTCCTCAGTTACTGAAAATGGTGCACAGCATACCCCGATATACATGGAGGATGTGGCAGTCCACTGGGGCCTGCAGAGGATATCTGGTACCATACCAGAGATAGGAGGGCAGAACAAATTGGACAACTACCCCAGCAAAGCTTGACAGTGACTTTCTGGGCAAATGGAGACCCTAAGGTGGACTATGACAGCCAATGGACCTTGGAAGGATTTCCTCATCTTGGGATCTGCAAGACCAACAGCATGTCAGACTATCAAAACCCCTGAGCAGAATCCTTAACAATTCTCCACATCTGGGACTCTGGGATGACATTTGGTTGCTGTGCCCCATATCTCCAAATACTGCTGTGGGTGGGAGGCTGGATGTGGCTTCTCCCATTATCTCCCCTCTTCCCCCAGACACGGGAAGAAGAAAAAGAAAAACTGGAAACAATGGGGTCACCCACTTTTCCCTAACCTTCAATCTTTCCCACCCTAATCCATCACATAAACATCATCAAAAATAAAATTTAAAATAACAAAAAAGAAATTTTAATCACATTTCTGTGGCCCACTGGGAAGAGATTAGTGAGACTTTTAACATTGTGCCAACAGCAAAATTGTTATGAAATTTTCCTCCATCCATACGTATATTTTTAAAATCACCATCCCTTCCTAAACATTTTGCCCAACTACTGGTGGATGCCTTAGTTTCAAGTATGTACCTCTCCTCTTTTATGAAAGTGAATGCTCCTGTTACCCAGTTTATTGCTTCTCATAATACATTTTAAATAAAAGTTTCATATTCCAACTGGTCAAAACAGCATGTGGCTTTGCTATTGGTGATAGTTACATTCAAAGCTCAACGACTACCCAAATAACAGTAAGAACACAATGCCCAGCTCCTTGACCTTGAGCTTCAGACTACCAGCATCCTCCCAGAGGAGTCTGGACGAAACCAGAGGGCTTTCCCTTCTGTATCTTAGGGCCACAGCTATTATAGGGTCACTTGATCCTGCTCTTCTCCATCGTTACAGAACTTTACAATTATCCTCAATTGAGTATAATAAGACTTTTTTTTAAAGTTATCAGATTTAACTTTTTAAAAGTTATTTTCAAATTTTGTGCAAACAACTCATTCTCACTCAAATAAGGTCTCTGAGTGAGAATAAAAATGATACTAATCAAACCACAAACTGCTTAGCACCCTGATTTAAATGAAGGAAAAAAAACACCCCAATCTGATTAATGAAGCAGATTGTTGAATGAGAATCTTTGTGGAATTCCAGACTGCACCACATCCATTTTATTGGCTCCATTTTGTTATGCTTTTAGACCTATTTATAATGTTATTCCACTGAAAATTCCTTTCCATACCGTCATTTGTCTTCCATCTCCATAAAGCTTCCCATCCAAATTAGAAAAAAAAAAATTAAGTCTTTGTTTCACAACTCCTTAAAATCAATTGGAAGTGGCATCTCCTGGGAGTGGATCCATCTCTTCTGCAAGTATGACGTGTTTCCCCACTAGCAGGAGAAATCTTGTTCTCAAAGATTTTCCTCCAGGAAGTCAACCTCAGGCAAATGCCCCGACTTTCTTACTCAGAAGTGATCTGACTTAACAATCTCTTCTATTAACAACAACAAAACAAAAAACCGAACAGCAGTGTGAGGATGAGCACCATCTAGGCACAATGGCCCTGTGCCTGCAGAGGCCTAAGAGATTTCATGATTTAATGCTGCACTCCCACCATCCTGAAGCGGTTAACACTCACTGGAGAAGAGCTCCATGTTTTCACTGTGCACTGGCTTTTGGAAATTAGGCACCTGCTTCTGGTGATAATCTACATGCATAGTTTCCACTAAGTAATTTCTTTCCTTATGGAAACAAAGACATAACAAAATGTCAAAAAGGTTTCTGAGGGCCTGGCAGGATAGTCTAATGGCTAAATCCTCACCTTACTTGCTCAGATCCCATATGGGCACCTGTTTGTGATCCAGCTGTTCCACTTCCCATCCAGCTCCCAGCTTGTGGCCTGGGAAAGCAGTAGAGGATGGCCTTAAGTCTTGGGACCCTGCACCCACATGGGAGACCCAGAAGAGGCTCCTGGCTCCTGGCTCCTGGCTTCAGGCCAGCTTAGCTCCAGCTGTTGCGCTCACTTGGGGAATGCACCAACAGACAGAAGATCTTTCTCTCTGTATGTCTTTATCTCTGTACATCTGCCTTTTCAATATAAATAAACATCTTTATAAAATGTATTGGTTAAAAATAAAATGCTTCCAAGTTTTTACAATGAGCAAGTTTCTATGCTTAGCATCATACACAATCAGGTTTATATTTAAACTCTGTAGGTACTATATTATTGCTCCAGTTAGATGGAAAAAGTATTATTTAAATGGAGTTAATGTATTGAGGGCACATAGCTACTGAGGAATGAACCTGGTTTTTAAACTCAGTTCTGCTTCCAAAGGCTACTATACTATCTCCAGGTTCATTCTCCATTCTCACCTGGCAATCAGCAGTTCAAATGTTTAGCTCAAATTCAGCTACTATCTCCTGGCACATGATTTATGCCTATGAGACAAAGCCAACAGACTCTCCCTCTCATCCTGATCCCATTCTCCTTTTTTTCCTTCCTTCCTTTATTCCTCTCCCCTCCCTTTCTTTCCTTTCTCTCTCTCCCTCCCTCCTTCCGTTTACTTCCCCTCCCTCTTTCCCCTTCCTCCTTCCTTTCCTCCCTTCCTCTTTTCCTTCCTTCCAGATTTGGTTTTATTGGAAAAGCAAATTTTCAAAGGGAAGGGAGAAACAAAAATCTACTATCTGCTGGTTCACTCCTCAAGTGACTGGAGCTGAGCTGACTGGAAGCCAAGAGCCAGGAGCTCCTCCTGGGTTCCCCACAGGGGGTGCAGGGTCCCAAGCTTTGGGCCATTCTCTGCTGCTTTCCCAGGCCGCAGGCAGGGAGCTGGATGGGAAGTAGAGCAACCGGGGAATGGGCACTTGAGGCGGAGGATCAGCCAACTGAGGCACTGTGCCGCGCACTTTGCTCATTTCTAAGAAAGGAGGAACGTTCATCCTAAATGGTTTTATGATTCACTCATTCAGAGACGGAAACTGGGAGAATTACTAGGAGAAACTTTTTGGTTTTCTTGATTTTAACTTTTTTTATTTTCTTTATTTTCTGCTACACTAAAAAAAATGCAAACTATGGTCTCCTTAGATCTTCAAATTTGATTAAAGTTAGTAGATAAAACATTCCTAATGCACGTGACCCTTGATCTAGTCAGATTCACTCTGACAATCTGATTTCACGAGCCAAGAAAAATCTTTCAGTTTGTGTCACTTTAAGTTGACGTTTTGTCGTTTTTAACTGAACGAGTCCTGGCTAACATAAGTAATAGCTACACCTCTCAAAAAACACAAGGTCTTCCCAACATTAATGTGGAAGACTGAATAAGTAAACAGCCACATTCTTTTCACTTGGCTATTTTGAATACATGGGGATGATACATTCTCTGGTGTTAAGAGTCCAAAACACCGAGAACTGAAAACAAATCTCAAAACAATCTCAAACTAAAACAACATGTACTAAACGACCTCACTTTTTTTCTTTGCTTACTCATGTTCTTCTCTAGCAGGTTCTGTTTTGTCTTCTCCAATGTTGCTTAGAGTACCCCAATCTGAAAATACTTGACCTTTACGGAATTTTCTACTTTTTGAGGGAAGGTATTTTAGGATATCTGAGAACAACAATTTTCAGAACAAGATCTAGATTTTTGTCATTGTTTTCCTACTGCTTGGGAGAGTTATTTCATATTGCTGGTAATAAAATACATATTTGTGTAATGAATGAAAGTCTTCTCAGAAGTTTTCTCTTTCTATAGCCAAAGTAAAAGCATTATCATATACGGACTAAGCCAGTTGCCCAGTTAGACAAAAATCTGTACCTGGACTAAGAAAATGATAGCTGATCTGTCTAATCTGTCTCATCTGAAATGAGCCAACATTCTAGGACTGAAATCAGTGACGTCACCAAGAGAGAAGGGCCGGAAAAAAGCAGAAGACTTTCTGCGTTGTGGAGCAGTCAGAAGAATCCTTGTGCTACGTACTTCATTTCTCGGACTCTCTCAGAGTTCCTACCCACAAAATATGCAAAAACAAAACAAAACAAAAACCAAACAGAACCAAAACAAAAACCAAAACGAAACTATGCAGCACATGTGACTTTGATGGAACTGCAGCAAACAAACTTGTCCACATGGTGACTTTCTCTATTTCCACACAGGTCACATGACCAACTTGGTGAGTTTCTGAAGTTAAAGAGGGGGAACCTGACTCTCTTCAACTGCTAAGTGCAGTGCTGGCAGCCTTCCAGGGATGCAAGGTGTGCATAATCAGCTGGACCGGTTTTTGCTCGGGGCATCTACACATCAGTTGCCTACAGGCTTAAACTTCCAGGAGGACAGTTCATTCTTCAGCGTACAGACAGACCTGAGTCTTGACGAGAAATGCCATTCCTTTAGTTAATTCAGTAAAAAATGAGTCAATTTGTACCCCATCTTTTCCATCAAAACTGATGATTTCTGCTGTTTGAATGCCTCCCTACACCCCCAATTTTATTTGTTAGAAACTTAATTTCCAAAGTCATGGGGTCAACGGTACTAGGAGGTGGGCCATTCTAGAAGTGACCAAGTCATGAGGGCCTTGCCTTCATGAATGGGTTTAAAAAACAGAGGTCACTCAGCACTGGAAACAGAACCCACCCAGCAATTGCAACCACCAGCTGATGGGGGGGGGGCGGGGATGGACTGTGCTGGGCCCTGTACTTGCTAGTACATACAAGGATCTGGACTGGGAACACCTCAGACAAAGTTTCTTTGACGATCTCCCCAATCCAACTGCCGGACTCAGAACCCTAACCATTAAAAGGCAGAGGACAGAACAAGTCAATCAGCCACCTCAGCCACATGTTGGCAGTGAAAAACTGGGCAAACAGAAACTCTATGACGGACTATGTCAATCAGTGCATCCTTCAATGACCTTATCGTGCTTGGAGAGGCAAGATTGGCAGCAATTCATAACTGTTGAACTATCAGAACCACTTGAGCATGCCCTACGTCAGGGACCTGGAGTGGGTGGGAGACTGGGTGGGGCTTCTTCCTTAATATCCCCCTTTATCCCAGATATGCGAAGGAAACAATGTGGAAATAATAGTCTTGCCCACTTTCCTGTAGCCCTTGAACCTTTTTGCCCTAATTAACTATGTTAAGATTGTCAAAAATATATTAAAAAATGAAAAAAAAAATAGTAAAAAAAAAAAAACACCAGAGGTTACTCAGCGAGTCTCCTAGCAGGCTTGCTGTTTCGCTCTACGCCATGCCCTCTCCTATGCAGTGACTCAGCAAGAAGGCCCTTACCAGATACCAAGCAGATGCTGACATCATGCTCTTGGACAGCCAATCTCCACAACTTTAAGTTATGTACAGTTTACCCTGGCTTTGGTAATGCGTTACCACAACAACAAATGTACTCAAGAGTCTGTGAGGAAAAGATCATAGTGACAGACTGCAGGTTTGAGTCTGAAACTTTCCCTGCATCTGTTGTGTCCTTGGCCACTTAGTATAGTACATCTACTGTAGCCGAGAGCTAGATTAGAGCGAATGCATCTAGTGTGGTCTGGACAGATGGGAGACGCTCACTAGCCTCCTGTGCCATGTCCCTGTGTACCTATGAGCTTTTGTAGCACTGTCCCCAGTTCCCAGGGCTTGCTTACTCCTCTGGTAAAAGTAGAGGAGCCTGGTTCTAACATTCAGAAAACATGTATTTAAATCACAGTAACATGGGCCCGGCGCGGTGGCGCAAGTGGTTAAAGGTCCTCGCCTTGCACGCCCGGGATCCCATATGGCCGCCGGTTCTAATCCTGGCAGCCCCGCTTCCCTTCCAGCTCCCTGCCTGTAGCCTGGGAAAGCAGTCGAGGATGGCCCAAAGCTTTGGGAACCTGCACCCGCATGGCCCGTTGCGCTCACTTGGGGAGTGAATCATCGGACGGAAGATCTTCCTCTCTGTCTCTCCTCTCTGTATATCCGCCTTTCCAATGAAAAAATAATAAAAAAATAAATCTTTAAATCACAGTAACACTTCATGTGTAGATTTGGCAAATATAAAGACAGGACATCCTGTAAAGCTGAATTTTAAATAACCTAAAATTACTTATGGAATAATCTACACTCCATGCAATATTTGAGACATACTTAAACAAAAAATTATTGTTTAGCTAAGATGCAATTTGAACAAGGGGTTTATATATAACTTTATATAACTTTATATATAACTTTATATATAACCTCCCCTATCCCAAAAGAAGCCATATTCTTTAGAAGAAAGCAGCAGGAACATCAGACTAGCAATTTCAAAATTCCCTTTGGCAGGCTTGGGTTGTTGTTCAAGTTTATGTACACTTCCATGTTGTTAATTTTCTGTCCTTTTGTACTAGGTGTTCGTTATATGTGCATGCCTTTCTGCCTCTGCTTGTACTTCCTCACATTTCCCCCACTGCTACTGAAGTTTCAGCTACAGCTCCACCTCAACCCTTCGTGCTTGGCTTGAAAGGCACCAGAGGTTCTTGGGACCAGACAAGCCTGAGCTGACTGCGTTAGCCTGATGAGAAGAGAAAAAGTACCCCCACCCCCAAAAAACACATTTCCCACACATCTCGGGAAAATGTGTTCCCAGGAAACCAAGAGGCAATAGAGAAAGTGAGAACTAAACCCGAGAAAACGTCCTTCTTGAGCAGGAAATCTTTGCAATTTCAGGTGGTCTGTATTAGTTTCTAACTGCTGGTGGGTTATTTCATATGATAAAGGGATAGACAGTCAAGGAATCTTTTGGAAGCCAACTGAGCAATACCACCTTCCTAATGACTTGGTTACTCAAAGGCTATGTTTCTGGGGCACTCTGGAATGGCTTCTATTCCACCTTGACTTTAATGCTCCAACAAAAACAAGTTTCAAAATAAGGTCTTGATTACTGTAAAACTTTAACATTTTGTTATTTCTAAAAATAAGGCAAATATTTGAGAAAAACAATGAAATGTTCCCACGTGCTTTCTTCATATGGCAGAATGCTGTAACATTTCATTAATTTTTGCCACTAAAATTATTTGTGGCCAAGTGGGTAAAGCTTCCACTTGCAATGGCAACATTCCACCTGGGTAACAGTTCATGTCATACTCACTTCCTATCCAGCTCCCTGCTACTAGCCTTGGAAAAGCAGCAGCAGATGGCCCAATTACCAGGGGTCCTGCCACCCTTGTGGATGAAGCTCTTGCTTCTGGCAATAGCCCGGTCCAATGCTGCCCATTTCGGCTATCTGGGGAGTGAATCTATGGATGGAAGATCTCTTTCTATGTCTTTATTTCTCTGTAATTCCACCTTTGAAAACGAAAAATTTTTTAAAAGAATATTTGTCTCCTGATGTACACAAGATATTACAGTTGTCACATCTTTTAGCACATAAAATACTTGCAGAGAAAAGTGTTTCATATAGGAGTTACTACCTCATTTGATTCTTAAAACCCACCCCATCCTCAGACTGTTTTATTTTTATAATTTTTCAGTTAAGAAAATGGTAGCTCAGAGAGGTAATTTTTTTTCCCCCAAGATACCACAGCTAAAAACTCTATACTAATTGAATTGAGATGAGGCCCCTGCCTGGGCTTTGTGGTTCCAAAGCCTATATTTTTGGTGTAATACAGAATATAACTCAAGATATATGAAAGGGCCAGTGTTGTGGCATAGTGGACATCCCATATGGGCACCAGTTCGAGTTCCAGATGCTCCACTTCCAATCCAGTTCCCTAATGCACTTGGGAAAGCAGTGGAAGATGGTCCTAAAACCTGGGCCCCTTCACCTGTGAGGAGTAGCTCAAATATCACTCCGGGGATTGAACAGACCCCACCGTTTCAGACCCCGGGCCAGGTTCTTCCTGCTTCCCGTTCCTGCGGCTCACCCTGTTCAGGTTTACCTACCAATCTTCAGTAACCTCATAAGCCCACCCTCTACCCATATGCTGTAACCTCACGATGCATACCTGACAACCCCACCCAATCCCTTGTCCCTTTCCCTAATTTCCTCCCACCTCCCAGCCCCCGGTGGCTCTGTCAATCCGATCCACTAATCCCTGAGAGCCCCGTGATGCATGGCCCTGGCCACAAAAGGCACATTCTAGTGTGTGTATCTCCTCCCTTGGTGTGCAGCCCCTTCCCCTGCCCAGTACTTCCCTGTTCTCCTTTGTCCTGTCCCCTCCTTCCCTTGCAGCCCCCTGCTGCCATCATGGCAGGAGATGTTTCTTTTTCTCTCCCTCTGCCTTCACTCCGTTCCGACCCTGCTGGAATAAAGGACTTCCTAGGAACCTAGCTGCATCTGGCATTTTGGCTTACTGCAGCAAACTTACCCTGAAAGAGGACTTAACTGCGCAGAAGGCCTAACAGCTACACAACAGGAGTACCATCAGCTACATGGGAGACAGGGAAAAAATTCCCGGCTTCAACCTACCCAGCTCCAGCCCTTGTGGCCACGGGGGAGTGAACCAATGGATGGAGTTTCTCTCTCCCTCCCTCCCTCTCCCCTTGTAATTCTGACTTTCAAATAAGTAAACCTTAAAACATGACAAAAGATTCAGACAGCTATTTTACCAAATAAGACAGACAGAAACGACTTCATGACTTCACTAGGGCATCTCTGGGTGTTAAACCTATAAGATACAGTTTTTGGAAATGGGGTAAAAAAAAGTTTAGTGTTACAGCAGATCTACAGTTCTTTTTATTTTTTTTAATTATTATTATCATTTTATGATACATTTCCATAGGCCCTGGGATCTCCTTTACTCCCTCCCCAAGCTCCCCCCCCCCCCCGGGTTCCCCTATATTATTACTATACTATAGTTCTTCATACACACTCACATGTCCATCATTGTGGGCATGGACAATGGCAGAGAGCCCAGCATCCTATTGTCAAGATACAGCTAACAGTTTCGTTGGCAGTAATCTCTCTCCCATCCCCACACACAAACACCTGGCAAAGTTTAGACATTATTTTTGTCTCCAAACATTTCTGTCTCCCACCTGAAGGCATTGCTACTTGCATCTAGTGGGTGGAGGACAAGCAGGCTACTACATATCCTACAGTGCACAGGACAGCCCCTCATAACATAAAGCTATCTGATTTAAAACATCAGTAGGGCTGAGGCAGAGGAACTTCAGTCAAGATGATAGATTTGGACCTTCCTTAATGGGATTCCTTTGAAAGTTCTCTGACTAAACTGAATCTTTAAATTTCACTGCATGAAACTGAGCTGAGAACCCTAGATGACCTAAACCTGCCCTTCAGAGACACGGTATTGTCTTTACAAGCCCTTGCACATTGCTTGTGAGGCCTATTCAAAGCTTGCTGATATATCATTTATTTACTTTTTCTTAATCCTGTTGTTTAGGATCTTTTCTCAGAAAGCACACCTAAGTTGGGTGAAGAAAAATCAGGTATCATTTTTCTCATATCAACATGAAAAATCCTAAATTTTGGCAACCCTGTAAATATCAAGACTTCTTCAAAATACAATGGTTCATTTTTACCCTGCATGTTCATTCCTCAGATTTTAATTTGTTTTTAGAGGTTAAACCAGCCTAATGGTTTTATAGCATGTAGAATACACACAGCTTATATACTGCTGTCCTTCCTTCCTTCCTTTCCCAAGCTCTCTGAATACACTGTAAATACAAACTTTTGTCACTAAAGCTGAGCTCATTTGAGTGATTCAGATGAAACCAGAGACTTCCACGCTTTCCACACAGTCAGGAGACTTACTGGTTGCAGATCAACAACTATAATCTGTGCTCCCCCTGGAAAGATGATCAAAACTTTTCCCATGAAGTTGAATCATAGATGGGTGGAGCAGATTTAGCAACCCAAACTCTACTTTTTTTGGCCAGAATATTTGCAATCAATCTTAACATCACTGAAAGAGGAACAACTAGAAACCATGCGCATCCTAACATATTGTAAGAGGAAATACACAGCCATGCCCCTCAAGCATTGAACCAGAACTCGATTGACTGTCTGGATTTAACAACCTGTCTACAGCAAGCTAAAGGAACGGAGGAACAAACAAAATGTTGCTATGAGAGAGCAATCATAGTCTGGGTCCAGAATATGGAAAACACACCAAACACAACAGGCCTTGCTTCAGTTCTAACACTGCCGAGAAATATTTGATAAAAGGCAAATTTTAACATGGACTTGACATTAGAGGCTCTTAAGTAAACACTGTCAATTATAAGATGGCTTTGTAGTTATATTAAAAAAAAATTGTAAACACCATCACTAGCAATTACGTATTTCCAGTCTTGAGGTGCTCCTGTTTTATATCAAATGTTCCAAATTAACTGTTTTTTTCAATCATACTTTCCATACACTGCTGGCCACAGCTACATTTCATAACGGCTTATCTTCCAGTCAGGTGCTATAAAGTAGACAATGACTGTTGAACACAGACAATGACAGGAAATTTAAAAGCTTGCAGAACAAAGTACCTTGGTAGAAGCAAAAGCAGTATTTCAACACATTAACTGAATTAGCAATAACTAGATGTAGAATTCAGATGGTGAATGACGAGCAGAGACTTTGAGCCAAAATGGTGAGGTCACATGATAAACTTGCTTTCGCCAAATTGTGTTAATGGGCACAAAGAATCCCAGAGATGTGCTAACGGGCATCTCTGTGACCTCCACTTCCATCAAGACATTTCAGCTGAGGAAAATGGCCCACTTTGCTTACAGATCTTTTGGACACTAAAACATGACAAAAGGCATGCAACCAACCAGTGAATCAGTCAATATTTAATGATTTTTCAGTTTAATAACTCTCCATTTAGTTTTATAAAGGCATCAGTAACACTGTTTTTTAAAAAGATCCTCCTCTTTTGTTGGATTTGTGCCTAAACATCTTTAAAAGCATGAATAAGGTCATTTCATTTTCATTAGGGTTAAAACTGCAAATAGAAACCCTTTCAGCCTACAATGTGACCTGGCCTTAAACATTTGACCTTGGTCCAAATCATTGGTTTAAAGGCATCAAGAGAAGAACAGAATTTAGGCAGAGGGTGAATTTGCTAAACTGTGGAGGTGGGGAAGTGGGGTTTGAGGTTATTCTTGAAGTACATCAACTATATCAACATAATTGTTGAAAGGCAAGGAAAAGCAAAGCATCAGGTGGAATACTGCCTTGATAATTTAGTACAAAGATCACATCAGACCTTCAACTAAAAGCTCTTGAGAATGAATTAACTTGTGATTGCTTGTCCAACAGACAAAAAATAGTGCTTCTGTTCTTTAATCCATTTTAAATCATTGTTGGGACTGTTTAGCTAAGTAAGTTTTATCCACTACCTATCCACAAATACAGTACTTTCATTTGTAAAATTTTTAAAAAATGACACAAAAAAGTAGTGTAGGGTATGGCTGGAGAAGAAAATTAAATATAATCTTGGGCAAAAACCTACTCAAATTCTCACCACTACATTTTCATGATTTGGTAGTTATGTACAGAAGACAGGGCACTGTCTCAAGGTGGGTTAGCACCTTTTTTTCACCTTTTTTCACCAAAGCCTGTATGATGAGTACACTCTTCTCACTGATGGAGGTGCGCACTTCGGAAGCGCGTAAAGCGGGAGGGTCCTCCTCCTGAGTAAGCTGTTACTGTTCACTTTGTCAGCAATACTCAACTGCATCTCACTGGACAAGACTATCTTTCCTCTCTTCCAACTGGCCATATGACCTTCTCTAGCTAGAAATGAGACTACAGGTGATGTGGTATTTCTGGCTGGAAGTTTAGGAGTCTGTAAGGAGTAGGCTGTGTTGCCCTTCCATTCCCTTCCAAGCCAGGCGATGTTTCATTTAGGAACTGATCCTTCTGTCTGTGTTCCCAGAGCAAAGATGCTACGGAATACTGAGCTGTAGGTAACCAGTGATGGATAAGCAATACTGTATACAGGGTTCTTGGAAGCCACTGAGATTAAAGAGATTTTCATTTGTTAGGGTTTTAATACAGCAAACTATTCTTTTCTAACCAATTTCTTCACCCAAAAATCAAATTTGGGAGCAAGGTGAACAAGATAACGATCCTCATTGAAAAAAGCCTGATTGATGGCTTACATACTCTTTTATTTCCACCAGGTAAAATCTGTTTCATCCGGGCCCGGCGCGGTGGCGCAAGTGGTTAAGTCCTCGCCTAGCACGCCCGGGATCCCATATGGCCGCCGGTTCTAATCCCGGCAGCCCCGCTTCCCTTCCAGCTCCCTGCCTGTGGCCCGGGAAAGCAGTTGAGGATGGCCCAAAAAGCTTTGGGAACCTGCACCCGCGTGGGAGACCTGGAAGAGGCTCCTGGCTTCGGATCGGCATAGCATCGGCCCGTTGCGCTCACTTGGGGAGTGAATCATCGGATGGAAGATCTTCCTCTCTGTCTCTCCTCTCTGTATATCCGCCTTTCCAATAAAAAATAATAAAAATAAATCTTTAAAAAAAAAAATCTGTTTCATCCGAGTAATGCTCTGTTAGTACGAGCATCATGGTCTCAGACTTCTGTCAAGCACTGACAATGCTGCTTACCATCTAAACTGGAAATCTATATTCCAGCATATTGAAGACCTAAGGTTGTTCTGCTCAGCCGTGAAAACAAAGAAAACACACGGATAGAAAATAACATATTGCTATTAAACTATTAATAATTACTATTAAACTCCAGACCCGTATTTAGAAAAAAAAAAAACAAAGAAAATTGATACTCAGAAATGTTAAGATACCTTGCCAAAAACTAGCATATGGAATGTTTAAGGGCAAGGACATTAATACAGGACAAATTATCTATGACCCACACTGTACATGGAGTAAAGTAGCTCTTTTCAAATCACCAAAACCAAAAAAATTCCTCCACCATCTGGATTTCTGTTTTAAAATATTTTTTTCATTTATTTGAAAGGCAGTGACAGAGAACTAGAGATAATGGCAGAGACAAGGATCTTCCAAATACTGACTCACTCGCCAAATGCCTGCACTAGACAGGACTGGGCCAGGCCAGACCATGAGACCAGAGCTGCATGCAGGTTTCCCATGGGGACAGCAGGATCACAGCTACTTGGATCATTGTCTGTGGAGCACATTTATAAGAAGGTGGGTCGAAAGTGGAAGAGAGACTTGAACACAGACCCTAATACGGAATCAGGTGTCTTAAACGCAACAGCAAACACTCACCTGGGGTTTTAATTCATTTTTTTATACAACATGCCTTATTTTCACAGTATTTCCAATTTGGCTCAGAATCAGGCAGAATATGCCAGTGTATGTTGGAGCCACAGAAATTATGCCAGCTATCAATGGCCCAAGAGATCAAAGTTTTGATTGCCACTCCTACTGTACGTCCTATGCCGGTGTCTGAACCTCAGCTCCTACTAGGCAGGCTAACTCATCTTGTCCCATGATTTCACAATGACCAGTTTTGGAAAAAGGATATAGTGAATTACAGTCTTTGAAAGTTTTAAGTGAAGATGTTATCTTTCATTTCACTTAGATTTCATTGGTCAGAAGAGACATCTGGCTATGCCTATCTTCAAAGGTAAACATACCATACTGTCATGTGCATGGAACCATGAGAGATTCTGAATATTTAATAATATTGAAAGAATTCTGTGGCACGGTCCGCACCTACTGGTATTTCACTGTAAGGTCAGTAAGAACTTTTATTTAAAAATATCTAACCGCTACTGTGAGTATCAGACACAAATTTCTTAGCCAACAGCAACTGTCCCCTTTGTCTGGGGGGGGGGGGAGTGCTTTTAAGTGTAGCTTGTATGTTTCAGATCTTTTCTGCTTTCAAAGTCTGAAATTCGGAGCTCCTGTTTACTGAAACTAAAAAGATAGTGCTTGGTAGGCAGGAGAGTAAATCCTATCTTGTTCTATCAGTGGGTCCTGCCTTCAAAATATTATTTCACACTCTGGCCTTTTATAAATTATTATTTGTAAACATGTTCACAATTTGACCAAAACAGCTAAATGAAAGAAATATGCACACATTATAAATTATCTCATTAAAAATTAAAGCCAGATAAAATTGTATACATTTCACTAAATTACCTTTCTAGGCTTTGCAAATATTCTGAGGGCAGCTAATCTCTCTATTTTAATTAGATTGCACATCTTTTCCAAAGGCTACTGTCCTCATGTTTTAATATAAAAAGATGGTTTCTATTTAAGGCAGAGATCTGGAGAGCTGAGAATTAACATTCACTGTTAACCTTCTCTTAAGGGGAATGGTTTAACTTCAAGTGAGGAAGATCCTTCATATCAGAATCATATTTGATTCACATTTATTATTTTACAAATAACAAAACTAGAAAATGATACTCTGAACATCTCAGATGTAATTTCTTTAAAATTAAAATTGCCACCCTCTTCTCATCCCTTCTTTAGTTCATTTTTCTCCTTAGCACTTATTGCTATTCAACAAATTCTATATTTTGCTTATTTTTCCAGTCTTTACTCGTAGGTTTTAGGAATTTTGGGGGGAAAGGGTGTAATCATTTACTTATTTTCAATGCTGAGTCACGTGTGCCTGGCATTTACTAGATGTTTAATCAACATTTCTAGGCTGAATGAATAAATTAATCATGGGATTATCAAGTTTTCACAATTAAGGGGTTTATTTTATTTGAAAATAAACTTCAGATACTGTATGTTGGTCTTGGCACAGATGATCAGTAAGTACAAGCTGACAACAGAAGTACTGCAAACATGTGTCACAGGTTAATTTGGTTCGGCCGAGCAGGCCGGACGCTGACACATGCCTGTCTGTAGTCGTGGTGAGCGAAGTCTGGTAAATGGCTCACGACACATCAACCACACAGAGCACTTCTCTCTGCCTTGGCTGCTGTGATCCTCCACCTGTTTGCACCCACTCGGGCAAGGCAGCAGCATGACCTTGTCCCATCATTTGGCTGACTGACTCCTATTTTTCTTCCTAAGCCTCAGCTCAGGCATCATCATCTATAATTCAAACAAGTTCACCAAAAAAAAAAAAAAAAAAAATTTACTTGCTGTGTTAATTACATCGTTAGGTGGATTAGACCCCAAATTCTTAAATTATCTTTTAAAAAATACTTATTTATTTATTTATTTGAAAGGCAGAAAGATAAGGAGAAACAGACTGGAAGATATCAAATTGAAGCCTGGAGAAAGTGAGTGGAAGGGAGTCAAATTCGCACACCGTCATCCGAATTCCCTAGACACACAGTCAGGAAGCCACGGGCGCAGGAGTGTAGCCAGAGAGTGAACCAGCATGGGGATACCAGATGTGCACATCCCAAGCAGCAGCTTACTAACCCACCACACACAACACTTGCTCCCTTGAGTTATCCTTCATACCTTTCTGTCTCTTATACCATAAAACAGTTCTGTTTTACGGAACTGGCAAATCCTATCAATCACTTCAGAAAATACTGAGAATCTGTATTGACCAAGCTCCCTGGCCACATGATAGCTTGTTAGGACTGTTAAATCAACTTATAACAGCACTTTTTGATTCAGTCACTGTCTCCTACAGCGGGTGTCTCATTCCACAACCAAAGTGACTCTCTGACAAGATCAGTTGGATACATGTTCTTCTATTCAACACCACTAACAGCTTACGAACTCATACTTGGAGACCTGGGGGCCTTCCTGAATCATACAGTCCCATCTCCTCTAAAAACTAATCTACTTGTTTCTCCTCAGCTCAATGAGCACATGACTCCTTGCTGTGCTGTTAACCCATTTAGCACAACTCGGCTTGAATGGAATCTGCCTTATCTCTTTCCACTCCCCAGGCATGTCTTTCTCTCAGAAATCTGACTCATGTTCTCAATTACTTTTAATCTGAGCTCAAGTGATTTTTATCAAGGAAATGTCCTTTTATCACCCTATATAAAATAGTATCCATGTGCCTCAGTTAACCTCAACTCTCCATACTAAGCCCATGATATTTACTTGTTCATTGGCAGTCATTTTTTTTTCTCCTCTGTAGTGTTAACTTCCAGTTGACCCCAATATTCCCAGTGCTTTGCATTCCATATCAGGATGAGTTCTCTAAGGAAGAATTCAGACTATGTCTACAGCAACAGAGTCCATAGCAACACAATACGTAGGGAGATTTCATAACAAGCTTCAGTGGGATGCTAAGAGAGGAGATACAATTGAATCTGTAACAAATGGAATCCTCAATATTACTTAGGGCTTATTAAAATTTAGAAAAACAGAAAGCAAAGCACTTCTGAAGTTGGCAGAGTAGATCAATAGTCTGCCTGCAGCGCCAGCATCCCACATGGGTGCCAGTTCAAATCCTGGCTGCTCTACTTCCTGTTCCACTCCCTGCTTATGGACTGTGAAAGCCATGTAAGTCAGCTCAAATCCTTGGGTCTCTGCATCCATGTGGAAGACCAGAAAGAAACTCCTGATTTCAGACTAGCTCAGCTCTAGCCATTTTGGTCATTCAGGGAGTAAACCAGCAGATGGAAGATCTCTGTCTCTCCTCTCTAAAAATCTGCTTTTCAAATAACAGTAAATAATTTTTTAAAAAGTAAAGCACTTCCTTAAAAAAACAGAAAAGTCTGCAGATTGCACATGTGGTGGTCCAGTGCATGGGCTGTGGATCCAAATCGTTGGTTCCCATATCTATCAAGTTCTCTCCTAGTTGTGTTGCTATGTTACAGATTGTTTTGATAAGTCTTAGTTTCTTCATCTGTAAGATAAGAAGCAAAATCATCCCTGATGGGTAAGACTACAAGAGGTGACTTGTGCCCTGCACAATGGCTGGCACAAAATGAGAACTAAATAAATGTGGGCTATCACTGCCATTGCTTTTAGTGAACACATTTATGAAGTCCAACCAGCCACATTTCAGTTTTATGCTTAAAACCACAGAACCAAAACACTTTGAGATCTAAACAAATTATTTAGCCTATTCACCAAAGAGAATTAAGAATTCTTGCCTAGTTCTCAAGCTAGATCTGAGCATGTGCAATGTGCAGTGATGGAGAGGGATATAGAGGTAAACCAAGTCCAGAATTTGGTACACAGCTGTAGATAGTTGGTATACACTTAACAAAAAAAATTATGTCAAGATTGATTTTGCTAGTGAGCATTATCTTTCTAAAGATCAAATCCAGACAGATTTTTAACATGAAGAGACAGCCAGAAATCTCAACTTCAAAGATTTACTGAAACACTCCTTAAAAGATGAGTACCACAGAGAAGAGTCATTTTTAATCAATCTGTACCTGAAGATACAAACGGAAGTAAGTAGTTTACATTCTTGTATGATGACTGTCAGTCCATGTTTTCATTTTTGGTTAGACCAGACAGATCTGAATAACAGAATCATGAGACAGTGAAAGAAAGAAAAAGAAAGAGACACATACGGGGGGAAGCATATTTTGAAAACATACACTTTTAAAACAGATGGTAAACAAATTTTCTTGAGGCCTGACAAAATGGTTCAGTGGCTAAATCCTCGCCTTGCATGCACCAGGATCCCATATGAGCACCAGTTGATATCCTGGCTGCTCCTCTTCCCATCCAGCTCCCTGCTGGTGGCCTGGGAAAGCAGTAGGGGAATGGCCCAAAGCTTTGGGCCTGCACCCATGTGGGAAACCCAGAAGAAGCTTCTGGCTCCTGGCTTTGGACTGGCTCAGCTCCAGCCATGACAGCCACCTGGGGAATAAACTTGCAGATGCAAGATATTTCTCTCTGTATCTCCCTAATCTGTAAATCTGCCTTTCCAATAAAAATTAAATCTTAAAAAAAAATTTCCTCTGACATATTGTCATAATAGCGTATAATGTGACATTACTTATTGAACCTATTTTATGAAAGACAACCTAGTTATATACTTTTTCAGTTCCTAAAGTCTCATTCATGTAAGACCTTATCAGTTTCAAATTGAGTTTTCTGAACTTTGCTTTTGATGCACTTGTAGATGCACTTGTATTTCTGCTAAATATTAGATCCCTGTATACTTTGCCCAGACTTCTGCAATATGAACAAACTGTATACATACAGTATAATACCACAACTAAAGGGCTGACATTGACAACATCTTAATGAAAGTTCCTCAGGTGCACTTATATTTATTTGTATGTGTTAAATTCTAAATAATATCAACCTTTCAGTTGTTAAAGAATTTGTTGATTCCAATCTGGAACTATTACAAATAAATTTGCTATGAATAAACATGTATAAGATTGTGGCATGAGCACAGAATTCTATGGGACAATGCCCAGAAGTACATTACTCAGTAGTGTGGTGGTTGCAAGGTTAAATTTTTTTAGAGAGTGCAAAGCATTTTACATTTTCACTGGAAAGTTTCTGTACATCTTGCCAGCATTAGACACTCATTCGTTCATTTAATTTTAGCCATTCTGATAGGTTTGCAGTGATTATAATTTTAATTTTTAAATAGTTAATTACACTGAATACATTTTTCCTTATTTCTTTTTGAATATCCTTACATGGAATACTGCTTCCATCTTTTGTCCACCTCACAGATTAATGTAAATGCTGAGATTTCTTTCACATTTCTTCACAAAACTCTGTTGCTCAATACACATTTACCAAATCTTTCCCCAATCTGTATTTTATCATCCCTTCTCTTCAAGGGTTTTTTTTTTTTTAAAGATTTATTTTTATTATGTTTTTATTGGAAAGGCAGATATACAGAGAGGAGAGACAGAGAGGAAGATCTTCCGTCCGATGATTCACTCCCCAAGTGAGTGCAACGGTCGACGCTATGCCGATCTGAAGCCAGGAGCCTCATCCGGGTCTCCCACGCGGGTGCAGGGTCCCAAAGCTTTGGGCTGTCCTCGACTGCTTTCCCAGGCCACAAGCAGGGAGCTGGATGGGAAGTGGAGCTGGCGGGATTAGAACCGGCGCCCATATGGGATCCCGGGTGTGCCAGGCGAGGACCTTAACCATTTGCGCCACCGCGCCGGGCCCTTCAAGGGTTTTTAAAAAGCAAAAATTTTAAATTTTGAAGCATTACTTACTAATTTTTCTTTCTAGTGATGTTTTTCATGTCTAAAGTTGGAGGGCTTTTTGCTTAGCAACTAGATCCTAAAGATGTTTTATTACGTATTTTTCTAAAATTGTTACATGCTATAAGGAAGTATGTGATACATTTAGAGTTAACATTTGCATAAGGTGTCATGTTTAGATTCACGGATTCACTTTTTTCATTTTGGGGTTTTTATTATTTATTTATTTAATTTTTCGCCAGAAAACATCCAACTGCTACACCAAAATTTACTGAAAGGGCTAGCCTTCTTTTATTGACGTGATTTTGTACCTTTTCCAAAAATCACTTAGGTGTGTTGGCAATCATTTCAGTCTTCTGTTCTATTCTATTGCTCTGTATGACTAGTCTCTTGCCAATCACAATTACTGTAGTTACCCAAGTATAGCAGCATTTCACATCAGGTATGTCAGCATCACTTTATTTAGAATTGTTTTGGTTATTAAAGGGTCTTAGCCTATCCATATACGTTCTAGATTACTATCTAAGTCTACAAAAAATGTGCTGGCATTATGATAATAGCTGCTTTAAATGCATGCATGAACTGAGAATTGCACTATCACAAAGTTGAGTCTTCCTTCCAATCCATGAACATAGTATCTCTCTCCACCTGTTTTGATCCTCTTTGATTCATTCACCAGCAGTTTATAAGCTGAAACCCAGAAATCTTATAGATGCTTTGTTAAGTACATAACTAAGTGTTCTGTTTGCTTTGGAGCAACTGTATATGATACTGTATTTTCAAGTTCAGTTTCTCCATACTGGAATCCACGTTGTAATTCACTGTTGGACTACAGAATGTGATAAGGAGACACAGCAAGATAGCAGCTGAGTAAGACACTGGTAATTAGCTCTCCGCAAATGCATCAATTTGAACAGCCAGTTGAACACATCACTTAGAGCCAAGCCAATTTATGGAATAAGTTGCAAGGGAACAGCAGGCAGAGAGGACAGTGAGAAGCTGACAACCAGTTTCAAGACAGCAATAAACAGGAGTGCCAGAGGCTGTCTGTAGCAATACGGACTATTAGGCAAAGGCATATTGTAACTGCAATATCTTCTCAGGATGAGTATTTCCCATGGTCCAACTGGGCAGAGCTAGGAGGCCTGCAACACCCTTAACTCAGGGCTCTGGGGTAACCCTCCATAGTACACAACCATAAGACTGTGTAGGGCTGGGTGATTTTAAGATCCAGAGAGTGAAGGAGCTTGGTGCCAGCAGACAGTTAAAGGATACTACCTTGGGCAGACAGCAAAGAATCAGACTTCACACAAGGAGGCCCAGGGCAGGAAAACGAGTTTTAGGGCTTTTCTCTTGAAACTCAGAGCTGGATCGGCTACAGGGAGATGAGGCATCACATAAACAACGAAGGGCACTATCTCTGGGCCAGTGCTCACTTACAGAGTTGCTGGACCTACCCTGGCATCAGCCAAGCCTTGAATTCTAGTAGAACAGACTGCCTAACTTGTATCACCACCAACTTCATATGAGCCTGGTGCAAAACAGCACCTAGCCCAGTAGCTATGAAACTCAAGCGTAACCCAGCTTCATCAAAATCTGGGCAGCCAAGGTACTACCAGGTCCAACCTTGGGCAGACAGCAAGGAGCAAGCTGCCAGCCCCTGGACAGTGGGACACCACAATGAGAAAAAAAAACTTCAAAATTGGTTGGTAAAAACACATTATTGGGAAGATTTCTAGTGGTGCCTGTCCACAGGACAGTGCCTGCAGACAGATCCTCTGAGCACACTTCAGCTTTAAATGGAAACTAATGGCCAAACCAACATCACCATGTGTCTGGCTGCAGCAACTTCATACAACAAGTCCACTCCAACAACTGGAAGCCCATAAACAAAGCTTGGGCCTAACCCAGCTGCACTGGCCTTACAGGGTTGTGGGATTCAGGGGTGATTAGCATTGCAGTGCAGGTAACTGCAGGTCTGTTTGCCCCATTCTTGCCCCCAGCCTAGGTAACACAACACAGGGAAGAACCATCTGCTTGAGGGATGATAAGGTAGGCAGATAAGAAGACACAGCATATAAATGTGGGGCTGTTGTCATGGGGACCTGTCATGCCTATGAGACACTGGATTAATGCACTATGAGCCAGTTATGCCTCTGTCATCGTAGGGATGTCCGTGGTCCCCCTGAGCCTCTTGGCTAGTACTTCCAGCACTGCAGGCAATGTGTACTGAGAGCTAGTACCCTGTCCCACCAGCTGCCTTTAAGGCCAGGCACCCTACAACTGAGGAGTATTCCATGCCTACTGCTACTGTTATTCTCTGGAGCAGAAGATGACAGCAGCAGACTGCATGACAGCAATACTAATGCTCAAACAGCCTTCCAAACCAGCACCTCAAGATGCATCTTCAGGAAGGACCCTTTACCATAAAAGTCACTCTCCAAAAGTGAGACACAGGCTCTGTGTATCTGACTTTCCAATAAAAATAATTAAATCTTTAAAAGTGAGAAACAAGTGATCTGCCTGCCATATGCACAAACGTAATGCAGTGGCAAAGCAAGTATGAACAAGCCTGCAACATAAGGCCTCCAAAGAACATAACAATAAACCTCAGTGAAACACTCCAAGGAAAAGATCGACAAAACGCTCAATAAATAAATATATACACACACACACACACGATTATAAGGATGCTCAAAGATCTACAGAACAAAAACATAATTTTATGGCATGAGGAAATGCAATACACATGAGAAACTTAACAGAGAGGAACCTTGAAACACAACCAAGTAAAAATCTCAAAGGAAGAACCTCAGTAAGACAAAAAATACTACTGAAACAGTATTTTTTCAGAAAAAGACTAGAAAGAATAAACTTGAAGATAGGTCTTCTGAAGTATCACGGTAAAAAAGGAAAAGAGGGAGGGAGGAGGGAAAGGGAGAAAGGCAGAGAGAAGAAATGAAAAGATTAAAAAGAATGAAGAGACAGTCTGAGATCTTTGAGACACTATTAAATAGTGAATATAAGAAATTTGAAAATTTCTTAAGAAGAGAGGCATGGAAAACCTATTTAAACAAAATAACAGCTTAAAATTTCTCTAATCTGGACAAAGCACTGGGGAGCCAAGCACTGGAAGCACTGACCCAAAATGAGCCTCACTTAGACACACTAGAAACTTTCAAAAGTGTAACACAAAGCAATAATCCTAAAATCTTCAAGAAGCAAAAGTCCCATTTAAGAGTGTCCCATCAGACTAACAGATTTCCCACAAATCCCTGAGAGCCAGTAGGGAATAAAATGATAAATGAAAACAAAAACGAATCTGTGAAAAAAGAATACTGTACCCAGAAAAACAATCCCTCATAAATGAAGGAGAAACAGAATTGATAAGGAAATTTAGGAAATTTCTCATCAGACTGATCTTACAAAAAAAATTTTTTTTTAAAGATTTATTTTATTGGAAAGGCAGATGTACAGAGAAGCAGGAACGAAGATCTTCCACCTGCTGGTTCACTCCCCAAGTGGTTGCAACAGCCAGAGCTGAGCTCAGGACTTCCTTCGGGGTCTCCCACGCGGGTGCAGGGTCCCAAGGCTTTGGACCGTCATTGACTGCTTTCCCAGGCCACAAGCAGGGAGCTGGATGGGAAGTGGAGCAGCCAGAACATAAATCGACAGCCAAATGGAATTTTGGTGTTTGAAGGGAAAGGATTAGCTAACTGAGCCATATCACCTGGCCTCCAAAAAGTTCTCAGGGGAATCTTACATACAGAAACAAAAAAAATATAACTACTATCGTGAGAACACTCAAAAGCATTTAATCTACCACAAAAATCACAAATATATTTGCCATACACACAAAAATTTTATATTACTTTTCAATAATTTTCCAGAAAATGAAATAAATACTCCAAATAAAAGGTACAGACTGGCTGACACAATTAAAAAAAAAAAAGAGGGGGCCCGATGCAATGGCCTAGCAGCTAAAGCCCTTGCCTTGACTGTGCCAGGATCCCATATGGGTGCCAGTTCTAATCCTGGCAGCTCCACTTCCCATCTAGCTCCCTGCCTGTGGCCTGGGAAAGCAGTCGAGGACGGCCCAAAGCCTTGGGACCCTGCACCCGCTTGGGAGACCTGGAGGAACTTGCTGGCTCCTGGCTTTGGACTGGCTTAGCATCGGCCGTTGTGGTCATTTGGGGAGTGAATCATCGGACGGAAGATCTTCCTCTCTGTCTCTCCTCCTCTCTGTATATCTGATTTTGAAATAAAAACTAAAATAAATATTAAGAAAGAAAAACAGACAGATGCTTCCGACAAGACTCACTTGACCAATAAAGACACAAACAGACTAAAAAGTTAAGGGGTGGAAAAACGTTCATTGCAATCAAAAACACTTATTAACAGGAAAAGCTATATTTCTGTAGCAAAAAAAAATACACATTAGAATCAAAAGCTAACAAAACAGTCCTAAAAAATAACAGATCAATTCAGTAAGAAGAGAGAACTCTAAATACATATGCATGTAATGCCGGGGCATCTTATTTTACAAACATAAAGCTAAATTCCAGTACAGTAATAGTGGGAGATTTAAATGTCGCACTTTCAATAATGGCCAGATCATCCAAAACAAAAACAAAAAACCCACAAATATCAGAGTTAAACACAATAAACCAAATGGACCTAACAGACATTCCATCAAAATGCTGCAAATTTTTTTTCTCATATATACATGGAATATTCTCCAGGACAGATCATGTTAGAGCACAAAACAAATCACAAAGAAGTTTTAAAAATTATATTATATATATCTTTTCTGACTGCAATAAAATATAACTACAAACTGAAGAAACTACAGAAATTGTGCAAATTACATAAAGGCTGAACAATACACTTTTGATTGAACAAAGGGTTACTGAAGAAATCAAAAGGGAAATTTAAAAACACCCTGCAACAAATAAAAGTGGATATACAACATACCAAAACTTCTGGGAAACAGCAAAAGTAGTAATAAGAGGGATGTTTAGAGCAATGACCTTTTATTAATAGAAATAGATCAGATAAATAAACTAATAAGGTCCTAGAAAGCACGAACAAACCAAAATGAGTTAGTAGAAGGAAAAATATAATGGACAGGAAAGAAGTGCATGGAATAGAGACTAAAGAGAGCAGTGAAGAGGGTTTTTTTTTGGGGGGGGGGGGTAAAGATAGAATTGATAAGCTTTTAGCTACTAAAAATGATAAAATTCAAATAAATATAATCAGAAATGACATTACAATAGATGCCAGAGAAATATAGGGAATCATTAGGGACTATTAAAAATACCCATGAAACAAACTGGAAAATGGGATGTCTCGTGTAACTTACAAAAAATGATTAAGATACAGGCAACCTGTACAACCAATAGCAAATGAGACAATCACGTAGTCTTCCAACAAAGCCTGGGAGCAGATGGCTTCCTTGGACTTTACCAAATGCTTGAAGAAAAACTACACCAGATCTCAAAGTCATTCCAAAGAACTCAAAGGGAAAGAACCATTTTTGAACTTATTCTACAAGGCCAGCACTAGCCCCAAAACATGACAATGACACAACAAAGAGAAAACTGTAGCCCAATATTCGTGATGAAAAAAAGATACAACATTTCCCAATGAAATGCTGGTAAATTGAATCTAACAACACATCCAAAGATCATTCAAGGGCATGGCTAGTTTTGATGCAGCATACTGCTCCATTTCCAACCCAGGTCTCCCACGTGAGCACAGGGTCCCACGGACATGGGCCATCCTGTGCTGCCTTCTCGGTCCACAAGAAGGGAGCCCGACTGAAAATGGAGCAACCTGAACATGAAGTGGCACCCATATGGGAAACTGGCACCACAGGTCTACTGAGTCACTGCATCTGCTACAATAATTAATAAACACTGTACTACTAAAAATTATTCAATCCTATTCCCATCAAAATATCAACATTATTTAGAGAACTAGAAAAATAATCCGGAAATTCAGATGGAAGCACATCAACCCTGAAAAGCCAAAGAAGTGTTAACCCAACAGAACAAAGCTAGGAGTCAGCTTGATTTTAAGACCTAGTACAGAGCTACCAGAATAGCAAGCTGTGGGAGTACACACAGATACACCACTGGGACAAGAGACCCTGGATACGACCCACACATCTGCACTCCACTGGTTATCATGACAGAGATGCGAGAAGAATACACTAGAAAAATGAACGACAACAAGTTTTGCTCAGGAAACTGGATATGTATGTGCAGAAGATACTTCTTGCCTTACCATAAATACATAAGTAAACTTTAAACATAGCAAAAACTTAAAGAAGAAATTCCTGGGAGAAAATATTGTGAAAACCTGTCAACACATCAATACATCCGATGACTTTTTGGTTATAAGCTCAAAAGCAAAACTAGACAAAGAATAGTATACCAAACTAATGAGTTCTTGAATGGCAATGGAAATAACCAAGCTAAGAGAAAACTATCACAATGGAAGAGATTTACTTACAAATTATTCATCTGACAAAGGCTTAATATTCAGAATGCATTCAAGCCCAAACACTAAACATTCAAGTTGTAAGCCGCATAAAGGATCCAAAGAAGACATTCCTCAAAAAAATGGTCAACATAAGAAAAATGATTAATACCAGTAGTCACTAAGGACATGGAACTCAAAACCACAAGGAAATGTCATCTTCAGTTAAAAATGAGTTTCACAAAAAAAACTACAAACGCTGGCAAGAAGATAAAGAAAAGAGCAGCTTTGTATACTCCGTGGGAATCAAAATTAGGACACATACACACTGGAGAACAGCATGGAGGCTGCTAGAAAATTCAGTATCTCCCACATGATTCAACTTCGCACTCTGGGTATATACTTAAGAGAAACCAAGTAAGCACGAGTGACGTGAATTCCCGCGCTCACTGCAGCACTATTTACAACACTAAGCTTACAGAACCAACCGAGGTGTCCGCTCATGCACAGATAATACAGATGCAGCATAGATTCACAAAAACAGGACTGTTTCATCATGAAACAGAATGAAATGCTGAAATGGGTAGCCCGTGGCACTCACTAGGACAGGATAGAAGAGTACCAGGGGCAGGGTAATTAGAGGCTGAACAGGTATAGAGTAAGCTCTGGTGCTTCACAGCACAATCCACAATAACGTATGACATTCCGCATGAAGACTTGGAAGAGCTGGCAGGTTCTAAACAGAGGAAAAGGAAACAGAAAAATGGTAACTGCCTGATTTGATTAAAGTGTATGATGTGTTGAAATACTATTTCAACTAGTAAGAATCTAGTAAGAATCTAGTTAAGAATGCGCAAATATTACACGTCATTCGAACATTTTTTTAAAGTTATTTTAATGCTAGTTTTATCATCTATGACCTTGGTAAACTTGTTTATCAAAAACGAAGTCATTCTGAAATTGTACTGATGATCATATAGCTCACCTACGTAACACTGGGCAAAAGCCCAAAGCCTCAGGTAGAGTCCTGATTTTAAAATGGTGCCACAGAAAAAACTCTATATTGCAAGGGAGTTTAATCTGCGAACAGTTTTAACTCATCAACTTTTCATGCAGAACAGGTTGAGTAACTGATTAAAGAAATGCTGAGGTCAGCATTATATACAGAACTTAATTCTGAAATGACTTGTTAAAAAATCATTTGTTTTTCCAGGATCCATAGGAAAATAGGTGGTATGTAGGGTTTGAAACCCACACTGAAGTTGCAAATCACCCCGAAAACTACAGAATATACTGAATATGCGTATTGAGGGCAGTATGTGACGTGGCCAGAAAAGGTGCTTTTCTAGCAGACACCCCAGAACAGGGCAGGAGGGCAGCTGATTCTGCATGTCTTTGTCATGTACTTTTCCTTCTGAATAGCTTCCTTTAAGAAATTACACCGGATAAAATCCTGAACTTCTTTTTTCCCCTCAGCTCCCTAATTTTGATTCAGAACCACATCTTTGTTTGAGGGTTTATATAGATAAACCTCAATTTTGTCAATCTCAAAAGATTGATCCTACATCTCTAAGATGTAGGATCAACTTCTAATTTTCAATGTTAAATCCTATGCTCTAGTTTGTTCTGCAATATTCTCAAGCTGACTATACCACGTTATGTCTCACGCTGGGCCAGTCACCAACCAAATGCCTGGCCTGCCTTCCTGGCTCATGATTGCTACTGACACTGCCGCAAACAGTTCCTACTCAGCACGGTCAGCTGCTTCATGTGATCCACTGCACCCTTTGCTAGAAAATTCTGTGAGGAACCTTGAGTTTGTCTAAGAGAATCTGTTGTTTTTTTTTTTTTTTTTGTGAACCTTCGATACCAAGAACATTAATTAAATAGTTCAATTTTCATTACTCTTTGAAACTCTTTAAGTGGCAAAGTCTACTATGGCAACTGAAGGTGAAACCAGCACCGTTCATTCAAGAATATGTTACGGCGAGAGAGAAAAATGTAGATGCCTTAAGGGTAAGACAGAAAATACAAATGTCCAAAAGAAAAAAAAAAAAAAACAACACCTAAGACAATAGAGAATGGTGCAGAGTGAGAAGAACTTGCAAGATTATACCCTGCTGCTGGCACTCAAATTTTAAAACAAATTTTACTGTGTTGAAATGGCAGGGCAAAATACGCATGCCAACTTAATTTGTTTGCAAGGCCACCAGACTAAAAGCTTGAGGTGGCAGCTGAAACTGTTAGGAGGGGGGAAAAAATTAAAGATGCTGTTTGTCCACAGGTCTGCAAAAGCAACCAATCTCATACCTTCTAGCCAATGACTGACTACTAGTCAGCCTCAAGAAGGATGGCCTAGTGACTTACCCCATGTAATACCCCAACCTCCAGTCCTACAGCAGAAGTTGAATTCTAAGGATTTCCTTGTAATTCAGGCAAACAGACATTTATTAAAACTACTTTTCCAAGAAACATATTTATGTGCGTTACAAACAAGAACACTTAACATTAAAAAATTTGAACTTTAAAAAATATGTAAAATGTTCAAGAAATGTAAACAGGAATTTTTATCTCATTTTCCATATGGTTATGTAAGCACCTTAAATATCAACACAGATCACAGACAACCCCATTTACATTCACAAGAATTTTCTAAATAAGAACTAATTAATTAAAAAATTGTTTCCAAAATTAAATGTTATGTTTTGGCAGCTAAAGTCACACTTGTAATCAAGATTGAAGGGTAATGCGTGCTACATTTAAGTAAAATGTCCAGATAATTGAAGTTTTCTTTTCCTTAAGAAGCTATTTCAAAAATGCTTGTATTTCACATTTCCTGCAGACACTTTCCTACAGGCCTTTTATATCTGAAGATATGGGACATGAAATCAGATTTTCTTGATAACTCTGGTGAGCATTACAAATATCCGTAATTGCTAAGCATTTACTTCAATTTTTTTCCCTGCCTTCTTTTTCTCAATGAATTGTTTATAGAAACTTAAGTACTTTATGCCTCCTTGGTACCTCTACCAATTCCTACACTGCTTATTATCCATAACCAGCAAGTAACCTAAAACGTAATGAGATTTTAATGACTGAGCTCAGAGGACAAAGTCGTAATATCCATGTGACACTGCTGGTAATCAGATCTTGAGGTTTACATGTGAGGGAGAGGCAGAGAGGAAGAGATGCTCCCCAAATGTTTGCAAGAGCTGAACTGGGACTCAGGTCAAGTCTCTGACACAGGTGGTAGGAACCAAGTGCTTGGACCATCACTTTCTGCCTCCCTGGTACATTAACATGAAGCTTAACTGAAAGCAGGGAGGAGCTGGGACTCAAAACAAGCATCCAGTATGGGATGCAGAATTCCCAAGGGCTAATCTAACCACTGCACCACCCTGCCCACCTGCCTTATGATATTTGGTAAGCTCTTGATATGGACATATTCTAGGTTTTTAGAAAGACTTTTAGAGTAAGTTTTTAAAAGAAGAAATACATGATTTGCCTTTTTAAAAAAATTTTTCTTTTTGAAAGGCAGATTAAAACAAGACAGAGGCATAAATAGTCATAGATACAGCAAGAGACCTACCCCCTGCTCAGGTCACTCCCCACAGGCCTGCAATGGCAGAGGCAGGACGACAGGAGTCAGGAACTCAACCCAGGTCCCCATATGGGTGCCAGGAAGTGAAGGACTTCTGCCATCACTGCTAGCTCCCAGGGTCTGCATGAGCAGGACTCACAGCCAGGAACCAAACTCATCTGATGGCCACCGTACCTGAAATCCCACATATTTGCTTATATGCTTATTGAGTTTCAATTAGAGAAATCATCTTTTGTATATCAAAAGTGAAACATGTTTTTAGTCTCTTGTCTGTATTTTATAGAACACTTCAATTTTGTGAAAGCTTGATTTTTTCAATCAATGCACAAATTTTAAGTGCGTATTTTGAATAAAAACACACTCACTACAGACCTGCAAAGTTTTAGGCGAAGTGTTGGTTTCCTACTGGTTTGAACAAATCCCCGCCACACAACAATGGCATTTCCCCTCTGACAGTTCAGGAGGTCAGTCTGAAACCAAGATGTTGACAGAGTTCATTCTGCAGGCTGGGAAGGACCATCTGCTCCTTGCCTCTCCCCTGGATTCTGGCAATACTTGCTTCCCAAGCCTTGCAGGCCTAGCTCCCTGTTTCTTTTGGCCTCACACTGGTTTTTTTTTTTTTTTTTTTAATGTATATGTGCAAGCTCACATGCCAATTTCCAAAAAAGACATTAATCAATGGCTACAGGGGCATTTTCTTTCAGTATGATTTTACCTTGATTATATTTGCAAAAGACACTGCTTGCAAATAAGGTCACAATTATAGGTACCAGGAGATTAGGATTTGAATATATTTTGGGGGGGACACAATTCAATCTATTATCTATGTGTGCACATATTTTATATATATCATAGAACGTAAGATAGAAAGTTATATAGAAACCCCTCAACAGATGGTTCACAAATACAGAGAAAATAATTTCTAATCAATTTTAAAATAGCATCAACTTATAAGAAAAACTGCAATGTTCTATTTAGAAAAAGTATATAACCTTTCAAATCAAAGAATGAAGTTTAAACGCCAGGAAACTATTCCAGCTTTTCCTTGTTAATTCTAAGTGAACATTCTAATTAGAACCAACCCTCCTAATTACTTTTATATTAACAACATTATAAGGTAAAGGTTCTTCTATTTGGGTTTTATCTCTGCTATAAATTGCACTGTTTCTTCAAATCATGCCTTTTGCATGATCAATTATTGGAGACACTTCTTAGACAGAACTGGCCATAAGTAACCAGAAAAGCATTCCATAGACGGGAGAAATTTTTTAACCTTTCCTTGCAAAGCTGGATCTAATTTGGCTACGAAAACACTGACAGAAGATACTTCTTTAACGCATTCCGAAATGTTCTGGAAAGCTGATGTAAAAAGCTACTGAACAGGCAAAGGAATTCCTCCAGATGAGTAGCTACCCTATTTTTAGATTTTTTTTTCTAGATGTCTTGCAAAGAAAGCCCATTTGTGCTTGGTAACACGAACTTCTATCTCTAGGCAATACCCTCTGTGCTCACTGGTAGCGACTGTCACTTTAAAATGAAGGAAAACTTTACACTTTGGTAAATATGCTTCTCTTCATATACCTTTGAATTCAACACACCGGCAATCCCAAATCCACTCAGCAATACAGCTTGATTTCATTTTTCACTCATTATAGTGATATGAGCCATGTCAGAAGATTGTTTTTTATAGGTATCAAGTTGCCTTTTTAATTTGCACCATTATCTGGTGATAATGGTGTAATGGGCCTGTGTCTTCTGAAAAACAAAACGTGTGCTTTGCCACAAACCACTCAAGACGTCCTGGACTGAGGGCAAGCTCTACTAAATGCTATTAACGCGATGGTAGCTGACAAAAATGTCAAAGATGTAAGTTACTGTTCCAGTCTACTTGAAACCTTAGAATATGTTCCCCCAGTCACCCTATTAATGGAGATAGATTATGTCTCTGAGAATTTCCTGTCAAACCCTGTTAAGTAAATAAAGGATAGGTGAAATATCAGAAACAGAGCTAACAAATGGAGCTAAGGCCTCCATTTGAAAGAAGAGAGCCAGCTGTTTACTGTGCTAATTTGAAACAAAATGAAAATGTATGTTTTTCATCTTTGTAGAATATAATTTTCAAACATGGGCTGAAAATTGGCTTTAGAGAAGACTTTTTTCCTCCCCGTTTCTGAAAGATAAATTTAGTGGTCTGGTCTTAGTGTGACAAACGTAACTAGGCCCCAACATAAGACAAATATCTCTTGGAGCCTTGCATATTGCTTCCAAGTTGAACTCAAACCACAAAGTAACGTCTGAAACCCTTTAGCTAGATTAGTCGGCGTGCGTCAAGAACGTGTGTGTGTGTGAGAGAGAGAGAGAAAGAAAGGAAGAAAGAGAGAGAAAGAGAGAGAGAGACCGACCCACCGACCGACCGACCTAGGGCCCGTAGTTGTAGCCTATCAGGCAGCACACAGCTACCTCCGCAGGTGTCAGTGAGCAAAGCCACTCAGCTCAGGTGACACCAATGCACATCTCAGCCACACTGCACCTCACCAAGGGAACCCAATATAGCATCGCTGTTCTCAGCCCATCGGCCAGGTTCACAGCGAAGGGTAACCCTCCCCATTCCATCCAGAACACAGGCCACAGCTCGCTGTCACGGGAAAGCTGCTAAATACCCATGGATCTGAGGGGCGGCCTCCCACAGCAAAGGACCGCTCTGGCTCTCTTCCACAAGACATTAAATCCTGTAACAACGCTGCGGCATCTATCTACAGACCAGCTCTTCCCACCTCGTCGGTGGGTTGTGAAATTGCTGCTGGGTTGTAGGAATCTCTATGTGTGCAACATTGCTCATGAAGCTGAAGAAAAAAATCTCACACGTATAAACATGAATGGTTTCCAAACTGTGTAGATGATCTGATTAATACTGTACACATTCATTTAAAAGTATTACTCATTGGGTGTTTTTTAAACATAGATGAACATTATCTCCACTGTTTTATGTGGGTTCATGAAATATTTTGGTATTCCTTTTGCCAGGGATCATCTAACCTGAAAATTACCTGTATCTGAAAATTACCTGTATATCAATATCATATGTTTTAGGATTTTTCCAAAGCTGCTTTTTTTTTTAAGCCAATGGTCCCAGGTTTACACATCTAATATTTGGTTTATAGCGCTATTTTTCTAAGTTTGTTTTCTCAAATAAAATCACCAAAAGATCTTGTTCTAGGATTTCGACTGGGTTGGCCTGAGATGGCAAATCTGTGTTAACGACAGGTGCCCAGAAAATGCGGTTGTCCTGGGTGCTCAGACTTGCTGTATTAATGACTCAAGCCTGTCAATTTCGGGAAACGTAACCGCACTGTCAGCACATTTCCAAAAACCTGCATACTGTTTCAATGACTGGACCAAAGCAGAACAGAGAGCAAAGCAAAACAAAACCCCTGGGCGGTGTTAGGCTTGTGTAAGTGGTACAGACAGTCCCTTCACCACGGCTCAGCTCATGTTTTCAAGAAAGGGTTACCAAGAACCCCCTGTAACAAGGAAATTCCACACAGAACATTCGTAGTCCATGAGAGCTTCCAGAACAACAGCCCTTCAACTGCGTATTTATGAACAGTAGAAATCTATTGCTTACGGTTCTGAAGGCTGGCGAGTCCCTGGTCAGCCACAGGTCATTGTGTGGGGAAGGTGCTCCGCCGTGAAAATGAAGCCTGGATGCTGCTTTCTCGCACGACTTCCTCGGCCTTTTTTTTTTCCTTTTTCCTTTTCTATTTTACTCGTTCTGTCGGCAAGTTCATGCTCTGGAAGGAAGAAACAGGGAAAGTGGGTACCCCTGCGAGGCTCCAAACAACCGAGGGTACAAATGTGCCCATTTGACTTCCCTGCCGGAGAATGGGTCTGGATACACAAGGTGGAGTCCCTGGATACACAAGGTGGAGGAGCATGGCGCTGAGCGCTCTGCGGCTTCCACACCTGGAGGAGGACGAGGACCAGGCAGGCGGAAGCCAAGGCCACACGCACGCTTCCGCCTGGCTCTGAGGCGGGCTGCGTGCCTTTCTCAGCCCCTGCGGAACAACAGAACATGGGATACACCACACAAACCTTTCTAACTAACCAGCGTAGTGAACCTGAAGCGCTCGTTAGAGCTTGGAGTTGAAAACACCGAGCAAAAGCCAGAGCCGCGGTGTTTAAGAACCTGACGCGGCCATCTTGCAGCACGCAGAGGATCCTGGGGCGGCTGCGCACTGCCGTTTCCCACCGCGAGGCTTCTAGTCCCGAGCCAGGTGTGGTGCTTTTTTTGGCTCCTCAGCGAGGGCCCTAACCCACCAGGAAAGTGGAGCCTTCATGACCTGACCGCCTCCCAAAGGCTCCTCGCATTAGCTCCACTGCATTGGGGGTTAGGAGTTCTCCCCATGAATGTTGGGGGGTGGGGGTACACCATAGCCAGACGCTGTACTGCCGGCTCCCCCTAGCCTTGAAGCGGAATTTCATTCCAGTAACCCTGGAACATGATTTCTGCTGGCACCACCATGGAGGAAAACCACCGCTTTGTGGCTTACTGGTGAGATCACTGGGTCACTTAAGAATCTGTCATCTCCCAGGGCTTCCAGATGGCCGCCTCCCAGTTCTGTGGTAGCATTTTGTTGTGATGCATTTCAGAACAGTAGCCATCCTGATGTCATTTAGATTCAGGCACTCACACACAAAACACTAGGTAGGTTCCCGGCACTATTAATTGGCTTGTTTTTCTGTGGTACATTTGCAGAAGAAAGCAGGCATAGAATAGGTTCTCAGTGTATGGGTTTGCAGATTAGGACCAATTTAAATAAAAGAAGCTGGCCCAATTGGCAGTTCTGCCTCTGGCCTAGATGCTAGTACTAAACTCTGGTTTATAAAATCATTGAAAGCCTCTATTTAAAGTCAGGAATAGTGAATTAATACAGATATTAAATATGCATGGGCAGCTAGGCTTAAAAATGCTAAACTTGAGGACTGAGCAATCCATCTGGCCTCCAGGCAACCCAACAGCGAACAGACCTCACTTAATTGGAGACAACATTTATTCAATGCAGCCCATGTGTGAGATGCAGGAATGGGGCTTTCTAGAAAGAAACAAATTGTGTGAAACAACAACAACAACAAAAACCTCCCAATTTTCAAGTGTGGAGACTCAACAATTCCAAACTTCTGTGGAACCAAAAACCAAAAGGAAACCAGAGGTTGAACCTGGGTTTAGCAGAGTCAATCTCCATCACCTGGGCACTTGTTGAAATGCAAATTGTGCTTGAGCCTGAAGCTACAGCCCGGGCTCAGGGTACTAACAAGCTCCCTGAGGTGAGATTCAGGTGAGGCTCCAGTTTGAGAACTCCTGATCTGAAATTTTTGTGACTACCCACTCAGTTTCTCCATCCGGTGTCACTTCTCTACTGGCTGTGAAATTCCTTTCAGACAGGAGACCTGTAGTGCGGGTTTCTTCTCTCCTCGCGTTGCTCAGAAAGCCTGTTCCTCACCCTCAGCTCCTGGGACTGCCTCGGGTGCTATTTTAACCTACTTCAGCCCTAGTTTGGAAATCCTTCAACTCCTTTCTTTCAACACCTGAGTGAACCACGGGAAGTGGCTGTTTTTGTAGATCAAAAAATCGTTGAGACTGATGCAACGCGTTGGGTAATACCTTTATTTGCTGTGCATTTGCTGTCTACCACACACATTAATTACCTCAAAGGATGGTTTTAAGGGGTAATTAAAATCATGCATATAAATGTGTAAGCCAGTGGCCTGGCAAACAAAAAGCTCTTGGCAAGTGTTATCTGTTACGATGGTAATATCAAAAATAACAATCTAGGAGCAGGCATTTGGGCACACCAGTTAAGATGCCACCTGGGGGGACACATCTCATATTGAAATGCTAGTGTTCAAGTCTGGCTCCACTTCCCATTCCAGCTTCCTGCTAATGTACTCCTTGGGAAAGTGATGGTGATAGCTCAAGCTATGGGATCCCTGTCTAGCATAGAATAAACTTGGATTGAGTTCCTGGCTCCCAGCCCTGGCCAGACCTAGTCTTGGCGGGAACTGACATCTGGGGAATGAACTAGCTGATGGAAGACCTTTGTTTCTTTCAAATAAAATAAAGTAACAACCCAGTATGATGATTATCTCCCTGTGTAGGTGAATATATTGAAGTTCAAGAGTTGTCAAAAACCCACACAGCATCTCAGATTTAAATCCAGGACTTGAAATTCTGCATTTCGACTCCCATGCTCTGTGCTGTGATTTCTGTTGCACAGTTCCGTGATGCCTGCTGGTGAGCAACATTGCTGGGTTAGTTCTTCTCTGGACCCTCACTTTGACCGCAGCCTTCCTTGGTCCAGCCCCTGCCCTTCTAACTAGTAAGCAGATGGATGCCAAGAGTTTCTGTGTTAAGGCAATGTGGCTACAGAGGTGAGGTAGTTCTAAAGGACAGTCTAGGACTGATGCAAAATAGCTTGATTCTTTGAAAAATAAAGTTGAGGAGAAAGGATGTGTCTGAGAGATTACATTCCCTTCTGGTTATACTGATAGGACACTATAGGAAACTTCATTCCTGATCATTGGCAGAACATGTCAGTTCCCCTGTTGAATAATAGATTCTTGGTGTGTCAAGGGCATTGGTAAGGACAGCCCCAAATAGGATGTTCCAAAAAGAACACAGCACCACTCCTGTGGTATTCTTGCAAAATACAAACTGCTTGAATTGAATACGGAGGAGTCATTTGACAAACCCAAACAGAGGAACATTCTAACAGAGTACTGGGATCTTCAAAAGCATGCAAGTCATGGGAGTCAAGGGATTATTGACTGTAGGCAGCAAAAGAGAAATGGCAACACAAGCAAGGCATGATTCATACACTGTAAATTTCCCAATTTCCATATTTGTATGATGATTATGTAAAAAATGTTCTTGTTTGTGGGAAAGACACTCTGAAGTATTAGGATGATCAGCCTTCATGTCAGCCACTTAATCTTTGTAATGTTCTTGTAACTTTGTTCTATGTTTGAGGCCGTTTCAAAACTAAGTAAGTATTCCAGATAGCTTCCAGTGGCTGCATTCTTTTCCGTAATGTTTTTGGACCTCTGTAATGTGACTCCAGTCTCCCAGCCCTGTTTCCTCTCCATTGCTTTACTGGCTGCTGGTCAGAGGCCCCTTCCAGGCCTCTTCATTCAAAGACTGCTCCTGGACAGGTTGCCACCAGCCTACTTATTAGTCCAAGTCCAGGGTCAATGTGACCACTTCCACCACAGCAGCCCCCTCTCCCTTTTTCCCCATCAGTTGAATTGTTAACTTCCATCAACCAATTTCGTATTTCCCCGTATAAAGATGTCAGTTGTCTGCCAACTCAAATGCACCCTCCTGGGAAGCAGCATTTATTCCAGATCCTTCTGCAGACACTTTCCTCATAGTATGTGTGCAATAAACACCTACTTGCTGACTGATCAGCTCTCCATTGTTATGAAATAAAAATCTATTTACAATTCATTTCTCTGTGGAAAAACTCAGCACTTCAGTAATACAAAGAACTCAGTCCTTCCAGCCTTGACTGAAAATTCAAAACACGTGGCAATGAAGGCTACAGAGCCAACTTTCTCAAGCCCAAGGAAACCTCAGTTGGAGCCTCTGAACTGTTCTCAAGTAAACTACTTTTATTCTGTGTGGATCTGCAGCCTCTTGGCATTTTCAACTCCTTAACATTGTATGGTAATGTGCATTCTGCAAATACAGAATCTAGGGAGAAAAAGAGTAGAAGAAAAGAATTAAGCTCCCCTTTTGGAATTCTTGTATTCCGTAGGAATACAAGCACCAGCTTTACTGTAGAACAGATAAACATACACCTTGATGCCTGCCTACCTTTTCCTTCAGATGTATTTATCTGAAAGGTAGAGTTACAAAGAGAGAAAAACAGAGCTCTTCCATCTGCTGGTTCACTCCTGAAATAGCCACAACATCTGAGGCTGGCCCAAGCCAGACCCATGAGCCAGAAAGTGCACATGGGTCTCCCATGTGGGTGGCAGGAGCCCAAGACTTGGGCCATCTTCTGCTTTTTTCCCAGGTGCACTATCAATGAACTGGATGGGAATCAGAGCCACAAGGTCTCAAATCAGCATTCATATGGGTTAGTATTGTCGCATATGGCTGCTTAACTCACTAATCCAAAATTCAGTCCCTTAATGATAAAAAAAAAACTATGCTCTTTTAAAGATATTTTGTGTTTAAGCTAAAAAGAAAAAGAAAACCCTATCCTTTAGGGGCAGAAATAATCAGTGGAATATAAGACAGGTACTATGAGAAGGGCACAACAGTCTCTGTAATCTGAAATACTGGAAATAACTTTTTTTTAGGAGCACTAATTACATACTTGTATGATCAATTACATTTCTACAAATGCCATATCTCATTTTGAACCTTCAAACTATGCTTTTTATGGGAAGGCAGAGAAAGTCTCTGGCACTTGTTGTATGTCTGTCTCTGTTTTTGTGGATGACTTGCGTAGCCCAATTTTGGAAATATGGCCTTCGGTGGCTCATTTTTGTATGATTGGTACATAATGATACTCATCAGTAGCTTATTACTATGTAATCAAAACTACTCAAGGTTTCAATGCTGCACTAATATTAACTTCATCCATTTACTATTTTAATGAAGTGAGTGTTGATATAAACATTTGCATGCTTATTTGTCAATACAAACAGATTTGATGAGTAATAAGGTCATTAAAAGTAATCACATATTTACATTTTAAATCCCAATTTCCCTCCACCCCTTGCTCCAATTCCTCATCTCTTCACCACTGCACTAAATAAACTAACAAGTTCACATGGAAACCTCAGTATAGGACCACTCTGAGCTTTGCCATTAGAAAATCTGCCACCATGATGAATTTGCTGGCAAGTACCAACCACAGAGGTAGATCACATTCTGTAGTCAGATTCCTGCAAGGTGCCCAGAGACGACGGAGCCCGGCCATGATTTGCCGATCAAGTTGGGTTAGTTTACTACATTCTGTAAGTACCTGACAATGCCAACTCAGCCTTTGCTAGGGTTGAGTCTGAGCTCAAACTATGTGTATGCATGCCACCGTGAACTTCCGCACAGGTGCCCACCCACCTCCTCACTGCCAAGACAACCTTGGGCATATAGTGGAACCACAGCTTTGGGAAATGGAACAATCTGACACACGGACAGGAGGAAGCTAGAACCATTTTCTGGATGCTGAGATGCTGAATCTCAGAGCTGGAAAAGCTTTTGTAGATTTTTTCTAGGGGGGAGGGCCCACTATACAAGCACCTAAAGACTCAGAGATACTCAATTTGTGTAAGATCATACACTCTGGAGTCACTCAAAAGTCTTCTTCCTGAAGGCCTTCTGTCTAACGTGAGAGAGTCAACCAGGAGTCAGAAGTAGGATTAGCTGTTCAAGCTCAGCAGATGTTTTTATTCTATTGTCCATATCTCTGCCTCCTTCTCCCATTACTTTTTTTAAAGATTTATTTATTTTTATTGGCAAGGCAGATCTACAGAGAGAGGGAGAGACAGAGAGCAAGATCTTCCATCTACTGGTTTATTCCCCAAATTCCACAACAGCCAGATCTGAGCTGATCCAAAGCCAGGAGCCAGGACCCCCTTTTGGGTCTCCCATGAAGGTGCAGGATCCCAAAGCTGTGATCCATCCTTTTCTGCTTTCCCAGGTCATCAGCAAGGAGCTGAATGGAAAGTGGAGCAGCTGGGATATGAACCAGTGCCCATATGAGTTGCCAGAGCTTGCAGGTGGAGGATTAGCCAGTTGAGCTATAGCAACCATGAGGAGAAAGCCAACAGAATCACAACCATGCAACTTTTGCATTGTTCAATCACTAAAGTGAACCTACTGATGATCTTTTTTGGAGTTTGACAAAATTAAACCTCATTTGTTTAGGTGACTTATAGCTCATTGCAGCTGACAGTACAACAATAATACATCCCCCTTGTTTCTCTGCTTATGTGAGCTAGAGTCCATTTTTGTTTTTATTTTTGTAAGAAAAGAACTACCTGATAGAGTATGTTAAATGTGAGTCCTTGTAGATTACATATTGTAGCCAGAATCCAGGCTTTCTCTGACTATTCTTGATGTGTACTTAAAAAGTTGGCTATACACAGCAAACCACTGTGGCCAATTCTTTGCTACTGTTCAGCAGTATTCTTGGTTTTGTGCTTTGTGATAAGACATTATTTTCCCCATGGTTTCTGCCTTTTCACTATGGGTCAGAAAAATCTTTCAGGCTAAAGTCCATCAGACATGTGTTCAGGAAAAGCCTTCCAAGACAGAGCTAAGGAGCTGAACAAATGTGCTTTTTATTCTCCTTTAAGAGTGATCATGGAAACTGAAGTGCAGGTATTTCACTGTCTCTTTTGATGGGTAGCCAAACCAATGCAAGACAGAACCACCCTCCTTCACTTGTCCATCCGCCTTCTCTCCGGCCCTGTTCCACAGCATTCTACTCATAAGTAAGGCGCTGCCAGACCTTTTCTCTGATCATGGTTCAAACAGTACTAGATCTGAATTTCTTTTGCTGGTTTGAGTGGAGAAAGCAGAGAACTAGAAGCACTTTTCCTTTCCTCTCTTTTCAGTTTATTTAGGCAGAGAGAGTGAGTGAGTTAGCCCCCATCTGCTGGTTCATTCCTCAAATACCAACAGCTGAGGCCTTTAGTGAGGCGCCAGGAACACAACCCAGGTCTCCCACACAAGTGGCAGGAACTAAGCACCGGAGCCAGCATCACCATCTCCCAGGGGCAGTGCTGGTGGGAAGCTAGTCACGAGCCAGAGCTGGGACTAGAATACTGGCGTTCCGATACGGAGTGTCAGCATCCTAAACAGCATCTTAACTGCTAGGCCAACTGAAAGCCTGCTGGCAAAGCACTGATTCAGACAGGCACTGCAGCAATGTCTATCCTCCGCCCTGCTGTGGAGGCTCTGCAATCCAACACTGCAGTAACTTTCCTCCCACACACCCACTCCAGACTGGCCATGGGAGGCAGCTAGGATCTGCCCTCACTCAGTGGGATTCCTTCTGGTGTATTTTTTCTGACCACTCATTCAGGAGCCTGTTTTTGGTCCTATCACCTTCTCCAGGTCAAGGTGATAAGGCTTAGCAACTGCTCCAAACCGGAAAGACAATTTTTTTGAAGGCAATCTATCTGTGGGCTTCAGGAGCACATCCAACAAGGCTTTGCCTCTTAGTGATGATAATGAGAACATCGGTAGCATCAGGGAACGCTAATGAGAGCTGACCACAGACAACACTGTTCTGAGTGCTTTCCATGCATTAGCACACTTAGCTGCTGCTCCACTTTCACAAAGCTGTTTAGCACCTTTCAGCTGCCAGTTACTCAGACATACAATGAAGATAAGAACAGGAGCCCTTTTAGAAACAACCTAGTAGGAGACCTGACACACAGTGAGCAGTCATCCCGTACTAGCTTCTAAGGTTTCAGGTAACAGGCCTTGACCAATTGAAAGCTAGATAGAATTTTATTTATTTATTTTTTTTAATGATGTCTCTCTTAAAGTGAATTATTCAGTATGACTTACCTTGACTTTTTGAGAAGTCATTACATACTGTAACCAGGGACATTTTTAGCATATCACCCACCAAGATGAATGATATGGGTGCAAAAATCAGACTCAACAACTGGCTCCCAGTGCAGGCTTCCTTCTTATATCAGGAAACAACTTTCTGGGGTGGGATAGCTGGATTTTATAGGACTTGTCCAGGGGTCCAAAAGCTCATGCCTGAGTAGTCCCTTCCTTTTTTTTTTTTTTAAACTACTGCACACTATTAATTAATGATTTTAAAACTATTTGGCAAAACACCATTCCATTGGTTTTCTGTAGGAAAATTAGGCTGTTGAGCTGATTTGTGTTGACATAAATGATCATATGATGATGACCAATTTTGATTATTATCAAGGACCAAAAACCATGGCCTTTATCTTATCAAGTCTCACATACTCATGAAAAAGACACAATCCCCCATATACTCAAGAAGAGGAAATGACTTAAATAAAGAGCCAGGGAACAATCGGCAGAGTTGGGATTTGAACCTGGCCATCTTGCCGCGTGGGTATCATAGAGGATCATCCTGCTATGGTGTAAGCTGCCAAGCATGCAGACAGCTCTGTAGCTCCTCTGTGTAAGCCTGCTATTGCACAGGTTGGAAGCTGCTCCCACTGGTTCGAAACAGATGAGGTTCTGTGGCCCTGGGATGTGGGCTCTCATGGCGGTGAGGATGGTGAGCCCATGCCTGACTCTCTTTGAGCAACAATCAAGCTCTGGCTAGCCCTAACCAGATTCACCAAGGCAGAGTAGAATACTCACTTTGGAAATCTGGAAGGAAGGGGACGATTCTTAGTGGATGTTAGAACAGAATACCAATCTGGCAAAGCTCTGTCCTCTTTTTCTACAACTTTGATGAATACTGTGTAGAAAGCTGCCGGGCTCCTGCCTGTACGAGGAATCTGAGTTATCTTCCCTGAGATACTTGGCTTTAAATGCATCCCCCACAGCTCCAACAATGTCATGGTATTTACCTGAATTCGGAAAAACACTGTTCAGCAGGGACAGACTGCAGCTGTTTGGCTTCTGCAGTGTAAGCTTTCCAGAATCCGTGTGTGTTCATAAACACCATGTCACTGAGGTTCCGGCCAACCATCCCAGATGTGGATGCACTCAGAGCTGAACCTGTAAACCTCTCACTTTATCCACCATACCTTCCTAGCCACTGTTTATTTTTCTTTGAGAAAAAGGAAAGTTGTAAAGTTTTTGACAAGACTGTTACAGGGAAAGCTAGATTTTTTTTTTCTTTGAAATGTCCTTCTTAAGGTTCAAGTATAAAAGTTTTATAAAGAAATTAAAAATCAAGTCCAATTTCCTAAATCTGCCTTTAACTATTAATTAAGTGAACAGTCTTAATGAAGGGCTTGCTAAAGGAGATTCAAACAGGAGAAGACACAGGAGAGGGTCACCAGCAAAGACAGTGGAGATTTAGAGGACTTTAGAGAATGCATCAACACCTTAGGGTTTGGGCAGGTGCATGATCTAGCAGCTAGGTGTTGCTTGGGATGCCCACATCTCATATTCGAATATCTAGGTACAACACAAGGACCTGACTCCTGATTCTAGCATCCTGTTGTGATGGCTCTAAGGCTTGGGGTCCTGTCACCCACTATGGAGACACTAAGTTTCTGATTACAGTCTCAATCATTGTAGGCTATGAATGAATGAATACGTCTACCTCTGTATCTCTTTCCGTCCCTGCGTTTTTCTCTTTCATATAAATAATTAAAAGGAAAAGATTGTTTCAGTATTGACTTGCAAATCTATTTCACTTTTCTGTTTTCTCCCCTGCCGTCTAAGAATTGCACCGCTTCTCCCCATGCCATCCAAGTATTGCATAGTTTCACTATATCATCACACTGCTGAAGAAACCCAGAAAACAAATTTCTAGTTTACTATGAAAAACAATTCATGTGAAGTCCATGCTAGTGATTTGTAACTTAAAGTGGTTCGTGAGTCGCCAAGACCCACTTATAGGTTCTACAGCTGATTCTTAACATCAGTTTCTAGTGAAACCAACTGGATTCAACATTAGAATCTTACTTTGACAGCAAATTTTCTATTTGATCATTCCTCAGTATCCACAGGGGATGATTCTAGGAAGCCCTGTGGATAACAGAATGCTAAAGTACCTTATATATAATTGTGTTACATTTGCATATAACCTATACACAATGTCCCTCTAAATCATCTCTTGATGACTTATAATGCACAATACAATGCAAATGCTATGTAGGGGGTTGCTACATTGTATTGTTTAGGGAATAAAGGCAGAAAAAGACTCGCAGGACTAAGGAAACCCAATACCTCCAACTCCAAGCTGCAAACTGCTTTCCTTTGGTGTGGGAAAGATCTAAGTAGCTAGGAAACTTCTTTTCCTAGGCAAAGTGAGGACAAGCCATGTCAAGTCCAGATGCTTGGCTTTGAATGCAGGTCTCCACCCTTTACATCTTCCTCTTTCCAATGGACACATTCTTCAGTCTGTGAACACACTGAGTGGTTCTAAAGACTTCTATGCACCTGACATATTTCTGCTCTTTTAACCCCATAGAGTGCTGTCCTATCCTACTTCTGACTTCTCTAATGAACATCCTCATTCCAGCTCTATATTTGGCAGCATACACTAGACACTGCACCAAGAAGAACAGCAAGTAACTTTCATTTTGTTCAACCAGTATGTTAGTTCTTCCAGCGAGCATCTGATGTGCTCTGACTTAGAGCCATGCTTTGCCATGGATATGCACTGCCATCACAGGTGAAGAACTGAAGGTTAGAGCAGTTAATTGTACAAAATCATAAGATAAATGGCAATACTGTAAGTCAAAGCTAATCACCTCTATCGAAACTCTGTCCTGGGGATTGACAAATGCTTAATGTAAAGGGCCAGAGGATATTTTGGGGGTAGATCATGTGTTAGTTCCAGCTACTCTGGTCTGGCACCGATGTGGGAAAACAGCCAGTTATAATTCTGAGTGTAAGCTGGCTTTGGCCTGTAGGCTTTAGTTTGTCATCCCATCCCATGCTCCTTTTCAATTTAGAATTCCATCATCTCAGAGCGTACAATAGTCACAGTTTGTGTACATTACACTGTGCAATGGCATTGGTAAGCGAATTTTAGTTCTTATAGCCAAGAAAAATGCATTATAACAAAACACCAATAAAATCATTCTTAGAAAATAAGGTGAATCTCATTTATTATCATGGAAATTTTTGTCCTAAATTATGCAAGGCTGGGAACCAATCCTCACTCCTTTATTTTCCAACAACACTAGTTTATCTGCTGCTTAGCCCACAGCTGAAATAAAACATTAGGAGCATCACAAGTTCTTCAACTTCCTGACATGTCCTCGGGAGGGCAGGAAAGAAATCGCCTTATCAAACATTCTGGGAGCATGTTAGATCTGGGTAACAAGGATGTCATTTACAACAACCACGATATATGCAAGCACTGACCTCAGATGCCATGCACCTCCCCAGGACAGAGAATACTGACATTTCCAAATCACACTTTCTATGGTTTTCGGTGTCTTTCTGTTCACTGTTCAGAAGCCCTCTATTATTCAATGTTTGCCTGTAGAAGTGAGTGTTAAAGTTTAATTAAAGATAGCACGGTGACAGATGAAAGTCATAGTTTGCATTTCTTGTGCTTTTGGTGCATGTGCTGGGAAGGAAGCAGTAAAAGGGCAAAGTAAGCAGAGAAGGGCAGAGACAGGCTGGCACTCTCGGGACTGGGCGAGGGAGCAGCAGACCAGTCTAGCCACTCCAAAAGAAATCCTGCAGTGGGTAGAGGAGGCCCACAGCTATCAAAATAGACGCTCAACCCCAAAGGATTTGGGGCCCACGTGGGCAATGGAGTACTGGCAGCAAATCTGGAGAAACTTCAAGAAACTTTTGACACTCAAAGTCCCCGATGCAAGGGGACTTTAAGAGTTCATGTGAAATGGAAGTGAAAGGTGAGTTTATGTGGGCATGAAAAGTTTTGAAGTCCATGTACAATAGGCATTTCATGAACTTTTTAATATACTTCTTGTATGCAAATGGACATATTTTCATTTTTTCCATGACCTTTCTGAAGTATCCTTGTATTTGGGCCACATTCTTTCCTCTACGTTTTGAAAATCTTATTTAGGCTAAATAAGGGTCATTAACCTCTTCAGGTTTTCAGGATTAGGAATGGTCCGGTCCCTCATCTGTAGGGAGGTTAAGTCCTGCATCACAGAACCCGGAAGGAAGTAGAAACAAAGAGGATGGCAGCTTCCATTAACCACAGAGAAGCATTCCTTATGCACAAAGCCCCACTCTGAAACCTATCCTAGGTCCTGTTGTTATCTCCACATTAAAGAGGCCAGAACAGAAATGAGAGTTGATGTTCTCCAGAGTTTCAGAGACAGGAAACCCATACAGAATTAGATCACTTCGAGTCAAATACCTGTTAGTGCTTCTCAAACAACTTACATTGCAGTACTCAGAACTGAAAGTTTTCAGGGAAAAGCCAGAGATAAACAGCAACAGGCAATTTCTTGTCAGTCTCTTTGTATATCTTGGTTATAATGTTTTTATTATTACATTTCAGGTTCCACTTAGAATGGCAGCTGGGCTTGTTTCAATGTGATAAGCAGGTCTGAGTGGAGAGGTTTGTTTTGTGAAACAAACGTCCATGTCTCCACTATAACAGAAGCACACCCACAGACTCATCTGCGTGTGTTGGAGAAACACAGGCCAGGCCAGTGACTTCTCAGAAGTCAGACTCAAAGGCTGAGAGAGGCCTAAGCGTCATCCAGCCAGCAAAACTCAGCCCCACAACTACTCATTATTAGTGATTCTGTCACAGGGGGAAACTATTTCTTAGGAGTGAAAGGTTTTCAAATCAATACCTAGATGAAACAGACCCGTGCATTCCTTTATCTAACAACATGTATTGAGCTTCAGCACTTGTAATAGGCACTGGAGTTGCCAGCTGCCAAGGTGAAGAAGCTTAAGGCTTAACAGGTGTGCAGATATCCACACACATCAGAATAGGGTGAGGTCAGGTGGCACAGGAAATGCAGGCCAGTCTTGACTTCCCAGTTCTCACTTCTCAATTCCAGCTTTCCCCCAAACCTCTGACAGATTCATCTTGAAAGGCTGACAGTGTCTACCCATCTTGGCGAAGTGTCTCATTAACAGAGTTAAAAATAAAAAATAAAAAAATCTGATTTCTAAGAAACCCCCCTTTGAATGTAATCCATGTTCTTCCTTTTGTTTTGAAAAATAAATGCTTGCTAATGGCTAAAATATTTGTTGGAAAGCCATATCATGAGAAGGCACAGTAATCACTTCCTCCACCTTATTTTTTTCTTCTAGCAATCATTTCCTTGTCACTTGAATGTGACTTCCAATTGTCACAGTGATTCTTGAGACGATGATTTGGTGCTGTCTGATGCCACGAAACAGAGTTGTGAAGCTGATGCCAAAACCATGTCGACTCAACTCAGGGGAATGACAAAAGCTGAGCGATCTCACCCCATGAGCAGGCAGGCTAGGCCACTACGCTGGTGCACAGGTGAGGCGATGGAACAAATCTTCTGTGTCTTGATGGATTGCTTTCCCCTTTCCTGACGTGGAAGACATCTTTCCTTCCCCATGTATGTGTTCTGCGACTCCGATAGCTATGACTTCAGGAGGTAAGGAAGCCAGAAACAATCCCTGAAGGAACTTTCACGAGGGGGAAACAATCTCACCCGATTGTTTTTAATGAGGGAATAAAAAATCAGATTGCTTTAGGGAGTCAGTGTTGTGGCATAACAGGCTGAGCTACCACTTAGCATTCCATGTTAGACTGTTGGCTTAAGTCCTGGCTGTTCTACTTCTCATTCAGCTCCCTCTTAATCCTCCTGGAAAAGCAGCAGCATGTGGCCCAACTATTTAAGCCCTTACCATCCACAGAGAAGATCCAGATGAAGTTCCAGGCTCCTCACTTAGATCTAGCCTTGCCTAGTCCCAATTTTTTCTTTTTAAGATTTATTCATTTTTATTGGAAAGTCAGAGTCACAGAAAAAAGGAGAGAGAGAAAGATCTCCCATCCACTGGTACATTCCCCAAGTGGCCACAATGGCTGGAGCTGAGCCAATTCGAAGCCAGGAGCCAGTAGTTTCTTCTGTGCTTCCACGTGGGCTTAGGCTCCCAAGGCTTTGCTTTCCTAGGCCACAAGCAGAGAGCTGGAAGGGAAGTGGGGCAGCCAGGACACAAACCAGCACCCATATGGGATGCTGGCACATGCAAAGCAAGGACTTTAGCCACTAGGCTACCATGCAGGGCTCTCCTAACCCCATTAGTTCCTGCCATTTGGGGAATGAACCAGCAGACTGTTCACAAGGACACCTATGATTTTCTTGGGGACACTCAGATAATCCAAACTAGTCAAGATCCTTAGGCAATTCACATCTCCAAAGTCTCTCTCTCTCTTAAACATTTATGTGTCTCTCCCTCGCTGCTTGTGTATGTGTGAGTATGAATATGTGTCATTCTGCCTTTCAGATAATCTTTAAAATTTCTTAAAATTAGAATGTTTCAAACATTAAAATGTAAGTGAACAGGCAACTAAGTTTTTATTTTTTCATGGCTATTAAAGTCACAGCCCAGAAAATGCCTCTCTCTCTACCACAAGTGACCTTGTAGTCCTTGCCCAGACGTAATCTTAAGAGACCTTCCCAAGCCAGTACCCATACTAAAGTGTTCAGGGTGGCAAAAGATGGAAACTTCTCTGTTTATATCTCACTTCCAAATTCTAGTCCTTGCCTCTTGTGAATCGCATTCCTTCTCTGAATCAGAAAATACCTGCGAAGCTCTGGATCTTTATAAAGTAGAAAGCAAAGGCAAAGGCTGTGTGGAAGGATGCTAGCACATTTGCATTACACTGGTTCTTAACCAGCACGTGTCAGTGGAGGAATTCCTGAGAAAAAGAAGCCTCCTCCATCGCCGCAGCCATTCCACTGAGCCGTGCTCACAAGGAGACCTAAAACCAAACACTAAATGGCCAATCAATGTTGACCATAAACAGAAATCAATGAAAAGAAGTGCTTTCCTCCTAAACTTAAGCAAAACAGGAAATCCTATGAAGTTATACAAATGATGACCAGGTTGAATAGTACTTTTTTTTAGGAAAATTTTCTCTAACTCTTTAGGCCTTTTTTCTCCCCCTCTTCTAGTAAACTTCCACATCTTCTAGGATGCCTTTACTTTTTTTTTGGAGTGTAAGAGTTTTGTAATTACTTGCTTGTGTCTGAGATTATGAAATAAAAGTTATGATCTCATTACTATTACTCATTACTCATTCCATACTATATATATATATTCTATGAACACCTGTATAATGATTCTTAGCCTTCATTATCAGTCTGGCAAACAGTTAATTAGCTCCACTTCCTCTTCCTGAACCTTCATGACAGTATCATTACCCCTTGCCCCATGAATCTGGAAAATGTCTGAAAATAAACTAGTAACGTACAAACTAATGCAAAGGGACTACCGGAATTTTTGGAGAAATGCATATTATGGAAAAACATGCATTACTTTAAAAAGATTTCTTCTCCAAAATAAATTGATCAATTTCATTTTATTTTCATCAACTTTTGGGAATACCCCTGAATATAACTTAACCAGGCTGATGAACTGGTTATAGGTTGGCTTAAAGTTAGCATTTAGAAACTACTTGCCCGAAACACAGTTAGGCTAGGAAAGAGCAATTTCACCATGACTTTGGGGCTGGCACCACAGAAGAACAGGGCTTTTCTGTGTCCATCCTGTGATCACCTACGTGCACTCTGAGCTCTTTCTGGAAGATCTTAAGAAGGAGTGGAAGAGAGGAGTCTGACAGTCTAATATTGGGAATGTACTCTTGTGACAGCCCAGACAATAGAAAATGGTGAGCGTCAGGCTAGGTCTTCTTAAACCCTTATGGAACATGTTCAAGACCTGACCTTTGCCATAACCTTGGGTTCTTGGGAAATCCTGAAAGAAGGAGAAGTAAGAGAGCTTATCTCATTCCAGGATGAGATCCTTTCTTTTACAGCTCAGACAGGAAGCAGTAAGCTGACTGACCCAAATTGTTTTCTGTACACAGAATTGGAAGCACCTGTTTGCTTAGTCTGTTGTTCCTGCTAGGTGAGATGCAGCTCTTACTGACTGGATAGTTTAGGGTGCACCATGTTTAAACTGATTGGATATCTGTGTTGACTGAATGGTTCCTACCATATACCAATGTACTTTAAGTTGATTGCATGATTGTTACTTAAAAGCCCCTCAACAAGGCTGGTTGGGCCTGCTCCCCTCTTCCATGTGTGGTGGAATGGGACAGTCCACCGGTTAGGACCAGCTGGTGAATAAAGACTCCTGTGCCTCAGGCTCATTTCTAGACTAGGTTGGTCAACTTGCAACACTCTCTGTGCAAACCCCACTTGGAGACGGATTCTCACTACCACGCCAAGGCATAGGCTTTCTGAACCTGGTACAGTCACCAGACTCAAAGCCTGGATTCTACACATTCTATTTCTTGGGGATTTTTCTTTGAGATTCATCCATGTTGGTTTCTGATGGACGATTTCATGAAGGGTCAACAATGGGACCATATTTGTTATGTGGTTCTGCTGTTCTAAAGTGAGCTGTTCTGCTAGGAACAAAAAGAAACAAAATGTGGAGAAACAAGAATGAGAAAACACATCTCCAAGATAGAGAGATGTCTCCTTTCCAGTTACCAGTCTTTTCAAGGCTTACACTAGCCAGGATTCCTTTCCCTGCAAGTGATAGAAATACAACTCTAACTTGCATACACAAAAAGAGAAAATGCACTTGTTTCACCTAACAAGGAGTCTAGGCATGATGCTTCAGGCATGACTGGGCAACAGATCAGAAGCTGTGTTGTCAGATTTCTATCTTTTTTAAATTATTATTTGAAATGCAGAATAACAGCAGAGAGGGAGGGGTAGGGAGATAATGCTGAGATAACACTCATGCACCTGCTGGTTCCCTCCCCAAATAGCTGCAACAGCTGAGGCAGAGTCAAGTGCAGGCCAGCACCCAGCACTCCGTTTGGATTTCCCATAAGGGTGGCAGGGATCCAAGTACCTTGTGCCATCATCTGCTGACTGCCCAAGCACATTAGCAGAGAGCAACCGGGGCTTGAGCAAGAGCTCCGACGTGGGACGCTGGCATTGTAGGAGGCTGCTTAATTTGCTATGCCTCAGCACTGGCCCCCAAACCAAAGTTCCCTTCAGTTCCATTCTGAAGAATTCAAGTCAAAAATTTCATGTTCAGGCACATGCTCATTCCTGGGACACGCATTTCAGCCAGATGAACGGGTTCTCAGTGGCTTGGTGTGACTTGTACACCTATGCTGGTGGGGTTGCACCAGTACTGGCCTCAAGCTCAAGACTGAAGCAGATGTGAGTAACTGCTCAGAGGAGTAGGGGAGGGTCTGGACAGACAGCAGGTAGCATTTCTCTAGGAGATATTCCTCATTGTTACCTGGATTTCTGGAAAAACACTCTCTTAGCCTGTTTTCTTAATTCTTCATGTGTAGGTCTTCTGTCCCTAACATCCAGAATGCTTTTTCTGAAGCTCATGTGAACTTATGTTCCTTTCTCCCCTCCTAAAACCTTCTGTGGCAGGTGGAGTTCAGGCCTGCCTAGCCTCAAATACAACACCATGGCCATATTTCAGGCAGAAGAAACTTGAAGAACCACAGGTGCAGGAAGACCTTTCTGAACACTCCATGATGCAGTGAGAGGTGCCTTCCCCACGTTGGCAGGCAAGGAACAGCCTATCTCTGAAGAAGGAGGGATACCAAGAAAAGTCTGTCTGAGGACTTGCTGTACTTCCTTCAGCTTACTACTCTCATGCCATACCTACCCTATCGCACTTTTCCACAATGCCACACTCTTCATCAAACATTTTTAAAAAATCAAGGCTTAATCATTTCTTTGATTTCAGTTCTATAGAAAAGATACTATATCACCTAAGATTCAGATTAAATAAATTTGTTTTTCTCTTGTTAATGTTTCTTTTGTTTCAGAGGCCCACAAAAGAACTTAGAAGGGTATAGGCAAATGCTATTTTTCCTCCTTATAATGTCTACATCATAATCCCCAAAACCTATCACTATGTCATCCCATATGCCAAAAGAGATTTCAGATGATGAGATAGAGCTTGAGATGGGAAAATGATCTGAGATGTTTGAGGGAAACAGTATAATCCTAATGGTCCCTACTGGAGAGATGCTCCAGGAAGACAATGTGACAGCAGAAATGAAGCTGGAGTGATGTGGACCCAGGTGGGGATGCCAGCAGTGCCAGCTCAGCATCCTGGAGGAGGAGTGGATCCTTCCCGGGGTTTCCAGAAGGAATGAGCCCTGAGAATAGCTTGAAATTAACTTTACAAGACTCAGAGTTTTGATCTTCAGAGTTGCAAGGTAATACATTTATGTGAAGTTGCTAAATTTATGGCCATTTGTTACCTCAGAAACAGGAAAGTAACATATTTTGTAATAGCTGTTTATTAGACTTATGGTAAAAATCCAAATTTCTGCTGGCACAGTAGTGTGTCCTTCGCCTACAGTGTCGCCATTCTATTGGGAGCACTAGTTTGAGTTTCCGCTGCTCCACTCACTTCTGATGGCCCAAGTCTTTGGGCTCCTGCACGCACATGGGACACCTGGAAAGAAGCTCCTGACTTCACACTGACTCGGTTCTAACCACTGAGGCCATGTGGAGAGTTAGCCAGAGGAAGGCAGACCCATCTCTCTGTCTATATAGACCCATCTCTGTATGTTTCTCTATCTGTAAAAAATCTGCCTTTCAAATAAATAAATCATAATATACACATAATACATAAATATATAAACATAAACATACATGGTTAATATAATTAATGTACATAATTAACGGGCATAAAATCTCCAAACTTCTTACCATTGCTGACAAGGCCTGCGTTGCTGGGGTTTTCTTCCTTCTTCCTCACTGGCTTCCATTCTTCCTCATTTCCTGTCCCTCAGTCTTGAACTGGTCAAAGCGTCAGCCACGTGTCAGATGCAGCTCTCGAGGACTTGATGCATGGTGAATACAATGGAGGAGATGGATTTTTAAGCAAAATTTAGTTTCAATTAATTTACATTTTAATTCCCTACTAAAGCAGTATAAAATATTTTCCCCATTAAACACAACTTTGTTGTTTTGGCCGAATTACATTTTATTTGAACTACATAAACTTTAGCATTCAAACTAAGACATACATTAAGGATGATGTGCACACTGGATTTTAAGATTTAGGGGGAGAAGTAAAAAAATATATATTTGGAACGAAGTGATAAGAGGTTAGATGGGAGTATAAAAATGAACTTCAGCTGTTCCTTTTCTGTTCTTGAACGAGTAGACTGAAGTTACTTTTAGAAAAATTTAAAATCACCTAGTATTTCTACTGGGCTCCTCTAGTCTCTTCACTCTGGTTGCTTCTGGTTGCTCTGCCCCTATTTTGTAGGTCTCACAGGTGCAGCCACCTTGGATTCACTCAGGTCTCATGTGTTCAAGTAAGGTCTCCTGGCTCCCTGATGCGACATGCCCTTGCACAAATCCCAGCACCTGCTTCATCTGAGTTCGTATTCATCCTTTTCAGTGCATCTATGGGTGTCTGACATTCTTACTTATTCTGTCGTCCATGCCCCACCTGTCACCTCCCCCACCCTGCCCCGGAATGTGAGACCGCAGGAGCAGGGACTTTTTTTTTTCACCCTTGGGTTTCCAGCATAAAGATCAATGCCTGGAAAATTTCAGGTATACGATCATTTATTTCTTGACAAGACTCAATTGTACTTCCTACTGTTGAGTTTCCAGTGATTCCCTCTGGGAGCTTTTTAATAAAAGTCCCTTGTTTTGCTTGAGCAAGTCTGAAAGGGTTTCTATTACCAGCAACCAAAGGGACTTCAACTATGATAGAACTGCAGCTGCACAGAAGGGAGTGAAGTTTCCTCACTCAATTTTTGGACGTGGAACACTTTGCAGTCCTATTCACAAATAAATGTGCAGTCAAATGATTAGGGAAAAGAGAATAATAGCTGGCCCTCTTTTCTTTCTCTCTCCAAAATGGCAAGAAATATTTTCACTTGATTCTTATTTCTTTCTTTAGAGAGCTCACATTTGCTTTGAAAGGCATTCCTCCAGGCTGCTCGATGCAATAACTTTCAAAGAAAAACTGAATTTCAGAAGGAAGCAAAGTGCAGCTGACCCTTCTAAATCAACTTAGAGCAACTTGAATTCCATCTTTGGTTCTATTTATACTGCTGGTTTCCTTTTACTAGTTAACACTGTTGGTGCTTTTTGCACAGTTGTTAATAGAGCATTTTTTTCCCTTGTGTTATTTTTGTTTTTTCCAATTCTGTTTGTCTGGGCAAATTTGGAGGCTGACAGTTTATGTAAAGCCTGGGATTTAAATGTGGAGTTGTCAGTTATTAAAAGCTGCAGAAATAACAGTTCATCCTCTTAAGAGAGAGTTTTTTGGAAGCATCTTTTTGGAAACAAGAATTGAATGGCACAAATGACATAAGCAACTTAGATTTCATATTCTTAGTCAAAAGGTAGGTCTACTGTGTCTGTATATTTAATTTGAAGATAAGTTTATAGCAGAGATAAAGTCTCCTTTCTGATTCTATCTTCAATTGTGTAGGAAAATTCTTTAGTTTCCCAATTTACATATATTATTTTAATTTTAACTTTTCTTGAGTAGTCTTTTATCTTACATCTTTTCTTACTCTAAGAAAATAGAATACAGAAGGTAGAAGTGAGGGAAGGCGGGAAGGCATGTGTCTGACATCAGAACACCAGGAACTGCCCTACAAAATGGGTTTAGATTGACACATTTTTAGCGATAAGCAGCAGAAAGGGAACAACAATTTTTTAAAAGTTTGACAAGTGAGTCAATTTCATCTACAGAAAATAAATAGCCATGTAGTCAGGAAATTTGCCTGTCCCATTTTTCTCTGGGGTTGAATGATTGGAGCTTGCTGAAAGACATAAAACGGATGAGGATCTGAGTTTGTGAAGAGGTGTCTACATAACCCCAGTTAAGATGTTTAAACTATGGAGGGAACGCCTCTGTGTCCTGAGCAACCCTTAATGAAGTCTGTACAACTGTACATACCCACCTTACTTTAACCCTCTCCCTGCCCCACAGCCATCTCCTTTAGGACACACAGGACCACTTCTTTTGGCAGCAATTCATTTTCCTGCAAAATAAACAGAGGTCATTAGTGAGGGATATGCACCAAAGGAAATGAGAGGGTCTGGGGTTTTATGGAGGCAAATAAATAAGAAAGTCATCCAGGTTTATGGGAATCCAGAGGAAGGATGGAGAGGATGTCCCTGCCTGCCTTCTTGGGTCTTGGTGCAGAGTATCTGGGAGCAGAGTGATCAGAAAACAAAAGGGAGGGAGAATTTCTCAACTCTTACAGCTTTCTGAAGGTACAGAGCTCAGGCACAGCTCAAGGCTGCCAGCCCCAGGCCCTCCTTCTGAACAAAGGATGAGAGTGACTTCTGCGGGCACTGCAGAAACCTCAGAACTGGGGTTTCTGGGTCAGAAATCTTGGGAGTGGGGCAAAGTAGGGTATAAAAAAGTGTCTCTTTTGGGCTCCTGTTTGGCTATCCCCAAAGTTAACTCATCCACACATTCAGAAGCATAAAGAGCAGTTGGTTTAAAATCCTAGAGACCAAGCCGAAAGTTTAAAATAAGAAATGCAAATCGAACCATCCAGCCGGGAAGGGGGAGTATTCTAGGGAAAAACCAGGAAGTGAAGTCTAAGGTTTGGGGCTCCCAGGAAGTCTGGAGGGGAGCTTCAGGCAGGGTGGCGAGGAGTTCTGGAACCTCTCCATGCAGGAGGCTGAGGCCGAGGGTGATGTGGCTCAGAGCATTAGTTACCTCTCATGACCAGGCTGACTTCGGTCCAGAACTAATTCATCCAGAGAGAGTTTTGGCTCAAGCCTGGCCTGTGGCAGGATGAGTCCTGTGAGGTGTTGTGCATTGCTCTCAGCCTGCAGAGCTTCTTCAGATTTGCAAGGAATTGGTCAGCTGCAAGGCAGCACAGAATGTGATAGGGATTCAGTTTCCAGTGATCCCAAACCTGGCATGGGGGAGAGAAGGAGGGAGGAACAACAGGAAACATTACTTTGGAGTATGATAGCCAAATCCTTACGGGATTGAAGAAATAGAAAATTTGATAAGGACTGACAGTTACAGCAAAATAATAGGATTCCACACAATCTGCTAGCAAATTCCAAAAGAACAAGATTTTTATAAGAGTTTAATATGTTTACAAAACTCACCAATGATCAGACCATGAAATCAAACATCACCTGCAGAAATCAAGGAGTACTCAGAAGAATAAAAATCACATCCTTCCCTTGTGATCAATGCATAAGAGTCTAAAACACAAGACCAGGAGTTGGCCTTACTGCAAGGTCTCAAACTGCCAAACACACACATAAAAGAACTTGCACAGCCTCCCTGCAGAGGAGTAAGCAGGGACCTGGAGGAGAGGTCCAATTCTATCCAAGTCATGTCACCCAAATTGTGAGAGGCAAAATGCACAGAGCAAAGACAAGCTTTAACTTGAGGTATTACAATAGGAAGAATGCTTATTAATGAGGATTGACTTATGCAAAAAGTCACAGATATGAGTGGTCCAAATCTTCTGGGGGTCTACAGCAAAGAGTGATACGGACTTATCATGTGGGAGGGAAAGGGAGGACTTCAAACTCCATCTCAGTTTACAGATATCAGACCTCAGATCTGTCAAGGTCAACATCATCTCCCTTTTTCAAAATAGCTGCTTCAACATTACATTATCCTAAACGTGGGTACCTAGTGATCACACAACTGGTGTGGGGTTCACTAGGAATACTTCTTCCTTGGCAGGTCTACCCACTTGTCTAACACCTTGACCTTCTCCAACTTTTCATGGGAACCATTCCTTGATCAGCTGTACGTTGCATGTACTTGAGAAAGTAGCCAGGACTGATCTGAATCACCTTTGTTGAAAGAGTTTGTTGTTCTCTCCCTCTGGTTGAGGTATCTTTTATTTATTTTCAGAATTTTTACTCACTTGTGGGTTCTAACCAATGGGAAATGCATCAAAAACACATCACCAGTCTGACATTAGAAAATGTAAACTTTTGTTAGAACATTATGATGTAGTCCTAAATTTTTTAAAAATCTACTTGAACTCTATAGGCAAGAGTTACAAGGGAACCACCATGGGTAACAAAGTGTCAGCAATTCGGATTAATTAGCAAGAAAGTAATCTACAATTAATGCAAATTCTGAATTAGAGAATACAGTAATTTAAGAGAAACTGGCTTATTACTTTTCCATTCTGTAACTCAAATTCACTGAGGGGACTTGCCTAGAAGATCATCTTAGGAGACCTATTTTAATAAGAATTACTTATAATTAGCATAACAATTTTGTATGCGAATGGCACTTCTAAAGTACTTTAAATTTACTCTTAAGCACTTTATACATTCCCATTTGCAGTCTTATTTACACCTTTAATTTGAGCTTTCTTTGAAGAATGACTTCCCTAATGAAGAGTCAACTTCAAGGGAACTCCACAAACTGATTTAGCAAACTCAAATCAATGAGATTTTACTTCACATATGTTAAACAGGCTATATATAACAAAAATACTGATTCCTAGTGATATACTATTATACTAAAACTCTGCTCATGTTTAAATTTTGTAGCATTTACATATACATGATTTATCATAGGCTAGGAAAGAAACTAAGTTATTGCAAGTAATTGGATGTGAAAGGCTTTAAAATTCATACTGTAACTGCCTGTACTATATACCATTTATTTTCATCTGGTACTTTTAAAGGAATAGCACTTCTAAAGACTATTTTCAGAAAATAGCTCTTCATTGCCCTTCATCTCAGTTCAGATGAGAATCAGTTGGTGAAAACTGCAGCTAACAGCATGTTAATAGGCCTTTCCGACAAACACAAACTTCTGTGAAAAAAAAAATACATATTCCCCCAAACTTTACATCTAAAAGGTGAAAGAATATGCAAAATAGCTTCCAATTTTGGCTACTTGGGACACTGTCTCTTTATGTCTCAGAGAAAATGCTTTGGACTCCTTTGAATTTTTAGATTTTTTTTCCCCCCACTTACAAGCAGCACGGGCCACAGTTTGAAAATCTGACTCTGTCTCTATCTACCTTTTGCAGTTTCCAACCCTCTCATTTCCCTCGGGGACTCAGGCTATGTTTACGTTATGCCAAAGAGCTGAAACCAAGTGAAATTCCAGTGCATCACCCAGATGTTTCCAAACTCCACGTGGCCATATTTGGAATTGTATATATAAAACATCCCTATAATTTATTAATTTTTCTTCCCCACCTGGATGTTTTGGCATCAAATCACTTTATGTCTGGCAACTCCTTGGGAATTTCATACGCAGCCCTGCAACGGGGGTTCCTTTGCTAATCAGTTTGCTTTAATCTTGAAGTCCAGCCAAATGGGTAGAGGTGGGAGGAGGGCAGCCCTTCCCCACATGCATTTTGTTCACAAGAGTGATGATTTAAAACTCGTGATCAAGGAAGGTGAGTTTTTTGCTCTGGAATAGCTAGTCAATAATAAGAAAGCAAGTTAATTTGCCTTTCGTTACTTAAAAAAAATGAATCCTATGTGTGTATAAGTATGTATGAGTGCATATGCATATATATGCACATATACAATGTAATTTTCATAATCAAAAGAAACCAGTTTAAATAAATAAAAATACACCAAAATTATACTACTAACAAAATAGGTATAGATCCCTTATGTTGCGAGCCCTGCTTACAGAAACTTTATGCACATTTCCTTCCTTTGACAAATGAATAAACTATGGCTAATATAGAAGAAGCGATTCACCTGAGGTTTCAGAGTTAGCGGAAAAAGATTTAAGAACAAAATCAAGTTCTAAACGACCTAGGTACTGAGTATGCTTATTTAAAAAATATTTTTCCATTGGAAGATATTAGGATAAACAAATTTTTCTTATTATTTTATGTAGTCAATTATGATAGGACAATTCTCAGACTACAATAAGCTCAGAAAGTTTTCATTCTGTTAAAACTTTACCGTGACACTTTCAGGCCTGAATCAAATAACTTCTTCACACTGTCCCTTGTCATTTACATTGATGTCATATGGGAGCTAACACAGACTTAGCCTCTAATCCTCATTTTCATCTTCTGATAAATACAAGAAGGCAAACATCAGCCTCACAGAATGGATATGTGGAAGAAGCAGATGTGTGTAAGGTGCCCACACTGTACCTCGCACCCAGCAGGTCCTCGGGAAGTCGCGCTGATGACTATCACCTGCAGACCTCATCCAGGAAGCAGGAAAGCTTCCCATGAACATGAGGACAAGCAGGAGGTGACTGTCTCCCACCACTGCAAACCCTGTGGCTGCTTGTGGTGATGTAATCATATCACACAGATGTGCTGAGTCATGTGACACATCTGGAGAAACCCACCCCCATGAATCATCGGACAGACTGTCCCAGTTAAGCAAATAAACAAACACATCAAAACAACCTACAAAAATGTAAGCTCAATTGAGATAAAGAAATTGACTTCATAATGCAAGAGAAGGAGAGTGAAAAGGAAGAAATCACAAGATTTTATACATAAACCATATTTATAAGATCATGGATAGACCCCAAGAAGCCAAAAACAAAACAAAATTCATCCAAACCCCAAGCATACACCTCCACAAAAAGAAAGAAACTCAAAGCTAAATATCCTAAGCGATCTAACGCACCCAACTCTTCTGTTCTAGAATACAATATATTCAAAATCGTTACTAACAATGACCGTGGCTTGGACACTGTGATGGGGTTCAGAAAACACCTCAAACTGTGGTGGTTTCACCTGCTAACTTGAAATAAAGATCTCTTTGACCCACTCCCTCTGTCTCTCTCAAAGAATGGGCTCCTTCTCAAGTTTTCCCTTATTTAACTGAGGAAAGTTATTTCAAAAGGAGTATGTTTGTTTTAGAATTCCTCCCTGTAAATCTCATTAAATATTCAGCAAAAGTTAACTACCAGATGAGAGAAGAAACTAAAAGTCATCATCTATGCCAGGTAGACTTCCATCTATAGTCTTGAACTATATATCGACATTTCAAAGTATTATACATACAGATATATATATATATATAATAGACCACATAGATAACAATGGTCCCGTTGACAATACCACCCAGTGATTTTATAACCATCTTGATTATGCTCTATGTATACTTTACAGAGTATACTCAAATACACTCTATGAAGTTTATAAAACCTTGAAACCACCTAATAATGCACTTCTCAATGATGCATGACTGTTCTAAGAGATTGCCTGGAAGACATTATCTACATGGTAAAGCCACCTTTGTTCATGGTGTATTTTTTTCCACTCACCCTCCCATTACTTGCCAATACTACTTTCAAGAACCCAAATACACTCTTTTTTTTTCCCCTGTAGCTCAAATTGTTACTTAAGCTTTGACTATGTGCCCATTTCTTTGAATCTTATACTTTAGGCGTGGCTCCTTTCTTATTCCCATTATGTCAATTTGTGTGGCTTTTCTCTACCTATTGCCAGTTCATTTCAGTGAATCTTTAGAAGACAAAATGGGAAGCACTACTTCATCTTCAATTGAGGACATACAACTGTCTAGATTCTACCAAACTGTGTCAAACAATGGCAACCTAAACTATACCAACTGTGTCTGAACTAGCTGTGCACTAAATCTGTTTCGCTGTTTCATTCTGTTATACCTTTTTTGGTTTGTTTGTGTGTTTGATTTAAAGAGAGAAGGAAAAACAGAGAGAGAGAGAGAGAGAGAGGAGAGAGCACGAGAGAGAGAGAGGAGAGAGCACAAGAGAGCATTCATCCATTGGTTCCCAACCAAAATGGCCACAATAGCTGATGCTGAGCCAATCTGAAGCCAGGAGTCCCCTTGGGGTCTCACACATGGGTGCAGGGACCCAAAGATTTGAGCCATCCTCTGTTGCGTTCTCAGGCCATAAGCAGGGAGCTGGATGGGCAGCCAGGACATGAACTGATGCTTATGTGGGATGCTGGTGCTGGCATGTGGAGGATTAGTTTGTTGAGCCACCGTGCCAATCTATGTTATGCCTTTCTGAGCCAGCAGACCTACTGTTGACCTTACATGACAAAGTAAAAAAAAAAATTCTTTTCTGGGGCAGGTGTGATGGCTCAACTGGGTCTCCTAAGGGTGCAATTGTCATAGAAACCTCAGTAAAACCTGGGTGTTCTCTCCTGATGCACAGCAAGCCAATCACTGACAGGACAGCGGTGGAATAAAGTAGGTCTTTATTTTGTATTGTGAACAGCAAGGAATACCTACGGACATCACTTACTTTCCAGACTATCCAAGGACTTAAGGGCATTGAACAATATATTGAAGGTGGGGATGAGAAGCGTGAGATGAACTCAAGTACATAGTGATTGCTCCACAGTATTTGTGACTTCTCTTTGGTTCGTGACAGAAGCTGGTGTGTTCTAAAAATGCTACGATGGCAAAGTGGTCTCTAGTCTGTCTTGGGTCCATGAATATATGGTTATGACTGTTTCTGATCAGGTCCCAGGGTTTGAAGCAGTTCAAAATGGAGGCTGGCATTAGGATACTAAATATAGAGGTGATCATTGATTTGTGAGTGTTATAATCTGAGTCTTTTGGGGCCAGCCTTACCCATGTACCACTTCTGGTAAGTTAATGAATGAAATTTTATGATGGAGTATACTTGATATCGTCAAAGAAAAGACACAGAACCTATAAGGCAAAGGAGGGGGTCTGGACCCTGATGAAGAGATCAGTTTCACAATCAGTAATCCACTGCACTGTGTATGCAGAATCACCTAGCTCATCACCTTTGCTCATCCCACCGGTTAGGAGGAAGTCCTCTTCCTGCCCACACTTGAGTGGAGGAGACTACATAAGGGATGAGTAGCAGGGTATGGGATTCGGATTCGGCCACCCATAGCATCTCTGCCAATTGCAAAGAGAAAGAAGATGGTATTTGGGTTTGTCTCTCGAATAATCAAAACTGCCAATATTAATTCTGTAAGAATCAAATGCCTTCTGTATTTGTCTTATTCTAATAGTTGCAACTTGTTGGAATCAACCAACAATTTTTTTTTATATATATACAGCGTTTACTATTTGGCAGGGCAGAACATTTGTAGCTGTGGGCAAAGTAGAGAGTCACATTAGCTCATTAGACCCAATATACTATGGCAAAAGAGTCTCTTTTACCTCACTTTCATGTCCCTGCCTTCCTGTCCTGAATCTGTAAGGTGAGGAACGAGTCGGAAAGGCTATGATTTCCTTAGCTTAATGGTGTACTGAACTAGCACTATGAGAGAAGGCCAACAATATTATTCATAAGAAAGGACAAGCTTTGAAACCCGGTTTCCGCACTTTATGCCTGAGTCCTTGGGAAGGCTGGAGGATCTGAAATGCTAATGAGAGGCAGGTTATAGTCGGTGACATGGGAGGAGATGGAAACAGGCTGATTCCAGAAGTGACTCGACAGGGAAAGTAATGGCTTTTCTTGTACTGTCTTTGGAACCTGCTAATAGTAAGATGAATTTTCCCTATACATTCCTTAGGTCCTGCAGCAGGACTAAAAGTTGATGATCCTCATTTCCCCAAGTGATTTTAGATGGGTGCTCTTTCACCCCTTTTCAAAAGGACAAAGATGATTGGAATAACGTAGCTGCAGTTTCACCGCCAGATGGTTCTAGAACACTCTTCAGGATGACAGAAAACTCAGCCTTGGTATGAAGTATTTTAACGTTATCTAAGGATGGAAAACACTTCTTGGGAGAAACGCTCACAGTGGAGGGAAGGTAAACTGTTTACATTTGCTCTTTGCCTGACTTGCTTTGAGCTCAGAGCGTGCTATCGTGTTAGTGTGCTGCACGCGCTGGAGCTCAACAAAAACAAATGGAAGGGATGCCTTCTTGTCTCAGTACACGCGGATTTATGTAGGCAACCAGTATTAGCATTAACGGGTGTTAGACGCGTAAAACCCAGCCCCTTCAACATGATAATACATACATAATACACCCCTTAATTTTTAATTCACTCGGGTCTCAATTTTAAAGCATTTTCTTGTAGTTTGTCCTAATTATAATCATTTTTAATGACAGCTTAAAAATTTCATCCAACTGTCTTATCACATACGGTACTTAATTTCTCAAGTGAACAGTTTTACTGTACACCATTCTGGGAATTTTAAGAACTAAAACATAAAAGGAGAGAAAGTCCTTTGTATGGTGAAACTAAATGTTAATTGTTCTAATATACATAAAGAGACCAAAGCAGTTTCTAGAAGCTCCGGGCGGTTGTTTCTGCAGAGGTTTCCCTGATTCCTTTCAAGGGAGATTCACAGAAACCCAGGGGAAAAAGAAGAAAAGGATTTTTTTTTTTTTTTGCATTTTGCTAGGTTCTGCCAAAAATCAGAACTGAGATTGCATATTCATTGTAATATGCTACAGAGCTGAATAGATGATACTTGCTTGCCTAGACCAAAGTGGAAACCACCTAGCTGGAAAAAATAATTAGCTGGCTACCTTGGCCACACCATCCTTGAACCTTCTCATCTGTTAAGCTGTTTGAGGCATACTCAAATTTCCCATGTATGCTCACAACTTCTCAGCACTCAACCAGGGAATGGCTGTAAGTGGAGACAAGACCGTTTAAAGCACTAAGTAAACTGCTGAGCTGAGAGGAATCTTCCTCGCTTATTTAAAAAAAAAAAAAAGTTTGGGGCTCAGTGCAACAGGATAGTGGCTAAAGTCCTCACCTTGGACACACGAGGATCCCATATAGATGTCATTGGTTTGTATCTTGGCTTGCTCCACTTCCCATCCAGCTCCCTGCTTGTGGCCTGAGAAAGCAGCTGAGGACGGCCCAAAGCCTTGGGACCCTACGCTCCTGCGGGAGACCTAGAAGAAACTCTTGGCTCCTGGCTTCTGATTGGTTCAGCTCTGGTCATTGTGGCTGCTTGGGGCGTAAACCAGCGGATGGAAGATCTTTGCCTCTGTCTCTCCTTCTCTTTGTAAATCTTTCCAATAGAAATAAATAAATCTTAAAAAAAAATGTTCTGGGAACTCCTGAGTTTTGTCATGTCTCAGTCACTTATTATTTTTGGAGAGGCCAGAAGTCTCCAAAAAGCTCATATTGAGCAAGCAGAAGTTTTCCATGTTTTGCTTTGTCTGGTAGAAAATCCATTTAGGTCTCCTTGGATCATGCCACAGGTGGATAACTGATTCCAAATGGGAAAGCTCACCTTGACTTGTGATAAACACTGGAGATGAGAGTGAAAAGAACAAAGAACAATTTGGAAGTGTAGACATTTACATTATTTAAATTGTGGTATAGAGCAAGCCACACTGCATATAACCTCTAAGGGAGAGTTCACCTACTTTACTGTAGGTTTCAGTCTCCAGGGCATGCTGCAGTGTTGGTGGGAAGTCTATGAAACACATTTTCACTCGTATCATTCTAAAAATCCAGGTTCAGCCACTCTTAAGAGCATCCGTTTTAATCCGACCCCTCACCCCGCGCCCGACGACTTGAGAGCAAGACAGAGTGACGTGGGGCCCAGTAATCTGGTTTCTTTGATAGAACTTGAGTAGATTCATGTAAACTAATCCCCTTCCCAAAATGTAAAATCAAACAAAATGAATACATGTTTTCTCCCCTAGCAGAAGCTTATAACTCTGCATGAGTAGGCAGTTTCTTACCCCTTTAAAGAAAAAACCCTAATAACGGAGTTTCTAGCCACATACACACACACAAATGTTTTCTACTTTTAAAATATCATATAGACCACTTGCCACTGGAGATTCACATGAATTTTTCAGGGGCTTGCGACTGAAAGCAACATTTTAGAGGAAAATCTGGCTGTGGTTTGACCCTCTAGGGTTTGGGTACATCCAGATCCAACATAACTATTGGGAGAAGGCAGCATTTTCCTTCCCCCATGCGTTTACTCCTGCCTGGCTCCTGTTCCAGATGGCAGAAAGGCACAGACGCTATTTCCGTGCGCGTGCGGTCTGTCTTCACTTCCTTTTGGGAAGGGCCCAGGTCTTGCAGAGTGGCTTGTGTGGGCTTCACATTTGGATGCGTGTCCCCTGTGCATTGTCCACTCTCACATTTGCAGCCTCTCTGACAGTCTCCTGAAGGGCTAGAGGGTTTGCAGTGTAATGATTAGAGCACAACATTTGCCCAAATAAGTTTTCTTCCACCGTGTGCCAGATGGAATGAAGAAGCCAGGCACAAACATTTGCCTCTCTTTCTCTCCCAACCCCCCTCTTTTTTTTTTTTTTTTTGGATGCTTCTCTCCCATCTACGAGTATGTGCATGTGCAGTCTGTTTTGACTTCTTTTTGAGAAAGGAACAGGTTTTTCCATGTGTCCCATGTGAGGCCAATGTAAGACCAATAGCAGTACTCTCCCATTGCTGCAGACTGGCCTTTTGCTAGAACCACCTAGACTCCCCAAGTGGTCCGTGGTATGTTTCTACGAATGGGGGTTGGGTGTGACAGAGTAGAATTTGTTTCTTTTGTGGCAGGGTACATCTGGAGAGTGGAATCTCCAAGCCATTGGCTACCCCTGCATCTGAGCACATGACCAGCAAGGCAGAGGCTGGGAAAGTTATCTCTCCTCTCCATCCTGGCTGGGCCAAGGAGACTCAGTGCCCTCTGGGCGGAAGAGAAAGTTGCATGCACTGTAAATGCTGGAAGGTAAAAATCAGTACCAAATTAGTAGGTTCGAAATATCATTTTCAATAAAAACTTCATGTTAAAAAGCATGTTAATACCCAATGGTTAGTGATTTTTATGATAGTGTTAAACCATTTGTGCTGAGCCTCTTCTGTTGATGCTGTTTCCTCACTGAAGAAAGAAATTGGCTGCTGTTGCAGCGTTTGTGCGCTTCCACTGTTGCTATAAAATCAGCCCCCGGGAGAATTTTAAGTCTTCTTGAATTGCTTTTTAGCACAGACTAAGGAAGTAAAAGTTCTAAAACCGCCTGGTTACAGACAAATCACTTAAAAAGCCAGCTTTGAATTGGCAAAGTCATGCTACAGGAAATGTTTCAAAAGGCAGATTATAACAATATGAAAGCTAAGTATTGTTATTTATTTAACAAATGAAACAGGCTGTCATTGAAAACGAGGAGCCTCTTGAAGGTCATGAGCACTGCCAGTTCCTTGTCGGGACAGACATCCTGTTACAACGTGTGATGATGTTTACATACGTGTATCTTGGCGGGTGGACTTGTTTATAAACATGCAGAGGCACATATTCACTGTTCAATCAAAATTCATCAATCCTTTGCACGTTGATTCAAAGTAGCTCCTAATGGAAAGCCCTGTCCCACGTGGCCAGAATCACTGCATTTCCTGATTTCAAAAATACATAATAATTTACAACATAAAATACAGAATCTAAACTTCGTTTAATACAAATCTGATCTGCCCAGAGCTGAATTAAACAGATCTAGTAGTATGTTCAATACAGCCTGGAAACATAGTGTTTTTCCAGTGAGGCCAGATCTCCAGGGAAGCAGTATTCGTGCAGGAGGACTTACTGCGCTTGATTGAGGTGTTTGGGTAACAACATCATCTTGCTCCTCCTCCTCCATATGAGCCCACTCAGGACTGACACTTTCTGCATGTCTCTCTCTTGCTTGTTCCTGAGCTGTGAGGGTGGTGTTCTGTACAATGTGGGCTCAGGCAGCATTTAAAGACACGGCATAGTGTACTTTCATCTTACATGGCAGGACACCATTTCATCTCACTCATCGCTCAGGAAAACACAGATCATCAGTAACAAAATAATTCTATTAAATAAAAGAAAACATTTCAGCTAGTTTTAATTGATTGACTGTGAGACCTTCAATTCAGGAATCCATTTAAAAGAGGTTCAGGGTAAGCCCCCTGGAAGATTGCCATGGTCTGTAATGCTCCCTGGCTTACATGGAATGACCCTTGGGTTGGTTATCCACCAGTATTACAAACAACCTATCCTCCCCAAATGTAACAAAGAGCTAGGATTGTAAAAACCGGGGAAGACATTTGAGAAATGATAAACAACCCTGAGGATTTGAGTATTTATTCTAGGTCTTATGATGACATATTTTTATAACACTTGTCTGGGTGCCAGGAAATTGCAGGGTGGAAAATCACATTCCCCAAATAAGTGAAGGGTGTGTCACCCTGAGCTGCCTCCATCTCTAGCAAACTCTATTGATAGCTGAGAAAGAGTTTTAAGGTGCAAGAATGAGATTTAATTCCTCTCAAAATGTCTTTTAAGAACCGTATGTTCACAGAAGCCTTCTTTTTCTTCCTTACTTTCTTCTTTTTTAACAGCCCGCTTTCAGTGTTTGCTAATTTGTGATCTTTAAAAATGTCTAATGTGTTTTCGGGCCTTCTGTGTACCTTTCATGAGAAAGGTTCCTCTGCTTAATTAATTTGTGTTCTTTTTTGTTTGCCAGATAGGGTCTTCTGAAAAAATAAAATAAAATATTTCCTTTAAGAAGCAGCGAAGAAAGAACTGGAATAATTTTGCATTTTAATTGTAGAACATTCTAGGGTAATTTGGGGGTCAAGAAGATGAGACATGAGGAAGTGTGTATGCTAGCTTACCCTTTCATTATTTGAAAGACTACACTGGAAAGGAAGTTAGTCTTCTTACAGCAACAGAACTTGAAGCTGGGATTCCAACAGAAATCCTACACACCGTTTCTGCAAATCACTACTTTGCAATGCAAAATATCCCCAATACAAAGTTTCAAACGCTGCAACAAATTAAGGATGATCATCTACATGGCCAATGAAGATGCCTGCATGCTTTCCAAACAATTAAAAGCTGTCGCACAAAGAGAAAAATGGTTTGTGTACAAATTAGGACTTAGGAAGAATCCTCCTCAATGAACACCAGAATTCTCTATGCATGTAGAACTTCAATAATTGTTTCATGTTGGCCAAGTGAGGGACTAAGATTAGTAACAGGTAAAACAAGGAAGTTTGCAACTTTGACTTTTTTTGGTTAGGGGTTAAAAAGTGCAACTTATGCCAAATCCACCTGATTTCCTGCATACTTTGATATTATCAGTAAATGTGGCTTTTACATTGGTTGAAATCGGTGTGAGGCATCCATTAGTTTTAGGGAAGCTGGTGGAAATGTTGTGTTTCAATGACCAAATCCAAGTGGATAGCCTCCAAAGGACACGAAAAACAACTCCGTTTGGGACTGAGGAAAATCCTTGCGGTGCTCATTAGTAACATCAGAGACACAAAGCAGCAGAGGGCATTCTTGTCTTTGCATGCCCAGCATTGAGTATCTAGGGATACTGTGCAGGTGCTTGGGACACAGACAAGCAGACCACACAAAACAGCCTCACTGCTGTACGTCCCACACTGCTACCCCCATAGGAGTGTGCCTCAGAGGTCCCCACCTCGGGCAATGCTGCTGCCACCATCCTGACCTTCTTAGCACATTTGTGTTTGAATTTGTGCTTTGGAAGTGAGGTCTGAGAAGACATAGAACATGCCCATGAGCAAGAAGGTTACAAGCAATGTACATGATCATTATTGCTTGCTACTCTATTCACATACTCATTTCACGAGGGCCCTGGAACTGAGCGTTTTTGGAGGATCTGTGGCTATGGGTGTTGAATGCAATCCAGACTGAGAACGAAGCAATCATGTTCTAGAAGCTCCAAGTTCCACTGAGGGTCAGCAAAACATGCCCACATCAGGAAATAAAATTAAAACTGTAGAGTTTAGTTTTGTGCAATGTTTCTACTGTTCTGAGGAGAATAAAACACATACACATGTAAGATGGTGAAACACAAACTGTTCACTTGGTGATTCTCTGTGAGGGCTAAATACTCTGATACTTGCATTTAAAACAGTCACTGCTTGGGGCCAGTGTTGTAGCACAGAGGGTTAAGTAGTTGTCTGTAGAGCTGGCATCCCATATGATTTCCGTTCAAGTTCCAGCTGTCCCACTTTCAGTAGCTCCCTGTTAAAATACCTGGGAAATCAGTGGATGATGGCCTGAGTACTAGGGCCCCTGCCACCCACTGGAACTTGCTATTCTCTCCATGGTTGGGGTTCTGAGTCCAGCAATTCAGTTGGGGTATCCTGGTGATTTGGGTCAGTTCTGTCTCCAGCCCTGTCTTCTAGTTCCATGTGGGCTGGTGTATCAGTCTGACCCATACGGACCTTCTGATCTCTTCCTTTCAAACCACCAGGTCTTAGTGCCTCGCTTACCTGTAAGTACAGTGGGCTTGTCCTTGGGAGTCCCTCAGGATTCATTCCTTACCTACACATACAGAGGCCTTATTCATGCATGTCCCTAGGCAATAATTCCACACCCCCAAGACTCCAGAATTCGCTGCCTACAAGCCCAGGATTTGCTTACTGTTTGGCAGTGGTGGCAGGGGCTAGGGCCCCAGGTATTGAGTCCACTGAGTCCACCCTGGTTCAGGCCCCCCCAGCAGTTGCCAACCCCAGCTGTTCCGGCCATTTGGAGAGTGAATCAATCGATGAAAGACCTCTCTCTGTATGTGTCTGTCTCTGCAAATCTGCCTTCCCTTTACTGGTAATACTCTAGTTTTAATTTTGCTTTACTTAGAATGTTAAATGACAAACATGTTATGACAAAGAGAGAGAAAGTGAGTACTCAAAAGGCAGGAAAATACTTCGTATATTTTGAACAAGGAGTCCTACTTTTGCATTTTTGCATTTAGCACCACAAATTATGCAGCTTTCCCTGGGTTTGATCAGGAAAAGAGAAATCACAGCAATCACTTTGACGGAGATAATCTGATGCAGGAACTGGATAGACGGCTACTGAGACCTGAGAAGGCAAGGCAGAAAATGACAGTAACCAACAGGCACTAATCCTCCAGCAGGGAAGAGCTGGGATTAGCAACACCCAGGAAGAACCCTGCAGAGTTATGATACAGACAGTGCAAGAATACCTGACAGATGTTGGGGTCTGAAGGGCAAGTGTGTGAATTCAGGATACCAAGCTCTGAGGAGAAGGGGCTGTGTACTTGTGCAGGTACTTCTTATTATGGGGTAGAGTGCCCTGCTTCCAGTAGTACCACTAGAACCTGGAAATTGGATTCAGCCCCGCTAGAGCCAATAACTGCAACCAGAAGAGCAGACCACACAGAGAAGGGGTGAGATCTGTCTGCCTCTTTGTCCCTCCGGTTTGCTTGTAATGTTCTCTATTGTCCAACCCCAAGAGAAATTCAAATGGTAAAGGAGAAATGTGACTTGCAGAGCCCCGGCCCTAGCATCACAGAGAGAAGGATGAAATGGGACTGAGACTAAAATGGTGATACTCCCTGACGGCTGAAGTGCTTTCTATCTCGTTCTATTTCTTTGTCTTGGCAACGATCTAAGTATGAATGTGTCTGCTTACTAAATGTCTGCTCTCGGTACACAAGAGCGTCGGTTACATGGAAGGAAGGAGGCTTTTTGTTCTTTCCAGTGCTAGAAGATGCCTGGTATGTAACAGGCATAAACAAAACACTTGTTTTTAACTCCAAGGGAGAATGAGTCCATACAAATATTTTCCATCATTGATATTATGACGTGTGAGTGTAGGGTAGGCTATGAATATAGTCCTGTGCTAAAGGAGTGCTTTTCAGTTTTCGTACAATAGCTTACAATTTCTATTACCTTTCAAAACACGTAATTTAGGATTGATCATGCTCATTTCATTGAAAGTTTCTAGTTACTAGGTTCTCTTTCTCCTTCTGTCTTTCTTGTGGCATGTACAACCAGGCACATTTCTGAGCTCAAGAATTTTATTGATATAAATGAAGAGGATAAAATAAGCAAAAATGTTTTCTGAATAACCCATATGCCTGTCAACTGAACAGATAAGTTAAATGTGGTATGGCATATAATGGAATTACTTGGCCATAAAACAGAAATGAAGGAGTGATGCACGCACTATAGTACAGATGAATCCTGAAAACATTGTTCTGAGTCAAAGAAGCCAGACATCATACAATCTCATTTAGGCAAAACTTCCATAATAGGTAAATCTATATAGACAGCAAGTAGATGAGTGGCTGCTAAGGTCTAGGGGTGGCGGTGGTGGTTTTCACAGAGAAATGTTAGCTAAAGAGCACATATACACTGGGGTCCCCCACCCTGTCTCTGTGTTACTTTCTACCTGCTGGCGATGGAGCCTGAAGCTGGGGACACAATCCAGCTCTCCCACAGGTGGTGCAGCAGTGTCTGCATCTGAAGGAAGCTGAAGTCAGGAGTTAGAGCCAGAAATTTAACTAATGGATTCCAATAGATCAAGATGCAAGAATCCTAACCTATGTCTTAATCATGAGACCAAATGCCAGGCCGCAGGGCTTTTGATATGATAGAAATGTTTTAAAATTGGCTATTATGTAGGCTAGGTATATTTGTGGAACTACTGAAAATGATCAAACTGGAGACTTTAAAGAAGTGAACAGTTTGCTATAAATGTACCTCATTAGGGAATTATTAAAATAAATATATCCTGGGACAAGATGGTGAATGCAGAATACATACATGTGTTTTCTCCTATCCTACATACAACGGATGGATGAACCACAACCCATGGACAAAACCTAGCCTGTTGCCCGTTAGCCTATAATTTGTAAATAAAGTCATATTGGAATATAGCCATCATTACTTGAGTATTATCTATAGTCATTTTGTCACTACGATACCAGAAAAAAGAACTTATGACAAAGACTTCAAAATATACAAAAATCTAAAATGTTTAATATTATCTGCCTTTGATCAGAAAATACTTGCTATGTTTTAAAAGAAAATGATCAAATAATAATAATAACAACAACAATAATAATGTTGGAAGAGAAAATACCTATCATACTTACAGCTATGCCTGCAGCACATATCGGAAATGACCACATTGAAAATTTGCTAGAAATTACAACCTAATTTTAAGCATTTCTTTTGTGATCACACTATCAGCTCAATCAATCAGTTTTGTTGACTCAGATTTCATCTATTTAATGTACTACTGAGGAGCCAAAATTGCTCTTATTAAAACACTCAAGGCTTCCTCACTGCAAAAGAGCTTCATGCTTCACCTTTACTGAAAGAGCTCCTTTCAGACTCAGTTGGAAAGATTTTTGTCGAATGCTCATTTCTGCACACACAGAGGAGTCATGAGGTTGAGAACATGCAAACACAGAAACCCCAGTGAGGGGATCTGGAAGAAGTCTGGATTCTGGACTAGCAGTATCAAGCACCAGCCAGAAACTTGCTAATATTTCTAAATCTCGGACTATTCCCTAGACCCAGTGAATCAAAAACCCTGGGAATGGTGTTGAACAACCATGCCTTACCAAGTCTGTGGCTGCAAGACAAATAAAAATACATCCATTATTTTTACAGCCTACTTGGAGTGAACAATTTACCACCTTCGCTGGCTTGTGCCCATCCAGCAGCTGTCCCACTGAGATTAAGAATGATACAAAATAGAGACAGCATTGGAGATTAGCAGGTAGGCCACTCTCTTTGATGCTGGCATTCCTCTTGGGCAAAAGTTTGTGTCTCTGCTGTTTCACCTCTGATCCTGCTCCCCGATTTTGGCCTGAGAAAAGCAGTAGATGACCCAAATACTTTGGCCCCTGCCACAGATGTGGAAAACACAGATGAAGCCCCTGCTCCTGGCTTTGCCCAGCCATACAGCTCACGGTTGGGGCCATATGAACAGTGAACCAACGGATGGAAAATGTCTCTCTGTAATTTCGAGTTACGTGGCATGAAGTGAAAAGAAGCTTCGGTTTTAAGGTAGGCTCTGTGTCCATGGGAGGGACTCGGCAGCACAGAGAGAGGAAATTCTTGTATCTTCTTAGGAGTAGAAAATGTGTCTTTCCTGGGTGATGTGATAGAACATGACGGGTGCCCGTGCAGTCAGAGCAGCCCTCACTGAAGAGGTGACAGTTAAGTGCACTGTGCAAGTCCAGGAGACGTCAGCTTCTCAAAGAGCAGGAGAAGCATTCCGTCTCCCTCCCCACATCTCCATCTCAAACCATCCTGGGCAAGAATGACAAGTTAATAAACTTACAGCAGCCATTTATTCATGCCACACTGTTGTTCCAGAAATAAATATGGCTCCTAAGACAGTCTGGATCATTATCAGATTTAGTCTTTATGCCCCCAAGGGCCACATACTGCTCATTCGTTCTATTCAAGTGGTATTTTTCTTTTTTTTCTGTCCATCCATGGCTTTGGCCATGCACTCATCCTGCCTGCATCTGCTTCTTTCTCACATCCACGTGGAAGGCTACCTACCTCATACTGTGTCATTGCATTAAATAATCATATGAATTGCACTCACTTTTTTGTTTCTGTGTTTTCTCCTGTAGAATCATTCCCGTCACACTACTTCTCCATCACTTTATAATACATTGGAAGAAATGCTTCTCTATACATATGCATGCACCTGCATTTCCATTTCTCTCTCAGCTACTTTTAAGAGTCGGATCACATTAAGGTTTTCACTTTTGTTTTCCCAGAATCCACATAGTAGGTAATTAATGAATGACTATCAATCTCAGACAGGAAATTATGCTTTTAAGGGAGTGTTTTAAAGAAACTATTTGCAGCAGCATTAGCACCTATTTCATTTTTCCTTAAGGGCAATTTCTGTTTGGTCTATCTAAACAAACAACAGAAGTAGTGTTAGAGGAATCTCACAGAGACAAGAAGAAACCTGCTCCGGTATAAAGGGTTCCCCAAAGGGATCAACAGCATAAACTTCTCAGTGATTTCATAAGTAGAAAGAAACAAGGATGGGAAGGGAGATAAAAAGAAGACCAAAGAATGGGTCGGAAGCCAAAAGAGTTTTTCCAAAATCAAGCATTGAGAGGGATTTTTTTTGTTTTTTTTAATGAGTCCTAGTCATCATCATTTTTTAAATTATGTATTTCTTGTCTTCCAGCTTTTGTAACTGGTGAAAAGCAGGGTCTGGACTCTGCTTCGACACCCGTTAGTACACATGTGTGTACTCTCAGGGAACATTCGTAAGTCTTAGCACAGATTTCAGAGCAAAGGTCATGAAAGTATCAAGCACAACTAGTGAAACAAAGTGAAAAAAAAAAGGCAAGAAAAAGGCAAGAAGGCTACAGTGTAGAATGGCAGTTAAGGATCTTGGGTCAGGAATCAAAGCTTTGTTGAGTCAGAGAGCTGGTGTCAAATGTCTGCTCCACCCTTCCCCAGCTGTTGCCCTCAGGCAAATTGAGAAAAGCTTCCGGGCAGTGGGTTTAACAGAGTCACTGGTTGTTGGAAAGCTTAAATGAGATAAGGCAGATGAAACTCTTAGCATAGGGGTTGCACCTAATAAACACTCAATAAATGCTAATTATCATATAAAGGACAACTCTGTCTAACCACCAGATGACATTTCCCTTTTGGGGGGGGGGGAATCTGTAGACTCCACTATTCAATGATTGTACTGATATTTGATACTTCACTGCAGTGGCCTGCTTTTGTATTTTTAGTTTTATAAGTATACTTGCTAGCCAAGTACTAGGAAATACTGCTCTTGACCAATGTGCCAAACCCACTTTCCTGCGGAAAAAAGGACAGTGCTGTCCTATTCAAAAATAAAACAAAAGCTGGGTCAACTAGGGAAAGAAAAATGAGCAAGAAGGTATTTTCTGCCACAGTCTAGGTGGCTTCCCATGCAGGTGACAGCAGGGGCCATGGTGGCATTAACTTCATAGGAGCAGATAAGTCAGCAGGAGCCACTCAATCACTTGACAGAAGTCAATTCAGAAAGTATCTGAAAAGCTTGGCTTTAAAGATAATCACATTAGGAATCAAAAAAGGTCTAATGTTAGAGTCATGCCTTTCAAATGCAACAAATCATTATACCTGTCAAGATTTATGGGCAGATGTATTTATGTTGACACTGGACCACTAATACTTTGACAAATGAGAGGTCTTGACATATACAACAGATATGTCCAAGGCTATTTTCCCTTTCAAAAAATGGGATGAAACAGTGGATTATGACAACCTAGTGAACTGGGCTTGTATGGCTCTGGGGGTCTCCACTGTCTGGAGACATACCCTCCCCACCCCACTGCCCACTGTCCGCAGTGTAAACAATGTTAAGGACTAGGGGCTGCTCTCACAATGCACAAGATTCAAAGTGGCTGATATGAAAGTCTAATAACGAATGGACTCCCCATGGAGCTTTCCCACGCACAGAAATGAGTCTGATTCCTCAGCCCCCAGAGGATTTGCAGTCCTCTGTGAAGGAAGTGAGGAAAATTTGATTAGCAGCTAAGTGTCTGAGTGTGGCAATGCTGCAGTGGCTTCAGCCTCTAACTTTATTACACAGGCTAATTCCTATCAGTCAACTGAAGTCATAGCTTGATTCATACTCAAATACCTGGAAGAAATGTGCTTTGGGCAAAAAAAATATTTTTTTTTGTCACTTGACAATTAGCTTCATGATTATCATTAGAAATTCGATAAACTCACAATGGTCAAAAGGGACCTGGATGAGATTCATTAATGTAACAGGATCCATAACATTAATAAGAGGAATCTTTGCAGACAAAATTTTACTTCTACCTGCTTGATTTTGGATATTGTTCCTTGTATCTTTGTATTGATTCATATTCTTTGCTTAGGAGAGTCCAATCTACAATAATTTAGTCCCTGGATTAAAAGAAGAGATTTCTCTATCATTTCACAACTCAATGTGAACCAAGTCTTTGTCAGGAGGAAACAAGAGACTTGAATGCAGGCAGTGAGTTTCACCATAGGAACAGAGATTAGATATTGGGTATTACTTGCAGAGAGGGCAAACTTGGCGCTACTGAATCAGAGGTCTCCATGTGCTACAGCAGGTAGCTTGGGTGGAAAATAAGGGCTCAGCCAGTATGTATCCACTCTTGTGCACAAACACACACACCTTCTGAATTTAGATGTGACTATGAAAAACAGGAGCATAAGAGGAGTTTGGCAGGACACAGACTTCAACTATGCCAATATCCATTCGTTCATTCAAAACATATTTAGGAACACTTACTGTGCTTCAGGCATCTTGCTAAGCCCTGGAGACGGGCCAGTGAAATATCTCTGGCAACTTGGCCTGCTCACAGGAGCTGACGCTCAGGCTCTGGCTAGTACAAGGGCAAAGAGCATCAACCAATAAACATGGGCAAATACACAAGATAAATGTGGAGGTAAATGCTATAAAGAAAACAAATACAATAGAGAGTAACTTGGAGGAGGGAGCTATTCTAAGTAGGAAGCTTAAGAAAGAAACGATGACTAAGAGCTAAGATCTGAAGAAGAGAATAGGATAACAATGCTAAAATCTGGCCCAAGAGTAGGGCCAGCCAAGCTGAAAGGCCTTGAGATACGCAGACTCTTTCTTTCTCTCTGTCCTTGGAATAGGTAGAGTGACCAAGAGGGAAATTCGACGAAGAGCCAGTGAAAAGGTTTAAAGTAAGGAATAATAATATCACCTACTTTTAATTACAAAGACACTAGGGGATAAGGGAGGGTACAGTGGCCTAGCAGGCTAATCCTCTGCCTCTGGCACCAGCATCCCATATGGGTGCCAGTTTCTATCCTGGCAGCTCCAACTTCTGATTCAGTTCCCTGCTGATAGACTGGGCATGTAGCAGATTACATAAGTGCTTGAGCACATGTACCCACTTGGGGGGACCTGGAAAAAGTACCTGGCTCCCTATTTTGGCCATTGTGGCCATGTGGAGAGTGAACCACTGGATGCAAGGTTGCTCTGTCTCTCCTTGTTCCTCTCTGTATGTCTAACTTTCAAATAAGAATAAATAAATCTTTAAAAAGCACAGCAAAACAAAACAAAACAAAAAACTACGACTCTGTAGGGCAGGCATTTGGCCTAGCAGTTAAATTCCCAGTCGAGACCCCCATGCTGTATGTTCCATTTGGAACAACGGCTTTCTGTTATTGCATTCCCTGGGGAATGGCAGTGATGACTCCAATAAGTGGATTCCTATCACTCACTGGGGATCTGGATTGCACCCTGGTTCCAGGATTTTGTCCCAGTCTAGGCCCAATCATTGTGGGTATCTGAGCAATAATACGGAATATGAGCATTTCTCTCCCTTTCTCTCTTACTCTCCCTTTCCCTTCTCTGCTCCCCTTTTTCTCCGTCTTGTTACCTACCCTTTCCGTCTTAAATAAACAAGCTAAAAATATATCCTGATTGCTCTGTGAGAGACTGATTATATAGATGTAAGAATGAGCACAGGGAGTCGTGCTAAGACTATTAAGCAATGCAGGTAAAATAATGGCAGTGTGGACCATGTGGACCACACGTGGAAGTGGATGGATTTAGGATTGATTTTGGAGTAAAAACAGTCTATAATTTCATAGTCAGTTTCTTCTAATGTTAATTTTTTTTTCTACCATGCACCTAAGATTTATATGGAGATTAATGAAATGGTATCCATACAGTGCTTTGAATTCCTTGGAGAGAACAAAGAGTTATTATTATTTTCCTTACTCATATTATAAATTTATTAACTTTTAACTCCTATATTGAGGTAGGTATTTCACTGACAGCTGGGGTCTCATTTAGCTAACCAGGTGCCCATGTTAAACAAAGGTTATATTATTATTGAGCATATTATTAGAAAAATATAATAGCTCAGGTTGAATACCAATAATGAAACCTCATTTTGCATAACTCCAGCAGGTAGCTTTAGTTGCCGGGCCTGGGTGAGTGTACTCAGTGAGCATGTTTCTGATATTCAATGTTGTCTTTTTTTTTTCCTATTTAAGGAACTGTGGAATTCTGAGTGATCTCAGACCAATTCATTTTCAATGACAGCTTTGCACAATGGTCAAAACCAAAACTCTCTCCAGAATTTTAAATTAATTTGTGGAGGAAGTGAGGGCCACTATGTTGACAGGGCAAAACAAGAAACCTCAAATTAACTGGTCCTTAAGACGTAATTAACCCCAGGAACTTATAGGAGGAAGGCTATATTGGAATATGTTCATGATTAAATTTAAGGTAACATAATAAATGTAGCAAGAACATAGGCGAATATATTTTTTCACAGACTGGGCATGGACAAAGTTAGAGCTAATATGTTACCTGAAAGCATTCTATTCTCCCCTTAATGTCCTTTCCCCAATCAGATTGTTACCAGGCATAAAATTATAAACACCTTCACTTGAGAGTTGTTTTTAAAAACATGCTACAAGTCTTCAAAAAGTTAATGGAAAATGCATATTATCAATAAACTAGCTTGAATTTTAGATTTGTACATCAAGATAAACCTTTAATCCATTTTTACATGCATTTTTAAAATAATATCTTGTATTAGAGCTTAAACAGAATGATATGGCTTTAGTGAGGCAACTGTATGCAGAAATTTTGATCGGCATCCATGTGAATCTGGGAAAAATATATCCATAATATAGACAAGGAATTTGTTAAAGACATAATCATTGCGGTTAGTGTTTATGTGTGTCAGAGACATACATCCTAATAATTTGGAAATGAATATTCTCTGAGAGCTAAGAAATCAGTAAGTAGTTAGAAGATACCATTATCAACAGCACTAAATCAAACAAGTGAAGCAGGCAAGAAGAATTTCCTCCAGCTTTGTGATAAGTTGTGGACTCTAGAAAGAGTAAGGACTCCTTAACTTGGTCAGACCATTGCAGCATATTCTATGGTTCCCTATAAATCGGCAGTTATTGCTTGCTTACTTATTACTTGCTCAGTTTTTCTTTTCTTTCCTCCTTCATTAATGCAACTTTGATTTTGTTTTAGCTAACTATGTACCTAGGTAAATGCTCAGCTTCCCAGATTCCCTTGCAGCTAGGTCTGGCACATGGCACAATGCAAGCTAATGAAATATAAATGGGAATACATTGGATAGGATTTCTGGAAAGTTACGGTTTCCTCAAGGTAAAAAGGCCAGACTCAGGCAGCATGCCTTTATTATTTTTTTTAATTTTTGCAATGGCCCTCGGTTTCCGCCTATTTCTTCGGTTTCAGAAAGCTCAATGTAGTCCCTAGAGTGGGAGATGAGACATGGGGGCACTTCAGTCAGCTCATGGAAAAAAAAAGTTCACGGAGAGAGGAATTCAATGGGAAATTTATTTTGGCAGAAAGCCAGGAAGTTCTTGAACACCCTACAGATGTGCAGAGTTCCATTTTGGGGGGGAAGCCAATTGAATTTATATTTCAATTACATTTTTTAAGTATCCTTATATTAAAAACATGGAGTGTCAAGCAAGAAGAAAAAGCTAACAGTAAGGGTGGTGTAGAGAGAGCACGGGTCTGAGCATTGCTGAGTCGCACTAACATTCCTGAACTACCTCTTTCTAGATTTCATTTCGATGCCATGGTCTGCTGAGCTCCCTGTTGTAAGAGAGATCAGGTTGCCAGACAGCTTTCACCTCATTTGCAGAACAATAATAACAAAGCTTTCTTCATCTAAGTGTTCTCTATGGTATCAAGCTAACGGCTGAAGACCTAGAGAATATATGTAAATAGATGGTAAAATGGAAGAAAAACAAGCAAAAAAAAAAAAAAATTTAAGGCTTCTTTTAAACCAAGGACTCTTAACCAGGAACATTCCTTCCTGTGTTCTACAAAGTCTGAGATGAGACCCTGGCAAATGATCTCCACAGACAAGAATAAAATCCCTCCATCATACATAGTGAATAAGAAATTTGGCTTTAACTGCAAATACCATACATATCTACTCACTTCTGTCTTCCTCATATTCCCTTCCAGAAAAGTCTTCCATTCAAGGGCTTCCTAAAATTTCCCTAATGGCAAAAACTCCACTCCCTACTGTTCCATCAGAGAAACGTAGTTTATTGTAATATCTACAGATTTTTTCTGCCTTAGTCATTTGGGGGAACAGAAGTAAGAAACAGCAAGAGGTTACACATGGCTGGCCAGTCTGGAGCATGTTCGCTAGAAAGCTTCATGCTCGTGTCTAATAAGGAGTTAGGATATCACAGTATCACAGTTCTTCCATGACAGTTTCAAGGGGGATAAATATTGGGATGGGGAGGAGCAGAGAGGTACTCAAACAGGTAGGGAAATGCTGGGGCTTTAGGACCACGGGGTTTATTTCTAAAAATGTGAGCAAAACGTCCATGAATGCCAGCTTTATTTTTACCTATCTACACAACAGAGATAGGTTTCCGAGTACACAATTTTTCACTATAAAATTTAAAAATATTGAGCAACCCAGGCAAGGGATACTAAAACATTCCCTCGGTCAAAGAACAGAGAAAGAAACGCCAAACAAAGAATTTGTTCCATAAAAATTTTTCCTAATGGTGACTGATTCTGGTTTCTAGCCTCAGCAGTTTTCTTTTCCAGCACCTTAGTACACACATTTTCCTGATTAAGGAAGTTATCTATAATAAAACGTAAGGCCTAACCACTTTAGAGGGCTCCTTGTGAAAGTATGCAGCATTTGATTTAGAACAGTAAGGTATCATTACTTTTCATTGACCCCCAATTGATGAGAGGTCATGCATCATTATAGACCTACCTTGTTTTATTTCCAAACAAATTCTATTTATATTTTGCCCTCTTGGACCAGGCTTTCCAATGACCTGCATTGCAGGAGACAGAAAAGTGTATAGATCTCCATAGTGTGACTAAACCGACAATGGTACAACTTCAAAAGCCACTTACATCTTATCCAATGAGATAGATGCAGAAAGCTAGACATTTACATGCATATATTTTCTTTCTCTAAAGTGATGGAAGATGAGGCAGGGATAGGGACTGGAAGAAAAGTTTTTTTTCCTGAGTTTGCTATTTTGCCAATGGCCTGTATTTCTGATTAGTTATAAAGCTCTTTCCTACTGAACCAAACTCTAGACTTGGAATTTACAGGGCGGCATTTCAAACAGCCCCAGTTCCATCTGCTAGACATGATCCACTGCATTAACCTAGCTGCCATTAATGTGCAAGTTGAAGACCATTTCTTCAGGAAATAGGAAATAATGATTTGCTCAGTCACATGGTATCAGTCGTTTTTCTGTTGCTATAACAAAATACCTCAGATTGTGTTCTTTATAAAGAAAATAGGTTGGTTTAACTCATAGTATAGGAAGGTAAAAACCAAAAATTAGGTGGCTCAATCTGTTTCAACTCTGAGAAGGACCACCTGGGCTGGGTCACAACATGGTGGAAAGGGAAACAGATGCATACAGAAGTGGGGCACAGCGTGTGGCATTTCAACAACCTCGCTTTATAACAATCCATGTCAAACGAATCAGGGGCCCAGCCACTGGCTGAAGACTCCCCTTATTGTACAAACTGCTCACCAGGCATAAAGGAAAAAAGGATGAGGCCGAGGTCTGCATGAGAGTTGCTGAGTTGGAAAACTGGCTCCTGTGAAATTCAGAGTAAAATTTTAAAAAGAGATCGTATGTGTTCTGTGCGTTAATTGTCTACACAATACCCAGGGTCAATGATGTCTATATTTTTTAAAGGTTTATTTAAAAATAAGAAATACATTTATTTATTTGAAAGGCAGAGTTACAGAGAGAGGGAAAGAGGGGGCAGACTCTAACTGGTGGTTCACTTCACAGATGGCTATATTTGATGGTGACACAGGACAAAGCCAGGAGCTTTTTCTGGGTCTCCCACATGGGTACAGGATCCAACCACTTGAACCACCTTCAGTTGCCTTCCTGACTGCATGAACCGGGAGCTGGATATGGAGTGAAGCAGATGGGCCTTGAACTAGCATTCACACGGGATGCTGGCATCACAAACAGTGGCTTTACTCATTATGCCACAACAGCAGCCACACCAAATGCTTTTTATATAGGGAAAGGTTTGGCTACTGTTTCTCATTATATATTTGTAAGTTTGAATACCATATTCCCAACAAGAGCTCACTCCCTCTCTTCACTGGATAGGACACCAGCTTGAGGTACTTTGAACTGGACAGAAAGTGCAGATCGCCACCATGCCACCCTTTCCTACCAGGAAAAGTATACCATGACAACATTTGGGAAGTGTTGTTCTAATAATGCCAATTCACACTTGTTCAGCTTTCATTCTTGCAGCACATTTGAGTCTCTCATTTTCTGAGCTTTGTGCAAGGCACTGTGGTTATAGTAGTGGATTACCTCCCAGTAGCCTGGCCCCATGGAGCTTTTAATCAAGGGCCATAGATCCCATGTGAAGTTTAATAACAGTCACTAATTTTTCCTCTAAAAGCCATTTTAAAATACATTAATAGGTAACAAAGAAAATCAACGAAAATGCAATTGTTAAGTAATTCAGACATTGCAGTGCAGTATTTGTGCTTTTTAACTAATGGACATCACATAAATTTTCGTGGTGTGTCTAGCAAATATCATAGTATAGCAATCATTACAAGCATAAATGATGGTTCAAGAGATCAGAAATATACGATATGAAGCATCTGTGACCTGTAATTGACAAAGCCACAGCCTCTGCTAACACTAATCTTGGACTGTTTCCATTCACATGAGAAGGAAATAATACATATTAGTTTGAGAAAAAGATACATTTTTCTTCCTAAAAGGTTCAATCTACCCTTGTGATTACCTATCTATGGATCAGTTGGAGATTTGTTAAGCTAGGTCCTTGCAATGGGTGTCTGGCTTTTGGCATTCGGTTAAGATACTACTTGGGACCTCTGCAACATACAGTAAGAGTGCCTGGCCCCACGTCCCATTCTGCTTCCGAATCCAGCTTCCCACTGATCTGTTAACTGGGAACCAGCGGGTGATGTCTCAAACAGTTGAGTCTCTGCTATACACATGGGAGATTTCTGTTGAGACTTTGTCTCCTGGTTTCAGCTTGATCCCATTTCAGATACTGAGAGCTTTGGGTAGTGAATCAGTGGATGGGGCCCCTCTTCCTCTTCCTGTCTTTCAACTAAATAAAAACTGAATCCCTATTAGTGGAATTTGGTGATTGTATCATACTATATCTGCATAGCCACATAAAAAATGATGTGTGGCAGGTTTTAGATAGAAAATTATAGCTGCAATTGTAATGCCTCCAGTTGTGGATGGATGGAGGAATGCTGGGACATTTGGAAGAAGTAAGAGGTAGATTGAGACATAGTAGTTAAGTAAAGCTAAATCTCAGGGAGAGGTATATGTGGAGGAAATAGGTATTATTTGGAATAAAGGGAATCATGTGCAAACTCCAAGGAGCAGGCACTGAAGGGAAGAGAGAATTTTCTGGGATTGGATGCTGGAGTGGTGAGGTGGGTGTGGTTGCGAAGGATTAGGAGTTGAGACTGGACTGGTAAAATGAAACTAAGAGAACACGGTCATGCTGAATTTGGTCTTTATATTCTTACATCAACTGAAGACTAGGGTTGGCTTTCAGGAATTATGCAAACATAGGAGACCACCTTGACTTCTTAGTTGAACTAAGGAGACTCCGGGGTAAAGGATAGAGGCAGATTAACTACTGTAGTAACTGACCAGAGTGGAAGAGATGTGAGTGTGTGCAGGTGCTGGTGCACCCTGTATCCACCACTGCACGTGACAGCCAGGATTGGATGCTGGAATTGTAGGGGTCCACTGTGGGCTTACCTGACTAAGCAGCTACAAATGCTGGTAAGTGGGAGAGCCAGGGCTGGGGATGGAAAGGATCTACAAATAACCAGTGCATATGACAAACAGGATTGGGGTGGGCTGAGCCAGGTAGCATTACCCACTTGGATATGTAAGAGCCAGATCTGGGATACAGCCTAATAAAGGTTCAAGAGGACTCCATGACTAGGCAGCTGTATCCTCCAGTGAGTGCCATAGCTGGGTTTGGGGATGGCTTGGTGGGGGGTTCTGGAGGATCTCCTTGGCCAAGCCAGGGCAGTCCCTGGTGGGCATGACTCGGCCATAGGGGCAAGTGGAGTTGGGCATTTGCATCTGCTGGTGCTCACAGGAACTGGGGTTGGGAGGGGTCTAATCTGGCAGTGGTTCTGGAAGGTCTCCTTCCCCCTATCACCATGTCAATACGTTGAGACAGGAGACAGCACAGGCCTCAATATGGACCAGGCTGCAGAACCTCCCCTTGGAGGTGTGCAAGTACTGGAGCTGGTGGCAAGCCGGGAAGGATAACCCACCTGGTCAGGAGTGGGCTCACTGAATCACATGAGTACCTTAGTCCAATGGGATGCCCCCAATCCCAGAAAACACCCCGTGGGTGTGTAGTCTGACCATGGAGCTCACATTGTGGGACCTGGCCACCCCTGTTGCTGACTTCATGCTGGGTATGAAGAACATACCCAGGTTCAAGTAAATGACAATACAGCTATACCCTCTAATCCAATAGAAGACTTCAAGTTCCCCTTCAAAGAGTGGGAAAAAAGCCTGTATACCACACTTCAGGCCAAAGTCTATGTAAGTAGCTAGGACTGCGGGCACTCTGAAGCAGACAAGACAACCAAGAGGCCTCAGAACTTACACAGAGAGGACAAGGAAGAGCCTCTGTGAGGACAGATGAACTGTGTCACATCTTCTATAATGACCATGCAAGTAACATTCCCAGGACACTGCCCCATCCCACAGAAACCCCCAGGGTAATGTCAAGAGACCACCTCTATCCTGCACCATTGATGGAGTCTGACCACGAGAAATGGTGCAACCTCTTCCCCACCCGCCCCTCTGCTGTAAACACATCTCTCAACCCTCCTTCCCTCCCCGACATACCTCATCCCTACCAACGGCCCACATGTGTCTGCAATCCTCATTCCTTCACCTCTGAATAAACATTTAAAAATGATTTTATTATGAAAATAAATAAATTAGTATTTTTTAAAAAAATACATTCTAGTGGCTATAAGCAGTATATGTCTGGAAACTGAAACACAGAAATAAAACAGGGAGTTGGAGATGTCAATTAAAATAATTTCTTGGTGATTGCCAAATCGAAAATTCTAAAACTGGTGAATAAGTATACTGAATCATGAATTAATTACTTTAAAAAAAGGATCATTTAATGCTATGTATCTGGCATAATAATGTACATTTTGTATGCATTTTATCATTCTTATAAAAAAATTACTTGATCTAGGCATGTTTGTGCTAACTTCACAGGCAGAGAAATCAATACTATGTAAAGCTGAGGGGGTGCGCATTTGGCTTAATGGCTCTGATGCCAACTGGGATGCCTGCATTCTGTGTCAGCCTGCCATGTGAATCTCTGTTCTGTCTCATTCTGCAGAGCCTGAGAGGTCAGCAGGTAGCGGCCCCAGTGCTTGGGCTCTTGCCACCCACATGAGAGACCTGGATGGCTTTCTGGGCTCTTGATTTCAACTTGACTCAGCCCTGGGTTTTGGGAAATGAACGCACATGGTAGATCTCTGCCTACCTCTGCCTTCCCAATAAATAAAAATAAATACTTAAGACTTCACAAAATGAAGACTAAGTAAATAGCAGGTCTTGCAGTAATAGGTCCAAACTCTAATCAAGTCATCTTGATGTTCAAACCCGTGGTTCTAAAGGCTATGTTCCTTGGATACCCTGACTGCCATCCTGGAAAAGAAAACTGTCATACTTTCAGAAATTTCAGACTTTTCTCTCTCCCTACAACTCAACCACTTTTTACATTTTTTGCATATTTTCACTTGAGGGCTTGGAGTATGTCTAATAAACTTCTTTAATCCGTTTCATTGTCTGATGCAGTATGTAGCCAGTACATATTTATTAAATGAATGGAAATAGAAGTTTCACTTCAGTTAGGCTCATTAAGGTGGAAGAATATGCATGGGAATTTTTATGAATTAGGCAGAATTATGTTAGTTGCAAGAGACAGAAACCTATACACTTGAATTAAGTTAGCTGAAGGGAAAAAAAAAAGGAGGATTATTTCCTGAACAGCTGACAAATTCTTATCTTTTAGATGGCTAGATCAGCCATTGTTTAACTATGTCGCTTGAGTTGGTCTCCATCTTTCCTTTACACTATTGAGTTTGTCATCAGGCTATTTGAGAGTTCAGACTGACATTCTCCCAGATGAATTTCCAGGAAAAAGAGCTTCTTTATTCCAGTCATCCCAGCCTCAGTCTTTGAACTGCATCTCTTTGGTCTGGCTGGGAACATACAATGATTTGGAGCCCAACTCTGTGGCCAACAGGAAAGACCATGATGTCTAGCTGGGTCTGAGTCACAGGTCCACACTTTAAGTGAGCAACTGCGAGTTTGTGGGCAAGGATGAAGGTTCTCCCAAAATTACATGAACTGAGGGAAGGGGAGGAATGGGCGCACCCTCAATCCCGCTTCTGCTAATAGCAGAGGGAGGAATATGGTCTGAGCAGGCAAAAACAACAGATGTCCTTTACATTTGGCCACAGCAAAATAAGATTCTGGTTTGTCACAAAGAATGCAGTTTTCATATAAATATCTCTGTGTCTAGAGATAAGAATATTTCGACCACAATAAATCCTATAGTTAACTATTCAATCACCAGGTGTTCTTTTGTAACAGTTGCTTTGTGGTTGTAACTGGAATTGAATTACCTAACCACGGCAGAAAATGTTAAGGCTATTTAACTTCAAAAAATACAAACATGACCAATGGCATCTGGCCTACTGTCAGGAATTTCTAAAGCTATACACTATAGAACTAAGAAGAAAAAAAAAATCACGGACACGAGTGTAACTTTAGTTCAAAGGATAAATGACTAATCTTACAGCAGAGTAAGTAAACCAGCTCTCATTATCTAAAATCTATATGACTTCTGACTGGGCAAAGAATGAATTATCATAGTGAGAGATACCTTGGAGTTAGACTAAGAATCCTCTATACTTCAGACAGAAAAACTTCTTTACTTTTTGGTGTATCCTCATAAACACCAATGACATACACAATTATGTAAATGTAACATTTAACAAAATAAGAACAAAATTCTATCTGTTCAAGATGAACTATAGCATTTTCAAGATGTCTGACAGTGTTAGCTTTGTCTAGAAGTAAAGCAAAGAATAACTAGCTGCCTAATGGTAATTGTTAGGCAAATATGTTATTATTATTAGTGCTGTATTTCTCAGGAGTCAACATTAGGGTGGCTCCAGTTGCTATCTGTCTTCACATTTCTTAAAGAAGAACTTCCACTCAGCACAAAGCAAAATTAGAATGTGCTTCTCTTTGTTTTTTCTTTTCTCCTTTTGTCTTGGCACTTACGAAGAGATGTATTAGGCATGAACAACAGGACCATTCCAGAAAACGGGTGAACACGAATATTTCAAAATCAAAAGAGAGGAAAATAGGATGCAATTAATACTCATTAAATACCTACTAAATACATTGCACTGTGGAATTAAAAACCCTTCATATTTTGAAAAATTTTTAGAATTAATGAAAGTTGAAAAGACAGAGTTGAGGGTTTCTGTTCATTCTTTACTAAAGTTGCTTTATAGTAACATCTTACTTACCCATAGAATACTTATCAAAATCAAGACAGGGACCACAGGACAATAATATTAATGAAGTTATAGACTCCTTGTGGAGATCACTGATGTCTTTGTCCACTTGTTCCAGAATTGAGTAGAAGATTCCACATTGCATTTAGCACAACTTTTTTTTTTAAAAAAATATTTTGTTTATTTGAAAGGGAGAGTTATGGGAGGAATGTTGGGGGAAGGGAGAGATCTTCCAATCACTGCCTTACTCTCCAGGTGTCTGCAATGGCTAGGTCTGAGCCAGGAGTCAGCAGCCAAGACCTTCACCAGGCAGGGGCCCATGAACTTAGACCATCTTCTAGTGCCTTCCCAGACTCATCGGCAAGATGCAGGATTGGAACTGGAGCATCTGGGGCCGGAACTGGCACCCATATGAATTCAATACAATACAAGCCTCATAATTCTTTTTAACACACACATTAATGTCCTTTAGCTTGCCCTACTTTCACATGAATTAGATGATAGTTCTTGAGAAGTCATCAAGATTCCCAAAGACAGGATCTCTGACAAGTGTCATGTTTTCATTCATTTTAATTACAAATTTGTAAATTTTAAAATTTGAGTGTATTTTTGCCCCAAAGCTTTTTTTTTTTTTTACCAACAAATGCACTTTATATTAATACATTCAGACATGTCCCCCTTAAAGAGTACCAAATAGCTAATTTCACAACCTGTAAGGATCAAAACCAGTCAAGAAGGTCCCGTATAATACTATGAGAAAACTCTCAACATCTGATCAATTCAGAAGACAAACATGTCCTTTTCAAGATTCTGATTAAACAAGGTAATCAAGCAGATCTTTTGTATTCTCTCTCCCATTCCCACTTGAGTTGTACTTTTTCTTTTGGGGTATTACCACTTCCTCCTTGCAAATAACCAAAGGGAGAGGGCAATTCTCTGCAATGTTTCCCATGGCAGAAGGTAGGAGATCACGCTCTTTGTCAAACCTCAAAAAAGCACAGGAACAAGACCTAACTCTAATCAGTTACAAACTGTTTCAGAATGCTGGGTCCTAAGCAGACAACATAAGGCTTACAAGAAGTTAGCAACCAGTTCTACCCTACTGTCAACCTCTGGTTCCTACCGCCCACTTTACCTTTCTACCCATGTTAAAGCCAGGCTCTGTAGCAGTACATCAATTTTGTGTCCCCACTTCCAATTTCCTTCCATTCATTCCCTTTTCAATGAACACAACTGGTTTCTTTATGAAACTCTAAGTAAAAGAACACAAGGTATATATTACGCTTATTTTACTTAAAAAATATAGGTATCCTCCCTCAGTAGTTCTGTTAGTCGTTTTTTCATATTGCCTTAGTTTGTTCAGGCTGCTATAAATAAGCACCATAAAATGGGTGACTGGCACAATAAAAATGTTTTTCATGGTTTTGGAGGCTAAGTTCAGGATCAAGGTGGCAAAAGATTCAGTGTCTGCTGCGGGCCCACTTGCCGGTCCCCTCACTGTGTCCTGCGGTGGGGAAGTTGAAGGTTCTCTGGGGCATCACCCTTAACAAATGTACTAATCCCATTCCAGGGCTTCCCTCTCAGGACCGAATCACCTTGCTCGCACCATCACCTTGGAGGTTAGGATTTTAACATATCATTTTTATGCCCTTTGCCTTCTCAGGAGGAGTCTTTTTTGTCTTCAACTTTGTGACAGTTATTTTAACTTCTGGTGAAGAGCCAACATTTGTGTTCAATTCCAAATTAGCAAAAGCAGATGCTGCTTCACCAAACATTGAAGAAGAAGCCTTTCAAGGTGCCAAAAACATAATTGTCAGGTGGTTCAAGAAAATGTTTACCAACTTGGACTTTACCAAATAGGCCCATATTATTACTTGGCCTACGATGTTTTAGAATGAAACTATTTCCATATGCTGTGTTGAATCTCATGATGGATCATTACAACTCTGAGGGGAAACACTGCTTTTCTTTAGAGGAAAGGCGCGTTCAGAATCCCTGGCTCTTAAGCAGCAGGGTGCAGGGAGGGAAATGGAGGAATTACAGATGTCCAAAGACATAACAACCCTGTTTAGCCAAGGAGGATGATGTTTACAACAGGACTCAATGTGACAGCTTTCAAAGCATTATGTATATTTGCAGGCATACACATGTATAGCTCTGACAGCATGTCAGTTATAATTTTTGTAATAACGTGGATATAATTTATTAGAATTCAAATGCAGAATAAACTGAGAACATGCTTCGGCCTAAAGTACTAATTTGTCTATCGCTGACAGTTTTGTATGTGTTTTAAGTACAAATAAAGACACTGTAATTGAATAAACGTTTTCCTCTTGCTAACCATGCCCTCTCAGGGTTAACAGCAAGCAAATGGAATAATGTGGAATCCTTGCAAAGTAACCACAAATAAGACAACCACGGAGGAGAGGTGGGTTTCAGCTTTCCTGGTCGTCTGCCATGGAGGTTTGCTCATGTGTGATTGATTGCCCTGGTGAGTAATACCAGTTGGCAGACATTAGTAACACTTTGTCTTGCTTTTGGTACAGTTGTTAGCTTTTCTATGTTTAGCGTGTTTTCATATTTTAATAAGTATTCTGAAGCTATGTGTGTGTGTGTGTATATATATATATATATATTTTTTTTTTCCAGCATTAGGCTGAAACTTGACACTTTTGATTCTAGGGTAATTTATAGCTTCATCTGTATTTGACATAACTACAAGATGCTTTCAACATATGGAATTATGCTTATAAAAACGTAACCTTATTACATTCCTTTTCCAGCCCCTGTGCATTTTTTATACACGTTTACTTTGCATTTTAGAGGCGAGGAAGTGGGGAGAAAACCAGGGTATATGTGAAGTTGTGTTTTGTTTTTCTGACAATTGACCAGGAGGTTCCATTTCATTTTTTGAACCAAGATGGATGAGGTACCAGCCTGAAATCCTTTGTGATTTCGCCAACAACAAGAGTACTAGGAATGTTTTTACCCCTGCACTAAAGTATCCGATGAGGTGTTGGAAACATGTGGGTCCTTCCAGTATTTTGTGTGGTGCACTTGCTCCCTTCTGGGAGTTGGAACACGTCCACTAGGCAAACCATGTGAAAGGCATGAAGCCCCGACAATGGTGTGATGGAAATTTAAATAGGCAAGAACGTGCGCCAAGTTTGTGGAGTATTGTTCCAGGCTGACTTTAGCTTATAGCCAATGAGTGGCTTGGCTTTAGTTACTTCAAGGCAGAAGCTGAAAATGGCTCAAGGTTGTCTTTAAAATCCTGGGAGTTTCTAGATAAACAGAAAGGCATCCCCATCTTCATTAGCAGACAGTTCTCAGAACTGGCTTGACCTAGGAAACAGCACGAACTCCCCTCAGGAAAAAATTCTCTGGACCGCTTTAATTCACAGTAAGAAGCTACAAGTAAAACTGAGTGGGTGAGATCCCACTCTGTATTTGCTTGTTTTCATTTATTGCAGCAGAGAAGTGCATTTTAAATACTTTATTATGTTCTTTCTATGGAGTTCAGTTAACATTGCCTTGGGCCGGCAAGTAGAAGAAACTCAAGAGGTTTTTCTTAAACAAAAGAGAGTGCTTCCTCCTGAAGCAGGTTTCCCAAGGTCACGGCCACTTCTAATTACAATTCTAATGAAACATAAGGAGATCTTCCCAGGAGATCATTACTTGGTGATTTTTCAACAATCACTATACCACCTACTTTCCCTATTTGGAAAACACAGAAAAATGGCCCATCAGTGTGCCTAGCACAGATTTCATTTTCATACCCAGTATTTCTGTAGCCCTGATTAGTTCTTTGACAAGCAGCACATTTATATACAGTATGAAATATGAGCGTTATCTGTGCCTCGGTCTTAATTTAAAATTTGCATTATACAGTATTTATGTAGACCTTCTCTGCAACCTTTCAAGTACTCAAACAAATGATTCTCCATTAAAAGAGTTTATCTTGAAATATCTGTCTGAGCATTGTAAATAGGGTGTTATGGATCACCTGCGTATTTAGACAAGTGAAATACAACATCAAAAGCTATTGCTGAAAAACTAGGCCAATATGGACATTAAAATATAGCACCATATATCTTGGACAAGAAACTTCTCTGGATCCCACGTGCGATGATGGAGGAATATTTAGACTCTCTAGCAAAGATTACATGTTTCTTGATTCATCTCACAGCACAAGTCTACTTCATTTGCAAAGTGATAACCTATTACCATAACTAAACCGCCTATTGCATGGAGGCTCAGAAATAAAATAAAAAGATTAGCCAGTTATCTTATTTACATATATTGAATTGCAGTAATACAGCCCGATCTCTGCCTCTCATTTGATTCTAATTAAAGCGTAGCAGAGAAACTGCAATCCACACAAGAGCTTATTTTAATAGTCGGAGCTGGCAAAGTCCCAATATCACAATGTAGCAATTAACAGCACGGCTGTATTTGCTATTCATGGTTTGATGTAAAAACTTGTTTATTAAGATGGGCTGGAGGCGCTGGTGTGCAATAGACCTGCATGTAATTAGATTCCAATTATTTGTCTGTTTCTGATATTGTAAACTGGCACTTAGCACATCAGTTAAATTGACACACGGCGCTGCATGGTTTACTCGGTAATTAAAACATGTTCTGTTAATTAGATGATGACCACTTTATTTCAGGGCTCTTGTGTTTGGGTTTTCTAGTGTGCTCTGTTTGTATCATGAGCCACCAGACGCTCCTCTAATGAGTCCTTGTTTTGTTTCAATTACCACCTGCTGTTCAAAAGCAAAGCTTGTTTTAACTAAACAAAATTAATGCTTGTCTCTTCCTTTGTAAGAACTTAAACGTTAGACAAATTAATACGCTTATTATCGAAGTGCTAAGCTCTGGTTTTAAAGACTGCTAAGGCAATTAGAAGAAAGTTATAAAATGTTGTAGAGTGCAGCATAAATATTGTTTAGCGTATTAAGAGGCATTACAAACAATGAAATATTTACTGGAGTTGAAAAGGAGCATGGGGACTTAGCCTGCCCACCCCCAAATTAAATTAGCTCTTGCAATTTGCCAGGGGACCCAGAAATTAAAGATAAAAGGAATTTCTGGGAGAAAGGATTGAATGAAGTCAGACAGAAAGGTGTGAGGCATGGTCATAAATAAACTCATGAATGACGCCGTACCATTGTGGATGGCTTCCAAAGCCACGTGTATACTGCGTGCGCTCTCACGTGACTTACTCTGTTTTCATTCTGAAATGGCATCTTGAAACTTTCAACTAAACACTGGCAGGAAAGTTACTTGGTATTTTACAAGGTTTAGTAGGACAGACCCTACCAATTAAGCTTCTTATTCCACTGCTATCTCCTCAGTAGTGAATCTCCCATTGGTAGTTCTTCACAATACTTCTATAGGCCTTCTGGACTCAACAGCTTCCTTCTGTACACCACGGTATCATGAGCACTCTTCCTCTTGTCCATAGCCAAGAATGGTGACTGTATAAAGGATGACTATTTATTTCCCACAATGCTCTTTCCAGCAGATTTGGAGGGCTCATTCATGAAGTTAGCCACAAGTGTACGTCTAAGATATTAGGTTACATAGAATCAGGCATTTTAAGATGACACAAGCACTTCATTTGCTTCCACTGGCCACCAGATCTGCCAAGTCAGTAGCTGGGGAGTTGTCCTAAATAAGATTGCCCTGTATAAGAGAACCTAAGGCTGCTCAGAGGTACTCCCTTGCAAGTTCCAATTCAGAATTATTCAGGGCTCATTTCAGTGTGTATTACAGTTAACATCTGACACATTTAGGAAAATGTATTTGCAAATCTAGAGCTGCATTTATACAATGTAAAGTTTCTCGGAAAAGTACTTTAATTGCAAGGCAAAGCCTGTTCTCCTACAGTGATAATAGGCTTTATTCTTACAGGTATTCTAGAATTTGTAACAGCATTTTCTCCCCCAGAGATTCAACAAGAGTGAATGCAGCTATGGGTTTGTGGACATCAGCCTCTAAGCCATTGGTCTATCAATGCAGGTGTCAGATTCCCGTACAAAAACTAAACGCCACACTTCCTTCTGGAACTTTAATTGAAAAAAAAAAAACCCCACAGTAGCGGATTTCTATACCTTAGGGGTACATTTCCAAAGCAATGGGCGGCAAGTGAACTGCAAGACTTCTATTGATATTAATGGCAGTCACAGAGCTAAATCACTAAGCAACGCTTGGCAAACGTATTCCTAATGCTGCAGTTGTCTTAAATTAATATTTTACAAAGACCTAAAGTAATTAGACTGTGTCTTACTAAATGCTCCATTTACTCATTAGATATTTCAAAATGCATCTTTTGCTGCAGGCCCACTGGGGCACATTAACTACTCTAAAATATATAAATGACTTCAGTGGGAACTTTAAAAAAAATACTGGTGTGGGGGAAAGCCACAGGCTCATCACTGGTGACCAATTAACCTTGGCCCACTGAGGTACACACTTTTGGGACCCAAGGGACCTGACTGCATTATGGCTCTCCAGATCTAAGAAGCAATGAGATATTCTCAACCACATTTCATGTATTAATCCTAAAAATAAGCCTTGATTTAGATCCTTGTGGTATTTCTGTACTATTTGTAGGCCCTCGGTGTCTATTCCTCTTGGTTTTTTTCCTATTTGGGTGAGCCTGGTTGCCCATACGCTTTGGGAAAACCCAGATCCTATTGTAGCTGTGAGAGGAGACAGCTGACCAGAGACTATGTCTTTCCCTCAAAGTAATAGTTGAAAGGTGCATATTGTAATCAAGATGTCCTACTCTCTGAAGCCTAGAATTAACATCCAATTGTTTACTGCAGCATAAAGGACAAAGACCTAAGAACTGATGGCATAACTTTTCCTTTTATTCTGTTTTATTTATTTTAAAGTTGTTGGTGGTGGGGGAAGCAGTTATCAATTTTACCTACTGGTTAATTTCCCCCAGTGCTTCCAATGGTTGGTGTTAGGCCAGATGAAGCCAAGCTCCAGGAACTGAACCCAGCCCTTCTACCCAGGTGGCAGGGACCCAGCAACTAGAGCTGTCACTCTTGCTTCCCAGGGTGTGCATCAGCCCAGAGCTGGAGTTGGGTATTCTGATGTGGGATAGAGGTATCCCAAGGCAGTAATTGTTAAGGTGCCATGCAATATGCACATAGCTTTGGAAACCATTCAGAATGGTCCAGTGTCATTCACTGATCCGTCCAACTACTGCTATGCTAGAAGATCTTTTTGATGGCATCTTTTGGGCAAAGGGCCAACACAGGGGAAGGAGAGATCAGTGAAATCACTGGTCAATCCATGGCTGATAAGAAGCCACACCTACAGTTAGTATTATCTGCAGATATGGGAACCTGCATCTCCTGGGTTTTTCTTCCTTGCCTTTTCCTCCCCACCCCAGCCAGTTTGTGGAGGTTGTTCTTATTTGCAAATGGAACAATTCCTACCCCTAATACAACCTACTTTTCCCATGACATAATCATGTTGTTTGTTTATTTTGATCCTGAAGTTGAACAAGATTCTTTAAGAAAGATTCTTCACATGGTGTCCAAGGATTAATTAATCCCTGAAATTGGAAGTAACATTTTATGTAATGTGCACTTTTTAGGGGAGTCAAATGTTCCCTGTCTCAAACAAGTCCCAGAACCTGCTGAACAGCAATTAGAGTCCTAGGAGATCCTCATGGAGAGGAACAACTGACATGAAGAGGATTCCACATGAATTCCATAACCAGGCAGCGATTTTAGGGCCCCTGACTGAGCTTAAAAATTCAAAATAACAGATGAGGACTCTGAAGAAACCATGTAGCAAAAAAACTAAAGCTTCTCAGAAGCTAGGGTTGGTTGTTCTGGAGATAAAGAAGGCAAATTGGGGTTGCACATGAATGACTTATGGGGGCTTAGAGCTAAACCTCAGCTCCAGCTGCTCCAGTTCCAATCCAGCTCTCTACTTTTTGCCTTGGGACCCTGCACCCACATGAGAGACCTGGAGAAGCTCCTGGCTCCCAGCTTTGGATCAGGTCAGCTCTGGCCACTGCAGCCATTTGGGGAGTGAACCAGCAGATGGAACACCTTCTCTCTACATATCTCCTTCTTTCTCTGTAAAATCTGCCTTTTAAATGAAAATAAATGCATCTTTGTTTTTAAAGCCCAATGATTGGTTAGTTTCAGAGTGTCTTGTGTCAATGGATATAAAATATATCAAAGCAGGCCCATGGGTATGCCCTGAGATACTAATGGAAGCCAGCGATTGTGAATAGCACCAAATCCCATATACACTATGATTTTTCCTTTACATACATATCTCAACTTGGTGTTGTGGCATGGCAAGTCAAGGCATCGTTTGTGACACCAGTATTCTGAGAGCCCGATTGAGTTTCAGCTATTTTGCTTCTGATCCAAATTCTTGCTAACATGCCTGGGAAAGCAGTGAATTTTGCACCAATAACTTGGATTCCTGTCATCAATATAAGAGATCCAGGTAGAATTTTGAGCTCCTGGTTTTCAGCCCTGGCTGTTGAAGCTGTTTGGAAAGTGAACCAAGGGATGGAAGATATTTCCCACTGTTTTTCCCCTTTCCCCTTTTCTCTGTCATTGGAAATAAATGAAAAAAATACATAGATAAACAGGGAAACAATGAAGTGAAGAGAGGACAGCTGGGAAGCGGCCCATGCTGTGACACTGAGTGTAATAACACCTGAGTTTTGTGTGGATCAAGAGGACTAGCTTGCACTGTCTTGTCAACTCCTAACACTCCGTGGCTGCACTTCAACAAGCTTAGGATGCAGACTGGGGGGTGGAAATGGAGCAGAGATTGAGGTCTCAGGATCCTAAACCCTCCTGGGGAACTCTGAGTGAGGAGGATGCTTCTAAAGACCTGTGAAGCTCAGCCATGAGCACCACTGTCTCACGAAGTGACAGAAGAGGTGACATGCATGGGACAGTTTTAAAGTAATGGTTGTAGGTCATGACTCTCCAGTCCATCAGGATTCAAAATGCTTAAGAAACTGAGTTTGCTGAAATGTTTGTCTCCTGTGATAAGCTAGCAGGCAGGCTTTGTGTCTGTCTGTCCTTCGACTCCATTCTAACTTAGCACAGCGCCTGGCAGAAAACCCAGTGGTATTTAGTAGAAGTATTTTCATAACATTTTTAAAAAATGAGTCAGAGTGTCCTCACTCTTCCCTATCCCTTCTCTCCCCTCGTTTTCTCTTGCCTAGCACTCATCAAATCTAACATGTATACGGTTTCTTAGGCATTTGGTTACCTCCTGTCCTTCTCACAGAAAGCAGGCACTCTGAAGAGACTGGGATGTTTTGTTTCATTCCCTGTTTGTCCCCAGTACTTAACACAGTGAATGGGTCTTATATATGCTAAAGCTTTTCTTTCTGGAATTAAAGCTTTTGCTTTATGCCAAAACACAGAGTAGAAAATGAAGGCACAACAATAGCTAGAAACACAGCATCATGGCAAACATGGAATCTATTTTTGATAATGTATAAAAGTATGACAGTTATTATAAGAAAATTAATTTTAAGAACAATTGTGAAGCTATTCCAATGTAACATGAAAAACAAAAACAAAAAAACACCACACAACCCAGGACTGGTACTATGGCATAACAGGCTAAGCCACCTCCTACAATGCTGGATTCCCTTATGGACACTGGTTTAATTCCTGGCTGCTAATGAGCCTGGAAATGAAGAAGAGATGTTCCAAGGGCTTGGGCCCCTGCAACCACATGGGAGACCTGATGGAGCTCCTGGCTCCTGGCTTCAGCCTGTTCCATCCCAGCTCTGGCTGTTGGGCCGTCTGGGGAGTGAATCAGCAGATGGAAGAGCTCTTTCTCTCTCTCTGTAACACTGCCTTTCAAATAAACAAATATTAAAAAAAAAAAACCTTTAACATTTAACAGATATCTTTAAATAGGTACCTTTGATGAACTCTTAAAAATCATAACATTTTAATAATTCATTGTGTGTTAATTGCATTGGAAGAAACTATTTCTGATTGATAGAAGCAGAACTTAAAGAAATGATTGAAAACAAAATTTTTTTATTGTCTTTTTGACAATCTTTACATAGTTAATTAGGGTAAAAAGGTTCAAGGGCTATAGGAAAGTGGGTAAGACTAATACTTTCCATATTGTTTCCTTCATGTATCTGAGGTAAAGGGGGTTTTAAGGGAGAAGCCCCACCCAGTTTCCCACCCACCCCAAGTCCCAGATGTGGGGCATGCTCTGAGATTCTTGCTCAAGTGAAAACCAAATATTTTTAAAAAGCAGTTAACTAAAGGACATTTGAAGGATAAGATAAAGCTTCATGAAGGCATTACTTAATATGTTGAGAAAGGCTGAGTGAATTCTTAAAAAAAGGATTTCTTTTTTTTTTAAAAAGTTGAATATGCACTATGAAAATGCCAATGTAACTAGAGCCCTGTTTAATCCAATAATGCAGTTGTGATATACATTTGCCCTGAACATTTCTTGACTTGCAGAGCTTCCCCTGCCTTGCTCCTACGCAGCATCCCCAGGCACAAGTGAGGTGGTGAGGTGGGGAATCGTGCTTTTGATATCTACGGCTGTCAGGATGATCTGAGTTTAGAGTGTTTGTAAACAGGGCCATGGCTGGTTTCTTTCAGAGCTGCTGTCAGTTGCAGCTTGGACAAAGAGGCCAGTTTATGAATGTCTGTCTGCTGGAGAGAAGAAACAGAGGCAGTACACTCTTGCCTTATGACCCTAAGCTTTATGTAACGAGTATCTTTCCCCTGCGTGTAAGCACCAGTCGGTGGGCCCGTGAGTTAGTTCTTCGCTTCCCTTTACCTCCGACTACTTAAGTGGCAGTCAACCTGAACAAGCTGATCTTCCAAAAGCGAGACCCTACAGGAGCAGGAGTCACAGCACCGATCTCAGTCGGGTGAAGACAGTGGGTAAGTGGAAGAAAGTCCCTGATATTCTTCAGACACTTGGTGATAAACACTAAGGTAACACCGGGACTTCAGGGACATCTATTTTAATAAGCACGCTTCCTAAAATCATGCACTCTGACGTCAACAAGGTGTTGTCTCACCACGCAGGAAATTAATCAGAAAAAGAATCTGTGAATGGCAATTTTTACAGTAATACATTTTGATGAATATTTTTTCAAAATGTTCTGCTGATGCTTGACATCGTAATGAATCATGCCAGATTGTATCAATCATGTTGTGGCACTTAAAAAACAACAGCCCCCAAACCATAATGTGGCTGTTAAAGATGGATTGTAACAGGCCACAATTAGGAGACATCCATTTTTAGAAAGAAAAAAAAAATGCAGATAGTTGGTACTTTGTGTCCAATTATCGAATGAACAAAGGCTTTAAAATTCTTCCTGAAAGGCAGATATTACATAACAATTTCATATTTTCACAAGATATGAGAACTATCCTAAGGAAAACAGTATCACCCAGAAACAAATGTTTTCAACCGTATGAATTATAAAAGCACAAACTCTAATTGGGGTCATTCTGAAGAGAAGGTTCAATTCTCTCTAATTTGAACAAAATTCTTAGCTTATCAACCAGGTGGGGTACGCGGAAACATCCCCCGTGTTCGTACTAAAGCATTGTCTACTTGGAGAAAGACAGAACTGAGAAAAGGGAACATGAAAATGTCCTGAAGGTTTCTCTATCAGACACATTCCCAGGGAAAAAGTGTTGACCTGTTAAGTAATACTTGTGCAGGATGTCCCAGTGCTCCCGGGGTCTCAGGAGCACGCCTGCTCTTTCCACTGTTATTGAGCTTGGTTTTCCTTGTCTGCCTCCTAATACAAACAGAATGGCACAATAATATTATGTATTTTTTGAGATGAAAAACTGGCCCCTTTGTTTTTGCTTCTCTGAATTATAATTGTCAAACAGTTTTGCCTCAAGGATTCTCTCTTCAAATAAAATTTTACTACATTAGACCCATCAAAACAGCTTAGGTTGAGAGGATGTAGGTAGTCTTCAAATTCTTCTTCAAGGGAAGGCAAGTCTATAAAGCCTTCTCACAGCCAGGTGTATAAAGAACATTTTGATTGCACTATGACAAACACTTCTTTGACTACCATTGCTGACCCAGACCAAATATAGTACTAAATTTTGCTAGCTTTTGTATTCTCCGCACTCCTCCTCCAGCCCATTGCATTTGCCTAGGTGGAGACCTAAAGTGTGATTTTTTGAAAAAATTAACAAATTCATATGCTGACATTTGGGTGAAAGAAAATGAATACCACAGATGAGCACTCTCACTAAATTGAATTTGATTGGTCAAATCTTTGTATTGAGACTACATTTCTTAATACCCTTGGGAACAAGAATATCTCCCTTTGTATTTCCTTACTTCCAAAATTTGTGATTAATTGAATACTCCTTAACATTTCTCAAATGTTCTTTTCCTATGCTTTTAAAAACTATAAGCAGATACATCAAGTATTTGTATTATATATATGGTTGTAACCATCCTGATAAAAACAGAAGGAAAAGAGGAAGAAAGAGAAACACAATTAATACAGTTAATTTACCCACGTGGGAGAGCTGGAAGAAGCTCCTGGCTCTTGGCTTCAGCTCTGGCCGTTGTGACCATTTATTGAGTGAACCAGCAGATGGAAGATCTTTCTCTCTGTCTCCTCTCTGTAATTCTGCCTTTCCAATGAAAATAAATAAAACCCTAAAATAAAATGGGGACACTAATAATGCCTTTCGACCAGAGTTAACAGTGAGGAAAAAGTAGCCTAGTGCCTAGAAGACATCTAACATGGGCCAGCACTGTTGTTCTGTGCAGCAAGCACCTGAGTACAACTGACATCGTATAATTGTGTATGGAAGCTTCGGTTTCAGGCCCAGCTGCTCTGCTTCCAATCCAGCTTCTGGCTAGTGTGCCTGGGAATGCAATGAATGATGGCCCAATTCTTGCATCCCTGATACTCTGATGGGAAGCTAACTGGGTTTCTGGCTCCTATGTTTGATCTGGCCCAGACCTGGCTATTGGAAACCTTTAGGGAATGAACCAATAAATGGAAGATCTCTTTCTTTCTGTGTGTATCTGCTTCTCCTTACACTCTGTCACTCAAATAATTAAATACTTTAAAAAAGACATTTAAGTCAAAGGCCCTATTGTTAGCAGTCACTCACATACCAAGTAGATTTTGAGAAAACTACAGTCTATTGTAGTTTTCCAGTGCCATTTTTAAGTTTTTCAAGATTTGAATCTATAACTTGTTCCTAACTTTTTAGCATCCCCCCAGTAACAAATCTTAATCATAGGTTTTTAATCAGGAGTAAAAACTTTATGATGATGTTGTAAATGTCATTTCAATACTGTTTCTGGTACATCTCATGGGCACTGATATTTTTATCACCATTCTTGTTTTTACTGTCATTTTTTCAGCTCACATGGGTCTTGCAGTAGCATCATTTTCTGTAAGAAGGTTTTTGATTTTCTTTTTCATCACTTTAGTGATGCATTGGTCATTATGTAGCATGTTGTTTAACTTCATGTTGATGTAAATTTTCTGTTTTTCTCCCCATTGGGGATTGTGCTTTTTGGCTCTGTATTTTAGGGGATGTATAATAGAAGTGTAGAGGAGACTGACATGTCCAGATGCGAAGACAATGCAGTGTGCATCTCTGCATCCAGACCAAAGACGGACTCCCGGTGAAACTGTTCAACATATCCTGACAGCAGGATGCTGGACTCTCTGACATTGTCTATGCCTACAATGTCAGGAAACACTGCAATAGTGGAATGATGGATTTATGACGACTATTCATGAATGACTACCTGTTGCAATACTAAAGGGGAAATCTGTAACAGGGATGGGAGGGAAACAGGAAATCCCAGAATGTATTGAACTGAATCATAAAATAATAATAATAATTTTAAAAACTTTCTATGGACAATTCATATTATCATTAATGATGTGTAAAAATACAGGTGGAGATTGAATATAAGTGGTTTGATTGAAGTAATGGTTAAGCAATTGTTTCTTCTCACCTCTCCTCTAAACCACAAGAATATATTATTCTGCAAAGAGAGTTTACCCTTGTTATTAGATTTCTTGTAGCTTTGACCTTTGGACATCAGCTGCCATAGTTTTTGGACTGTCCTTAAATGTCTGGGATAAATGCTTCTTCAAAATTCCAAGTTGGAGAGAGAAAAAATTCTTCATGGTGAACTGCAGCACTGGATTCTTGTAAAATTTTTTCATAAAAATGAAAAAGATCACAATTTACCACCTGCTCTAACTTGCCTGCCTTATGAAAATTGGTAGTGGGTTGTGATGGAGGCTCATGCTTTACAAAGAGCTGCTTCCACCAAAGTTTTGCAACGTGTGAGACACAGTCACATGTGAAGGAAAGGGAACGTGGACTGCTTTGATGACGGTTGGCCATTGCCAAGGAAACCGCTCCCTTGGTAACCATGGTCAGTACATCTGTCTAGTTGCATTTCTAAGACACCCAGAGTCACCACCACGGAAAGAGTATTTTCGAACACAAACACATGGGGAAAACAGTTGAAATACAAAAAAATAATGGAGTTGATAGGGATTGTTTGCTTTTATGGCTAAGCTGTTAGGATGGAGTTATAGTGTTCAGTAGAACATGTATAGGGGTGTTAATTCATACATGAAAACCAAAATGACTCCCAATTTAAGGCAGGTTGTAAAACAAAACAAATTTAAACCAGATAATCTTTGTGTGTATTATTCCAGTGCACATGCAGTTAAAGACTTTTAAAGTGTTTGTAGGCAGCTTCTTTTGGTAGTAACATTTTTTGTTAAATTTTTATTTTGAGTTTTTGAATTTTATGGTACAATTTTATAGAGACTAAGATTCCTCATGCCCCATGTTGCTACAATAGAATAGTCCTTCATTAGGAGTCATGATTCCATCAGTCTGTTATTTAAGTGTGCCTTGACATTGCTGGTACAGACGTCAGACAGTCCAGCATCCCATTGTGTACATATTTCCAACAGTTTCATTGGGAGTCCATCTTTGATTTGGAAGCAGGGATGCATACTGCATTGTATCCCCACATATGGATATGGTAGTTTCTATTATTATACATTCCCCTAAATGAGAAGCTACAAAATAAGGTCAACAACTGGTATGAATTAGAACAACAACAATAACAACACCACCACCAAAATTACAGCATCATGGAGTCAAAAAAATGCTGTAGGAAGCTTTTCTGAAACACTGAACATACTTAATTAAGTTAAACTAAAGCTTGCATAACTTTATTTTATAGAGATGCAGGCAAGAGTGAGGGAAACAAAGTTAAAGGTTGGTTTTAGAAGATTTTAAAGTGTTAAGATCTATCAGAAATTAATGAAAGTTGACAGCAAAAACATTAAGATAGTAGAAAAACATGATTTTACTTAAGAGCATTTGTTTTAATCATAGTCCACTTGAGGAATGATGACAGTGAATTGCCCAGGAGTTTGAGAAGCTAGTAGGAGTTAAACTTTGATTTTAAAATGTTTGAGGGGCTGGAACAATTGAATACCAGGTTCAGTAAGCTGCCACTTACAACACTGACATCCCATATAGGCACTAGCTTGTGTCTCAGCTGCTCTATTCCCCATCAAGCTCTCTGCAAATGGCCTGAGAAGGGTAGCAGCAGAAAGGCCAAGTGCATGAGTCCCTGACATCCCTGTGAGAGACAGGGATAGAGTTTCTGGTTCCTGGTTTCAGTCTGGCCTAACCCTGAGCACCATAGCCATGTGGGGAATGATTCAATACATGGAAGCTCTCCATCAGTCTCTCCCTCTTTCTCTGTAACTATAACTTTCAAATAAATAAATAAATAAGTCATTTAAAAAAGGTTTGCCTAAAGAGAACTCTTCCATATACTGGTTCACTTCTCAAATGGCTGTCATGGCTAAGCAGAAGACAGGAACCAGGAAATCCCACGCACATCTCCCATGTGGGTGGCAGGGCCCAAGCACTAGGACCATCTTCTATTACTTTCCCAGGCACATTAGCAGGGAGCCATATTGGAAATTGAGCAATTGGGATTCAAATCAGTACTCATGTGGGATACTGACATCACAGAAGCCAGCTAAACTTCTGTAGCACAATGCTAGGCCCCAAGGAAGTTTTCTTTTAAGGACACCCATATTCACAAATGCACAAAAAACAAGAGTAGGTGGAAATATACAAACGTTAAAAATGAATTGAGAAGGATTGGAATATCCATGCCAGAAATTTGAGAAAACATTTTAACCTATTTATTTCACCTTTTATTTTTGTATAACTGTTAAATACGATAAAAGGCTAAAACAGTGCTTTGGACAAGTAAAGAACAAAAATTTTAGACAGAAATAGCATTGCATTATAGTTCATGTAGTACTTTTTTTTTCATGGCAAACTAAAAAAATGGAGTGACTTACAACTGACTGTATTTAGAACCAACGAAATATAAGATTAGGTTGAGATCTTTGTCTAAAAAATGACAGAGGGACACTGAAATGGAAAGAGTGACTAAGAAGGACACTGTCCACTGCTCTCCCCTCCCCAACAAAGGTAAGAAAGCATTGATAATACAGCGTATTCAATGAATTGCTGACTGGTAAAGATAAAATGCGATAGTGGTAGACTCTTCTCTACGGTGAAGCATGTCATGATCAAACAAATTATTCAATTATTCTCATGGATAATCTAGGTGTCTAATCTTAGTCTGCCTATGTCACTTAATCTGAAATCAAATTTTATATTACTTTGTACATCAAAGACCAAAAAACAGGACCATGTTACATATTTTCTCAAAGAGAAAACAAATTAGAAAAGAAAAATTTCCCCAAATTAAGATTGATATAGATACACTAGGTAAAACAACCCTAAATTTGACATTTCTATTGAGAAAGCTGATTTTGTCTCAAATAAATTATTCTTCAAGAATATTTTCAATGTTAAGCCCCAACATCTTTACAATACTGTCTGTTAGTTATTGTACATGTCCTCTTTCAACTGATTTATCTACCAGGGTCATTTTGAGCCTGTTGATTGAAAAGTCAATCTTCTATGTATTTGGTTTTTCTCTGAGCAATTTGACAGAATCTTAGGGAAAAATTCAAGGAAAAGATTCTGCTTCCATAGTTACATCATTCTGTTTGAGATTCCATTGCAATTCAGCAACAGATAATACCAATTCCAACTTCATAGTATAACTTTAATTTTGTGGAAAGCTATTTTAATTTTGGCACATTAACTAGCACAATATGAAAATGAAAAACCCTAAAGTGAATATGAAAATCTGTATTTCCTCCAGCTGATTCTTCAAAGTTCATTTTCAAAATGTAGTTGTTTTGAGATTCCTTACAGTAAGAAAAATGTATTTACCAAACCATGTAGCACATTCCTAGACAGACACAATACCACTAAATCAGTCCACTCAGCGTTGGCACTTGCCTTACTTAAGAGTTCGGTTTTGAGGACTGTTCTCTCCTCACTGATAATATAATTTTGAAATAGCCAGTAATTTCTGGCAAACTTTAATTACCTATGTAATTGTAGCAAAAGCAAAACTATGTGTCGTTCTAGGAAGACCATGTCTCCCACACGACCCTGAAGTCAGGAGTGTTCATGCAGCCATATTTGGATTAATCAAATGTGGAAGAAAGTGACACATTCATTTCCAGACCTTCTTCTTCCTTTTTGTTGGATGGCGGATACCAAGTAACTAGGAAGGACTCTTTGTGGGCAACAAAAGAGCCTGGGTTCATGGATGAAGCTGTGGAAGACAGCAACAATACCCTCCCAATGCACAACTGTGCCAAGAGAGAAACATCACCTATTTATATTAACTACTGAAATGCTGGGGCTTTGTTTCAGTAATCAGTGTTACTTAATCGGACTGGCAATGATAGCAACAGTCAGCATAATATGTAGAGAAGTCCTTACTATATTCACTATGAGCTATGTCCAATGTTGTATAACATACACATAATGCTACTTCAAAAAGTTCATAGGGAATGGAATTAAAAGGTAAGTTTATCTTCACAGAAAGAATTTGGGATGCCATGCATTTTCTAACGCACATCTGCCGCCAACATTTTGAAGACCCCTGATGAGCATGAGTTTCAAAATTTTCTGAAGCAAAGCAAGCATCTTTTAACTCTATTTTCCAGAAACATTTTGAATTCTGAATTTCCAAGTTTTTTTTTTTAACATAGAAAAACATAGCTGGAATGTATAAGCACATTTAGTCCTCTGCTTCAGAAATACTTTTTAGAGCTATGTTTCAAATACTGGCATAAGTTCGCGAAATACAATGAAGAGCCAAATAGATGTGGTTCTTGTTCTCACGGAACTTATTACACCAAGAGGTCAATATTAACAGTAGATTACACATATAAATGCAAAATCATAACTGCAATCATGTCTGTGACACAGAGGATCACAATTCTAACAGATACAAAAATAGATATGCTTGTCTTACTGAGGGAAGTACCCAGGAGAAAGGATTCCATGCACCTGGGTGTGGACACACACACAGATAGTTGCAGAAGTCACGTGACACAAGGCAGCAGAGGGCCAGAGAGCGCAGAGGAAGGAAAGGGCGATGATGTTAGATGAGAATGCAGGATCCACCAAAGTTACAGTATTTTGTTAGTAAAATATCAAATTTATCCTTTTGAAAGAGAGGTTTATGGCTATACTGTGAGAGAATGGATTAGACATGAACATACACCTACATTTTCATAAAGAAAGTGAGTGATAAGAAAAGTCATTGATTAATATATGTAGCCCTACCAAAAAAAAAGGAAAGGGAAATATAAAATTCATTCAGTCATTGAAAATTTGGGGATTAGATGATATAAGCTCAGATAAGCAAGATTTACTTCAGAATGTGTTCCATTTAAAAAATGTTTTAAATGTTTTATTTTTATTTTTATTAGAAATTCAGATTTACAGAAAGGAGAAGAGACAGAGATAGAAATCTTTAGTCCATTGATTCACTACCCAGTGGCTGTCTGCAAAGCCAGGTGCCTCTTCCGGGTCTCCTGTGTGGGTGCAGGGTCCCAAGGCTTTGGGCCGTCCTCAACTGCTTTGCCAGGCCACAAGCAGGGAGCTGGATGGGAAGTGGGGCTGTTGGGATTAGAACCAATGCCCACATGGGATCCTGGCACATGCGAGGTGAGGACTTTAGCCACTAGGCCACTGCGCAGGGCCTGCCATTTTTATTTTTCTTTTACAATGATGGATCATTGAGTAGTTTAATTGGACAAATTTGAGATAGAAGACAGTTTGCTGAGCACATTCAAAGTGAATGAAACCACAGGGGAATGTCAGTGGTTTGAACAAGAGGTTTGTCATCGGTGGTCCTAGCATTCAACCAATCTCCCCATTCAACCAATCTCCCTTAGGAGTCTGTAAGTCTCTCAGCCATAACAACATCCAGGAGGTCCCTGGAGGAGGTACTGGAATTCCCTAATTTTCAGTAGGTACAACATATGATGGCAGAGGCTACATGCAAAGCAGAAAGAAGATGAGGGGTGTCCCCATGTTACACTCAAATTTTGCTACCAACTTCTACTGGTCTCAGACTATGCCCCAACCTCATCTGTTTATGTTTTCAATCTTCTATATGGATATTTTTCTCTTTGTATGGATAAACCATGACTAAATTTGACTTTTAGCCAAAAGGCTGAGAAGTAATGAATGAAAACCACTACTGTAGAGACTTATGAGTAAATAATCATGTTTAAATGTTTCTTTTCCTTCTTCGGTCTCTCATATTCTTTCGTGCCACTGCAACTTGGACTGTGGCGTTTAACCCTGTGTCCTCCATGTCTGGGGAAAAGAGTTGGACATTCAGCCCTTTGGTATTTTTCATTTTTAGATACACATTACCTTTCCAGAAACTATAAACACCACACACACACACACACACACACATACACAGAGAGAGAGAGAGAGAGAGAGAAAGAGAGAGAGAGAAAGAGAGAAAGAGAGAGAGAGAATGCTAAATGGACTGCCCTATGTTGAGACGATTCTAAAAGATATCTTTCCATGTAATAAGGAATGCCTGACTGTAGGTAGTTATTTTCTAAGGTGCAATCGTAGACCTTCAAAGTTAGGCTGTTAATTTGTGATATTAACTTTTGAGTCACTTGACTAGTCAGTTTAGGAAGCAACAATTCTCTTTAAAACTCTTGTAATTACATTTGGACAAGTTTGCGCGTAGGACCACAAGTCCATCGGCTTATTATAACCATGGTGCATTTCACACACCATCTTCATTATCTTGTGCTAAAGAAGAGAGCACACACTCCTCTGTGGATAATTTTAGATTGGCCACTGACACACTCTGCGGTGTTTATAAAGAAAACAAAACTTGGATGTTGGCCCTTTTAATTATAACTGGCAGAATTGCTACACCCAAAATCACATAATCTCTTCACCATATTATATCTTTGAAGACATCTGCTTGCAAAGCAGTAACAAGGAACTTGAATTCTAAAAACAAACTTTGTACTAGATTGATTGGTTTGGCGAGCCATGCTTCTGTAGTACTGTTGGATTCTGAAAGATATGTTTCTGAAGTTCAAGAAAAGTTTAAAATATCCTATAAAGCAGCTACATCAAATTGTTCTTGGTATGGACCTGTGGATTAGGGGTTGTGTATGATTTTATTACCAAAGAAGTCCCATTGGCCCAATGATGAATACCATAAATTTACCATTCATTTCTGTATTTTTGTTTTGCAGTTGTGAAATAATTATCTAGTTGGTGAAACATTTTGTTAAATTCAATGTGTCATCTTCCCGGAGAAATGATCACATCATAAGATGCTATGAACCAGGTGCTGCTGGGTAATATTCTGGGGACAACTGAGGGTACTGAACATTCTGTCAAACGATGGGAGCTGATCTATGACATGACGGTGAATATTCATCAGATGCCCACTCCTGTTCCCCTGAATTCAGGACATGCTCCGAATCCACAATATAGTTGTTACATTGCATTCCGACTCACTTACCTTGGAGCAGATCATTTTTGTGGCTTGAAGAGTTCCTAAACTTGTGTCACTGTAACCTGAAAGATATTAAATAAAATGGGCTATCAGTGCATCACAGCTGGAGAGTAATTTTTTTTTAAGATTTATTTTTTATTTATCTGAAAGGCAGAGATACACAGTGAAAGGAAGAGACATCTGCCATCCACTGGGTCACTCCCCAAATGGATGCACTAGCCGGGTCTGTGCCAGACATAAGCAGTCAGAAGGTTCTTTCAGGTCTCCCACGTGGTTGCAAGGTGACCGAAACACCTGTGACCATTTCCCACTGCTTTCCCAGGTGCATTAGCAGAAAGATGGTTTGGGATGAAGCAGCTGGCTCTCTAACTGGCACCCACATATGCCAATGTTACCGGCAGCAGCTTTTCAGCTATACTACAATGTCAGTCTCAGTCTGTTTGGTAGTGGTTGTTAATGACGTACTCATTTTACTTTTTTGAAAGATAAAGAGAGAGAGAAAGAGATCTCCCGTCTTCTGGTTCAATCCCTTAACGGCCTCAATAGCAGGCTGGGCCAGGCTGAAGTCAGGAACCAGGAATTCCCTCCACAGATGGCACAAACACTGGATCAACACATGCTGCCTTCCCAGAACATTAGCAAGAAGCTGGACTAGAAGCAAAAAGCAGCCAAGATTCAAATCAGCATTCCAATATAGGATGCTGACCTCACAGCCAGCAGCTTAACCTATTCAGCCACAACCCAGGTTCCAATTTGCTTGTGTATTTACTTAACAATATTCCCTGCCCCCTCACAAAATAAAAAATTCAAAGGAAAAACCTGAATTGTTGCCACCCTCCAAAACAATTCCTAAATCTTAGGTGACCATGAAATTCACAAAGTTCTACCTTGCTCAGCACACTACCTAGTCTGGTTTCCTTCCCTAATTGTTTTCTGGAGCCCCAGACTAGCTGTGCAATGCTGAAATGACTTAAGGTGGCTAAGGGAATCTCACTGCGCTGCATGAGTGCAACCAAAATGGCAACAACTTTCAATATTTAGAATATCCAACCGAATAAATATTTACTGCTTGGTTAGGAGGTTTATTTTAAGAATCTTTTTCCAAAATTATTTAGCTGGTGGTGATGGCTTGAACATTGACTCTATTTTAGGTAAAATGACTTTCCTTGCTTGATGTTAAAACTTGCATTTATAAATAGGTACACTGCTTAAAAATTGTAAAATTACATCCATAATTTTTAAATGTTGAAAGTGCTCAGAAAGCTTCACAAATGACATTTATTGTCATTCTAACACTAATTTTATTAGTCCAAATATTTTTTTTCTCAAATGTTTTTCTGAGAAGTGCTAAGCAATTGCTATTACCCCAGAATCCAGAACAATCTGCTGGTAAGGGCAAGGTCTGATGTTTTAGCCATATTCTTGGATGTGAGTTATCACTTTTTTCTATATACCACCTTCTTGCAAATCTGCACACCGAGGAACAAACATAATCTAGGTGTATGTTAAAAACTATGGAATATCTCCATATCTGTGTCATAATCTTAAGAAACATTAGAACTAGCAAGTTCTAAGATGATAGAAAGTGTGAAAGTAAGAAAAAAAGTCCTGATTCTAGCACTAGGAATGATTTATGTTAATAGAGCTAGTTCAGTGTTTCCATCTTGAATATTTATGGTGCAGTTACTCAAAATGTTTGCTTTTTTTGGTAGGTCATGCCAGTGAGACTGTGGCTTACGGAAATCAGAATAAACGAGAGATAATACAAGAGAGAAATAAAACCTTCCCATGATGTTATCTTTCCAGAACAATCCTGTTACAGGGAATGGGGAGCAGGATGCGTTGGGCTGGGTATGTTTGGGTAAAATCATGGATTCTTAGGCTTTCTACAAAATACCATGGGACAAAACTACAAAGACTTCTAATTACCAAAGCTATTCGCAAGCACAGTATCTTTCTTTAGAGTATATGGCTTAGTGCCCACAGATAGATGTCCCAGTTTTAAGTTCTGGGGGATTTTTCTGCAAGTCTATTCAATAGAATCAATCTTCCAAAGTGTTTTCACAAGTTAGGTAAAATCTTAATTACCCAGAAAAAAATAAAAGCTAAGTATACACCATTCCTCTCAGACTCTCAGAACATCTAGAAAAGTCTAGGACTTCCACACATCTCTCTCCAACACAAAGGAGGCAGGCATGCCTGTTCTTGGGTTCTCATAGGAGATGTAAAGATGTAATTTCTGCAGTGAGTAATGGTACAAATCAGATTATATTTATTATTTTATTCACGACATTTAATTATACAGGAAGATGGGCAGTCAGATAGCACAACAGCTATAAACAAGGAAAAGGCTCCGCCATTCTTTCTAAATGAATGCTCTAAAACAATTGGGAAGAACATTAATACAATGCCCAGCTGAAGAGAGTCTCCAAGAGTACAAGCAGTTTACTTGGGGTTCATCACATAATGGACTGTTGGCCTATTTTTCAAGCCATTTCTCTGCAATAAGTTGACATTTGATAGGATTACCCTTGGATTTTGGTCCGAGTCTCTGCTGTGCCTGAGATTGTCATCTTTTGATTTAAAGATAATAGAGCCAAACATGTGAAACTGTTCTATAAAGAATCAACCTGTGACTCATAACCAAATATCAGAAAAGATTTTTGTCTACAGTTTGCTTTCTTACCTCACTGTTGTAACAGAAATGATCAAATGTCTCGTTTCCATTATAAACATCATCTATTTATTTTATAAAAAAAGCTTGACATTCTTCAGAGGTGAAATATAATAGTATCATAAAATTGTGAGGCAATTCTTTTCCCCTTAAGATTAACAGCATTTGCTGACTGTAATTTTAATTTAAAAGTTTCACTCAAAAAGGTACTCTATTTTGCTTAAGCATAATGTTGAACAGTTAAAAAAAAATAAAATTGGAGCAGTTCAGACATAGATAAAACCAGATTATGAGGCAATGAAATTGTATACAAGACCAACAAAACACACCTTAACACTGGCAATATACTTAACTGTTCAAAATATAGTTAATAAGTTTCCAAACATGTAAGTTCTAATTTTAAAATTAAGCCTTCCAATTGCCAATTTCAAAAAATGTAATGAGTTTAGAGTGGCCTTTTTATTATGCATGGTTTTATGTCTTTGGGTTTCAAAATTACCTAGCATGCATTTTCAACTTTGCTACAATTTCCGGGCTGTTTTCATTTCTATTTAAAAAAGGCTAAACAGTAAGATGTGCCTCTGCTTTGCATTCTAATTGCATGTAACTGATTTGCACAGCAGAACAAAAAACTCATTTTCAGATTAAGAATCTTGCACCAAGAAATAATTATTGTTCTGCTAGAAAAAAAATATTGTCCCACTTTCTCCCTTCATTTGTGTGAACCGTTTGCCGTGTCTTCCCCAGGTTGCTATCTTTTATAGACCACTATGCATTGCTCTTCAGGGACTGAAATGATGCAAATGGAAACAAGGAACATACAACTGTTTTGACTACATTCTTCTGCTTGCAACATAACACTTGCCTTTTATTATTTTATCTCCGACAATCAAGGGGTGACTAAATGGTTGCAGGTGGTGATGAAAATAAAAGCCATCCATCATTATTTATTAGGCATGAAAAAGATACACAATAATGTAATTTAATCTCAGAGCAGACAATTATTTCCACATATTGATAATACAATGTGAAAACTGTCATGAATTCTAATATGATATTTTGGTTTTATTGGTGTGCCACGGACAGCATGACAAATAATGAAATTGTATCTAAAAGAAAAAAGGTAATTATGTGCAAATGCCAACACTGTGGTTGGAAAATACATCACCAAAATTTTAACAGTTGTTCGTTACAACTTGACCAATTCTGAACTTTCATGTGTAACACTGTTTTCAGTTTTTACAATTTAAAGCTAAATCTAAGACATTTACAACACAATCTATAATCTTAGTAAACTCTGACTTTGAAAGTATTTTATTATATAAAAGTTTTGAGGATCAGCCAGTCTGCTAAAATATTTGTGAGGAGTATGTATACACCATAAGCTCAAATTTCTAACGTGTTCTTTGGTTCACCCTAGTCTGGTAAAAATCTGCAGATGAAAACTCTGTGATCTCTACTTCAAGTTGCATACACATGACTATTAAATGTAGCAAAGAACCTACCTTTTAGCCAAATAAAGCAAATAGTTGAAAATAAACATCTTTGGTAGGAAAAAAATCTTGGCTGATGAAATGCCTGGTCAAAAAAAGTGAAGGCCAGCTTTCCATTATGTTAAATGATTTTTATTTCTCTTTGCTTGCTGAACTCTTTCTCCAAAGGTTTCACTAGGTGAAAATACACCAAAAGAAAAAAAAATTTTTTTTTGTTCCGATAAGATGGAAACCAAAGGTTTTTATCACTTCTATTTGAAGCAATTTTGGTTTCTGTGAGTGATCATGGTTAAAGATTTCCTGGGTTAGAAATACACTGCAGTGAATTTGGAAGAACCTGCTATACACACAGATGCATGGTTCATGTGTACAACACACAAACTCACTGGATGGCATATATGCATAGCATGTTGGACATTTTCTTGGAAACTAATTTCTTGGAAACTAACATACAGACTAGAGATACGAACACAAGCTTATTGGATAAGATCAACGACCTGCTCTAAGAAAAATACCTTTTAGAAGTATTAAGGAAGGAAAATATTTTAGAACTGACTTTGAGTGGTAGACAGGACCTGGAAGAAAAAATATCTCTGGGTGATCACAACACTGCAACCATTCTAGTTTGGGAGAGAAAATTTATATATCATGTGGTTACTCAATTTTATAAAGAGAACCTAAGAACAAGTGTAGGCACTGGATAGGAAAAACAAATGAAAGGAATAATTTAAAAAGTCAATAAGCCACAGGAAATCTGGAGACTGTTTAAAAACACCTTATTGGAAGCTCAGCAAAAGTATGTGCCAGAGATCAAAGGGACACTTGGAAACGTGGCCCAAGTAAGGAGACCAGGGAGATCCGCAAACGATGGCAGGTCAGGTGTGAACAAGAATGCAGGCGAGCCAAAAGAGAATTCAAGAGCACCCTTGAAAGTGACTCCAAAGCTAATAAAAATGTTCTTCAAAATACATTCATGGCAGGAAACCAAGCAGAGAAGCCACGGGCTGATCAAGTGACCCACTCTGGGAAGAATGGATATTCTTTTTGGAGGATGAAACATCTTATGACTTTATTAAAAAGGATGAATTGATTGATTCTTTTTCACTTATTCAATCACCCATTATGAATTCATTCAATCATCATTTATTCAGCAAAAATAATGACAGAATGCCTCTCATGAGCCAGATGTTAGGTTCCATACTAGGAATATAGAAACAAAAATCATTTATTTACTCATTCATTCTTTTTGTTGTCGTTATTTAGGGTTTTTCTTTTTCATCACACTGTTCCATAGGCACAAGCATTCCCTCCTCTCTGCTCCCCTCCACTGTTTTCCGCCACAGTATTACACAGTATAGTCCTTCAGCAGCAGTCAAAAGTCCAACATTCTTCTACTTAGCATATTATGCGACTGTAGATTTAGACAACAGTAGAGAGTCTAGTATTTCACTGTCAAGGTCTATTTAACAGTTTCATTGGGAGTCCTATTATTCGGGAGTAGAGATGCATATTGCAATTTATATTCCTTTCCTGGTATGCTAGTCTCCACTACACAGTTCATGTATGAGAATATATGTATATGCATGCTTATCTCTATATCTATCTTGTATTTTGCATGGAGGTTGCCTTAAATCTGCAAGAACATATTTGTCATTCATTCATTCCAACATTGATTCATTCATCCACCCCTTTGGTTACCTATTCATACCACAAAACACTTATAGAATATTTAGTTGATTCTATTATGCTGATCTAATTTGCAAAAAAATTAGTGAAGAAGAAACAGTATTCTTGTTTGAATCCAGCTTCCTTTATAACACAAAACAGCAGTGGATGTAGGCAACACGGATGGTTTAAAAAAACTAAAATAAAAATGAATCATCTAGTATTAAAATATTATGAAAAAGATACATTCAGGTAGCTGTGAGTGCCTGACATGGGACCTGTCAGAAGCAGAAAGTAGGATTCGACTCAAGGCTCTGAGTGAATCCCTGGCAGGGAGAGAAAGGTGCAGAAGGAAGAGTATGAAGGAAGTGAGTAAGAGGCAATGACAGGGAGCCCATCATTTGTGACAAGGAGCCGCATGAATAAACCTACATGTTATCTTAAGAGCAAAGAACAATGGGAAGCCACCAAAGATTTTAAAAGAGTGGTCTGATTAAAAGCTCAATACTCTTGTTCAAACAGTTTGAATCTACCTCAAGAGGAAAAAAGCTGAAGTCCTTGCAATGATCTATAAAGTTCTGAATAATCTGTCCTCTGCTAGCTCCTGGATTTACTTTTTCACCTAATCCTTGCTCCTTCTAATCTAGCTACAATGGTCTCAATGTGTCCCACGGCCATCTCCTGCCACAATTCAAACAGCTAACCTGTACTTTCTTCGCGTGCTTGCTCAAGTCTCATTTCATTTGTAGCAATTATCCTGAGCAACAGACTAAATATTATTGATGTCTATGCCATCTGTACTTCCACCTTGCTTGACAATTTTCCTCTCTGTCCGCTAATTATTTTCTGATATACAGAAATTTCCTGATGCTTTTGCATTTTGGATCCTCCCACTCTTACCAAGTATAATGTACTCTTTAGGATAGCAGAAATTTTGGTCTTTTCTTTACCAATTTATCTTAATCAACAGAAATAATGCTTACGACATAAAACATTAATTGCTGAATAGAGAAATTAATGAATCATTGGTCAGTGTGGCCGTACTGGCGATTTAAGACAATTATTCTGGCTGACACTTGAGGAAAATTCTGGGAAGGGTTAAGCATAGCTGTGAAAAATGAGAGGTTATTTTGATAAATGCAAAAACAGACTGCAGAGATGACACAAAAGTAAGCAAATCCTGATGGAGAAGCATCAGGCCTCACATGGGATACTTAGTGACTTACTGGTTTACAAGATGTGAGTGTTAATTTTTATAGAAATTTCTTAGTTTACTGTTATACAAGTATTAACAAAAATTAAGTTGCCCAAATATATAATTTAAAAAGTTACATGAGACTAAAACTAATGCATTTAAAAACAATATTTCTTAGTTATTGATTATATTTCCCTAGTACCAATGCTCCTGAGGTTATTATTTTTTTAGGATTTTACTTATTTTTATTGAAAAGTCAGATATACAGAGAACAGGAGAAACAGAAAGAAACATCTTACGTCCATTGATTCACTCCCCAAGTAGCTGCAACAGCTGGAGCTGAACCAATCCGAAACCAGGAGCCTGGAGCCTCTTCCGGGTATCCCACATGGGTGTAGGGACCCAGGGCTTTGGGCCATCCTCGACTGCCTTCCCAGGCCACAAGCAGGGAGCTGGATGGGAAGTAGGGCTGCTGGGATTAGAACCAGTGCCCATATGGGATTCTAGCACATGTAAGGCGAGGACTTTAGCCACTAAGCTACCATGCCAGGCCAAGCTAGTGATGTTATTTACGTCTCTTGTGTCTCTGACTATGGTGAAATATTATATGATGGTGTACAAATGTTTCTAGTCCACATTAAGTTATGTCACATTGGTAGCTTGAAATCAGCCCTCGTGGGAGTATTTATTCCTTGGTAATTATCAAACACTATAAATCAGGGCTTGATTTATTATGCTGTTGCTTTTCTAGACTTAAGACAGTGATGGATAAAATGTAAATCATTCACATCAAATTTAAACAATGTGTGACATCTACAGATGCTTGATTGTTAGTGTCACACATAACTGAGGAAATAGTCTTCCAGTATGTGAAAACAATGATTTGGTTCAGAAAGAAAGCCATTCACATCATTGACAAAATAATGAAAATCCCAACATACTTCCATGTTTTTTAAGTTTTGTCTTAATCTTTATCATAAAGGATACTATCAATCCATTAAATATAGCAGAAATACATGGTCTATTCATTAGTTTGAACTATGAGTTCATAATGGACCTAACAGCTTTGATAAAATCACGACAGGATTCTTCGGAGATGACTGGTTATAAAGATTTACACTGAAGGCTTCTGCATTTTTATCATCATTTCTAAACCGTGATATACATATTGAACATTAATAAAGTCTACAATAAAATTTCCATATGTTTTCTTTTTTTAGAGAACTTTTTCTTAAATAGAGAATTGCCACTTCTTTATATAGATCGAGAGAAGAATTAAAAAAAATGTTGTCAGTGGGCCTGGTGTGGTAGTCTAGCAGCTATAGTCCTCGCCTCGTATGCACCAGGATCTCATAGGGGCGCCGGTTCTAATCCTGGCAGCTCCACTTGCCATCCTGCTCCTGGCTTGAGAAAGCAGTGGAGGACGGCCCAAAGCCTTGGGACCTTGCACCCGCATGGGAGACTGGGAAGAAGCTCCTGGTTCCTGGGTACGGACTGGCTCAGCTCAGGCTGTTGCAGCTACTTAGGGAGTGAATCAATGGATGGAAGATCTTCCTCTCTGTCTCTCCTGCTCTCTGAATAGCTGACTTTCCAATATAAATAAATAAATATTTGGAAAAAAGCACGGTTAGTGTCTGTCTTGTTTCAGTTGCTTGAATGGTGTTATTTATTCTCCAGCACAGGGGCATTAGACAAGGACTTGGCTTGTTGGGTGGAGTGAGAGAATTTGTTCCAGAGTTGGCTGGGAGGCAGTTTAAAGAGACAGGTAGCCAATTCGATGCTCAGCTTGGAAGTTCACAAGAGAACTTCAATCCAGAAACTTTACTTGTATCTTACCTAAATAGTAAGGCACTGAAGATTTGAAACCTCATGGCAGTACTGGCTTTTCAAGTTGACTTTTGATGCAATTTAGAGACATCTGAATAAAAATGATAACTCCTAGATTATCTAGTTCTAACAAGTTAAATATTACAGGGTGGGTCTCAGGACGGGGCGTCTCATGCCTGGATCCCGGACGGCCGCCATGGGCACATGGTGAGCCGTCCTCCCCGGGCCTGCTGGGTTTCGGGGGCCGCTTCCTTCGGGGTGAGTAGACCGAGGGGGGGAGGCCTCCGGGACTGGGCAGGTCCGGGGCCCACCCGCCGCCTTCATGGGGCGGTGAATGGGATTTGGGAGGGGCGCGACCTTGGGCCTGGGTTATTTAAACCTCCAGCTGCCTCCTGGCAGCTGGTGGGTCTCAGGACGGGGCGTCTCATGCCTGGATCCCGGACGGCCGCCATGGGCACATGGTGAGCCGTCCTCCCCGGGCGGCCAGTGCGCCATTGGTGCCAGGCTCCGCCTGCTGGCCGCCCGGCTGGGGAGCTCTGGGGATTTGGTTCTTTGAGTTGCTGCTTAATTAGCTCCAGGTTGAACCCATTGTGCTTCTTGGACCTGAAAGAGGCAGTAACTCTTCCTTAGCAAAACTTGTAATCACTAATAATTCTGAGCACCAAATACCAGTCATGCAGAAGCTATGGCTTGGGGCTTGCCCTGCACAAGTAGCTCCAACAGTTGGCCAATGTGTCAACTGGTAATGGAACAGAGTAGATTAGGCACGACTGAGCAAACCTTAGCCCACAAGTAAAACTAGAAACCAGGAGGGAGCAGAGGTCATGCCGAGCTAGGCTCTTGTACCTGCTGGTCTGTGGGAGCCTGGGACGCTAAGCCACAGTGTCTAAGGCAGAGTTCGGGACAGGGGAGGGGTTGTGCCAAGCTGAGTCAGAGCATCCATTGGCAGGCATGTGATCTATGCCTGGGAACGGACCCGGTTGGGGAGCAAAGGGGACAACCCTAGCTGGGCTGAGGTTCCCACCAAGAGGCGCGTGGCCTGGAAGGGGAGCTGCGTTCTGATCTGGAAACAGTTGTAGTCTCCCTTGGCACAAGTGTGGACTGGGATTGGATGCACCGAACTGGGCCGGACCCCGACTCCCCCTGGTGTTCTGGAGGACCAGGGCAGATGTGGGATGGACTAGGCAGGGTCTCAAACCCCTACTGAGCCATGTGTGAGCCATACGTGGGTATGGACAAACCATGGCTGGGCTGGAACATCCAACAGCAAGAACCAGATTGGGTTGAAGGCCAGTCAGGAAAAGCCACAGTTCCTGCTATGACAGGAGGTGGACTGAGTAGGGTTGGCTCATGGACCCACTGGTAAGCGTGAAACCTGGCATTGGGAGAGGTTCTGATGGAGGAGCCTGGGCAACTCCTCTGGCAGGACACAGACCCAGCAGGTAAACGCAAGAAACATGATAGGAAACAGCCCAGAAAAGGCCATGGAAACCTACCCACTGGCATACAGTTGGCAGACGTGGGGGCAAGACCAGGCTGAATCTGTCCACATCATCCACTGGCAAATCCAGGCACCAGTGTGGGTCGACCCAGGGTCGGTCGCAACAAAGACTAGTGCACATTATGGAATGCCGAGGTGAGGTTGCCTGTACCAGAAGGGACCGCAGCGCCCAACCAGCCTGAGAACAAGCAAGGAAGTGGGCAGAGCTGGCAGGGGAATAAGGGAGGGTTCCTTTGCTGGACAGCTACTTCCGCAGGAGAGCATGGGCTGGGATGGGGGCAGACCAGACTAGGCAGAGCTACCACACCTGTGCGCCTCATGTGGACTAGATCAGGGAAAAGCCAGGCTGGGCGGATTATTCCTACTGGTGCAAACAAAATTAAAGTGGGCGAGGTTTGTTTGGGCAGCATCAACTGGAATCTGGGAGTGGGAGAGGCCTGGGAGGGAAATAGTGGGCTCATCCCTCTTGGGTTACCACTTCCACGGGAGGACATAAAACTAAGACAGCGGCTGGGGTGGAATGGGATGTGGGACAGACTGGATTACTGCTACACTTACTGGCAAACCAGGGTAGGGGGTGGGCCTGGTTGGGGTTATTGTGGGTCGCTCCAACCTAGGCTACAGCTCCCGCTGGTTTATGTGAGGGCCAAGTATGTGCTGGGCAGAACCAGACTGGACTGCAACACCCATTGGCTCCAGTGGAAGACGGGAGTGAAAACAGAACCAACCCAGGAATTGCAACCACCAGCTGATTGGAGCGATGGACGGTGCCAGGCCCTGTACTTGTTAGCACATACAAGAAGTTTCTTTGGAGATCTTCCTAATCTAAATGCTGGACTCAGAACCATAACAAAGAAAAGAGAGAAGACAGAACGGGTCAACCAACCATCTAAGCTATGATGGACTATGTCAATCAGTGGATTTTTCAAAGACCTCATAGTGCTTGGAGCGGCAAGATTGACAGCGATTCATAACTGTTGCAATATCAAAACCACTTGAGCAAGAACCTCAGAGCATGCCCTACACCCGGGACTTGGGGAGGGTGGGAAATTGGGTGGGCCTTCTCCCTTAATACCCCCCTTTTAAACATGAAGGTAACAATATGGAAAACATATTAGTATTATCCACTTTCCTGTAGCCCTTGAACCTTCTTACCCTAATTAACTATGTAAAGAATGTCAAAATAAAATTTATTAATAAAAAAAATAAATAAATATTACATATAAAGATACCTTAAATAGTTCAAGGAAAATGAAATTAAAAGGTGTTTACTGTGGAGGGAAACATTTTTGATATTGTTTATAAGTAAAGGTCCATCAAAAAGTTCATAGGAAATATGTATTAAGAAAAAAGTACAAATGGATTTCAAAAACTTTTGCACTAAAATCAACTCATCTTTTAACTACTTTTCTATGATCTTTTAAGTCTCCTTGTCTAAAAATCTAAGAATTTCAATCATGGATACAGACAAAAACATTCTTAGTTCAGTGAGTAACATCAAAATATACATACCAAGTGTTTGTTGCCTAGGATAAGTGAAAGACTGAGGTTTTATTTCATGCAGAAAAGAAGTAATTTACTAATAACTAATACTAACACCAATATAAAAAGCAGCTCCAACCAAAAGTCTCTTCTCTACTTGAGGAAACGTCATGTAATAAATGTGGTCATAAATAAGGAAAGCTTAAAACAGACAGGAAACAGTCAGCTTGGACTCCCATATTCCTAACTAGGTAGGACACAAAGCTTAGTTACTCCTCACTAAGGTATTGAAGATGTCTCTGCACACCCCTCCTAAAACTGTTCTGTTCTTCAATTGTTAACATATGGCTTATTTGAGGTATAAGTCTGTCTGGACTATCCTACATTTTGTGTAGTTCAGTAGAAATCATGCTTGAATACTTTAAGCTGCCAAATATATAAATCAAAATAGACATGAGACAGCTGAATAGTACCATATAACTATTTTAAGGTGTATAGCAGCCGGTTGTGTATAAACTGAGATGTCAATGAAGTAGTTACGGGATGTGGTATAGAACTTGCATTTTCTAACGTACTGGTCAATCAATACCATGTCAATTAACTTCATGATGTTGTAAATTGTTGTTGAAGTTGTATAGTGGCTTTTCATTGGAGGGGATGATATTCTGCCAGCCTTACTTTCAGATCAGGGATGGTTTCCCAATGAAACTGTTGAATTTATCTGGACAATAAGATGCTGGACTCTCTGCATGGTCCATGCCCGCAATGAAGGAATCATGACTGGTTATGATCTGTATTACTATAACAATGTGGAGGAATTCAATATGGATGGAGGGCTTGGGGGAATCCCAGAGCTTATGAAACTGTGTCATAAAATGAAATAAATGTAGTTAAAAAAAGAGAAGTACATGGTTCTACAATAAAGAAATAAATTTTTAAAAATGTGGTTGTACCATACCCATATCGTTAAAATCAATGAGGAATCTGAGATGTCTACCCTTGTAGACACTACTGGAATAGTGCTAGAAAAAGCTGAGACTTTCATCCTGGGAGAGGCTGAGACACCTCTTTCCTGACCCTTGTCCCTGCTGTGTTCTTGAGGATCAAGTGGAGAGCCTGGAATTTCATTCTCAACCAGCTGTAACGTGAACCACCACCATCTTAGGCGTCAACATGGCTAAGTGGGGAACATGGATTTTGACGCCGAGTGGCAGTAATAAGGCATCAATTCCTCCTTCCCTTGCTAACCTGTACCACAGAAATCAGCTATAACAGAGGTATAATTAAGATTCGTCTCATTTTATAAAAATGTCCAGACTTCATGGTGGGAATCTGGCCTATTGTTAACATATCAGTTAGAACACCTGTGCCCCATATTGGACGGTCTGGGTTTGGATCCTGGCTCTGCTTCCAATTACAGCTTCTTATTAGTGTGCACCCTGGGAGGCAGCGAGGGATGGCTTCTGTAGTTGGGTCAATTTCTACCAGGTGGGAGACCTGAATTGAATTCCATGCTCCTGGCTTTGGCCCGACCCAACCCCAGGTGCTGTGGGATTGGGGGTATGAATAGGGGTTCTTTGTCTCTCTGCTTCCCAAATAAAATTAAATTAAAAATGCCCAGTATTTGGTACTGACAATCACCCATAATACCAAGAGCCAGAGAAGTCTAAATATGACTTAAATAAGAGAATCAATAGATACCATGGGGCTGGGAGTAATGCAGGTAATCCTCCTGAGGTGCTGGCATCCTATAAAGATGCCTGTTCTAGTCCCAGCCTCTCCCTTTCCCATCCACCTTCCTGCTTCTGGCCTGGGAAAGCAGCAGAGAATGGCTCAATTCCTTGGGCCCCTGCAAGCATTTGGCAAACAGGAAGATCAGCTCAACTCTGACCCTTGTGGTTATTTGGCGAGTGAACCAACAGATGGAAGATCTCTTTCTCTGTCACTCATTCATGGTTAGAGGATGAAACACAGCTACAGACTGGAAAAAACCACGTATTGCAAGCCATGTATTTGACCAAGGACTGGGCTTTAACAGATATAAGGAATTTTCTGGATCGGTGTTGTGGTATAGTTAGTTGAGCCACTGCTTCCAATGTTGGTGTCCCAAATCAGACTGCAGGTTTGAGTTCTGGCTACTTCTCTCTGCCTCACATTTCTAGGAGGCAGAAGGTGAAGGTATAAGTATTTGGGTTCCTGTCACTCATGTGGGAGACCGGGATGGAGGTCTGGTCTCCTAACGTCGGCCTGGCCCAGTACTGGCTGCTGTGTTTATTTGAGGTTTAACCGGTGGATGGAAGATTGAGCTCTTAGTCACCCACCTTTCAAGGAAATGAATATAAAAAAATAAATATTAAAAAATTGCTAACTAGTAAAGGAAAAAAGCAATGCAATAAAAAATCAGTGAGTATTATAAAGAGATATTTAACACACGAGATTAAAAGATAGCATAGATGCATATGAAGGAGTGTTCAACATCTTTAGCCATTGGAAAAAATCTAGATTTAAAAAATACCAACATCTATCTGAATAGTATAAATAAAGTAAAAGTGACAATGATGTGCAGAAACTGGATCACTCATATATTGCTGATAAGAATGCAAAATGGTAAAGTTACCCTCAAAGGTTGTCATTTTTTTAAAAGACTAAATACGTAGCTACCATATGACCCGGTATTTATACTCCAAGGTATTTATTCTAGAGAAGTGAGACATATGTTCACACAAAAGCTGTACATAGATGTTTTCAGAAGTTACATTCATCACAGGTAGAATCTGCAAACAACTCATGTGGCCTTCAAAGGATTGATGGTTAAACAACAGGTGGTCCACCTATACTATGGAATACAACTCAGCATCTAGGAGGGATGAACTCCTGATCCATGAAATAACCTGGATGAATCCCCACAAAGCTGTGCTGGGTGAAAAAAGTCAATGCCAAAAGTTATGTACTATACAATTTCATTTTTAGTGAAATCATGTCATTCTTCACATTACAGGAATTATAGAAATAGAGGCTGGATTAAAGATTGCTTCACTTAATGCTGGTGGATAAGGTTGGCAGAAGCCTGGGAAATACCATATTTTCTCAATAAATATCCATCTATTCTCCTACATTACCCAATTCATGTGCAATGACATGAGGCTACATAGAGTTCTGAGCAATGGTTTATCAGATAAAGTGATGCATGTTATTTGCATTTAAGAATTAATGTGCAACTTTCCAGCAACTTCCCTTGTGCAGCAACTTTGGTGTCATATTCTCATAGGGTGGTGTCGTGAGATGGAATCTACTGGATTGCATGAATCACTGCATGAGACACAGATGTCTTGGAGAGCTGCCCAACCCACAGCGGACTGTAAGAAAGTGTTGCTGTGTTAAGCCACTGAGATTTCAAGGTTTATTTGTTACCACATCACAGTCTAGATCAGAATGACCAATGTAGAAATTAGTCTTGGAAATAAGTACTGAATTATCAAAAACTTAAAATATGTGTTACTGATTTGGCATTCCTGTAAAAAGACATCCCACTGGTTGGGAATAGAGCCTGCACTGAAAGAAACAGTTAAATCTGAACCATTAAATAATGGGAAGTCAGGCTGTGGTTTTGGTTAGAAAAGGCTAGCATATTTCAAAATCAGTACTTTTGAGATAGGAAAGTGGTGGGCTATTCAGATAGCTAATCGATGCAAAATACGATGCTTTTTACACAGTTTAAGAGACAATATTTGAAGAGTGATATGTATCTCTTCAGAAGTAAACCTGATTGACAGATATATTTAAAATAAATACATCTTAATTCCAAGATAACAGGATCTTTGTCTTAGAACTAAGACTCATAAAACTTTTTATGTGTTTGGTAAATGAAAAGAAAAATTTTACTACTACATAATGCAGGAGTAGTAAGGAGGAGCGAGGCTGACTTGTCCAGGTATCACTAACAGAGATAACAAATAGGCTGAGGACAGCTGAATCAAGTTGATATTAACCATGAATAAGATTATCAATTTGACTTTTAAGTAGATTTATTTACAGAAAAAGTAATTCAAACATTTCCTTGTCCAAGACTTAACAGAACGGAATCACTGAGAAGACTTGAGGTCTCTGAATGCATTTATGAATAATGTAAAATCAAACAGTCGTCAGTAGGAGTAGCCATGTGGCCTAGTGGTTAAGATGTCAGCATTCCACATCACAGTGGCTAAGATCAAGTCCAACCTCTCTTTCCCTCCATATATCATGTCATCTGCACACAGTGATAATCTGACTTCTTCATTTCCAATTTAAATTCCTTTAATTTCTTTTTTCTTGTCTAGCAGCTCTAGCAAGGATTTCCAATTCTATGTTGATTATCAGTGGTGAAAGTGGATATTGTTGTCTAGTTCCAGATCTCAGTGGGGAAGTTTCTAGCCATTCCCCATTCAGTATGGTGCTGGTTTGGGGCTTTTGTTGCACTGTATGATTGTGTGACTCAGGCTTTTCTCATAACATTTTATGAGAACTAACTTCCAAAGCTATGCCCCCACTGACTGAAGGGCCCCCCCTCCACATCCCAACAGCACTGTCCAAGGGTGAATCAAGAGCAAACTAAGGATTTCACAGGGGATCAATCGGGTGCACATTATTCTGAACACATTCTACTGGCCAAGAAGCAGGAAACCAATACAAGGGAGATTTAGACGGATGTGCCTATGGAGAAGAAAGACTGGTGAGAATAATTTCTGTCCTCCTACTCAGATGTAACCTAGACATTCCAATCTATACCAAACATATAATAAGATGCTCTCTTTCAGGCTTATCCTTCTACTCAGCTTGACACAGTTCTCTGTGATACTTTAAAAATATTTTCCAGGGAAATTAATGAAGTGGTCAAAGACATTTCAAGGAAAACCCTAAAACTGTTCAAGAAATACTTGAAGCCAGTGTTGACAAACTCGCTTGGGCTGAAACCAGTCTGTTACATTGTTAAACATAACATAAGCAAAAAATACTTCTATATTAATAACTAGGTGAAAAACAAAGTAATAATATTTCATGTTATATTAAATTATGCAAAATTCAAATTTGAGAATTTGAATCAGGCTGTGGACAGAAGATCTATGCCAATGTCCTCTCCCTTTCTCTCTCTGGTTTTCTAATAAATAACATCTAAAAACATATGCATATTTTTAAAATTCCATTATTTGTCTTCAATTATTGCTATTTTTTTAAACTGTGGGGTTTTAGTTTTTCTAAGGTTTTACTTAAAATAGGGAGAGGGATAAACACACATACAGATCCCCCATCTACTAGTTTACCACCCAAATGACCATAATGTTAGGCTCAGGAGCTGGGAATTCAATCCAACTCCTCCACATCAGTGCTAGGAGCCATCACCACTGCCTCCTGTGGTCTGTACTGGCATGACACTGGAGTTAGGAGCTACAGGTACTTATGGAAACAGGTATTCTGACGTGGAATGCAGGCATCTCGAAAAACAGGCTTAGTGCCCACAGCTGCCTTCAATTACTGCCATGAAGAAAATATCAAATAGATCTATGATTGAGTTTTCCCTATGACAAGTTCTTTTGGGTTAAAGAATGAAGCAATTACCTGGGATGAGGGATCAGAAAACTTAAAAAACTGGCTTCTGTTCCTACATGAAGTGTGTGTTCACTTCTCAATCTTACACATCAGGCTTTGGATTCGTTATGGTTCAGGTTGGTTCACTTTGTTCTTGTTTTTGAATTGTGTAGAATGATAGAACTTTTTTTTTTTTAAATAGAAAGCTAAACTAAATGCTCTAATTTTACTTCTCTTAGGGTAAAAAAAAATGTTAGATTCAGTTTCTATTGAGTATCCACAGGTATGTCTGTCATGGCTTTGTTTCTTTGCTTTTGTAGGTATAGTAAAGATGATGAATGTGTTGGTGATTTGGGGAGAAAAGGGCACATTTATTATTTGTTTTCTATATTGACTAAATCTGTCCTAATGAAACCTTAATATTACTAAAATTCAGAGATTTATTGTGGCGTTAGGACTTTGATTTTGATCATCTCTGCTTCTGATTCATCATGAAATCTACTTCCCAATCATCTATTTCTTCCCAAACACATACACACACTATTCCACTGTTGTTAAACACACATAGGACATTCTAATTTTTGTGCATATGTGATTACATCAGGCCACATACTTGTCTAACAGGAGAGTTACTGGATGTGGTGTGTCACCCTTGAGAAATGACTGGCAGACTACAAATTCAAAAGAGTTTATGGTCTTTTTAAATAAATTTTTAAAATTGAATTTATTTTGGATGTTACCATACAATATCTCAAAATTATATAAAATCCAAAGGTAAAATATGGGAAATGCTGGCAAATTGCTCAGAGTAGCTGTAATTATGCATTATAAATATTTGTGTGTGTGTGTGAAATAACTGACATTTTGTAAGGATCAAAATTACCACAGAGATTTGGCCAAGTTAGCATCAAGTGATTTCACACAATTATTGAACTTTTCTCTGTTGGAGATGTTCCCGGCCAAATCTGTCCTGTTTGGAAATTTCATGGCACTCCCTCATCTGCCACAGAATAGCACTGAAACTTGCTCATCCAGTGACTTGGACGTGAGTGGTCCCTTAAGTCTTTAGCCAAACGGTGTTCTGTTTCCTCTGAACAGGCCCTCCTCAGTCTTTGCCCTGAATTTTTGTTGTGTTTGTCAAACAGCTTTCTAAAGAAGCTTCTGTGATGGACTTTTCTAACCTCTCTGGTGTCTCAGATATGAACAATGCTTTCCAAAACACCTCATGGTGACAGATAATGCCTTTGTGATTTCATATATATTTTTAAGTCACATGAAGATTTTGAATAGAAAAATGTTTGTATGGTTGAAGATTTGGAAAATGTATTTTGTTTAAATTTAAATAGTCACTCCTGTCTACATTGGGCAGTCCAGCTCTTGATGCTCTTTTTTTTTTTTTAAATTCAGATTCTGTGATTAATAAAAAAACAACTGAATATAATATTCCATATACTCAGTTGCATTAATAACACACAACATTGTGTTTGGCACAAAATAGATTCTCAAATGTTCTTATTTAATGTATGATTCAGTACACGGAGGAAATATGAGTATATCAGTTAAATTTTGGTCACTATAGCAGATACCTGAGAGGAATTACTGATGAAGGAATATTTGGGTTCTTGGTTTTGAAGGATCACAACGCAGAATGTGATGACCCTATTGGATGAATGCTTTATGATGGCTCAGCAGAAGAAACACATGTAGAGGAGTGAGAGCCTAGGAGAAGGACCCCAGTCTATCATCTGGGTGGTCTCTTTTGGTGGCAGCATAACCATGATTCAGTCACAGGGCACCACCCTAACAACCTGGCACAATAGGATCGCTCTCCACGGCCCACCTTCAGAGACCATAACTGGACTAATTTCCATATCTAACCCATTAACTCAAAACTGAGGATCAAGCCCCTAACACATAGGCCTTTGGGAGACGTCTAAACTGTTGTCCAAATCTAACAAGGAGCCTTGATGATAAAGATAACATTCATTTAGAGAAGAAAAGAAGGGTCTTCCGTATCCTGTTCTTTCAGAACATCAAATGAATTCATTTGAAAAGTGCCTGGTAATGCAGCTGGGAAAATAGCAGAAGATATCACAAGGGCTTGGGTCCCTGCACCAACATGGCAGATCCAGAAGAAACTTCTGCTTTTTGACTTTGGTCTGGTCTAGGCCTGGCTGTCATGGTCATTTGGGATGTGAACCAGAGAATGGAAGATCGTGTTCTCGCTCTCCTTCAAATAAATGAGTAAATCTTTTAAAAAGAAATATATACAATAATCTGAACCACGAATCTCAAAAGTAGAAAGTTGTTAATTTTCTCCAAATTAGGAAGTTGGAACGGGAGCAAAATCCTATCAGCTATTAGCAGAATTAAAAAAGAATAAATTTCCATTTCATTTGGATAACATGAATTTCCATGTAATTTTGATAATATTATCAAAGCAGGGACTTTGCCATACAAAATATCTAGAATGGTTTTTAAACTATAGAAACACAACATTAGTAAATATTGTTTTGGTACAGGCTACAGCACAAAACAATTGAAATCAGTAGGGGATATGAATTTTTTTAAGACTATCCTGCTACAAATAATTACTCATAAGTAAAATAATGAAAATTGAATCTCTGTCTCACTTCACAAATCCGGGCTGGATTAAATACCTGCATACAAAAAGACAATATTACCTCGAAGTAGGGAAGAATTTTTAAGATAAAATACAAAAAGCAAAAACATCATTTTAAGAATAACAGATTCCGGGCCTGGCGCGATGGCGCAGTGGTTAAGGTCCTTGCCTTGCATGCCTGGGATCCCATATGGGCGCCGGTTCTAATCTCGGCAGCTCCGCTTCCCATCCAGCTCCCCGCTTGTGGCCTGGGGAAAGCAGTTGAGGATGGCCCAAAGCTTTGGGACCCTGCACCTGCGTGGGAGACCTGGAGGAGGCTCCTGGCTTCAGATCGGCATAGCATTGACTGTTGTGCTCACTTGGGGAGTGAATCATCGGATGGAAGTTCTTCTTCTCTGTCTCTCCTCTCTGTATATCTGCCTTTCCAATAAAAATAAAATAAATCTTAAAAAAAAAACCAAGAATAACAGATTCCACAAATTTTGTTAGGATGTACACTGGCCAGAAAATATATTTTCAAATATATACCAAAAGATTATCATTCAGAACATATGAAGAATATCTGAAATCAATGTAAACATAAACATCCATGGCTTCATGGTTTCTGTAGCTTTGCTCTTCATAGTTGCACATATTCATGGCTTCAGTTACCTGAGGCCAAACATTTCTCAAAAGCATTGAGATGAGGGCGATGTTTGGAGTAAGTAATGAAGACACCCTAGGTCAGAGGACCAGGGTTTGGTTAGATGCTATATTCTAGTCTCCCGTGATGCACATGCTGGGAGGCAGGAGTGAGAGCTGAAGTATTTGAGTCTCTGCTACCTATGTGGCAGACAAAGATTGAGTTCCCAAAGATTCAGCTGATCTAGGCACAACTGACATACGCATTCGGGGAAGATCTCCTTGTCTATTTTGCAAATGAAAAACATACATTAAAAGGAAAATTTCAGAAATAAGCAATTCAAACGTTTCATATCATGTGCCCTTTTGATTAGCCTGATTAAATCTCATGCTGACTCACTCTGCCCCAGCTGGGACATGAATTATCACTTTGTCCAGTGTATCTATAATGTACACTGTATGCAGTTATTAGTCATTTAGTAACCATCTTGATTATCAGATCGACTGTCACAGTATCACAGTGCTTATGCTCAAGTAACCTTTTTATAATATATTTTTTGAAAGGCAGATTTACAGAGACAGAAGAGCAGAAAGACACACACACACACGGAATCATTCATCAGTTCACTCCTGAAATGGTTAAAACAGCTAAAGTAGAGCCAATCTGAAGCCAGGAGCCAGGAGCTTCTTCCAGGTCTGCCATGTGGGTGCAGGGTCACAATGACCTGGGCCATTCTTTGCTGAGGGAATGGGATCGGAAGTAGAGCAACCAGGACTCAAACTGATACCCAAATAGGAATGCCAGTGCTAAAGACAGAGGTTTAACCGTTATGCTATGGTGCCTGCTCTCCAAGCAACCTTTGTTGTAGTAGTTATGATGGATACAATGAAGTTAATAAAATCTGTGGTAAGAATGACTGTTCTCCCCACAAAACTGTGAAAGAGAAAAATCAGCTCCAGTTAGTTTTGCTGTAGTCCCTCAAACTGCAAAGATTACAACAACCACAAGAATGGATCAGGCTAAGAAGGTAAGTTTATGGGTGGTAGGCATGAAAAGAAAGTGTGTTCTGATTGCTGGCAACATGTTGCACCAAAGAGAACAGGGCTTGATCCCACTCAAGATCTCAAGCACTGACTGGGGTCTTGGAACATATCCTGCAAATACGGGGCAACAAGAGCATGAAGAGGATTAGACCGTTCTCAGCTGAGAAAATGTGAATGGCAAGGAAGCATTTTAAAGCAAGCTGAGTTCACAGGCAATGAGGACAGTGCAAACTAAAATCCATTTCATGCCTCCCAGATTTTCAAAGAATTAAAGAATCTTGATGATATCAAGAGTTTGGACAGAGGGAGAACTAGGCATTTTCACACATTACTGTTGGGCATGTAGATAGTCTGCTTTGCAGTGTGTAGGTAAAGGTGTGGTGTGCACTGTCTGCCCTTCGTTAAGCAATTCTAGAAATACACAAACAAGCCTTTTTCCTATGTGTGTACACAGGGGCATGTACAGAAGTGGTCCTATCATCACAGATATAATGGAAAATGGGAACAAATTAAATATCCATTAATGAAAAAATGGGTTTTAAGAAATTGTACATAATAGAAGATCATGTGATATCACACAAATCAATATGTGTACATCTCAACGACAGCAAACATTACTTAAGAATAGCATGAGAAAACGTTACTTGAGATAAAACTTGAAGATTTAAAACAATCATACATTACTTACTGTCCCTGCTGCTATAATGCAATGCCACAGATGGTGGAGTTTACAAAGGACAGAAATTCGCTCCTCCCATTTCTGATGGCTGGAAAGTCCAAGCTGAAGGCACTGGCATTTCCTCTCTGCTTCTAGGATGGCAGCTTTATGTTGTCCTCAAATGTTATAAGGGCAACAAGGGCAGTGTACTCACAAAGGGTCTGTCCAGCCCTCTTGCAAAGGTCATCATTACTTAGTTACCTCCTTAAGGGACCCACATCTTAGTAACACATCAGATCTTCTAGTGTAATTTTAAGGGAACACTTATATAGTCAAACCATAGCATTTATGTTTGTGGTAATGGTGCAAATGCCCGCTTATGCATGACAAACATACAATTCGGAATAGGGGTTCCTCTGAAGGATACTGGGGTTAGGCCTCAAACAAATCTGCCATGTTTTCTTCCCTCAAAGAAACTGAAATAGGGGTTGGTGTGCAGTGCAACAGATTATGCTACTGCTGTTATGCCTGAATCCCATATCAGAGTTTGAGTCCCAGCTGCCTTGCCTCAGAATCAGCTCCTTGCTAACTCTCCTGGTGAAGCAAAAGATGGCCCAGGTATCTGGCTTCCTGACCAGGATGGAGTTCTGGGCTTCTAGTTTTGGCTTGGTCCAGACCTGGTCATTGCAGCTATTTCGAAACTGCAATGTAGTTGGAAGCCATTTCTCTTTGTCAACTCTTCCATTATAGTACACAAAATAAATTTTCAAATTCTTGAAATTTTATAGAAGAACATATACAAGTATACTTTTTATATATTTGATATATTTTCACATACAGTATTACTACTGTCAAATTTAAAAATTTCCAACTAGTAATTTAGTAGTTAATGTGATAGATTTTTTTTTTTTATAAATTACATTGCATTATGTTAGTTTTTTTAGGCACTGGGATTCCTCTCACCCCTTCCCACACCCTCCCCCCATGGTGGATTCCTCCACCTTGTTGCATTACCACAGTTCAAACTCAGTTGAGATTCTTTCATTGGAAGTATTTACCAAGCATAAAGTCCAGCATCTTATTGTCCAGATAAGTTCAACGGTTTCCTGGGGAGACCATCTCTGGTCTGAAGGTAGAGCTGGCAAAGTATCATCCCAATCAATTAAAAGCCCCAACATAACATGAGCAACAATTTACAACGTTATAGAATTAATTGACATGATATTGAATAACCAATATGTCAAAAAAAAAATGCAGGTTTTTAACCTCATCCTGTGACTTCTTTGTTGACATATCAATTTTGGTGTATATACAACCAGGTTCTATACACCCTAAAATGGCTATAGATTACTATTCAGCTGTCTCGTGTCTATTTTAATTTTAGTATTTAGCAATTTATAGTGTTGAAGCATGATTTTGCTGAGCCTGGTTGTTTTTCAGGTGGTCTGAACTGGCTTACAACTCTTACAAGACATGTGTCAACAGTTTAGGTGCAGAACATTTTTTAGGAGGGGTGTGCAGAGAAATCCTAAATACCCCAGTGAGGAGTAATCTTTGTGTCCCACCTAGTGAGGCTTGAGTGAATCCAATGTGATAGATTTTTGCCTATCCCTCTCAAAGGTGTTAATTTATAGAAATCCATTCTGTGCTTGGAGAGCAGCGTAGGACGAAAATTTGCCAGGATTCCCAAATCAATTTCAGTAGTTTGACCCCGAGTTCTGGGCATATAGCTTAGAGCGCAATAGGGAGAGGAGGGATGTGACATATGCATTGCAACGGGGAGGTGACTAAAGATGATTTAACTCATGAGTAAGTTCTTACATCTAAGGTGCAGCACAGGAACTCTAATTAATAATGTTATATTGTACACTTGAAATTTGCTGAGAGGGTAGCTCTTAAGTGTTCTCATCACACACCTAAATGGTAGCTACATGAGGTGATGTTTGTGTTAATGGCCTTCATGGTGCTAATCATTTCACAATATATACATACTCATAAAATTTTATTTGTCAATTATGCATCATAAAACTAAGAGAGAGAGGAAAAAAAAAGAATCTGCAAGATGACAGAGTTAGGTTGAAATGGTAAAAAAAAAAAAGAGAGAGAGAGAGAGAGAAAATATTTGACTCTAAAATTTTCTAAAATGTAAAGCTCAGATCTATATTATTCCAACAATGAAGTTAAGACATTTGAAAATGACACAATGACAAAGTTGTAGTTCTGCCCTGTGATACAAAGTTCAGAAAGAGTATACTTGCTTTTTAGGAAGACATGGAGTGCTAGGCAGAGTACAAAGTGAATTACATTTTAAATGGATAAGTAATACTTTAATATTCCTACACAGGTAAGAAAAATGATATCTCCCTGTCCAATGTCACCTAGACTTGAATGATACAGCCAGCGTTCAAGTATGGACTGGTTAATTACAAGTGGATACTCTTTCATTATTCCAAAAGACAACAAGAGTATTGTGAATAAATAAATATATTTGAATTTTTTGGATGGCCCAGTCCTGTATCTTTCAAGGGGTATTTTTATGCCTCATATTATCTGAATTCATTCCATTAAAAGCAAAATAAAACTTACTTTTAAGACACACTGGGAATAACTGCACTTCTCCATTCTTGAACTAGCTGTCTAGTATGGGAGAACTTCTATTAAGTGAGTAGAACAGCATCGGTGGTGTATGGGTGTCTTCTACATTTTTCATTCAATAATAGATACATTCCTTGTTCCATTTGCCAGAACTCTCAAATACTAAATTAAAGGAAATAAAAAGAATGGTTTCTTTTTTCCTTATAGTTCGTTGGCCTATCAATAATTGTAGCTAGGCATACACTCTTATTCAAAATGACTTTTACATAGGACTGTTTCAAATCTAAACTAGTTACTCAATTTATCAAATATGGGAGCCATGAGAGAAGATAAGGAGAAGAAAAACACTTGTACCCAAGAGTGTGTACACTTTAATGCGCTATCCAGAACCATTCCCATTGTATCATTTAGCCTTACTCATTTTACAAAAGTCAGATTGGAAAAAAAAATCAACAAGCTTATTTCCTTACTACTGATCACTTAAAAAATTATGTTGACATAAAATTATTCTATTCTCAGAGGAATTCTCCTCCTCTCCAAGATTAATTTTCATTTTTCCTCAGATGTATTTTTTGCATAAACCCAAGCAAAACAACATTGTAGATGCTCATGGAAAATTCTCTTTTTCCCTCTGCAAATATTATGCTGAAATCTGTCATTCACTCTATGTCCCAAATCAACAAATGGTAAATATTTCAATATAGTTGTCTGGTATGTTTTGGTATCTCCCTCTCTAAATTCTCTCTCTCTCTCTCTCTTTTAAATATGCCCTTCACTTAACTAAAGTTATCTGCAAAAGAACTAAAAGAAGTCTGGTAAAATAAACTAAAAGTGACTTTGTTCTCCTTTATTGTCTCAGACAAGGACCCTTTGTACTTACAAGGATGCTGTGAAAAACGTCTTTGTGTTCTATCAATAATACATTGAGGTTCAGTTTATCTTATTTTATGTTGTTTTTGCCTCAGCTTGGCAAACAAGACTCTCACGACTTTCTCATTCTAATCAAACTGGAGAATGCTAATAAAACAAATCCAAACTAATAAAGCCCATTTCCTTCATATTAATCCTCTTAAAGTTATCAGGGATTCACATCCCTAGATAATACAATCAGACATAAAGTAGGAAGATAAAATATGGATAAAGAGACTATTAACATACATGAGTATTAAGACAAAAGCATAATGATAAAGGCTGTTCTGAACTTGATGGTTATTTAAGGCATGTTGGGTGGAGACTTCATTCTATGGGAATTCATCGAAAATTGTTGAACTCCAACAACCTCTGAACAGTATTATTTAAAAGCACTGATGGAAATCACATCACTTTATTTTTACAGGAATTCACATGTTTTGAAAAAGATTTCAGCTTGCAAACCACAAATTCGATAATTGTTTTCCTAAGAGTTCAGGAAGACTGAGATACTCTAGAGACATTTTGCTTTTCACAAAGAAGAATTTCCTCTCAAATCTAGTTTAGTTTAATTATAGCAGTCAGGGTGTGATTTCTGTTTATATCCCTCCGGTTGAATCTGCTCTGGCTGGGTTTGGGTCAGAGCTATTTCTAGGAAATGCCTGCTACTTTTTCTCAAGCTGAAACCTTTTTTCCCCCTATTTTTCTGGCTTGAAAGCCTTACTACACACCATGACAGGTGGTCCACGTGCACAGCCATACCAAGGCATGTGGACACAATAGCTGATGCAGTTAGTCCTAAAGGAGGTGGTGAATAGACCGAGTCAATGATTAAAACCACTCTATCAGTTAAGACTCCTCAGTTCAAGAAACACAAATCATGCTTGCTTTGAGCAAAACCAATCAACCAAGCACATGGAAAGGCAGAAAAAAACAAGCACAATAAGGATATTTCAGAGACGTTTCCTGGATTCCTGAGTGAGAAATCTGTGAGGCCCCAAAGTATGATACTCAGGAAACTCAAGGCACTTTACTTGGGAGTAATGAGCAGAAATGCTTTTGCTCAAACATTCTTTCCTGATTTCTTCTTCAAAGCAGAAATTAGCTTGTAGGCCTGGTCACAGGCTGGCTGACAAGGACCAACCTTGAAAGGAGTCAGTGTGTGACTGGCTAGGGACTGCAGCAAGCATTAAAGGGATGAGATTTTTCTTTTCCCCTTCTCTTGCATGAACTCCAGAGTTATTCTTCCATTCTGTGGGATGGTCATGATGAAGGAAAGAAATGAGCCTAGAGAGGCATGCTACAATTTACTAAAATGCAAGGGCCTGAGTTTTTTACCCATGCAAACACACACACACACACACACACACACACACACACACACACACACACACACACACACACACATTTTCCTTTGCAAGCTTATCGCATTTTGTAAGATTTTTCTGTAAATATCCACCTATTTTGTATGTGTATTAGTCTGATGTTTGCCTTTCCTCAAGACCGTATGTTCCTTAAAGACAGTGACTTGGTACATTATGCTGTTTAGTGACAAATGAAATCAAGACCCTCATGCACATTGTGGGGGAGAAGGTGGACTGTGAAGGCTGACTACAGGGTGTAACCTCAGCCTTGCCATCTGCTGGCTGTGAGAGCTCAGGTAAACTGTGCAACCGACGCCTCACTTCCTCATTGACGGAACAGATACTATCTATATTATTAAAGATGCTATCAGCATGGACATGATTTACATATAAAGCACTAGAAACAGTGCCAGCCATAGTATATTATATAAATGTTTGTCAAATAAATAACAGGCCTTTAGACAGTTCTTAAAATAATGTTTAATAGGTTATAAAGAGAACGGAATGAGAGAGGCATTCATACTTTATAAAGACGCGAGGCCTACTTCATGGCCTTGTATTTTGTCTCTAGATGTCCATCAGTGTGTTCTCTGAAAACAGAGATAAGTAAACATTTTATTCTGGTATATTCTTCAATTATACCATAAATGTTATCCCCATGTCATTAGTCTAAAAATGAAAAATTTTGAATAGTTTGTGCTTTCTAGCACATGGATAGTGGGTTTTTAAAAATGATTTCAAGAGTTCTGGATATATAGACTGCTTATGATTTTTCGTATTGTAATGATACAGTGATCAGCGTTCTCCAAAGAGAAAAAGGTACTTTCACTGAGAATACTATGAAGTAAGAAGAGAAGAAGTGCCCTGAAGATGCCAAATACTAGCCTTAACATCCATCAAGAAACCCAAGGAATATTTATTCTGGTTTCTGACATGCCCATAAAATTTCAGAGGGCCACATTTAATTGTTTAACCTTCCTAATTTTTCAAAGTATTCAAAAATATTGAAAATAAGTTCATAGTGGCAGGGGCACCAGGTCTGATCAAGAAATATGTGTTGAATGATTGATACCTATTTTCTTTCTCTGTTTAAATTATTGGAGTTGAATCCATAAAGCAAGCTCCAGAGAGAGCAATTGGAAGATCACATATTGGGGCAATGCTGAAAGATATTCAAAGAATAAAAGGAAAAATGCATGAGTGAGAAATTTCACTTTTCAACAAATGCTTAATAATCAGGAGATTTGAGTTATTAGTTTAATGACTACTTAAGAATCAATTCTCTTTTAGAGTCAAGAATTTTGAAGTGAAAGCTTATACAATCTTTCGATATTTTGTCACAAGGAAAATCCAAAGGTACAAAAAGTTTAAATAACTTTCCCAAGGGTTCATTTGGAAGAAGGCCAAAACTCTGCTCAGTTTTACCATGCCATTGCTGCCCTGGCCTCTCCTCCAATCCCCCTGCCCTCAGTCTGAATCACTCTCTTCCCATGAAGGGTTCTGTGCCGTGCCATACTTAGTTAGGGCAAAGTAGATCCCATGCTTCAGGTGAGTCCTTCCAGTTGCCAGGCAAGCAGAATGAAACTCCTTGTCCATACGCTTGGTCAACTGTCAACTCTTTACCTTCACCCCTTCCTTACTCTTGCTTGCTGTTGAGAAAAACAGAATCACCAAGAAGACACATTTTCAGTCCCCCACTCACCTAAGCAGTTGTCTGCCAGCTCTGTGCCCACCTACTATGCCAACTGTCTGTCACTTGGTTAAATATTTTTTTCTTATCCAAAGCTACCCTTTTACCAGTACTGTATCCCCCACTATCCATTCTCACTCATTTAAAGGCATTGCTCCATCAATACCACCATCTTTCTCTCATGTCATCAATTTTTCCTTTCTCCTGGATCAGGCTCATCCATAGATAAACACATGCCAAGTTACTCTATTCTTTCTTCCAAATATGTTTCTTTTGACTACATTACCCTGCTGATTACTGTCCTCTGTCTTTGCTCTCCACCCACAAAAGGTTTTTTAAAGAGTTTCCATATTTGCTCTTTTGGATTCAGAGATAGATATATAGATAGATTGATTGATTTTAAAAAGAGATTCCTTTTATTTGAAAGGCACAGTTACAGAGAGGAGAAACACACACACACACACACACACAGATCTTCCATTCTCTGGTCCAATTCCCAAATGACCACAATGACCAGAGCAGAGCTGATCCGAAGCCAGGAGCCAGGAACTTCATCTGCATCTCTCATGTGAGTGCAGGAGTCCAAGGACTTGAGCTGTCTTTTGCTGCTTTCGCAGGCCATAAGCAGGGAGCTAGAAAGGAGGTAGGGCAGCTGGAACACTAACTGGTTTTCATTTGAGATGCCACTGCCACAGAAAGGCTTAACCTACCCCATCATTGCACAGGTCCCTATTACTCTCTTTTAAACTAATTCCAGTTTAAATCTGTCAAACAAATCTGGTTTGCTATCTGCCACCCATCAGAATTGCTCAGACAGATGCTACTCAGTCTCACTCAGTTCATGTCATGTTTAGCAGCTTTTGCTACATGTGATCATTGACTCCTTTTTTGCTATACTTCTCCACTTGGCTTCTGGAACATGATATTTTATTGATTTCCCTCTAACAGTATCTTTTTATCAAACACTTCCTGTTTGCTTTCCTTTTCTCCCTAGTCCCTTAATGCTCGAGTGCCCCAGGGCTTAGCCCTTGGTTCTCTGATTTCCATAGCACCTGCTTCCCAAGACAGGAAGTAGCAGACTCCTTTTCTGAACTTTAGCTTCTTAAAAGGAGTAGTCAATTTCCATTTCCATTTAGGTGTCTAATAACATGTCAACATCAACATAATCAATACTGAAGTCTGAGACCAGTTACTTTTTCTATCACCAAAGCTATCCTACCTCCAAATCCCTCACTTCATGGTAATACTATGCTTCTATTTTCTTGTAATTACTAACTTCCTTCTTGGGCATCCTATGCCCTACCCAGTGGGAACTCAAACTGGTTTGATTTGCAAAATACACACAGAATTTGTGTCCCATCTCCTTTGCCACCCCTCTAATACTGGTTCAAGCCACCATCATGTCTTGTCTTAGCTTTTCTTTAATAACATTTGTAATTTACATCAGAGTCAAGGCTTAATGGTTGTACTAAATAAAATGTGCAACAAATAAAAAAAAAACTAAAAAGGTCATAGACCAACAGGAAAAGAGTCTTGCAGAAGCTTTCCACCTGTTCTTTCAGCCTCTATACTAGTCCCGGAGGATGCCCTTACATTACAATAGCTAGGAAGGTTCTTTAGGAATGTTGGTCAGATCCTGCCACCCTTGTGCTCAAAATTTGCTCTACATTTCATGCCAGGCAACACTGAATTTTCATTTTGGCTACAAAGCCTTACATCTGAGACTTTTCCGCATTCACCTGGCTCTAGCCACCCTGACTTTCTTATTGTTCCTGAAACACACTATGCCTGCTTCTGCCAGATGGCTTTTTGCATGGGTTTTTCCTCACCTGCTTTTCCATTCTCCTAGGCAACTGCTTGGCTACCTTCCCACCATCTGTTCACAACCTCTCAATGGGGTCTACCTCACCACCCTACTAGTGTTATAATATGCCCCCTACAACTCCTGGTCTCTGGTTCTCTCAATCCCTCCAACCCCCCGATGTGTTATTTTGTGTATTACAGCAGTTAATGATCTCAATCATGAAATACAACTTGGTAATCCTCACTAGTTATTGTGCAACTCTACCTGTAGAGTGTAAGGGCTACAAAACAGAGATCTCTATTCATTTACCGTTGAATTCTATCACCTTAAACATGGGCTAGCACATAGTAAGAGTCAGTAAGTATTTGAGGAACGGACCCATGAAGGGATGGATATACATTCTTTTTTCAGGACCTTTGAACTGACTCACCATCACATGTCAGTTCTTTCTGTTCACACAGGGTTCAACAACCTCAGTAGTTCTTTCCTAATAACACAGTGTCAAAAAAGTCAACCAGTTACTCGCTGTCACTTACTCAGTTTTCATAGTTCTTATCAGCATTTACTATTTTCTATTTTAAAAAGATTTGTTTATGCTACATTTACATGTTCTATTATGTATCTGAAAGGGTGAGGCAGAGGGAGTATGGAGGGAGGAAAGTCATCTACCGGTGCACTGCACTGTTCGTCCAGGCCAAAGCCTGGAGCCAGGAGCTTCTTTCAGGTCTTCCCTGTGAGTGCAGGGGCCCAAGCACTTGAGCCATCCCCCACTGCTTTCCCAGCCACATTAACAGAGTTAATGGAAGTGGAACAGCTGGGACGAGGACCCATATGGATGCCAGCTCTGCAGATGGCAGTTTCACCCACTACTCTACTACACCAGTGCTCTGTATTATTACTTGTTTTTAATACATTCTCCTGCCCCACTAATGCTTACTCATCTTTGAATCCCTAGGACTTACAACATTCCTTTGCATACATTATGTACACATTTGTTTCAAGAAGAAATATCACAGAGCTAGCGTATGTATTAACTAGAAGGCATTATGTAATTTATGCATTAATATCAGCATCCAATGGAGGACCCTTTTTCCATTATAGGTCACAGTTCCCTCAGAGGTATTCTGTCAACTTAGAAACCAGAAGAAAGCTAAACAAGAGGATAAAATGCAACACTTGTACTTTCAGTAGTCTGTAGCCATCATGATTTATCTAACTTAGTCATGATCTAGCTTTTAGACAAGTGACTCAGATCCACGGAGGGCTGCAAATCTTGCACTGTGCTACTCTCCCATTTCGTAGGGTGTCTACACCACTAACGTGTAAATCTTTCCCTTGCTTGACATTTCCATTGCTGTTTATAAATGTTCTTGTCTATACTGAACAAACATCTACAGGATCTTAACCTACTGGTGTTTAATCCATGTTTCCAGGCCTATAAACTTAGGTAGTAAAAGAGTACTTTTTAAAAAAAAAAAAATCCAAGCATTAAAGCTGCAAAAGAATTTCATGTTTGCTCGCATTCTTCATAGAGTTGTTATGAGACAACTGCTCATACTGGAACTGTGCGTGCAACATGATGAATGCTGGAAGCTTGATGAGTATCAATAAATGCCCAGCGCTTATGAACCCAAAGGAGGCTCATATCAACCTATCAAGATAATAAAAGCAGGACATAGCTTCAATTTGATAAAAGCACGTTCTTGGATTAAAGATATGGATTTCACTACTTCCCAGTACTTCCTAACTACATAACAAAGTTGTGAGTTTTTTGGACTGCTGAAAATGTGATCTGCCATAGGGTGGTTTGGTTAACTTAGCAAAGTCTTGGGGATTTCCGCTGAGTCATCTAAAGGCACTATCAGGCAGATGCTACTGATAGAAACCTCCCATCCTTCCTCTCAAGTTAGAAGGATAACTGGTTGAATGGAAGACATGGATGCTGCTCTCTGTGGCCCCTGTTGGCTTAACTTTCCCCAGGACCCTCCAGTATGTTCCCCATACTGTTCCATTTTCTCTTCCTAGAGTTGTCCCAGGTCTGTCACTCTCATTTCTGACAACCCTATGTTCTGTCTCTCCTTAGTCTTTAATTTCCTCCTCTAATTTTCTCTAGAAATTTATCAGGCAAAACAGTATGTATGCAAATAAAATTGGAGGTCCTCCCTGCAGGCAAGTTCTACTTGTGATAATACATGCTAAAATGCCTAAATTTGGAGCAGTGGGTAGGAGGTATGGCAATGTTTTTGAGCTTCGGAAGAGCTAAAAGGAAGAGAATCTTCATGTGACAAGGGGAAGGCTTCATTAAGGTAGGTGGTGGTGGGGGCACTTCCCCCTGGACCTTGTGGGAGAAAAGAAAGAGTTACATCCCTAGAGCACTGGTCAGTATGAGGGTTTCAGGCCAAACTGCTTTAAGACATTAGAAGGGGAGCAGCAGCTATAACGTGAGCAACTTGGTTTTAGAGAAGGATATATATATATTTTAATAAAAGCCATTTAAACAAGTCAATCATGTATTCCATGACTGGAACACTTGGGAAGACTAGAGCTTGCTCCCGTGGTGAACAGCCCTCATTACTGCTTGTTACACCAAAAACTGCTAGAGTGGAACACTCCAGGACATGCAGGGAAGTGATTTAAGCACGTGTGGCAGATAGTCACGGCTTGTCAACCAGAATTGTATCCCTCTTCATTTGATAACAGATCTGCATTTTACAGTTAAGCAATCACCATTCCTCTACCATCAGTCCAAGAAGATTTCACCTCCTTATGAACTGCCATGGGATCAAGTCTGACTTAAGTACTATAATCCTCACAGGGAAGACCACAGGCAAAATTCCATGTGTCGTACCTGTCCAATGAAACCCAGGCCTGGGGGCTTTGTCAGGGCCAGGAAAAGGAGGAATTCTCCTTTCCACTGGTTATAATGCTGGAAGCTGGAAACCTATGGAACTTGCCTTGACAGAAGCCAACACAAAGGCAGGGAAGGGAGGAGAGGAGAGGGAGATGAGCAAAGAGGAAGCAAGATCAGAAGAAATTGTTCTCTCACCTGAATCCAGTTTTATTTTTGTGCTTTTATGTCAAAATTAGTCAATGAACCCCCCTACTGCTGAAGATAGCCTGAGTTAGGTTTGTCATTTGCAACCAGAACAGTGTGAAAAATAATCAATAATAGTTGGCACCTAGTGCTTATCATGTATGAGTCACACTAACTCTACATACTAACTCATATAATCCTCTCCATATACAATGGAGTTGATGCAATTATATCTCCAATGTATAGGTGGGAAAACCATATGATACTGAGTCGATGGTGGATTTAGAATTAAATCCAAGCAATGTATCTAGAATTGGTGCCTCTCTCCCCTATGTCTCGCTAGTTTCACTGCGAAGGAGGAAACTGGTTATTTCCCAAAGGACTAGTCTAGGCCCAACTCCAGGCTCTTAAGTTGCTAAAATGTAACCTTTTTTCAGCCTGAGTGCTAAGCATGTGTTTGGTTCATGATTATGCAGTCAAGATGGATGCTAAACTGAGATACAGGGAAAGATTCTTTGAAGAGAATAGTACTTGCCTCCAAGATAAAAAATAAATCTCCAGAGCACAACAAACAACAACAGAAGACCTACATAACAGTATGGACACACACTTTTATACATGAACAGGACTGTTCCGAGCCTGACGGAAGAAATCAATGCCCTTACACCTACATAATGGATCACAATTCACTTTTTAAAAAGACGGTTTTATTTTCGGTCTCTCATGATAGCTTTAAGTCATAAATGCAACTGTTTTTGTGAAATCCGTCTTGAGGTCTCATACAGGTTCCAACTATGCCTTCTGTGTTTCTGGAAAGTTCTATCCATTGGCTGCCTCTGCTCTGTGGATTCTAGGCACGGCTTTCTTCTTTTCCAGTGTCTCCTCTCTCCCTCCTCCCCCCTTCCAGCCTCAGCTCCTTTCAGATGTCCGTTCTGATCAGATGGACAAGTCAGGCTTTGCCCAATTAGTCCACTTTAAGTAGCTTACCCTGTACTTTATTAAAAGCAAAATCCACATTGGGTTGACAAGATTAGAGGAAAATATAAAAATAAATTACTGTATTAAAATTAATTAAATGAAAAGCTGTATCTAATACCAGGAAATGATGGACTTCACGGGAGCAGTGAAGCCCTTAGTCCAACAAATGATTTTTTAAAAATCCTAAAAACTCTGAACTCGGGGCTGAATTAAATAGTCTACACTGAATGCAAAAGCAAAAAGATGTTAATTTTGGCTTTTTACACAAAATGAATAAAAAGTTCATTCTGCTCTTTGCTCTACAGGAACATTCTTTTGATTGCAACACCATTCCTCAGGCTGCTTGTTATAAATAACACCACACAGCACTGGGAGAACAACTTTGGTTCAAAGATCTAAAATTTTGAAAACATGCACATGTGTGCATTGATAATTGTTTTGAGGGACAAATAAGGCTTTATAGGTTTTCTATCTATCTATCTATCTATCTATCTATCTATCTATCTATCTATCTATCTATCTATCTATCTTTCCATCTTTCTATCTCAGGCAGATCGATGGAGGAGGGGGAGAAAGGGAGATAGTTACTTCACCTACCAGCTTCTCCCCCAATGGCTTCAACAGCCAAGTCTGCACCAGGCCTAAACCTGGAACTACACAGGAACTACATTCTGGTTTCCCACCTTGGTGGCAGGGACCCAAACACCTGGGTCCACCTCTGCTGCCTTCTGAGGCACATCAGCGGAAAACTAGACAGGAATAGCTAGGGCCTTGAGATCTGCACTCTGAAATGTAATGCTGGAGGTGTTGCAGGCAGTGGCTTAACATGATGTGCCACTACTGTCTAAAGACTACAGCTTTAATGATTCTAATGCTTACTCAGCAACTATCAGAGGGTCAGGTTCACTAGCAAATGATGGTTGTACCAAAAAGATGAGGGAACAAGAAACAAATGAAGTGACCAGATTTAGAATTTGACAAAAAAAAAAAAATCTGTCACATGCACTGAGTGTTTTTATATTCTGATACCAATTATTATTATTTTAAAAAGAGTTGTTTAGTTATCTCAAAGTCAGATTGAGAGAGAGAGAGACAGAGGGAGAGAGAGAGAGAGAAAGGAAAGACAGAGAGAGGCTTCAGTCTGCTGGTTCACTCCCCCAGAAGGCTGCAACGGCCAACAGCAGGCCAGGCCAAAACCAGGAATCAGGAATTTCATCCAGGTCTCACACATGGGTGACAGGGGCACAAACACTTGAGCCATCATCCACTACTTTTTCCATTGGATGATTTTCAGTTCATTTTCTGATTTATTTATTTTTGTTCAAAAAGATTTATTTATTTTTATTGGAAAGTCAGATTTACAGAGAGAAGGAGAGACAAAGATCTTCCAACTGCTGGTTCACTATTGGCACCCATATATTTTCCCAGTGCATGCAAGGCGAGGATGTTAGCCACTAGGTTACCATGCTGGGCCCTGTTATCTGTTAACAAGGGAAGGAACTGGGAGAGAACATTCAGGCTGGCAGGTAAGATACCTGTAAGAATATAATAATACCTGGATTCAAGTTGCTGGTTCCACTTCTGATTCTAGCTTTCTGTTCACAAAAATCTTGGAAGACACTAATGATGGCTCAAATGAATGAGCTACTGCCAAACAGAATGGGGACCTGGACTGAGTTCCCAGCTTCTGGCTTCAACCTGGCCTCATTCTAGGCTTCATTCGGGAAGTGAACCTGAGGATGTGAGCTCTGCTGCTGTCTTTATCTTTCTGCTTCTCAAATAAATGAAACAAGATGAAATAAGAATGGAAAGAGTTGGAGTAGTATTTTAATGGATGTGGAGTAAGTTGGGGAAATAATGAAATATAATCAAAGTAGCTAGATAGTTTTGTTTTTCATTTGAATTTTAGAGTTCTGATACTATATTTTCTTTGGAAACCAAAATATAGGTATTCATCTTTCTTTTGTGTATGTACTTTAGATGATTTGTGAAAAAAAATGAAATTCGATGTTTATTTTGGTACCAAAGGATTTGGAAATCCAGCTATACAAGAGTCTTCAAAAAGCTCATGGAAAATGCCTATGATGAGAAAAACTGCACAGATTTCAAACACTTTTTGCACCAGAATAAATGTATCCTTTAATCTCCACCCTGCCCCCTTTTTGGTAAACTTTTTGAAGTTCTTTTGTAGATAGATGAGAACTAGCAGGCCCCAGCCAAGGAAGCCAAGTAGTTTCTTGATGGCTTCTGCCTCTTCCAAAGCGAGCGCTGACCAACCCAACCACATGCAAATGGCAGTGGAAAACAAAGAGGAGTCTTGGACAAAAGGCAAGTCCAGGCTGCTTGGTTGTCCCTTACGTGGGTGGCTCATCTGTCCAAAGGGACCATCAAGGCCCTACTCTCTTCAGGCTGACAAAATGGTTCAATGCTTGGAAAGCTGGGAGTGTGGTGCTTGACACAGAGCAAGGCTGTGGTCCTGGGGCTCCCTGGTCCTGCTAAAGCTTTGTGCCTCCATAGAGCCTCAGTGCACTTCCTTCTCCCCTGGCCAGGAGAGGGTTAATGATTCTCCTCAGCCCCTCATTATCTTCACATGCTGCCTCACTTTCCCTCTTCGTTTATATCAAGTAAGACACAATAATACTGTTTTCCTACCAGTGCTCTGTAGTAATTAGCACAATCCAATTACTAGCTTAGCCCCGATCTCTAGGATTCAAGTTCTGTAAGCAGAGACGGGCTTGTTTGGTTGCCTGATGTGAGCCCAGCAGGTCCTCACAAAGTGTTACTGAAATAAAGGAATAAACTAGTCACTCTCAAGGGGTCTAACATGGTACATCTCCCTGGCACAAGCGAGTCTTGCTCTTCATTCATCCTATCATAGAAGGGCTGAACATGCCAGAGGACCCTGATTTAAATTGAAAGAGAACTAAAAGGTGACGTTTACTTGGCTTCATGATGGACAGTTTCTCCTGGGCACCTGGTATTTTGGGTTTGTATCAGGAAATTCCTCTGCAATGTGATGCCCCAGAGACATGAATACTCATTAGCTACATGGGTCCAGACGTTCCGTATATATACTCACTTATTTTGGCAAAATGTAAAAACTGGGAGACTTCATCCCCAAATGTATAATATAGTTCCCTTAAACTGCCCAATATTTTGCTAATGCTACTACCACACTCTTGGTATCAACTGGCTGGCTTTTAGATGCTGTATCCCTAGTTACATGGCATATTTGTCTCACCTTCAGTGTTTTTTTTTTCCCCCTTATAAGCGCATGTCAGTTGTAACTTAGCATTGCAATATTCCTAAGATTAGACATTTCTGGATCACAAGTGGGAAAACAGAAGACTAGCTGCATGAAGAAAATGGAAGTCTTTCTCAAAAAGAAAACAGAGATTGTCTCGATATGTAAATGTACATGTTAATGTTCTGATATGCCAAGGAATCACTCAGCAGGCTTGACTCTTAATATGGCCCCTGTTCATATGTGAGTTTGTTATCCTCTCTTAGGGAAACCTCTGCAGGCTGGATTACTAAGCCATCTCAAGTTTCGGTTACATTGAATAATATTAAGATTTTTTTTCCCTTAAGGATAAGAAAAAGACATGTTTGGGTGCTGACTTATTTTATGTCATCTAACTTTATGCAAGTAATGCTTTGAGAAACACTTCTGCAGGACATTAATTCACGAAAAACTGTGGGAAAGTATGGTTCTTCCAAGATCATAAATGATAATATGACTTGAATACATTAGAGCATTTTACTTCTGATTATGTTCAGATACTAGAATGTGTTTCAATCAGTCGTTACCAGGAATAGATACTATAGGAAAAATGGGCTCATGGTCAAATAGATCTGGAAAGCACAGGATGAAATAAAGGTTGGCGTGCTTCTTTACTGTGAATTAGCTTTGATTTTTGTCATAATTATTATTTAAGATGAGGCACTGCGACCTTCCTTAGGACTGAGGGCTCAGTGGAGAATCAGATGGGTGGGTGTGTACCATTTTCCAAAATTACTTCATTTGGATATCTCACTTAAATAAAATGACAAATGGGAAAATTCTATGGTTTTTGCTTTCATACTCTGCACAGAACACATTTCTTCCATGCTGCAGATTAAGTATGGATCTACGAAGATAACAATACAAAGATATTACTCATATACCAAATTCCCAAAGATAGCATCTACCTAAAATATGCTTGACAAACTTTAAATGTTAACTGCTAATATCCTCATAGTCATTAGGATCTGATTACTGCCAAGCATCCTACCAGGCCCTCTGTTCATACATTATCTCTTTTATTCTTTACAATTCTGCAAGACAGGTAAACATTAAACCCAGTTTTACAGATGAGGTTATGATACTAAATAATTTTTCCAAGATAACACATAGAAGAAAAAAAGTAAATCACTAGGAAATCTTTTATAGATATATTTTTGTGAACATCTTTTATAAAAGATAAAGAGCTATCTTTTGTTTAAATGCTAAGCATGAACCAGACACATGGATTTTACATATATTATCTAGTTCAATAATCCCAGAACTCAATGCACGCTACTATAATTCTTGCAGAGATTAGATATTAAGGTTGAAGAAAGGCAGGTAAGTGACACACATCATCACATAATACATCTTGGGGCCAACCCTGCATTTCTCGTTGTAGGTCTCTAAGTACTTAACTGCTCTTCTGGATGCTTCAGAGGCATGTCATGAGCACCCAGCCCTACAAAGGTACTGCAACAAAAATTGATTCTAGCCACGGTTTAAAGTACAGACAATATAAAAGGATGTCCATCAAACCATAAGAGAGCTGTATCACCAAAATGAACAGAAAAATTCCAGTCAGTCTTTTCACCAGCTTCAGTGAAGCTTTTCTTAGGTTTTCCATGTGTTTGTGTCTTATCTGTCCATCTACACTCTTGCTTACTTTATTTCCCCTATTTAAAAAATGTGAAAACTTGTCTTAATGAATTCCATGTGAGGAATCCTATCACCAACTGGCCACACCTGCTCTATACCAGATGGCTGCAGTCACTGGGAGGAGGGAGGTGTCTCTGTTCTCGCTGATGTCTTTCTTCAACTGGAAGAGGGTGTCCACCTTGCAAGAAGTAGTCAGAACGTTCTCTGAGAATGCAACAAAGGCCCAGAAGAAGACCCTCTTGGAGACAGAACTGGAAGTGAACGCCACAGCTTTACAAAGAGCTCACAAAGTAGACCCTCGTAAAAGTGAATAATGAGCTGCATAGACTCGTTTTTTCATGCTGAGCTCAACACACATCTTTAAACATAAGATTGTTGAGGAAGCAGCTACTCGGAAACCCTTTCATCTTAATTAAAGTTATGTGGGCTACGAAATATTTTTCCTTTATATTAAGCTCTTATTCCTGTGGAGAAATTTCTATTTGTTTTTATCTAATTTGAGCTTCAAGGTTAATCTCGGTTTAAGACTTTCACTCGCTGGGAGAGATGGTCCATCCGGTTCGCCCCTGATCCCATGTATATGCATGCATCCACCAGGACCCCGCTGAGCTGCAAAGCCTCTTGCTGGCTATGCATTCTTTACACTGTTCCCTTCCACAGAAAGAATGGGCTGTGTGTCTGGGAAGGATATATGGAATGGGGAGGGTTTTGAAAAAGGTCACAAAGCTTTCTATTTTAGGGAGCCACATGCCGCAATCCTTAAATGTGGAGTTTCTGATAAAACTTGTTCTGTGATGTAGAGCCTGAGATCTGCACTGTGGGGGAAAAGCAGTGGAAGAGAGAGAGAGACATTGTAGACAAAGAACAGGAACAGATTTCTTTCCAGAAAGGAGCTTTCATGGACTTTGAAACAACTGATAGATGCATTGCTTGGCGTATGGTGCTCCCTGATTTTCTTCACTAAATGTATGTTTGAATTGAACTGATGATAGAAATGACTTGTGTTTTTGATTTCAAAGAAAAAGAGATCATAAATAAGTTGCAGAAGATCTAATTTATAGTCTATTCGGTATTTCTTAAGATTTTATTCTTTGAGTGTTTGCATTCTCTACCAGATGATATCATCAATGACAATATGTGATCAGTGCTTAAGAAATAATACATACTAAAGGTTGGTGAAACAAATTAATGTAGATTCTGATGGATCTGGTGCATGTGCAGCAACACGACACTATGCATGTGGCAGACAGCAGCACCACAGCTCTCTTTCCACCTGCCACTAGAGGCTACCTCAAAAGCCACACAACTTCCAGACACCAGCACCAAGCAATTAACACTGTCATTAGAGATGAGGCCTATTTATCAGTTCAGTCCCCACATGTTACTTTCCTAAGACACTGCAAAAATGTATTTTGTTCACTTCCTACTGATGCTGACCTCATTGTTTTCCTTTTATACAAAGCTTCCGCCAGCTGGCTTAGATTATGATCAGTCATTCTTTACCTCACCTCCAGGAGTTTATATGGTATAAATCCACAAAGCTTCTGGAAGATCACTCACTCAGAAGAGAACAGAACTGTGATTAAGCTATTCATATTCATGTTGACATGCGTCAGAATGACACACAAAGCTTCTCTAGAGGGTACCCGAAGGTGTACCTCTAGAATAACAATTTTTATTTAAGACAACGTGGATATCTGCATGCACTGTGAAAAAAGAAAAGCTGGATCCATGTTCTGGATGGGCTAGGTCTTGTGTGACTTCGGGAAAACTCTTCCATAAACTGTGACCTAGGTTTTCCCTCATTTCTGCCATGAGGAAAATAGCTATAGGTTCACCAAGCTCTCTTCTTAGGTTCTTCATAAATCTGTCTGTCTCATCTCCAAAATGACAACAAGAAAAAGTCTTGTATTATTCATCATACAAATAAGAAATGTAGTATTCATTCCTTTCAGCACATTTCTACAACATGAAAGTCAAGCTCTTTCATAGTAAGGAACCAGCATCTCTTCTCTGACCAGATTTCTGAAACAGAATCCAGATAATTCAAAAAGTGATTTGATGGATTTCAGGATGGATTTCACAGTTTACCCTAGTGAAGGTTATGCTATAGGTAATGACTTTTTATTCTCTTTCGTGGTTTTTTATATTGCATGTTTACACAGGTCTTACAATATCAATTTCATTGAAAATGTAGTCTGTTTTAAACTTTATAATTATTTTAATTTAAAGTTTTTATTTAAAAAAATTCAGTTTTATTGGAAGGGCAGATTTATAGAGAGAAGGAGAGACAGAGATAAAGATCTTCTGTCTGCTGGTTCACTCCCCAAGTGGCTGCAATGACCAGAGCAAAGATGATCCAAAGCCAGGAGCTTCTTCCAGGTCTCCCATGTGGTACAGGGTCCCAAGGCTTTGGGCTGTCCTCTCCTGCTTTCCCAGGCCACAAGCAGGGAGCTGGAAGGGAAGTGGAGCAGCCAGGACACAAACTGGCACCCATAAATGGGATCTTGATATATCCAATGCAAGTACTTTAATCACTAGGCTACAAGCAGGGCCCAATTGAACCTTTTTTAAGAAAGGACATTGTTACAGCAATTCATACATAACAAAGATTGCTTGTAAGATCATTAATTTTTAGTCTGTTCTGGAGGATGAGTACAATATATTTATATATTCGTACTTGTATACACAGACAGAGCGCAAGTAAGAGAAATAATTTCCCCCTTTAAAAAAATTGATCATTTGAAAATTAGTGACAGAGTGAGTGAGCTCCCCAACACTCGCATAAGCCAGGGCTAGGAAGGCCTGCCTGGAGCTTGCTTATGTGGGCAGCAGGAACTCACATGTTTGAGTTGTGATCCACTACCTCCAGCTGTGCGTGTGGCAGGGTAGAGTCAGTACTGGAAACCCAGGCCCTCAGAAATAGGATGTAGTTATTTCCCCAAGTGGTACACGTCTTAACAGCCAGGCCAGATGCATACTTGCCTCTCTTTTTCTTTTCTTGCATTGGGATCTTTCTAAATTAGTGCATGCAAGCTTTTTTTTTAAGGTTATCTGTCTTTCTGGCGGCTATTTAGCTGATTATTATCATTATTATTATTATTTGCTATTGCAAATGATACCCACAATGGTTGACATGTGTAAATACTGGTAGAGAAATTCCTAAGAGGAAAGGTATTGGATTGAAGGACGTATGCACTAAAAATCTGGATAAATAATACCAAGTTATTTTCAAAGGGGTTATATGAACAGACAAGGCCAGCAGCAATATCTGAGCTTGTCTATTTCTCCTGGATTTCCATGTAGACATAACAGAGATATAAAAAATGCTCCAAATGAAGAACAGAATATTTTAACGACATCAGACACTCTCCTTCTAGTTTCAGCCATTACCTCTCATCTAGACATTCTGTTTTGAATCTAACAGTATGGATGAATTTTAACAATGGTTGATAAATTTTGAAATATATTCACAGTAGTTTACCCTCAAAATATTCATTACAGATACAGGCTTTTTAAGTACAAAAATTCAGTCTCAACACCTTCCTATCCATCACTTACCCTTTTGTCAAACAGCTTCACTCTGCTGTTTTTAAAAATAGGAATCTCGGGCCCGGCACAGTGGCGCAAGTGGTTAAAGGTCCTCGCCTTGCACGCCCGGGATCCTATATGGGCGCCGGTTCTAATCCCGGCAGCCCCACTTCCCTTCCAGCTCCCTGCCTGTGGCCTGGGAAAGCAGTTGAGGACAGCCCAAAGCTTTGGGAACCTGCACCCGCGTGGAAGACCCGGAAGCGGCTCCTGGATCTGGATCGGCATAGTATTGGCCCGTTGCGCTCACTTGGGGAATGAATCATCGGACGGAAGATCTTCCTCTCTGTCTCTCCTCCTCTCTGTATATCCGCCTTTCCAATGAAAAAATAATAAAAATAAATCTTTAAAAAAAAAATAGGAATCTTTAAGATGATGTCTTACCCTGATTGTTTTAGCTGTATCAGTCTACTATGGCATGGCTTTTGCCTTCTTCAAGTTGGAAAACTGAGGTAATACCAAATAGTTTTTGTTTTCAGTTGGATAAGTATTTGAAAAATTTTTTTCAATGTAAACTACAGAAACATGCAGTAGGTGGAATTCACTCTATCAGGAAAACTCTGGGGAAATGGTCAACTATACTCCAGAGTACCTTAGACCGAAGCAGAAAAAAAGTCACTGCTGTTTCCGGGAGACAAGCCTATTACAGTAATAGGCTGTGGGTCAAGAAAATAAACACGAGTTTTGAGCAAAAAATCAGCTGAAATGTGCTTTTGATTGCAGATGTTGAATTGTGATCAAGAAACTTTACCCATAAGCAACTCTCTTCAGAGCTGCTTGCAGAGTAACTAGTAACAGGCTGTTCAAGATCACATGTGCACTGTGCACTGTTAACAGAGAGCCCAGGAGCTTCTACTAAGATGATGCTGTGGCGACAGCTTTTTTTCATATTTCTACTCATTACTGTATTGTCTCGGTACCACGCCTGCAGGCCTCAGCGACTTTGCTCTGAACACCCATTTCTGTCCTTGAGTCCTTACTTTCTTCACATTCCTAGTTCTCTCTTCTGTGTTGAGCTGACCTATCATGCCAGGAATCAATTTAATTGGTAATATAAGACCTCAAAAAGGAATTATAAGAATTTCACAAATTATGGGAAACACAAAAAATCTATGTATCTGGGTTTTCTGAAGATCTGTGTAGCTTATTGGTTAATGGGGAAAAAACAGGATTATGGTCCAGAGACTACAGAGATTTTATTTTATGGTATTTATGTGGTTCCCTGGAAGATCTAAAATGACTTACAAAGATGTCACATACTGCAAGATTAAGATAAGTTAAAATAAGGAAGAAAGCTCTGCAGAAGCAACATCATATGAAGTGACATTAAAGGAAGTGGAGAAAGGAGATTTGAACCACAAATGTTTATTATTAAGTACCACATACACTCTAAAATTCTTGGAAGTTAACATCAATAGGGAAACATGAAAAGTTACAAAACAGGTATTCTTCATAAGATAAAAGCAAACCAGCTCTTTAGTAGGGGCAATATCCTTGATACAAAGACAAGAAATAAAAGTTTCCAAGGAGTCTCAAAAAATAAAAGATGTTTTATAATGTGAACAACATGATCTACATTGCAGGTGTTAACAAAACATTTCTCTGGAGTCCAGCTTATCACCCATTGTCTCCAGTGCATGTGTATTTAGATGGAGCTGTACCAAGGAACAGTTGAATTTAGGGTCAAGCTCTACCATGTTCTGATGCAAACATAATATGTACCAGAAAAAAAAAATGGATGAACCACACCAGACTTTTCAAAAGTGATTTAACATTATGCTTGGCCTGGAGGATGGTCGTCTAGGTTTCCAGCTAGGGTTAGAGTTTTAATAGTGCCCTGAGTTGATGGAGAACAGATTAATATCCATCATTAATGAATGAAGGACCTGATAAAGTCTCCTAATATTTCTGAACAAAATCCAGATGCTGCTCAAATGTGATTAGGGAACAAAATCTACCTGGGACCATAACTAAGATTTTTCCCTAGAAAATGATTTTAGATTTAATCGAACAAAAAGGATGATGTAAAGACCAAGGCCAAAGATCTAGACCAGAGATTGACAGCTATTTGAATTCATCTCCTGTGTAAAGGCAAGAAATTTCAACAGCATCTCCATAGAATATCTACTGTCAGCCAACACTTGCCCTGGTGTGCTCTGCAAGATAAACTGGCTGCACAATTATGACTTACTTTAATGCCGTGAATAACATCTCTACAATAGATAACACACACATTACTTAACCAGATAATTACAATCATGCAGTACTATCATGCCTAACTTCCAAATTAGACAAACTAAAATTCTTTTCTAAATGCAGGATCTTTTCTGATGGGAAGGCAAGGAAATATAGGCATTGAAACTCTAACCACAGAAAAATTTTCCTTAGTAGAATGAGCTAAAGATTTACTATTCTTTCTGCACTTGATCTTTTGTGTTTGATCATAAATGCACATTGTGAAGAGACGCCTCACACCTCCAAGCTAAACACTGTTTGCTACTCATTAGCGATTTATAAATGATATTTTCTCCCTGGTGACATATCTTTTGATATGATTCTCTAATAATAACATCCACCAATATTAAAATAAGAACATCCCCATGTATTGTGATCATCTTCAACCACATTTCCTCATGAAAATTAAATTTTAGCACACCAACTGATATTGTATGCATATATTTGTCTACCATCATTATAAATCTCCTAAGGGTCTTTATAAAATGATAGTTTTACCTCTTTGCAGTAATTCTACCTAATGCTCCAAAGCAAGAAACTAATTACATGCTGACTTTTCACTAACTTTGATCTTTCAAATACCATATGATGGAGGTTCTATAGGTAATCATATAATTACAATTCACTAAATGAGTTGAAATTAGCCATAAACCTTTTTATTTAAATTGTATTAACTCCTTCTTTAGTAACATCGCCTGAACTTCCACTCTTTCCTACATACGTTTGCTGATATAAGGTTTCAAACTAAAATCTGATTATGGTCACTAATGTTTATAACAAATGCCTCATTTTAGCACCAGAAGCGCCAATGAAGACGAATATGCAAAGAATTTCTTAAAATATGCTTAAGGAAAGGCCAAGGATAAACCATAGTAGCATAAGGAAATGACTGAAATTTCTCTGGGGAGTGTTTTAGTAAGCAAGGGGAAAAAATGACCTCACTTGTGTTTTCCCATTGAGTTGGTACAGTATTTCCTGAAAGAAAAATTGGAGACAAGTGTCCCTTTCAGTGTATCACAGGACAATGCAGAGAAAGAAAAAAAGATAGACATTTCATTTTGAAAAATGCTAAACCTCTCACTCCAGACTACTAAAGGAAAATACTTAGGATGTCCATCTTTTGCTGACATGGGTGTTGCACAAAAACTAAAAGCCACTCCACTCTTCCCTCTTTTTTTTTTTTTAATTAAATAGCAGAGAAAATTCCCTTGATCAAAACAGTCAATATTATTGACAATGTTTAAGTTGTAATAAACTTTTTAACATTTCATATGATATATTGGGAACTATTTTAAATTGTCACTGAAAACTTTCTCCTCTATTCAAAAGGCTGTACCAGTGACTCTTAACTCATGGTGATTTTGTTACCAAGGGGACATGAGGCAATGTCTGCTCTCGTGTGTCATGATTCAGATGATTCTACTGGTATCTGACACAGGCCAGGGATGCTCCTGGACATCCCACAGGGCACTCAACTGTCCACTCCAACAAAGAACGACCCCGTGCAAGTGCCCACTTATCCTTCCTCCTTTGTCTCACTCCCCTAAAGTAAATGTTAGCAGCATTCAAGCTGAACCCTGCCCTGGACCACAAAACATGAAGCCAGTACAGGTTAAGAATTACTTTTAAAAGTGTTAAAATGAAGAAATTCTAGTCCTTGACTGGGAAAACCGGTTGTGAATTCTCTTTTTAAAAATCGACTCCAAAAGGTATTGAAAGGAAACATTCCATTGTTTGGAAAACAGACCTCTACCTCAACTTCTGTTTATGGACCTTATTTATCTAATAACATTCAGAACCACACAAGATCCTGACCGCCACATTCACATTAAAGCTGAGTAAACAGAGTGTGTTTTGACTTGTCATCAATCATGACATGTGATCACAAGGAATATTGTGTGCAAGAAGCAGTTGTTTTATCTGGAGCCTCAGACTTTAGAAAATTCAAAAGAGTAAAGTTGTTTATTTGACACCACTTTTGACCTGACTGTACTGTTTCATTCTAAGAGAAAGTAAAACACACGCAGTTTTCTGATTATTTATAATTATATAGGAAGTCTATTTCCCTTGAAAACTTTGCTATGTTCTTGCAAGCAAAAAGAAATGGGAAAAGCTTAAGACAAAAGAAAACATCACAACAAAGCAGAAGGAAAAAATACCCCAACTCCCAGGAAAATGGGATGCATATGATGAAACAGTATTTCTAAGCCAAGTGTAGAACCAATAATAAGCATTCATTTTATGAGTTTTCAGGAACATTAGAGATGCATTTAGCTGTGGGAATTCCATCTTTTTGGGTTCTTTTGGCTCAAAGAATGAAATTATATATGCAGGAATAATAACTTGAAAACTGACTTTCCTAAGTAAAATAATAATAATAAAAAAACCCACCCCAACACACAAAGATCAGGCTTTGTTAGAAGGGATGGAGGGACATGTTTTCACATATACATACATATCCCACACCTGGCTTAATTCCCAAACTTCTCATGTTCTGCAATTACATTCACCCCTAAGAATAATTCCCTCAGGTCTGTTGGAAGATTATCTCCCACTAACTTCGGTGACCTGGGAAAGCTGTGTTTGTGTGCATTAATTAGTCTTAAAGTCCATGACTAAAAGAGTTGTCCTGAAGAGAATAAAGCCATTTTAATTCAAAATGTGCTTTTTGGTCATACTGGGTGTCTTTAGCTAGTTGGCTTTTCTAGTTAATGATAGGCAAGATATAATCCAAAGCATTTCTGGGTTGTTATTTTCTTTTAAAAGTTTGGATAAAGAGCATAAAAATTCAATAGTCACTTCTTTCTCACACAAGCTACAATTGTAACATACCAAGAAGTCAATGAACCTAGCTGAAAACTGGCTTTCAGGAGCTAAGATTTTTATGGTGAAAAAGAGATAATTTAGGTAATTGAGTTCTTGCCCTCCTTGCATGTAGGGAGACACACATTGATTTCCCATGTCCAGGCTCTAGTTCCAGCTTACCCTTAGCTGTTGTGGGCATTTGGGGAACTGGGGGACTGAATCAGTGGGTAGAAGCTCTACCTCTTTCCACTAAATAAACTAAAAATTTTAAAAAGCAAAATATGCAAGTCAATCATTTTTAGTAAATTTACAGAGTTGTGCAATCATCACCACAGTCCAATTTTAGACCAATAATTTCTATTATTTCAAAAAGAGTCTTTTGCCTATTTACAGTTATTTCTTGTTGTCCTCTACCACCAGTCCTGTATGACTGCTAATTTACTTTCTTCCTCAATTTCATGCTTTCCAACCTTGCTTCCTTTGGGACTCCCTTGAGAAAACTGTAACCTTCTCAATGACATAGATCATAAGTTACTTATTTTTTACTCTTCCTTTCCAATTCATAGCACAATATAAGAACAGAGATAACAAATAATACTATGTAGTATTTATCAAAAGTCTCCTTTATCTGAATAAGCAACTAAGAGTATTACAGGGTCTCTCTAATTTAATCCTTAAAATAAGTGTGGTGGGCAGGATTTGGTTCGCCTGCAACACAAAATGGTTTGTGTAAAAGACAGCATGGGAGACAGAACTGACTCAGCAATTGCAAGCACCAGCATGTGTATAAGCTGATTGGGGCGATGGGCTCTGCTGGGCCATGTATTCATTAAGCACATAGAAAATTCAGGTATGGGATCACCTCGGATGAGGTTTCTATGAGTACCCCCTCAACTGAATTGTTGAACTAAGAATCCCAACCATGGAGAGAGAGAATTTCAGGTTCCAAGGTCTGACTGTGGAATGCATGTGTCAGAGCTGGGCCTCCTCAGTGGCTTAAATGGAGCAGTAAACAGCATATTCACGTGCACATGGAGGATATGGCAGTATATTGGAGTTTGCAGAGGACACCTGGTACTACAGCAGAGGACAGAAGACAGAACAAATCAATCAAATACTCCAGCCAAGTGTTGGCAGTGAATATCTGGGCAAATGGAGACTCAAAGATGGACTATTTTAACCAGTGGATTCTGGAGAGATTTCACTGTGCTTGGAGTGGCAAGATCGGCAGTAATTCATAACTGCTGAACTATCCAAACCTCAAGAACAGGATCCTCAGAGCATGTTCCACATTGGGGATCCTGGGGTGGTGCTGGGTGGTTGTCCTCCTACTTTCCTGTAGCCCTTGGCCCTTATCACCCTAATCAACTACATAAAAATAATAAAAAATCAAAGTAATTAATAATTTCTAAAAATGACTTCACTGGGAACCTCTGCATTCCAACAAGGAGTGCCTGATTAGAGTCCTAAAATTGTTTTTGACACAGATTCCTGGTGATAAAAAAAAAAAACCTGTGAAGCGATAGACAATGGCCCAAATAATTAGATCTCTGTCAGTGACCTGGGAGACATGGACAGAGCTCTGCTCTCCAGATTTCAGACTGGCTGAGACCTTGCTGTTGCAAATATTCGAGGGGTGAACCAGCAGATACAAGATCTCTCACTGTGTCTCTCTTTCAAATAAAAAGGAAATAAATTCATTTTACAAAAGCTATAACCCAAAAGTGCAACACTAAAAACGAGCAAGCAAGCCAGCACAAACAATAAAAAATGGACAGTCATTACTTTCATCCCCCACAGGGAACAGGGCAGGTAACCTACACAGTAGCATCTCATAAATGCATGAGGATGGGTGTTCCTAATGTAGGGTAGGATTTCTTAATTCAAGACAGGATTCTAACAAAAGACTCAAGAATTTGTAAGGTTTTATTGCATAAGGTGTACATTTCCATGGTAATGTCCACAGATTTCAACAAAACTTCCAAGGCAATCATGGCCAAACAAGGTGAGCCTTGCAGAGGGGCTGAAAAGGGATGTGGGAGAGCCGAGTAGCAGTTCTTCAAGGCACTTCTATCTCACTAGGGTAAAAAACACAGAGACAAATGCTATGCTTTCTGGACCACTATGACAGCCAAGTTATCTAAGAACCCATTTGTCCCATACCTTATTCTGCGTTCAAAAATAAGGAAGTTAACCCTGCCTCCGGTCTATCAAAGGAAACACCTTAGCACTCTTTGCCCTTTCTTTGTTTCAAGTGGCCCGTCATGTCAATGAAGTTGTTGGGGTGAAAAAAGAATTCAAATAGGAGAAAGGCTGTAAATGGAGAACCCTTTAGATCTTTGCTTCTCCCTGGTGTAAACTCTTCCTTTTCCCCTAGAGCAGGGGTAAGTTAATTGTATTTGAGTGAATAATTTTAATAAAGCAGTGACCTTTAATGCCAACTGGTGTTTTTAATTTTGATTCACTGTCAGTCACTCTAACGTGAACCACTCAGGATGTGAGCGGCGGAGAGACCAGTGTGTACACAGAGGGCAAAAACAAACACACAAAGCTGGGAGCTGCTGGGAGGTAAACACGCCGACGGCGGATCGCATAGAAAGTGATGAACCAGACTTCTTACAAAGGAGTCAGACCAATGGTGGAAACTAAAGAGAATCACATGTATGCAGGTATCCAATTGTAGTATTTCCTTTATGTCAAGAAGATAGCATTATATACGATGTAGAATATACAGCAAAGGTTAAAAAAAAAGAGAGAGAAAAAGAGAAATAAGGAAAACAAAAGGTGAAAAATAAGTCATCACTTGGAGACAACTCTGAATACACTTAATATTCTAGAATACATACTTCCAGTCTTTTCTATGTATAGATAGACAATAGACAGAAAGATTTGCACAATGAAATTATACTGTGCAGACTGTTTTGTTACTTGCCTGAGAAATAACTCCGATTTTTTTTTTTTACTGTGCCTTCAAATGCCAATGTCTGTGATCATATGAGTTACAAAGTGTAGAGACATCTTCCTTAAAATGAATAAATAAATAATTAAAAGAAGAATGAGAAGGAAAAAAGAGCTCCAATAGTACAGGATCATCCGCAGCAGACTTCAGAACTCAAATACCGGAAGAAGTTAGACAGATGTTTAACTGAGGATGGGGTTTCAGATTGGGAATGTGGCAAAGGCAGGGGTGACCTGTCCTGTTGGGGCAGGCCCTGCTGCGCCACAGCAAGAATTCAAGTTCACTGCCATCTACTTTACAGAATAGCAGTTAGAAATTTGTATTTCTAGGAATCTTTGCATTTTAAAATAGCAACTTATTTCAATTAAGTTCCAACTGTTTGTTTGTTTGTTTTTACCAAATAAAACATAACTGCAGGCTAGATTTATTTTATTGGTTAACAGTTGTTAATTCCAGTCTAAATTAGATAGCATAAATAGCCTAATCCTGGTCAGTCCTTCCCTGTACAGCCACTACAGCCAGTCTCTCAATATAGAGCTCATCCTTCCACAGAACCTGGTTGTCATTCAAGAGATGTTAGAGCATTTTCCAAGGAAGGGCCTTTTTACCCACACATTTACAAATGTATATGTAGGCACAGAATAATGTACATGTGTGTCAGTGGCATTGAGAGCATTTTAATAAATATTTCCTTGTGTACTTAGTATATTCTAAAACAAATGAGGCTACCAATTACCACACACACAAAAGTGTGTATATTTCTTCACTCTCTATATAACTGAGTTCCTACTGCACAGAGACCCTGCTCTCAGCACCGAGTACAAATCAATGAAGAAACAAAATGGGGTATATTATATGTCTTTGATTGTTTTTAATGTGACAGTGTTTTAATACACTGTTCATTCAAATGACTGAACTGTCTGAGACACCTGGCCTGAGACAGAGCTAACTTTTTCTGACTTTTGAGACTTGCACATGGTAGCTGCTTCTGGGTCCAGGCACCTCTCTGGGTTCTCCAGACATGCTGATTATCAGCTTCAGATCTGCCAACTCCCACCCTCTTCCCTTAGCACGGAAATAATATGACAGACCAGTGAGCAGCATATGACATTGGGCAAGTATTTTTCACCGCACACCCAATGTACGCTTTGATTTAACATGGGGGCAAGTTCATGACCAATACAGTGTGTTGCTCTATTTGAGCCACTTCTCCAAGCCTTATCAACTAAATTATATTCATTAAGATATGTCTGTCTCTCTTATCATACAGAATCTTCCTTCATGTCTGTATTGGTGACCATGTACAGATACTTAAACATTGATAAACAAACTAAATTTATTGGAAATGGAAGCATTCTAGGACCTGGAGAAGTCCTAAGTCTGTGCTACCGTTCTTCGCACTGAAGACTAAGGATGTTATACAATCACACCAGCGACACTTTAAATGAGAAAAAGAAAATCAGCAAACCTTACCCTCAACACAGATGTGTGATAATTTCAATATCCAACAGAAATGGTTATGAATGCCTTTAGTGCATTTAGGTGAGTTAACATGAAATATACATTTCTTGTTTCTTTTTTTTTTTGGTATATTAGTTATGATGCTGGTCATTACCTTTTCCTCCAGTATCTGAATGCTTAGGTTTGACAGCCACCTCTCGTTCCTAACTCCTACTTTCTTCTGATGCAGGCCCTGAGAGGCACAGTGATGGCTCAAGTACTGGGCTTCTGCCATCACCTGGGACACCGGGCTCCTAACTGTGGACCAGCCCAGTCTCCATCACTGTTGGCATTTAGGGGGTGAACAGGTGCACAGGACTGTCTTGCCCTCTCTCTGCCTCTCAAGTAAACTAAAAAACTAACTGGGTTTGGCAAAGCTCCATTACTGCTTGGGAGAGAGTATATAAGTATGGCTCCTCTGTTTAGGGTTTATTAAAACAAAATGAAACAAACAAACAAAAAACAACATTACATTCATGAAAGTATTTGATATTATCTCTGTAGGCAACAATGATTACAATTTAGTTTTAATGTCTAATTTGATTTCAAATACCTTTCTTAGAATCAAAAATGATTCACTACATATAATTCTGACTAAAATAATATTTTGTTAGACTCTAATAGGATATTAATACCTCTATGAGCCAGGCTATCTCTACTCAGTGTTCATCTTAATTAGCTAACATTAACCATCATTAGGATTTTATATGGTACAATGCACATTACTTCGTAACTTCACCCAGATCACAGAGAGCAGGATCATAACACATGCTATCAATCATCAACTTCCCTGGGCTTTACTAACACCTAGATTTTATTTTAAAAGTTAAGGTCAATTTTAAGTGTTACGCTTCAGTTGAAAAAGTTTTTTTAAAAATCAATGTTAATTAACAATGTTAATTAAATGTTAATCATGTAAATGAAAGCATTTTTCATTCACTTGCCTACTAAATTATGGTCAGGTAATCTCCCATATATTATTTGAGATGACATAGGGAAATGGCATCTACCACTAGGCAACGGGGAGGAAAACTGGATTTAATAAAAAATTATACCAGCATGTGGCTTTGTTGTTTATTTCCTGTTTGCATTGGCAATGAAAACTTATCCTTTTCCCTCTAGAGTTTTCACCGAGTGACAAAGGAGAAGAATATAAGGATACAGAAACAAGAAAGATGTATATTTTGAGTTACATGATATTTGAAACATTTTTTCCAACTAAGTTAAACCTGGCTTGCCGAAAGATGCAGACCATCCATACACCTGGCTTCAGTATTTTGCGTTAATGAAAATAACATACTTTGAAACTATTTTAATGTTTAAGAGTATGGCAAAGAAGCTATGGACTCGTCAGCCAATAAGATCATTTGGAATAGTTCAACATCCCCAATATTCAGATCAGCTTTGCCCTTACTCTATTGCTATCAATTGGGAATATGATCAATTTACTAGGTCTTGTGGAATTTTGCAAGCTATATTGTGGTTCTGACTTAAAAGATAGCAAAAGAATCTTAGAGTGGGGATATTTCATTCACTGCTGAATAACAAACGGATAATTACCTCTCATGAATTAATTCCTGTAGAAAGACATGGATGGGAATGTGTGTGCAATCCTTTCTTACTCTAGTAATAGTCATATGAAATATACATACACAGATGAAGACATGGTTTTGCTTGTGCATGCATATGTGCACACCCAAAAAGAATGTAGCCCAAATCATAGCAATGTTAAGATTGCCAGGACCACAACATACTTGTCAGTGTATATTTACCACTTATTCTCGCATGTCACCTGTAAGAAGGCTTACTTTTTTTTTTTTTTGCTTACTTCAACAACAGGACAAACCCACTTGCCCAAGTTTTTCCTTCTGTCTTTCCGTATCACTTCGGGGAGAGATGGTTAAACCGACATTTTTCACTTTTTGGCTTTTCTCCTTGGTTGGTCCCAACCCTACATTTTGCCCTCTAGGCTTTGTTGAATTGTCATTTGCATGGTCTTGTGGGTAGCCAGTCACATTGCTTTGCCCTCTTCTGACCAAGGACACAATACTTAAGCTTGACCAAGGTGAGCTTTTCTCTTGGCAGGTTTAAATGGAGGAGGAATGAGTTAAGGAAAACAACAAGAAAACAGGCAAACATCATTAACTCAGCAGAGGTTTCCTGGTGAGTGAATGGTTCCACAGTCCCAAGGCCAATCCCATTTTGTCGCTGGAGAGCCTGCATTTCTTTGCCTTTTTCCCTCAGGTCTAAAACACATAAAGCAATTTGATCTATTCCTTTTGTTGTTGTTGTTGTTCAAGTGGGACAGATGTATTTCTTTTGCTGAGCACTCAAAAATCCTAACTAAAGAAATAATTCTGATACGTCTGTCATTTCTGAGAAAGCACATTGGGTTTATGCGTAGTGGTAGGCAACAACTCTCACCACATCCCTGGAAGAAAAGGGGTTGAGGAGGATGTAGTCATTAGAAGGAAGAGTGCATTGGTCCACTTAATTAAATGGCAGTTCAGTTGCTGTGAGGGACACCTGTGTGTCACATCTGAATGCTTGGTTCAGTTCTCACCTACCCTGGTTTTGATCCAGCTTCCTGCTAGAGCATACCCTGGGGAGCAGCAGATGACTCAAGTAAGGGGGTTTCTGCCACCCATGTGGGGAACCAGATCAATTTCAAGGCTTCTGGCCCTGGACTGGCTCTGCCAGAGCTGTTGTAGGCATCAGGGAAGTGAACCAATGATTGGAAGATCTCAGCTGCTATTTTTGCCTTTCAAATAAAAATAAAAATATATATAATTGGAAAAAAATCACTTTAAGCACAGTTAGAAATCAGAGACCCAATAATCACAAGCAACATTAATTTAAAAAAGAAGTATCTCAAAGGCAGAGAGAAAGAGTGAATCAGAGCCACATGCAAACACAAATCTTCCATCTGGTGGTTTATTCATCAGATAACTGCAGTAGCCAGTGCTGTGTCAGGCAGCAGCTGAGCATCCCATGTGATGGTAGGGATGCAAGAACACGAGCCTAAATGCTGTCTCCTAGAATCACGTTAGCATGAAGGTAGATCAGGGCAGAGGAGCCAGGATTGGGACTAGTCATTCTGATACAGAATGCAGGTATCCAAACCAGTGTCTAAATTCTTGCCATGTCAACCTCTAAAATCACAATCTTTATGATTCTATTTATTACTCATAACTGGACTTCTAAATTGAGGTTGAATGAAGAAAATTCATTTGAAAAAGACATGTCCACAATTTTTCTTTAAAATATTCTTGACTCAAGAGAAATTACTCCTGGAAAATTTGGAGTTGAATTTCTCAAACATTTTTTTTTATTATTCTTTAGCCCCAAGCTAAATGCAATGAATCATATATATATATGATATGTCTTATATATATATATATACATGCAAAAAATATATAATTTGAAAGGGTTACAGAGAGAAAGAGGGAGAGAGATTTTCCAACCACTAGTTCACTTCCCGTGTAGTCACAACAACCAGAGCTGAGCTGGTCAAGCTGGGATCCAGGAGCTTCTTCCCAATGTTCCACACGGATGCAGGAGACCAAGGCCCTGGGCCATCCTCTCTTGCTTTCCCAGGCCATAAGCAGAGAGCTGGATTGGAAGTGGAGCAGCCAGGACAAGAACTGGTGCCCATAAGAGATACCAAGACTGCAGGTGGAGGATTAATTTGTAAGTCATCAGGCTAGCCTCACATTCAATCTTGAGAGAGTTAACTTCATATTGGAAGTATCTTTATCTTGATAAACAAAAGAAATATAAGCCTGTAAAAGAATAAAGTGATATGGAATATTTTTGGGCATTAAGAAATTTTAGTGTGATAGTATTTTGAGAGGGAAAAAAATTTTATTTTAATTTTGCAAATTAGAAAACAGTAAACATCTTAATTGTATGTTACATAAGAGTGGAATGAACATATTAGGATTTCTTTCCCTTGGTAACTGTAAGTCATCAAAGGATTTTTCTATGATTACAAGTGTGCTTTATTTAAACATGAATTACTCCCATGAAAAGATTAGAACCTCTCCCCACACTATTCTACCACTCCATTATTTGAAGAATTCTTTTTTCTTAAAGAAACTTTAAAGTTTTTGAAGTTAGGAGGATCTGGCAGTGTACTTTTTAATAATGATAGTAAAAATAAATGGGAAAGCACACCCAAAATTTCAAGCATCTTCTATATTTATGAATAAACATGAGGTTTCTCCTTTGCTCTTCATTCATTAAAAAATATGAACGAGATGCTCATTTTAAACTCAAAAATCCTACATTTAAGTAAGCTTTCATAACAGATTTGGTATTTAAAAAATAATAATCAAGTAAAAAGTTTTCAGTTACTTTAAGTGGTTTCTCCCTTTCTAAATTTATCTTCTTATTGCTATTCTGTAGCTACCTAAAGCAATTTAGTCTAAATTTACAATGTAATTTTGTTCTACAATGTGTAAGATATTGGCTAAGGAATGCTGATTTTCCATTTAATGGGCATTATTTGGCAATGGAATGAGCCCAACTGTATGCTAGTGGTACAGAACTGTGTGTGGCACAGGGCATCCAAGGTCTTCTAATCGCAAGACACAAGCTGCAGCCTGGAGAGCGCCTGCAGAAACACTATTTTCTTTTCCTTTTTTAACAACAGTTCTTCGCATGTAGATTTAACTTAGTTACACTTAAGTTGCAGCGCTTTTCTGATTTGCTTTATTAAATTACCTGATCCTTAATATTAAAGCATTAAATGAAAGATTTAGAAAATTGAACTCTGAAAAGCAACAAAATATGACATTTGAGGAGTCTCTTTCCTTTTTCTCCACTTCTATATTGTTTTTACCTTGTCCAAGTTGGCATCTACATGCAAATATCAAAAAGCATAGACAACAGGACAGTAGGAGTATGAAGAAGCTGACTCATCACATAACTGTCATTGCCGGAAGGTATGTTTCTATTGTCACAGGGATATTGATTGAGGGAGAAATGGACTTTTTTATTGAAAGACAAAGTCAATAGCAAGATTTTTTGGGGGGGGAAAAGGTTTCTCTAACATCGCAGAATAGTCTTCCCTAGTCATCCAAGAGAATGCTCCTCAGAAATCACGGTTTTAACTGAGATAATAAAGGACTCATGTTGGGAAGGCGTGGCATTAAGCAAATCCAGCCCATAATAAAGAATTACAAAGACTAGTCTTCTTGATATGGAAACATGGGTTTGCAGGGCTTGGATTCTAGAACAGTACAGAACCAAAGAGGATGCTGGATCGCATGTCAATCCCAAAGTAGATTCTTCAGCACTGCTTTTTCCTTTGCAGCAGCATTTTACTAGATTTATTTCTTCATCCCAGGCTTAGTGCACATCTAAGTGGCAACAACTTACACATTCAAGTCAGTGATTCCCAAAATAACCCCAGCTCCACTCACCCCAAACAAACAAACAAAAAAAAACTGCAATGTTTATTTTGATAACTTAAACTATTTTTCTGTATTCTCACTTTAAGTCTGAGAACTTTGGCATTTGACTAATTTACCATGCATTTAAGGCTGGTAGCAATATTGGGAAAGAAATATGATAACCACTTGCTGCCACAAAGTATTCTATCTACCGCTCTCTTTTTCAGCTCTAGTTTCACATGTGTTGGTTCAATGGAATATTCAATAGACATTTATAGGAAATAAATTGAGAGATGAATGTAAACCATATGGCATCTGGAAGTTTATTTGCAAAGTCCCTGCATCAAAGCTTTCTCCAGATCACACCATATTAGCTATGTTTTTCCAGTCCAGCAGAATCAGGAAGGTAACCACAGACTTCCTTGATGGAAAACACATGAAAAACAGAGCAAATCTTAATATGTAGCTTGAGTCCTGGTCAAGGAGCATCCCTTAAAATGATTTTATTACCAGAGTGTACAACACATTGCTTTAGAACTGCACTAAAAACATGAAACATGCCGATCTTGCTTAGGGATTTCCTCAGAATTTTAGGACGTACGTTCTATTTATTTATACTAAAAACAATGGTTTCGCTTCAGTAGTATGCTATTAAAATTTCAACATTTTTATTCCAGTTTAGATTTATAAAAATCAATTCCCACCAAAGAGAAGTACAATGTTTAATTACAGTATAAAAAATACAGACTCACATTAGGAATTCTGCAATGGGACTGGAACACTCTTCTCTCTGGATGCACTCTCATATACAAAGCAAATCATTATTAAGCGTAGGACGATCACATTATTGTAAGTAATAGTTTAAAAGCATTGACTGGCAAGAATGAGAACTGTTTCCAAACTTAATTTATATATAAGTAATTTTCTCCATCTTCCATGTACTCTGCTTTGGCTATGGCCAGCATTACATCTGATACCAAATTAATTCTCATGCAACCTGTTACATAAATCATGCTGAAATGCCACAAGTCTGCATATTTTTTTAAACTTTTCACTTATTTTCAAAATAGTTTCCATTTTTCAGTGTCACAGACTTTTTAACTACTCAGTCAATTTTAATGATTTTTTTTATCACTCTAAAGTTTCCCCTCATTTACGTCAATGTATGTCTTATGAACTTGTATGCGCATGTTAGGCCACCTGCACAGGTGACATGCACAATATGACCTGAAAACTTCTTTCCTTCTGACCAAATGATCAGCACAGAGAAACGATAAATTATTTCTGCTACTTGAATAGACAACACATAAAGATTTGCTGTTATAAGTAAACGTTACACAGGAGAACAAGGGCAGTTCCACTCCCTGACCTATGATCCCCCAACCAGCCAATTTTCATTTCAGAGCCCTGGCCTGGGACAGTGTTGCCTTGCATTTTTTGGCAATTACTCAATTACCCATCTTGATCACCGTCTCCTCCCTCTACAGGTTAAACTTTTAAATTTATGGGAGTAAGTTAATGCCACTCAGGACTTAAGAAAAAAAAAAAATAAAAAGAGTATGTGAGCAACATCACTTAAAAAATATGTGGCTAACTGCTGGAAACTATTAAAAACCAAATAAACAAAAGAGATTACACTTCAAAGAAATGTCAACAGTTTTTCCTCTCTCAGAACAGACGAGTTTTCTTTACTTATATCCAGCGCCACATCTGGAAAATGCTTATGGCTTTATACATCTTTTATGGTAAAATGAATTTATTGAGTTTTAAATTTTTCGTGATGGATTAATGCAATCTTCATAAAAGGTAAACCCACGCCCTACTAAAAATCTGTCTTAACACTGAAGGATGATTTTGGCAGTAAATGTTAATTTCAAGGAGGCAAAATAAGCTGGAGAAAACACTTGGCTAACTAGCTGTTTTATAAAACAAAATTATTATATGGAATTGAAAATGCATTATCTTGTTCCTTCTGACCTATCTTTATGCTTGCACAATTAATTCTTGAGCTGAGAAAAAAAAATGAAAGAAACAGTTTGCAAAGTCAACTCAAAGCTTAAATGAATATGCCTACTCCAATTAACTAACAATAGACTATAGAGAATGCAGTAAATTTACTGATAGCAAGATCTCTAAGGGAAGATTTCAAAATAGTTAATAGATTTCTATAATGCTACACAAAACTATACAGAAAACTTCTTGTGCTTTTAAAAGGTGAGTTGAATTCTTCCCACAAAAAAATATGTGCCTGTTCAGAAGGCCCAAACAATTGACTTTATGTGCTCTTACAGCATTCTCCTGTAGCCCCAAACTGACAGCGTTCATTTGATGTTGTTTTATAATTAACTGGATAGTAGCAACTTGCTCTGTCTATAGGCTTGCCAAGAAAAATACCATCTTTGTTATCCAACCAAACATCTAAATGTGGACAACTGACTTGAATTTAGTAATTTACAGTGTTGATGGAGGTAGGGAGGATGGAAGAATACTTAAAATACAGAGGAAGGTGTCATCTTTATATGTCAGGCCAAGAATTAGTTGTGGGTGGTGGGGTTGGCTATCGAAACTAGAGAAATGTTTAAAATGGAACAACAAAATATGGATGTCAGTGGTCTGCAGTCGGTAGAAAAATAAAGAAAAGGAAACTCCAACGGTCTGACTGCAAAACAGAAAAGTAGATCTATTTTGTTTATTTATAAATGAGTAGCAAGTAGATTCTTTCACACTAACTATACCAGACAGTAATTATAAACACAGGTTGGTTAAATTCCCTGCACCCTATCAAAGGAAACAAGCTTCTTTCTTTTCTAAACATTGTCATTTGTTTATTGAGCCTCTTTGAGGGCTTGGTTTCATTTAAAACTATGTAAGCACACATCTGTTACCCCACAAACAATGTCAACCTTGTTAAGCTGAACCTGAATACTCATTATACAAAAATTTGCAAGAAACCTAACAGCAATTTTTAGAGTAGCCAGTTAGCATACTGAGTGAAGAATTTGGATTATTTTTGTTCCACCACAGAAAAACCTTACATTATAGTAGAATCATACCGGAAGCAGATAGTTGCTGCCTTCGTAGTTTCGGATAATTAGTTACCTAAATTTTCTGAAGTGAATTCAATGTACTTAGACTGAGGAGCATTACTGCTTATTTTCTGAAATACCACAATACAATCTTGGTTAACAATGAAATTATAAATATTGGAGTAAAACGTCATTTTAGAAATCATTAGGCTTTATCAGTGCAGTACAACTGAGTTCCTCATTTAACGAACTGTTTTATTAAAAAAAAAATGGGGGGCTGTGATATTGCTTACATTAGCTTGTGTCAGATATCAGATTTCAAAAAACTTTAACACAGAGGACACTATTAAAACATCATTATTAGAGTTGTCATGCTTGGGTGGTTTGAACTAAAGTGAATTTCATGTATTTGCTGGGAGACAGCAATAATAAACCCTGGAGTCTGCATTTCTAAGCAGTGACCCAAAGTCCTAGGGAATTGCCCTAATGAACCAGTCAGGACAATTGGATGAATACAGTGGGTGGGAGCTCTGTGGAGAGAGGCAGATCTGATAAAAGTTCACATGGAAATATAGGCATGCCACCCAATGCCCTCAGGCAGGCATTCAAATAGGACAATCTCTGCCTACTTTGATTTTCGTCACTCGTGCAATCCATCTAAGTCATTATGAGATCAGTGACTCTCTGGCTGCTTATATTCCTTTCCTCAGCCATGGCAGACATATCCAATCCATCACTGAACTCTCTCCTGGGAGCTGGAATAAAGTCACAGTATCAGTGCAACACATTGGTCAGCAATGTCCAATCAATCTATCTGCTAGTCCAGCCCCTGACTACTGGCTGGCTCTTCCAAAGCAAGGAACATTGTTGGAGACTGCGTTTGTTCAGGGGATGGTCACTGGACTTGTCTCGGGTGGAAGAATACATCATATGTAAAATGTGAGGACATAATCAATATTAGCAATTAAGAAATTTAAGCAGAGTACATAGAAGTGTGTGTACTTGACAGCTGATGGTAACTGTCAAGTATGATTTCCTCATTTCTGTTTAATGAAATAAATGCCTTGTCCACACGATAAAGTTGTTAACATAAACATCTAATACTTAATTAATCTTTATGTGGTTGCAAGAATACAGATGACCTCAGAATATTCACTTCTTTAAGTCCCTGAAGTTTGTTGACACAACAAAGTCCAAAATAATGTAGGCAAGGAATTCCTAAAATTATTAATTTCAAACCAATCCTTGAAATTCCTTCCAGAATCTTCCTATACGTTTTGCAATCTTTTCCTTAAGCCATACCTAAATTTTTGCTTAGTGAATGAGCTATGACCCCTAATTTATCCCTACTGGTAAACCATCCTGCTTTCTGTTCTTTTCCGTCTGGGAAAATCCCTTCTGTATTAGACAATGCTGATTTGTCTCGCAAGGTACAACACAGATGGTCCTCCTAAGTGCAGCACTCCCTAACTTCCTCTGTGAACTACTTTCTTCCTGACCACATTGACTTTTTAAGCACTAGGCTGTGACTTCCAACAATGATGCTTCTATCATGTGTCCAGTAGTTAGTACAAAATTCCAAATATTAAGTTTTTTCTAAGCTACTGGTTCTTATGTTTACTTAAACTGTTAAATTTCAAGTAGTCCTTTACCAGTCTAAGTTATGAAAATAAATGTATGTAGTTACAAGCAGAGCAAAGGTTAATTATTCCTTCATGTGCATGCAAACACACTCGCTGACATAACCAGTAGTAGCAGTGTGATATACAGTGTGCAGTCTTATTTTTATGTATGTGACTGTACAGACACATATCCTAGAGACCAACAAACTTTTCCTCTAAAGAGATAAACAGGAAATATTTTAGTCCTGCTGATAATTTGGTACCTGTTACAACTGTTCTATTCTGCCATTATAGCAAAAAAAAAAAAAAAAACCAACTGTGGACAACATAAAAACAAGTAAATATGACTGTGTTCCCATAAAACTTTATTTACAGAATAGGTAGCCAAGTAGATGTGGCTTATAGGCTATAGTTTGCAGCCTTTCTCTCTCTCTCTCTCTATCTGTCTCTTACACACACACAGACTCACTCTTTTCCCCTTTTCTCTCTCAGGTTTTATCTATTCACTTGCTTGAAACAACACAGCATCACACCACGCAAGCTACTTTCCAGCTTGTTTTATTATGTATTCTACCATATTCCAATAAATAAATAGTCAAATAATTATTTTTTTCCTCCTAATTTCTTCATACATACTTAGGATACACATAATACGCTGTAGTTTAAACAAATGGGATTTGTATAAATACGACTATGTTTTTCATTCCTCCTGCATACCATACAAGTCCTCTAAACAATCTCCTGTGCATTTCTCTTTACTGTCCCCCATGCTTATCTACCTAGACACTTTACTACAGTGTTTATGTTACTAAAAGGTTACCGATTGATAATCTTCTACTTCTTACTCCACTCATACTGGGAAATGCTCCTAAGTCAACTTGGCAAAGTACCAGTCCATTCTTATTAAGGGACACACTAGATGGTACAGATGTGCCTGACATATTACTAGCCATTCACGGGTTCTTGCTTTTTGTTCCTTTGAACAATACTGCACTATGTCTCTTTGCGCATATAGATTGTCATACTAGAGGTTTCATATTCAAGGGATAGATTCTTCTCAATTTCACAATGCACACTAGTTTTTTAATGGACATCATTACAACTGTGTTCCACATGAAATATATGAGATTGATTTTTTTCCCCTGTAGATCCTACAAGTAATGGGTTTTATCACTTGGAATACTTTTCTCTCACAAGAGAATCTGTACTTTAAAAAAAACTTTATTTGGAAAGGAGGGAACATGGGAGGGGGGATAAAGACAGTCTCTTTATCCTCCTTTATAAAGACAGTTAACAGAACTGTCTTCTGCATTTCAGTCTCCAAATGGCTGTTAACAGCCAGGAACTCGCTCTAGGGCTCCCAGATGGGTGTCAGGGACACAAACACTGGAGCCGTGCTTGGCTGCCCTCCCAGGATACACATTAACAGGAAGTTGGGACGGACAGCACAAGTGAAACTTGAAGCCAAGCACTCTGATAAGAGATGTGGGTATCCCAAGAAGCAAATTAGCCACCATGCCAAATGCCCGCCTCATTACTATTTTAAATTTCTTTTCTGCATACTCATGACACGGAGCATTTCATGGTTGTTGATTATTTATATTTATCTCTTCTTGAACTATTTAGATTTTTGATATCATATCTTGTTTTTACCCATAAACTTGAATCCCATTGTTCTGTTGTCTCAATGTTTTTTTCCCTGCTTTTGACCTCAAAATAATTATAACCAGCCTCACTCCCTATTCTTTTCTTTGAACCTAATATTTGTTCCTGATGTTTGTGTCCTGGTTGAAGTATTTTTGGGCACATTGCAGTAATGGATCTATCCATATTTTTGACTAGTTGTCATGTGGCCTGAATTCTCTATTTACTATTTTTCTTTGCTAGTAATAATTTTCAATTTTCATAAGTTTTAAAGGTGCAATGGCTGAAACACAATTTAATGGAAATTAAATCAAGTCACTAGAACTAGTATTTGTTGAGTACTTTATGTACAGTACTGTATTTATTGTTCAACAATTCTATCAGTAGTTGCTTATATTATTTATATTGTAGTGACAGGGAGTTGAGGCTGAGAGAAGAAACAATTATTGAGAAACAAAGATTGTTCAATTTATGTCTAAAGTACAACTCTTAACATTATACTATCCTTCCAAATTAAAAAATTTCAAGAGAGAAAACATTTAAGCTCCTGTTGGCTAATTTGGATACATTCTAACCATACCTTGGTAATTTATCTGATTAGAGTCATAAAGAGAAATATTTTGTTTTAGGAAAGTTATATCCACAACTCAAATGTGGAACCTACTATGCTTAACGAGAAGACAGAAAAAAGCAGTAGATTTGTTGTTAGACAACTGGAACTCTGGTTCTGATGAAATCAGCTATTGGCCTGTGATCATAAGCAGTTCACTTAGACCCTGTCTGCAACACAGGGATGACCTTCTATGTTGAAAGATCTTCTCTGGGCTTTATTAAGCTTTTAACAAAATGAGTCACAAGAACCCATTTTTTTTGTGTTTTACTTTTTATTGATTTATTTATTTATTTTGAGATTCATCACTTATTTATATTTTGTGTCATTTTGATGATTTTTTACGAAAATAATTATACTTTTACCTTATATATTTCAAAATGCATGTTAAAAATTAAGGGTAGTAGGAGACACTTTGTAAACTCAGAATTTAAGAGGCTATTTTTATTACTGTAATTGCTTACAATATACTTTGAGGACTCCACAGAATTTCCTTGTTCCAGTGAATTTTCCTATATCACAAAGGCACTGTGAAGAACAATGCCATGTTCACAGGCTACAGAAAGCTTCAGAAAAATCACAGTACTTACACAATCCCTATCCATTCTTTCTGTCTATTGGCTGCAAAAACAGAAGCCTTCTCAATTACGCTACTGAAGTAGAGCACCATATAAAAGGCAGGACACCATTTGGTAATTCAAGTTACCATGCTTTGGTAGGGCTGTCCTTGCAAACACAACTAAGGGAATTCTAGGTAAGCAGAAGTGAAGGAAGCCTTTGACACTTAAAACAGTTGAAGAAATGAAATAAAATTCTACACTCCTGGATCTTAGGTGAAAGGCGTATTTGAATCTGCTCTATATAAACCCACGGCACCCAGGGACAGCCCCATACTCCCTGGAGGAGCTCAACAAACATTTCTTGATGAAGATAAACACCTGCTGTATTTAAATATGAGATGAAGAAGTCAGAGCGTAAATGAATCTAAGAATAAACTGGGTGTGTATGTGCACACAGCTACTATTAGCATTATGGGAAATTACATTCCTGCTATTATTATGATTATCATTCTAATGACAAAGGGCTACATACTGAGAAAGAGAAAATTAAAAAGAAGAAAGGAATAAATCAGTTAAAGGAGAGCATGAGTTTAAAACACACATATACCAATGTTCTAAGGGCCCCCAAACAGAAACAAAGGGACTCAATTTTCATAATAGAAATGATGGCAGGCTTGGAAACAGCAGTAGATGGCATGAGATCAGAGGAGGAAACAGCTTGAAACCTCAGGAAGCGAGAGTACATCGTCTCCTTCAGCAGTCTTCAGTCCTGCTCCCCAACCCATCCCAAATGCTACTGTCCGGTGCATTCTACTTAGCACATGTCCAACACCATATTTTCTTGGCCTTTTTTCCTTGTCAATACTGAAATGCCTAGAATCAAGTTTGAGCAAATATTAGCTAAAGGAGAAAAGCACAGGTTTTGCATCAGCAGACAAGAAAGAAGAGCACACAGGGAGTGAAAAGTTGTTGCTACTAAAGAAGAGAAGGAAGTATTTAAAACTGTACTAGCTTCTCTAGAGTTGGGATAGACATCCTTATGGAAGAAACCTAAGGTAAGTGGAATCTGAATTAATTAGACAACTTTGTTATGCCAAGCAGTCATTGTTTTAACATTCTCCTCTCCAATAGGCATGCTCCAAGAGCACACCATGATTTGAGAGGATGACTTGGTGGATGACACCGCAATATTTTCAGAACCTTGGTGCTTTACTGGCATGGAGGGCAAGTTTCTGAAATCTAGACCAGTGATGAGCCTACCAAAAATAACCATATTACAATCTGGTCTTTCCTGGAGAGGACTGGTCTTTCTAGGAATGACAATCACTCATACACGGTACCTGAAGAAAAACAAAACACGTGTGCTTTCTGTCACTGAAATGATTCCCTGGTTAACAAGGGTAAGGCTCCCAGAAATAACTTCCTAGGGCCGGATTCCACGGGGCTTGGTGGACAACCACTTTTCCAGCTCTGTTCTGATCGCTTCTCTGTATAAGAATGGGCAGACAAAACCAAACAGAACACCAGCTCAGCACAAAGAACTTAGCACGCCCTGATGCTATGGGTAAAGAAAACAGACAGGGATATTGGGGAACCTAGGGCCTCTTATATTTAAATGCCCAAATGTTTACCAGCTGACCTTCCCTTTAGTGCGGTTCTGGGAAGCAAGGTACATACAATAAAGTTCAAACCAATCAACTGCTTTCAGCTGTTCTTGTGCAATGAATTTTTAAACATTTGGTCATTAAGCCCAATATATATTCAGGTCAGTTTCTGAACAGGATGGGAACAGTTTGGGAGCAGATGCCACGACACTCTGCCTTGTGGAAAGGGGACAGGAAAGAAGCACAGAGGACAGTTAAAGGGCTCCACCCATCAGCTTCAATTTCTCCCAGTTCTTTTGCCTCTCAGTCACCGCTATCGTTTGCCTCAATGATCGGGAATAGTTATTAACTTCTGTTGGCATTTTTTTTTCACTAACTGAATGGCCTCAAGACTGTAAGAAGACACTGGTGAATTTTCTCTTAAACTGGATTCTCCTGCAATACTTTGAAGGTGGTGTGTGTTTGACTCATGAATTGCATGTTCACTTGTTAGTTTCTGTGCAGTCTCTGATGGATTCTTCATCTTATTTTGAACATCAATAAGTTGAACGCTTTCAGTGGTAAAGAATTTGAATCACTTAACCATTTCCCTTTGCTACTTTCTGGCAACCATATGTATGGAGGTAGCTTTAATACTGATATCACAGGGGTCAAACGCAAGACGGTGTTGAAGATGGAAAATACTAAGACACAGCATAACCTACAAATAAGTTTAAAGAGTTGTTTTTGTGAAGTTACACCAGCAAACTGATCCAAATTACTGCATTCCTGAGAAGGAACTGCCAACAATTCAACTTCTAACAAAAGCCACTGCGTTTTGTTCTATGTACTGTTCCTGCACACTCCCGAACAAGGCAGGAGGGGACGCTGCTGGGTGGGACTCATGCTTTAGATTAGAACATATATAAAATCTCATCTAGCAGTTACAACAAATAAAACACCAATCAGGCCAGGTATGTTTGGATGGTGGAAAAATAACCAACCACAGGCTGCTGATAAAATAAAGCAGTGGTCCGGGAGAAGGCAGCGCTGCACTTTACAAGGCACAGCTGGTTATAAAGAGGGCCTTTGGCCAGATCACAGCAGCTGGCGGTTTGGTTTAGATATTTGACAAACTGGTAGCCATGATGCTATCACAATTGTGACAAAGCAATAAAGCCAGGTGTTAAACAATTATCTTTTGTTTATGTGGCAGCAAAATTCTGTACTCACTAATGATCAGAGACATAGAAAAGTATTCATATATACTTAGCTAACACAAATTTCATCTCTAGTGTCCAGTCTTAAAAGCATTTGGCCCTGAAGGTTTTTAACACAGCAAAATGAACACATCATACTAGGGAGACATCATTCCTGACCGATATCTTCGAGTGACTCAGTGAAAGGAAGTAGGGGGGAGAATGTCTATATTTTAAATAGTAAATATCTAAAATTGTTCAAATGTTGGCAATGTGTGTGTGGACATTTGTGTGTATACTAATATTTAAGTTTTCATGGAAAAATCAAGAATCTAGTAAGCAAGTGGCTTTATGAATTATTTACTTAATGGGGAAAAAAAAGTATTCAAGAGACAGAACTGACAGAACTGACAGAGCTCCCATTTGCTGCTTTATTCCCCAGATGCCTATAACAGGCAGGGCTGCATCAGACCAACCCTGGGAGGTAGGAACTCAACGCAGGCCTCTCGTGTGGATGCCAGGAGCCCATGCTACTTGAATCTGGCAGGAAGCTACACTCAGGAACCAAAACTAGGCATGAAACCCACAAAATCTTGGTTGAGACTCAGGCATCTTAACCATTAGGCTAAATGCTTACCTTGGAAAAAATCTACTTGAAGTAACAAGGGAGCTCATTTCATAATTTTAATTTGAGCAATCAAATAATGTAAAATGCCCATAAATTAAAAAAAACATTTAGGAGTCTCTGGATTTATCTTAGAATAGAAATATATTGAGAAAAGTAAGATTCCTTTAATAAAGAAAAAAAATCAAGCTTAAAACAAGGCTTGAAGGCTTAAGAGACGAGCTCTACAGCTGATTTCTCTCTCTGCAGCCTCACCTTAAGTACATGGTTCTGTGGTTGCCAGAGAGGAGAGAATGATCAAGAAAAAGTGACAGCATGAGTAAGAGTTTAAGGATCTTTTTGGAGCTTCACAAATACAAAGGATATACCTAAAAAAAAAAAACCAAACAGCAAAAAACAGACCAGCTCTTCCCCCTCATTAGAGAAGTTTCTCTTAAACCATTACTCCATTTTCTGACAGAATTTTAAGTAATGTATTCATTCTAGTGGTTAGAACCAGATGAAAGCATTTTTAAAAATCTAGATATAAAATGGATACTTTTAAAATCTCATGCTAATGCCACCAGGGAAGCTTATTTTTAATAATTATTTTTTTAATGTGTCACAGAAAACACAATGGTTTGTGCTCCCTCTGTTGGCTTTTCAGCAGCAGTTAATTCATAAAATCCATTGCTGGAGGTACCCTGCCATAGCTGGGGGCTCTGTGGCTGGATGAGGAGAGCGGATGCCAGTAATTGAACTTTATGCTCCTGCTAAACACGTTCTAATTCCAATTCTTTCGAATAACACAAAAAGCAAGAGAGATTTGATACTAGGGCAAAGCCACCTTATAACCAGCAAAGAATATGGATGCCCTTAGATACCAGGTAAGACTTTTCAGAAAATGTATAAAAGTGGTTTTTCTAACTGTCCAAGTTGGTAAGGAAACATACTAATGGAAAAATCAATTTTCTGTTTATTCCCTTGTGTTTTTTTTTCTCCTTGTTAGAGCTGCAGAGTTCTAAAATAAGAAAAATCTCGTTTTACATTCCTGTCAGAGTGAGTTGGGGATGAAAAAGCTGAGAATTTCAATTATATTTGAACTTATCTTCCTTTTTTCAAAAAAAATTATTTACTTTTATTGGAAAGGCAGAGTTACAGAGAGGAGAGACAGTTCTGTCTGCTGGTTCACTCCCCAAATGGCTGCAACAGCTGGAGTTCAGCCAGTATTTTTCTCAGATTTTTTAAATTGGAAAGTCAGATATACAGAGAGGAGGAACTTCTGTCCGTTGATTCACTTCCCAAGCAACAGCCGGAGCTGTGCCAATCCAAAATAAGGAGTCAGGAGCCTCTCCTGGGTCTCTCAAGTGGGAGCAGGGTCCCAAGGGTCTGGGCCGTCCTCCACTGCTTTCCCAGGCCACAAGCAGGGAGCTGGATGGGAAGCAGGGCAGCCAGGGTTAGAACCGGTGCCCATATGGAATCCCACGGTGCAGGCAAGGCGAGGACTTCAGCCACTAGGCTGCTGTGGAGCTTGGCCAGTTTAGAGCCAGCCTCTTCCAGGTTTCCTTTGTGGGTTCAGGGACCCAAGTACCTGGATCAGAGTCTTCTGCTTTCCAGGGCCATGAGCAGGGAGCTACACTGGAAGTGAAGTAGCTGGAACTTGAACCAGTGTTCATATGGGATGCCAGCTCCACAGAGGCTTAGCCTACTACACCACTGTGCCAGCCACATTTTCCTTTTTCTTTTTGTAAATGAATTTACAACCAAAATTATTTCATGTTCTTTCATACTATTCACCCTCAGTTAACCTGGCAAGTCCTCCTAATACTTATGATCTGCCAAGGAAACTCTATTCATGATGGAATATCCCAAGTCTTTTTTGCTGTTATTGTCTGATTGTGTTTATGCATTTCCAATGTTAAAATATTTGTTTTGAGTATTTCAAATCTCAGCTACCCCAATATTTCAGGCTCATGTATTTGTGGTTTACTTATGTAATTATACATTTTGACCCTCTTATTGGCCCTTCTCTGTAAATGTCTGCACAATGTTAGTGGATTCCTTCTAAACTACGGTCAGAAGAGAGCCACAGCTAGTTCTCACTGATGATCTGCCCTGCGCCTGGCATCAAGCTATGCACTGTTCATCCATGATGTCATCTCGCCTTCAGCGTAGTCCTCTGAGGCCCACAGAGGCATTATCATCATCATACAGTTTGCTGGAGAGGAAACTTAGGCTGAGTGAGATCCCCAAATTTGCCCAAGGTCACAAGGCTGCCGGGGAGCAGAGCTAGACTTGGGAATACTCACACTAAATCCTTGCTCCAAGAACAATGGTTCTTGGGCCAGCGTCACAGCTGGTCACCCGGGGATGTTAAAGGGTGCATTTTGTTTCAGCTGGGCTTGGAAGGCATGTGAGCGATGGCATATTTCTGTGTGTGTGTGTGTGTGTGTGTGTGTGTGTGTGTGTGTGTGTGTGTGTGTGTATGTGTGAATTTCTGGCTGCTCCAGAACTTAACTGTCCTTGTCGGAGGTAATTAGTCCCACCACAGGCCAGGGGATCAGCTTCAGAATCACAGAGGAGGCAGACTCATAAGCCCAGTCAGAAATTTTCAGAGGTAACAGATTTGGGGTGCAATGTATGAACCTGCATGCCTCCCAGTTTCCCAGCTGATGTTGATGCTCTTGCTCGGAGTGCCACACTTACATAACCTGTTATCAAAGATACAGAGAGTCTAATTCTGCAGGCCACTGGAAGGAGCCTGGGAAGACTGGTTTTACACCAGGCTCTGGCGATTTTTCGTCGTCAGGTACATTTGCAAAACACAGGTTGTATCATGGAATACACAAGTAGAACATCAGGTTAGAGTTCATTGTCCTACAGTAATGTTATGATAACAGATTGTATTTTATCACTCATTGAATAAAACAATACTAGATGTTATTATAATACATGTTAGTATCATAAAATCCTTATTTTATAATTCTTCCTCTTTTCGTTGGATTTTAGTAGGAGATTCTTTGCAGCTGTACAAATTTCCAAGAAGAGTGCCTTGGCATCTAACAAGTGAGGCGTTTTTAGTTTTTTTTACTTGCTTCTGTTTTTGTTTTTAGTACCAACAGGGTATGTTTCTCTAAATGATGCTTACCTAGCAAATATCCACTTAGCCTTGCTTTTTTGTGGATTTCAGCCTGGGGCTGTTGGCAATTTCCTTGATGAGGTGAATGAGACTGTGTATGTGGTTTGCTGTTCTGTCCAAGCTAGGACAATCCTAGTAGAATCCAAGTCAGAAAATCATCTGCAGATACATCAGCTGGGACAAGAGGCTAAGAGATGCTCATTTCAGCTCTCCGTTGGCAAGCACAAGGACTCAAGGCAAAGCAGAGTGTGACCTTCCCACTCAAGGAAATCTTCACTGGTGTTCCTGCTCCATGTTGTGGCACACAGGGTTAAGCTGCAGCCTGCAATGTATGCATTCCTGAGGAATGCCAGTTCATGGACTCCCAGCAGCTCTACTGGGGATTCAGATCCAGGCTAACAGTGTCTAGGAAAGCACCAGAAGATGACCCAAGAGTCTGGGCCTCTGCACCCACATGGAAGACCTGGATGGAGTTCCAGGCTCCTGGCTTGATCCTGGTCCAGCCTAAGCCTTTGTGTCCATTGGGGGAGTGAGCCAGGGGACAGATTCTGTCTCTCTCTCTGAGCTCTGCCTTTCAAAAAATACTGTTTTGTTTCCTAAACAGATTATGCTTTCCATTTAAAAAACTTACTGCCAAAAAGCAATGTAGAGGAAAGTGGTAAAAGAGGGTTAAAGAGCAGATATTTCTTCCAAAAACCATTTAAATTTCTATTCATTATCTGAAAAGCAGGGGGAGAAATTGGAAATGAAACATTGTCCTTAAAGACCAGAGAACTGAGACTCTGGAATGTTTTATCTACTTCAACGTTTTGCAAATACTCTAAAAATCTCTTCCACACACGCATGCACACACACAAACACACAATATGAATGTATGGTAAATTAATAAAAATATATAAACCATCTAGGTTAGGAAATGCAACTTCAGCAATGTAAATCCTTTGTGTGCTACTCCTAGATCAGTTTCCTTTTTTCTTAGTAATTAAACAGAATTCAATCTTTTTAAAGCTTCTAATATGCCTTTAACCAGTTTCACACATAAACACACAACACAGACAGATACTTAAAGAATAGATACTATGTTTTTAAAAGTTAAAAGAATTTTAAACTTTAATAATACTATGTTTTATTTTTTTTCCTCTAATGCATACTTAAAATTTTTACTTTTGTACTTGAAAGGTGAAGTTTCAGAAAAAGGAGACACATGTGGAAACAGAAAGAGATGGATTTTCTATATGTGGATCCAAAACGTCTATAACTGTAGGGCAGCAGCTAAGACCCAGAACTCCATCTGATTCTCCCAAGTGAGTGGTAGGGCTCCGAGTACTTGGGCCATCAATGCACACCAGGTACATTACAGGCAGGCGGATTGGAAGTACAAATTTGGGGCTGGTGTTGTGGCATAGTGGATTAAGCTGCTACCTATGATGCCAGCATCTCATATAAGAGTTGGTTTGTATCCAGGCTGCTCCACTTCCAATGCAGCTCCAAGTTAATGTGCCTGGAAAGCAGTGGAAGATGGCCCAAGATAGCTAAAAGCAGCTCTGGGATCCTGGCATCAATCTGTCCTGGCCATTTAGGGAGTGAACCAAAGATGGGAGATCTCTCTCCTTTTCTCTCTGTTACTCTGATCTTTAAATACATTTAAAAAATAAGTCTTTAAAAATAAAAATGGAAGTGGAAAGTAGCCACAGATATAGCCAGGCACTCCAATATGGAGTACACGCATCCCAAGCAGTGGTCAAGTACAAGAGTCTCCTGGTTTAAACTTGCAGTGGTTTCCTTGGGTCCAATGTCAGCTTCACTATATATTACTAGTTCAATGGAGTATTCACTTATGTGGCTGGTCCAAACTGGGATGTGATATAAATCTAAAATGTATACTGGATTTCAGGGCCTACACAACGGCTCAACTGGCTAATTTTCTATCTACAAATGCTGGCATCTCATACATGCCCCAGTTCATGTCCCAGCACCATGCTTGTGGCCTGGGAAGGTAGTAGAGGATGGCCCAAAACCTTGGGACCCTGAACTCACGTGGTAGACCCAGGAGAAGCTCCTGGTTCAGCTATGCCCAGTGCAAACATTTGGGGAGTGAACTGGAGAATGGATGACCTTTCTCTGTCTCTCCTCTCTGTAGATTTTATTCTCCAATAAAAATACATACATACATACATTCAATATATACATACATAAATGTGTGTGTGTGTGTGGTGTGTGTGTGTGTGTGTGTGTGTGTGTGTGTGTGTGTGTGTGTGTGTCTGTGCCTTTTGCGCGCACTGGATTTCAAAGACATTGAGAAATAATGTGTGAGGGATCTTCAAGAAGTTCATGGAAAATGTGTATTTTAGCAAAAATATGCCCAATTTCCAGTATTTTTATAGCAAAAAACATTTACATTTGAAATTTCCTTATAAAACATTGAGTAATTTTTTAAAGGTGGAATACATGCTGAAACAAAATTTTTGGTATACTGAGTTAAGAAATCCATTATTTTTAGAATATGATAAAAATTATTTTTACCTGTTTCATTTTTACTTTCTAAAATTGTAGCTACTAGAGAGTATGGCTTGCAATTGTGGCTCACATTATATTTTTTTGAGCAGCACCAGATCAAACATTCTCCAAAGAAACTACACTGATTTAGGCCCCTATCAGGAACATCTGAGAACTGCATATTCTTGCTAGATAATGATATCAGCACACTCTTACTTTTTTTCATTTTAGCTGTGAAACAATAGCATCCTTGGTAACACAATCATACATTTTAACTATTACTTATGGCAATGAGAATCATACATATTTATTTTCCATTTTGGTTTTCTTAAGTCTGCAGGTGTGTCAATCAATTTTCTATAGAGTTATTTGTCGTTTTCTTATGATCTGAAGGAATTCTTTGTATTTTTCTACTCTATGCTGAAAACACTGTTGTATAATGGCATTTTTCATTATAGACATTTTAAACTTAATGTATCTATTTAATGAATTTCAAAACTTGAGTTTCTTAGTAAATCATATTTTGAAATGTTTTAATAGGGGCAAAAAAATTTTAAGCTATGGATCCAACCTAGATGTTTGTCAACTAGTAGTGGATTAAAAAAAAGTATGGTATACATGATGAAATATTACTCAACCATTTCAAAAATGGAGAGAACACAACAAAACAGAATTTTATGCTAAGTGAAGTAAGCCAGACCCCAAAGTACAAATATCACGTTTTTGCTTATTTGTGATAGTTAATATATATAATGTATGTGTGTGTGTATATATGTCTGTACATTTATGTATATTTATTGGTATATATTCTGTATGGCAATAAAATAGCTTTTCAAAAGAAGCTGAAAGAAAGTTTAAATTGTGTTCATAATAATGGCTTTATCTCCAGCATCTAGAATACAGCTTGGCATCAACAGGCAATCTATCCGTATTTGTTGAATGAAGTTATATCACCCTCTGTGGCGTCTGAGGTGTATTTTATGCCTTTGTTATCAGCTTCCTTCCTCGGGGTCTAGAATCTTTTTCCTGTTTAGCTTAATGTAGCTTGCTTTCATTTGCTTTGAAGCTCATATTTTCCTATGTTTTATTCTACTGACAATTTGTACTTACATAGTGCTTCTCAAAATGTGTTGCCTGCAATTGCAGGTTATCACAGAGAAACAGGGCTTGGGCAGTAATTTTGGAATTACAGGACTTCTGGAGCCTTTGATATGACAGTGTGAGTGTCGCTATGACCTAAGTTTAGGGTGGATACAACTTACAGCTTTTCCCAAAGCTGCTTATCAGTAATCACATTGTATTTTTTTTTAAATTGTGTCTTTGCTATAACAGAAAAAATATATATATTTTAAAACTTTATGGGTGGATCTATTGGAGGACTGAATTAAAAACTCCAAAATTGCAATTATACACGAAGCAAAATGTATATGCTGATCAATAACTTGGAAAAACAAAACTTGAGGTTTATACACATTTAACTTAACTGCCTGAACTGTAAATTCCAAGTTATTTTCTTAAAATATTTGAATCACTCTTTCTTCATGATGTGTAGGTATTGCCATGAACAGAACATGCTGAAAGCTGGTCTATTTTCCCTAGGAAGAGAGAATAATTTCTGAAGCAACTGCTTATATGAAAGTTACTTCTATACCCTTGGAGATTTCTCTTGCATCAACGAGTTAGGTTAGAAAAATTTTCCTAGCCCTCCTTTTTGTATTTTTTTCCTTGTTTCTAAATTTAGCACCCAGATTGAGAAAACATGTTCTTTTTTCACATTATAGAAATTAGTCCTATGAGTATTGAGACTTGGCACAGGATGGGAAGAAAGTGCCTTGTGTCCAATCAGAAGGAAATAAAATGTTTAAAATATTCTCTCTGTTTCGTGTTGTGTCCTGTGTATCTGCATCTCCTGACCTCAGGGTGATGGTAGTAGGGGGGAGTTCGGAGGGAGATTAGGTCCTGAGGTTGGAGCCCTCAGGAATGTGCTCAATGCCCTAATAAAGGAGGCCCCAGGGGAACTCATTCATCCCATCCCTGGTTTGAGAACACAATTAGAGGAACCCCTTCCATGAAGCAGAGGGAAGCCTCACCAGAACTCAATGTGCTGGTGGCTTGATTTTAGGCTTCCCAGGTTTTGAAATTATGCAAAATAAATTTCTACTGTTTAAGTCACCTTATTTACTGCAGTTGTGTTACAGCAGCAGGAACAGCCTAACACAAATTGTTTCTCCTCTCATGCTAGTATCTTTCAAGACAACATACTAAACTGAAACAGCGGATTGGGAAGGTTAGCTAACATCAACTCTGTAAATAAAAAATAAACATTGTCTTTGGGCCACAGATTCTTTCTTTGTACCTATTCTAGAGACAGAAGACAAATACTACGTAACATTTAAAGAATTACAGGTATATTTAATGAGATAGAAAGGTCTCCAAGATATGTTTTGGGTAGCAAAGTAGGAAAACAAATCCTATAAAAGTATCTTTGTTTTGAAAACACAAAACTCATGTATTTTTATGGACATACAAGGGTGCTTCAAAAATGTTTCCAGGAAATGCTTGTTATGAAAAAAACAACATGTGGATTTCAAAGCGTTTCGGTGTCAAAATAAAAAAAAATTTAATTCCATCTTCTACGAACTTTGTGAATTCACATACAATTTGAATAAAGAAAGAGAAACCGAGGAGGAAAAGAGAGTTTTCCTATGTGGTAAGGATACAGAAACTGGAAAGTGAAGGTGAGATATACAAAAATAATTTCCTCCTGTATTGCTCCTGGAGCTGTATGCTAGTGAAAGGAAGTAAAGGGAAATACAATTTATTGAGATTTCTCTTTCACTTTTGATACTGTGCTGCACCTTAAGTGTTCTAAGAGGAACATCCTTGTGGTCGTCGCTAACTGGATGGGGGCCTAGCTGATTATTTGCTGCTCACCGCTGTGATGTGCGTACTGACATTCTTTTAAGGACCCCTTCCTGAAGATGAGGGACAGAAATAAGCAATAGATGGAGGACAAAAGCCTTTCTTTCAGTGAGATAGCAAGAACACAGTTTGAAGATTCTCCACTTGACAAATTTTTCCCCAGGACAGGACATGCAGAAACATATTTGCCAACAACAAAGCCAGTGCTGGCTTTTAGAAACTGAGAGAAATAAAAGCTGCCCTGAGTGAAATTCCTTTGAAGACTACCTATGTTGTCCATTGTCAACACTCCTCCTCTGGAAAAGAATCAGCAAATATGTATGCAGCGGCGGCATCCCAAATCGGGCACTAGATTAAAAACAAGCCAAAGCAAAGGCACCAGACGCATGCCAAGAGCTGAATATCCAGGGCTGTAAAAACAGGTAGAGAGGTCTGCTCAGTTGAAACCTGCAATTGGGTATTAGGAAGAGCAGAGAGGCGTTATGGGGGAATTTATGAACCTATTTGAACATCATAAGTTTGAAATTTCCAGACGAAATTGAGCCTTGTACGGTTCCATTTATCACACTTTCCATTTCAGGCTGGCTGAGAAGGAGGGAGTTTAAGTGACAGCTAGCTCACCCTCACCCCCAGGCCACCTGAAGAAATTGTAGAGTAGGGCCTGCCTGGCACGTAGAAAGAAGATGAGGAGAAGGGGACAAGCTGCAGGGGGGTGTGGAATGAGTGAGTTCGTCGTGGTGGCACTGAGCAGGTGGACCGCTCTGCAAGAGGGGCCGAAAGAGGCTGGGGAGAGGTTTGATGGAAAGACCCGAGAACGAGAATGAGAAGAAGACTTGCAATCAAGGCCTCGTGCCAAGAGAAGGATAAAAGGGGTTTGAGCAGGAGGGTAGGGAGAAAAAGAAATAGGCCAGCTGCTCAAGTGGAGCACACTGAAATGAAGGGGATGTCGATTTAGAACCGTGATCAGTCAGAAAGCAGAACAACAAAAGCAGCACAGAAAGGTACTGCCTGGAGGAAGCGGGTCTCTTGCAATGCTTGTATGGCTCTTTTTTACACCAGGGAGAAGAGCTGGGAAGATGGTGGGAAGGATTCCAGCATCTCCAAACGTGTGGCTACCTGCCTTGTTGCGGCCAGGATGTTTGCTTGGCTGCCTATCAGCTCTCACTTCCTTAGCAGGTTGGAGAGTTAGCTTATCCATCCATGCCCATCGAAACTCTGAAAGCTCTTCCCAAGACGGATGAAACTCCCTGCACTTTGTCCGACATGGAAGGGGGACGTGGAGTAAGCTCCAGCCTGCTGAGTTACAGCTTTCTCTCCCTGTCCTATGTTGCACTACTATATCCATCTCCTCTTTGGGGTTTCTGATAAACACACTGCACACTTTGGGTGTGTTGTTATTGCCAGGAGCACCTCCTCTTCCCTCCCCGCCCCCACCTCAATGCTACCTTCAGGATGAAAGGATCACCAACTCCTAGAAATTCAGCACTGGTTTGGGTTACTGCAACAAACTTCTCTTTTCGAGAGGGTCACTCGAACACACATCAATAGTGGTCTTCCGTTTCGGAATCACACACTTGGCAGAATTTTTTTTTTTCTTTGTAAGACTGTGAAAAAGTCAGTGTTTTTTGTGAAAACAAAGAGCAGAGTTTGCAAACTGAAGGAGGTCATTTATCCCAAAAATGAAAAATGTTTTGCATGTAAACAAAATAACGCTTTCCCTGAGACAATTGGTAATGAATTAATGACAGAATGGATTCGATCTATTATCCACTCTCCCTTTTTGCTTGTGGTAAAATAAAAAAAAAAAAATTGCCCTTGAAAGAAAGCATAGTGTTGTCTCCTCGCAGACTCAAAGAGATACCAGTCATCTTGTGAAATGAAAGCTGATAGTTTGATAAGCAATTAACATGTGCTTCTTTCAGATAGAGCCAAATGTTTCATCAGATTTCCAGTTAACGGCATTTCATGTCTTTCGTTCAAACGCACATGTAGTACATTACAAATGGTCCCATTTGAGGTTACTGCCCAGACTACAAAGGAAGAACATATCTCTCTTCCAGCAAGGCCCAACAATGTGAATCTTTGTACTTGAATTCTAAGATACAGACAACCACAGGCAACGTCTCAGCAGACGGCCCAGGTTGAAGTGTCAATCTGTTCATTCGGCTGGTCTTGGAGAGCCACACAAGAAAGGTATTTCTCAACTGCAGCAGGAAGAAGTGGCGCTGCATGCTATAAAAAAAAGGTGGAAGGGGAACTGGTTCAAGGGTGTAGTTCATTGGAAAAAAAAACAAACTTCATCTGAGTCACATTACAGTTTTGTGGCTAACCCATTGTTCTCTGAAACTCAGAGAAGGAGACAATAAAATCAGACATTCTTGTGGTAGTGAGTGTGCAGAACGGGCATCCCTTGGCTCCTTCCCAAGAGCATAAAATGTGCGCTTTGAAAATCAAAGAGGCAATACTCTGATGACCTGGGTGCCTAAGAGACCAACGGCTGACACGTCACTTGGGATTGACTGGAAAATGTGTGTTGGAAATCTCTCTCTCTTTCACAATTACAAAAAATCCACTTCCAGTGCAAAAACATCTTGCAGGCTAAATGAGAAGTAACACCGCTCCAGAGGAAAGCATTGGCTGTCTCCCAGATTAATATGGGGTTATGGTCCACGATAGGGTTAGGTGAGGTAAGAATTTCCCACTGCTCTTCCAGATATACCGGAAATTGTTGTGCTTGAAATAGATTTGGGCTAAGTAACCAATTAAAAGATTTTGAATCAACAAATGTGACATGGAATGTGATGTAGATATTTCCAGTTCTTATTCAGGAAACCTTATTGCAAAAAGGTTGAAAGATAATTGAGAAAATAATTTATATGGTGGTGAGAGTTATTTGTGTGAAGATAAAATACAGAGTCCTTTTCATTGAGATGGAAAAGCTGCCAAATAGCTCTTGGTGATAATTCTATGCACAAAATTTTCATAGTGGGCTTCAGTACCTTGCCAGATGAAAGCTTTTGCTCAGTTTAAAGTTGGAAAAGAGACTTGAGTCTCCACCAAGGATAATGTGTTAAGCTTGGTAATTAAAGACTGTTTTTCATAAATAATGCCAAAAGCACACTGGGAACATTAGGCTCATATATTACTGTATTTTAAAGAAATCAGGGACCCAATAACATTGTAGATGAGAAAATACACATATACACACCTCTATTATTATCAGGGATCAAGATAAGATTATAGTATTTTCCTAATAAAGCAGTATTGGATGGCATGAAGGGACAGTATGGCTGTTATACATATACATAATGAGGGGTTTGAAAAACATAATAAAACATTCAGCTGCATAGTCCAGAGCTTCTCAAAGTGTGGCCTACGGTCTGATGCTGTTCCATGATCTGTGTCCCAAACCACGCATACAAAACAAAAATAAATAAATAAGCTGATAAGCACATAAACTGAAGCAAAGCATTTAGAAATTCTCAAAGCATTAAGAAAATGTCTATTGAATGCCATGATTTCAAAATGAGCTTGCGTTTTCTAGTTCTTTATCATCATAATTTTTTTTTTATTATTTCACACTTACTTCATTTTATAAATTCTTGGTCTATAATGTTTAAAACATTCTCCTTTACAATTTAGAAAACACTGACAATTCTCTACAATTTTAACAATTTCTCTGCTAATATCTGGCTTTATATTATCTTGGTAAGAAGGTGTATGATTTAACCTCAGTGTAATCAAGAAACCAGATGCAGAATTTGAATCTGGCTGTTACTACCCATGCTGACCAGTCAGGCCAGTGTCTCTGTTACTGACTCCACCTCAAGTCTACACTTGTTTCTTTCTCTCAAACCTACACACTCCTTCCTGACCTTGAGCTTTCGTACTTGCACATTTGCCACTCCCTTGCTGTGAATGGTTTTTCTCCTTGCTCTCCAAACCCTTCATTTTTTCCCCTCCGTTTGTCTGTTTAGATGTCACTGTCTCTGGCTAAGACATCCCTGATTCTAAAAAGGAATTGCCTTTTTAGTTACTTTGTAATACAGTTCAATCTGTGTCACTCTCATAACAATTATTTCTGTTTTGATTGTTTATTGTATATTTCCCATACTGGGTTAACATTCAGTAAGAGCAGGACACCGGCCTTTTTTTTCTTTTCCTGTTGTGTTATATACTCAAAGTCTTGAGCAATATTAGTTCACTGACAGACTAATAGGATGCCTGGATATCCATATTCTCTTAATAGAATATAAGCCTCTCAAGGATAGGTTTTATTTTATTCATTTAAAATGAACTGAATTTTAGCCACATGCCTGACTCAGAGAAGCTACATGATAAATGCCTTTTGAGGAAAGATTTCTAAATAAACTGTTTTCTGATAACATCTACCTTGGTGCCTGACAGACAACTGGACTTACATATTTGCATCTAAGCTCATCATCTCATTTTGTAATCTGTAGTTATCATCACTTTTCACATAAGCTCCCAAGCAGGGAAAACATTTATATTTGATTATACCCTCACCTATATTCCATTTCCTCAATAAAAAAATGAAACTGATAGAAAATCCCTTTATTTTTTATATTTTGGATGATACTCTTAATTTTGCTTATCAGAACGTTTCTTTTTGAAGTAGGTAGACTTATAATTTCTCTTTCTTTTGGCCTATACTTGTTGTGTCTTACTTGCAAAGTCTCGTGTATTTGCTGCAGTAGGATACTGCTGATTCCCCTCCATCCTTCTTACCAATTCTTCACGCTCATCTCATGGCCACTGTGTGCTTTGCTTCTAAGGGCTTCAAAGCACAAAGCAACATCTTTTGGGTGGAAGTTTCCTATGCACTCTATTGAAGGGGCAGGCCATGAGAGGCATGCATGAGAGAAGGGGCCACTTGCCACTGGAAATTCAGTCAGATTGGAGTAAAGAAAGAATAGGGACCATACACAATTGGTCTTACAGAGTTGGAAAGAAGCCTGATGGAAATGAAGACATCCCATAATATGTCAGAGAACCCAAAGAAAGCTTAGCTATACATACACACATATATTATACATTTACTTGGAAGTATTTTGCCTGCCTATACACATGAATCAGGATGCAAAATCAGCATATATGCCGCTCATCACTAAAATAAACATCATTAAATATTAAAATTATGCTTATTGTGGATAAATGATGATCCCATGAAAAGCACATAGGGATTGGAGACCACAGATGGAAAACAGGCATGTTTCTTATCTTAGAAGCACTCTAGAGCAGTAGCACACTTGGTGAATGGTGAGCAAAAATGATCATCATAAGTTACTTTGTTTACATACTCCCAGTTGTTTCCCTCTTGTCCTTCTCTTTATCAAACAAACCCACAGAAATTTGGTGGATTAGATGTTTGTGTGAAGTTACATTGCTTTAATATAATACAGAGATCGCATTTTTAAAAAGGGTTGCATCTAAGGGATGGGGAAGCTAACGTACAGGGATGGGAATGGATGGAGGCATCCAAGCAAAGAGAGTTATTTATCAGCCCACCATAGGAACCCTTGTAGAGAGGGTGAGAAAGTTAACCATGAAAGAAACAACTGCTCTCCGTTGTTCAGTGACTGCAAAGTTTCCAGTAACATTTTAATTAAAGGAACCTATTTTAATTAATTTTTTAATTAAGGAATTTTAGCAATAAAAAAAAAGCTTGCACACATACAGGAAATGGATAATTATTTTAACATTTGGTGGCCTTTTATTAAATATTCTGAAAAATATAAACTCTGGAGTTGCCAAATTTTACAACATGATCTTCTTCAGTCTGTTACTGTGCTGAAGTACGCAGCTGAGTGGAAAGAAAAGCAAAGTTTCTGTGCTGAGAAGAAAGACGGCTTTCATTTATCTAGCCTCCTATGCTTCTCTATTCACTGCTATTTTAGAATGATCACACTTGTACAAGGTTTATTTGTGGTGTAAGCTTAGATCAGACTTGCCTAGGATAAATTATTCTTGAAAACATTAAAAATAAACTAAATAAAACACCTTTAAGTTAATTTAATGCATGTTTATCAGAAATCAAAATTTCATCAGTTATCGACATTCTTATAAACTCAGTCTGTATGTTTTCTGATAGGATAAAAATGCACAGCAGTTACTATGAAAGGGGAATCTGGTGTAAAGTCCTGTTACTAGAAGTAAGGACAGGACTCTGTTGTCACTTCCAGTCACTCCTAAGGTCATGAAAAACAAGGCTGTGAGCATCAAATATGGAGATACTGGATGCTGACAATACAGGCCCAATGACGATCCCATCGCTTCCTAAGTGCGTGAACATGCATGAGAAACTTGACGATTTTTACCATGTTTGTAGAATGGGAATGCTATCTTGCAGAGCTGTAGGGTTTAAAGAGCTGATACTTGAAAAGCACATGATAGCATCTAGCATGGTGTACACTTTGTATAGCTTAGTTATTGCTAGCAGCACAACTGGGAAAGTACTCTTCTTCTCCGATGCCTGCCTTCCCATTATTAAAACAAGAAGGCTTAACAACATCTACGATTCCTAAAGAGCAGGACAAAAACCACTGGTGTTAAAAACAAGATAGTGTAAGGCCTCTTGTGGAAAGCAGAAGGCGTGAACTCGAATCTTGGTGTGGAGATAGTATTCACACTGCAAACCTCATCCCTACCTTCTTATTAAGTCAGGGAACACCCTTACTTAGGGCTAGCAGGCTTGATAACTAATCATTATTTGAGAGGAAAAAACAAGCCTTTCTCCTCTAATAAAAAAGTAAGAATTGTATATAATGCTTTACTTTTTTACATTTCCTTTATGATAGCTGTTACCGGTTTCATATTTACAATAATGCCATAAAGCTTTCTTTTGGGAATAATAACAAATTCACTTACAGAAAAATGAATAAAATAGTGCAGACAGTGTGCAAATGCAGCTCAAATCTTGACCTTGGCTTGCTAAACATTAAACTTCGACAAACTGCTGGATTTGTCCTTACATTCTACATTTCTGTGGGGGAAGAACTCTTTTTCTTAACAAGATGGCCTTTTTGGTCATATGTGTCTGGATAACTTTCTTTCCTAGTTCTGAGGTTGGTGCTTTGCTGGAACAAAGAGCTGGAAAATAACTCAGAGATTTTAGAGGAAAAGTACTCTTTTAAAAAGCACTTTGTAGGAAAGGCAAAACAAAGCACTGTATGCATAAACGTTGTTAGCCAGAGACAAAGTCAGCTTGTCTCCGTCCACTCCATTCACTTGCAAGAAGTCAGTACAACCACCTTACTCTTTGTCTTGATTTGTTTGTTTTTTATTGTAGCATCTATGTGGTACACAAAATTTATCATTTTACTTTTAATTTTTAAATATTTTCTTAAAATGTATTTCAAAATCAAAGGGGAGAGACAAAGAAAGAGAAACGGTAAAAGAGAGAGCAAAGAATGAAAAAATGATTGGGAATGAACGCTTCTATCTGCTGGTCCATTTTCTAAATGCCTATTAATGTATCGAACTGGAAACTCGAGCTAGGTCTCTCATGTGGATGGCAGGATCTCAATTACTTGAGCTATTACTACTGGCTCCCGTGGTCTGCATTAGCAGGAATGTAGAATCAGGTGCAGGAGTCAAGGATCAAATTCAGGGATTCTTAAGGAAGATACGGACACCCTAGCCAGTATCTTAAGTGTTCAACTATATGACTGCTCTAATTTTATCCATTTCTAAATATATAATTCAGTGGCACCAAGTATGCCTACAATGGTGTGCAAGCAACAGCACTATCCATCTTCTCATCTCAAACAGAAATGAGCTTCAAGATTGTCTGTTGTAGCATGCACAAAAATTTAATTATTTTTAATAATCAAATAATATTCCATTGGATATATGTTCCATATCTTGTATATTAATTCTTCTCTTGATAGAAATTTTGATTTTTGTACCTGTGCTACATGGTTATTGTGGCAGAGAAGAATACAAGTAAGTTTCAGTATTGCCTGGAGATGCTATGATGGACTATGTCGATCAGTGCAATCTCCAACAACTGCATCATGCTTGGAGTGGTGAGAGTGGAAGCATTTCAGAACTGTTGAATTATCAGAATCACCTGAGCAAAACCCTCAGAGCATGCCCACATCTGGAACCTGGGGTGGGTGGGAGACGGGGTGGGGCTTCTCCCTTAAAATCTCCTTTTACATCAGATATATTAAGGAAACAATACGGGACTAATTGTCTTACCCTTCACCAATTTCTTAAAAAGCATTATTTATTCTGCTGTTGTTGAGTTTTTGAGGCTTTTGCATCTACTTTATGGAATACTATGCAGCCATTATAAAGAATGAAATGCTATCATTTGCAACAAAATGGTCCCAACTGGAGACCATTACGCTAAATAGAATAAGCCAATCTCCAAAGACAAAATATCACATATTTTTTCTTATATAAAATAACATCCATGTGAAGAAGTATATATACATATATTTTATAGATAAACTGGATAATGGTGACTAGCCTACTAGGAAGTGAAGATACATTTAGTAGATGTTTGTACTGAATAAAAGGATGACTACCAGTGTAATAAATATGATACTACACTTTGTCTATACCTACAGTGCCATCATACACTTAAACAGCAGAGAGTTAAAGTCATACCTGTTACTAAAGGATTAACTACTATAATAATATGAAGGAAAATAAATAAATCTTAAAAAATACTATGGGGGAAAATGGTAGAATGGGAAAGTAGGGAAGGAAAAGGGGAAAGCCCTACATTTATAAAAGTGAATCATTGAAAATAAAAAAAAATTTTAAAAGGAGAAAGAAAGAATGAATGTATTCAAAATACAGGTAGTTTGTATCTTTCTCTCCAAATTATAATGATCAGCATTCTTATTTTCCTATTATAGGCGCCTGGCCACTATGTGTGCCCTTAAATAGACAGCTAAGATGAACCAACTGGATTCTTTCTGATGGAATGTGGAGTGGGAGCAAAAGGCCACTTCACAGCCAAGACAGAGTCCTGGATGGAGAGGTACTCTCGGGAGCTGCAGGGGGTCTGTCTCCTCCATGTGTATGTAGAAGCAGGGATAGGTAATGTGCAAAGAGAAAATGTTAAGTGTTTCAGCAGAGACGGAAACAAGAGAAAGAGAGTATCTGGCCTGGGCTCCTGTTGGACTGTCAGTTTCTTACCCTGTTCCATTCCAGAGGCTCATCGTTCCCTCACCTTAGAATTCCTGAAGACTCCCTGTACTTTTCAAACAATCTCCAGTTTGGCTGAAGCTAGACTTCTCTAGAGGACCTCTCTTTCTTTTACTCAAAGAATCTTAGTTCACTTAGTTTAGTTCAGGTTTTGAAACCTGAAACATTCTGACAATAAAAACAAGAGAGCATCACATATATCCTAGCCACAAATGTCCACTGATATAATATAAAGAAACGTGCTTTAATGGTTAGTTCAGTAAATACAAAATGCTTTGGAGCTTACCATTCCACAAGATATTTAAGAGGATTCCTTTAATATTGAGCAGTGATTCTAAGGGGAGGAGGGAACCTTACTGTATAAACCAGGTATAAACCAGGACAGTTGTTAGCCAACTAGAGGTGATCACAACCCCTGCCCATGATGACCATATCATAACTTATCTGAGAATGGGAACATGTGGAAATAACACATTTTGCTACTCTCTAAACTATGTGCAGAATCTCTGCCTGGCTTTATGTGATCTTCCTGACCAAAGGTTGGGGCTGGTAGAAAAATTCAATAGAACAATGAAAGAGAAAAGCTGTCCTAAAGGAATAGAGCTCCTAAGGGCAGATCTGTAACCAACCCACCCATACAACTACAGTGAACGACACTGGGAGAAAAATCAGGTTTAAAATAAGACCAAAAGCTTACAGAGAGGTTTTTTTTTTTAATTCATGTGACATGATTTTGTGACAAATTACTTTAATGCTTTCAAGACCCTGGTAAATGGCTTGATGTGATAACGGATTTGGTCTTGTGGCTTATTTACTTCCTAAAATTAAATTACAAAGTGAGAAGGGCATTAACTCTTTTAGGCCACTAGAAAACCATCTGGGGCGTTGGAAGACAGAACTACCAGTAACAACAGAAGGGGAGGATTTCTGAAGCCTCTTGATACACCTGGGAACTTTATCAAAATACAGAAACTACAAAGACCAGGGATTAAGAAACAGACACCCAAATAGAGAACAGTTTACATTTCTATGAAGGTTTATGCTACATGTGCACAATACCTGTGGAAGGCAGTGTGGATCAGGGGTTTTCAGCATGTGGGGCTCAGAGCAGCAGTGACAGCATCCTGAGAGCATACATAAGAAATGCGAACTACAGAGAGGGAGAAGGAAGAGACAAAGAGAGAGAGAGAAAGGGGCAGGTGAGCCTCTACCTGCTGGTGCACTCCCCAAATAGCCACCATTGCCAGAGCTGGGCCATTGCAAAGGGGAAGCAGAAGGAGCAGCTGACTTGAGTCATCCTCCATTGCCTTTCTCAAGAGCATTAGCAGGGAGCTTCATCAGCAGTGGAGCAGCTGGGTTAAAACATCAGCATCCATGTGAGATGCTGGTGCCACAGGTAGGGGATTAGCTTGCTACAAAGCTATGCTAGTCCCCAAACCTGGATATTAACAAACACTCTAAGTGATGAGGTACTCCACAGTTTCAAACCTGTGGGAGCAAAGATGAGGGGAAGGGTTTTGCAGATGCAGCTTCAAATCTGGTTGTCCACTTTCTGGCTGTTATATTTTAGACATTTCCTTAATCCTTCAGAGTTCATTTCATTATTGGTGGAAAGTAATCTGTGCTACTAATATAAGGCTTAAATGTATATTACTCATGGATAGTCAAAGTGCCAGAAAAGTTCTATTCACATATCCATGCTATTGGCCCTGTTGTATAATGGTAGTAACTCGGTGGAGCTCAGTCACAGTCCAGTCCCTGCACCCCATACCACAGTACTTGAGTTCAATACCTGACTTGGCTCCCAACTCCACCTTCCTTGTAATGTAGGCTCTGGCAGACAGTGGTAATGGCTCCAGTGCTGGGGTTCCTGCCACCTGCACAGAGGACCTGGTCTGAGGTTTCCAGCTTTGGTCCTGCTCCCTCCTGGTCATTATGGGCATTTCTCTCCCTCTCTCCCTTGTCTCTTTCTCTGCTTATTTGACTCACCTCTCAAGTATAAAAAATTGAAAATATTTTTTAAAAGCACCAAATCAGATTTATAGAAATGAGTGCATACTGCAACGTATGTTCACTTCCCGCTATGCTAGTCTCCATAACACAGCTTATCTATGAAAATAAATGCATACAACTGATTGCCTATATATCTATTTATGCTGTACTTTGCATGAAGGCTGTCTACTCCTGGAAAAATACCTAAGTGAAATGGAATCTGCATTTGAGACATCTGCAACCTATATTTATAACATCACAATTCACAATAGTGAAGACATGGAAACAACCCAGACGCCTGTCAACAGACGATTGGATAAAGCAACTAGCACACCTGCTCTGTGGAATACTACACAGCCATTAAAATGGAATCCTACCATTAGCAACAAAATGGTCCCAACTAGAGAGCATTATGCTTAGTGAGATAAGCCAGTCCCAAAACGACAAATATCATAAGTTCTCTCAGTCAATTATATTTTAAATCAATAGATCAAACTTGAAAAATTGTGTTGACATCATCAGAAACAATGTGAAACAGTTGAATAGGAAAGAATATACTTTTAAATGGTGAGGTGGTATAGTGGGAGACTAACAATTTTATATCTGACAAAATTATTCTTCAAGAATGAAGTCAAAATAATATTTTAGACACATAAAATATTTATGAAATCTCTTTAAAGTTTCTTGAAAAACAAATTGGAGTTACCTTTTGGTGGTAAAAAGAAATGTTTATGTTAACCCCTGTAGGAAAGAACCATGATATACTGTACTCAAAAACGATTTAAAAGCCATGAAAAGCTCCTAAGAGCAGATAGAAACCAGAGGGGAGTTTCATTTCAAATATTGTGACTGTAAGGGGGTAAGAATTATGAGTTTGTGGTTTTGGTTCAACAATGCTGCTTACCTCATGTGGCTATTGCTGAAGACAAGGGCAAGGGAAAAATTGAAGCCCTAACTGGGCCAAAGGTATCAGGATCAGATGACAGGCTTAGAAAAGAGGTTGGAAATTTGAAGGGAGAATTAAAAGAGTTGTGAGAAACCTAAGTAAATACAGGGACCAAAAGCCAGGGAATAGACAGTTGGCTCTGTTTGGCAGCTACTCTGGGAAAGAGTTTAAGGACGGTTAGCAGAATGTAGGCAAATACCAGAGAGAAATCTTAAAAGACAGCACAGATAATAGTACATGGAACCACATCCAGGAGTTTGCCACTTTCCTTAACAGAGTGTTTCCTAACCATTGGAAGCATCACACACACACACACACACACACACACACACACACACGCACTTTTCCTTAAAATAATTTGTTTGTGATGACAAAAATTGGCAAGGGGTTAATATCCACATACATAAGTTTCAGTAAATCCAAAAAGAAGCATACCAGTGGAATACAGGAAGTTTGATATATTGTCTTGCGGTTCTTAGTTATATTTATTTCCTAAAATTGGGCAATTTTACTCCTGGGTACATTAATCCAGTAACAATCTCACTGAGATTAAAAAAAAAACATTTATGAAGATGTTCCTTTTAGCTTTACGGCAGAGAAGGATTATAAGCAATCTAGTTATTCATTGCTTGGTTATGGGATAAAGTGTCGGCTTTGTGTGTTGGAATACTGTACAACCACAAGAAACCACTAGCCAAATGCCCATTCCTATAGGCAATGGAGACTATCATATCCAGATGTGAGGATATATAATGAAGTATGCATCTCTGCTTCCGGACAAAGATGGACTCCCACTGAAACTATTTACTATATCTGGACAATAGGATGCTGGACTCTCTGACATCGTCCATGCCCACAAGGATGGACATATGACTGTGTATGAAGAACTATACTATAGTAATGATATAGGGGAAGCAGTGGGGGGGAGGAGGGAATTGGGAGGAGATGAGGGAAATCCCAGGGCCTATGGAACTGTATCATAAAATGATAATAATAAAAAGAAGTAAAACAAAACTACTTACATATTTATATTTTGTAATTTGTTGCTGCTGCTTTTGTTGTTGTGGCTGTTCTAATGCATACCCATTGCTGACCTTGTTTCGTGGCTTCTCACTTATGGTAATGTATAATGATGGAGTACTGGGGTCTATCATATACAGATGTGGGGTACAATGGAACATGCATCCCTGCATCCAGACGAAAGATGGAATCCCAATTAAACTGTTGGACATGTGTAGACAATGGGATTCTTGACTGTCTGGCATTGTCAGTACCAACAATGTCGGGGTACACTTCCATAAGAGACTGACAGAATTTGATTCCTTATGAAGGACTACACTATTGTAACAAACTGGGAAAAATCTGACAGGGCGGTGGGAGTTTGGGGGGGGGGAGAATCCCAGCCTATACAAAAATGTTCCACATAATTCAAAATTCAAAATAAAAATATATTTTAAAAAGAAAAAAAAGAAAAATAGAGAAATAAAAAGAAAATCCCAGAGAATAAGATCTTTCATCTGGGGGTTCACTCCCCAAATGCCTTCAGCAAGGCATTTGCTGAAGACCCACAGCAAGAGCCTGGAATTCAATCTGAGTCTCCCAGATGGATGATATGGATCCTAACCCCTGAGTGATCACCTGCTGCCTGCTGGGATATACATGGGCAAGGGGATGGACTGGAGGCAGAGTAGATGGGACTCTGCATTGGTGCTCTGCTACAGGACATGATGGTCATGGGGGTGTCTTAACAACCACTGTACTTACCAAATGCCAACCCTTAAGATGCAAAAATTAAGAAAGGAAGCCTCACAGGGTTATATAACTCAGTGTTCCAAGTAAATAAAAATGCATCTTGGATTCAAGAAAACACGTAAATAAAATGAGACAGCAGATGTACCAGAATGATTGTCAGTGCTGGAGATCAGTATGGGAGTAGGTTCTGCAGAACAGAGGTTAAACAAATATAAATAAAGGAAAAGGTACCTCACAAAGTCTAGGGAGGTGGTGTGAAGGTTTGGGAAATACGATTAGTTCACTGTTGGCTTGTGCAGTATAACCTGCCTTTATTCCTACCCACACTTCACACAGATAGTGAAAACACACAGATTGGATATGTCAATGAAACTATTTAATGCTTCTTAGAATGATACGTGAAATAAAATCCAAACCTTAACCCAGCCTACAAAGTTCAATATTTATACCTAGTTCCTAGAACACTGACTGGACTAGAATGAGTATTCTGTAAATGTGTGTGTCTATTAAAAGTAAGAAAACAATTCAAACTCAGTGGACTCTGAAGAAGCTTAAATGTCTTATTAGCTAGTTGGTAGACTAGTGCCAGGCTAGAGGCTTCTGGCTCTTCTTTTTTGTGTCTTCCAGAAAGTGCAGCTATTTATAGCAAGTCTTTGAATGAATTTTTAGCAATGCAATACTGTAATAAAAATTATACAGGATTCCAACAGGCTAAGAAAAAGGTCTTAAACTTTAAAAATATATATAATTTATATAGAAAAATATTACACAATGATAATCACAATCACATTTATTCATTTAAATGTGTTTTGCAAAGCTCCTCTACTTGGCAACCCTTTTTGTGTTTTGCTCTGACAAAGCTAGAGAAATGCCTTGAATGATCAAATAAATTGAACAGGTATGATATGTAGTTTCTTTAAAATATTCAGTAATTCATACTTTCTTTTTTAAACCAGTAAAGTCTGGCTTTTCACCAGTTGGTCTAAATTAGATTTTACTCTATTTGGCAGTTCCTTAGTATTATATAAATCACCCTCTTATTAACATCCTCTCACCACTAATTAGTTAAGGGACTGTAACCACTGCACACATGTAACTCCCACTACCTTCTCGAGGATTAAACATTCGTACCTTAGGGCAAAATTGGCATTTAACAAGAGAAATTGTTTCATGTGAATTAACCTTGAGGACGGGAGATAAATAATCTAGGAGGTACATGAGGATTCCCGAGTGCCATCGCTGGGGATTCCGTAATCGTGGAATGGCCCAAATAAAGTGACATACTGAGAAATTTAATCTACCTTGAGTGATGTGAACCAATGGACAGCATGTGCTATTTATGTTAAATTTAAGTGCACAACAGTTTTGTAACTATTGGTTTAAGACATATTTACACATGTCCAAAGCTATTTAATTTTCTGCATTTTGGTTAGTTTTGAAAAAGTCAATGTGGCAGGTTTCTGAAACTTGTGCACTTGCAGTGTTAGAAATAGAATGAGCAAGGCATCATGCAATTCACTTGAAAGAAGTCCTTACCTACCAAGTGATATGCAGATACGCAGGATGAGGAATAAAAAGAGAGATGTATCATACCACTGATTCAATGGAGAAATTCTGCGTGGGAAGAAGGGGACAGTGACAAAAATCCGGAAAACCTCCCAAGAAATACTGTGCTGAGGCAACATTTGTAATGGAAGAACCAAAGAGTGGAGGCTGGAGTTGGTAGTCTCATTGGAACTAGATAAGCAGTCATAGGGTATAAAATATGACAATACCTGAGCAGGGAAGGATGTATTGGTAAGGCCGGAGTGTGGAGAGGAACAATATAGGATGTGTATAAAATTCCAACTTTGTTCTATGAGGAATTATAGAACACTTAAAATAAAAACCACATGAATGCTGCTGGAGCTGGAAGAGTTTGAAGGACTAAGAAGTAAGCATTCATGGAAAGTCTAAGAATGAAAAAAGCTACATAAAATATGCAATCACATTTCTATCAATATTTAGCAGTAAAAATAATACAGTAGCCATTTGCTGTTTGGTGCCACCAAAAGGCCATTTTCTATCCTTTGCAAAGAATATAAATTTCTATTATATTAATGGGATATAGAAATATAATAAAAATGATAAAATAAAAATATAATAAAAATATAGAAATAAAATTTTCGATTCTATCCCTGCTGACATGCTGCCTGCATTGTGTTCAAGGTAAAATGTGTTCTCTGATTCAGAAGACTGAGCAGCACATGGTTGCCAGAATGGGTTCAGAAATGGGCATGTGGGTGAAGTTGGGACTAGTAGATTAATGCTCAGGAATTTTTTAAGTTCAAGGTTAGGAAGAACAGTTTTCTTTCTCTTTGGTTATGATTAAGAAAGCATGCCTCTCCAAAACTGGTAGCTATCTGGCTACAAGAGGAGAGATTATTGAGATAGGAGTCAAAATAGAAAAATAGTTAAGGAAAGGAAGAATGGACAAGAAGTGGTTGTGACTTTGTCTCCTTGTACTTTAGGGCAATCTGGGTTCTATCTATTTCCTGTCATCACACACCTTACCTGAGAACAGATTTACCCTGTGGAATCTATATGCCACAGACCTTTGTCAACTGTCTCCTTAGTTCAGATTAGTGTCTACTTCCCATGTGGGGAATGCCTGCTTTACTGTGCTTATCATGGATTACGTAGTAAGATACCAATCCAGTGAAAGTCCGTAAAGAAACTCTGTTCTTAGATTTTGTGCTTTAGGGTCCACGAGCATGCATATGGGTACTAGTCTGTCTTACTTGGTCCCCGGAAAGTATTTCACTAATGTTTTCTTCCAGTTCCTCTTTCATGTCTACTCTTTGTCTTCTCCTTATTTAGTTCCAGTCTTCCACATGAACTTTGTTCTCCTGTCTTTACAAGTTAATTCAACGGAATGGGACAATGTTGCCTAAGAAGAAAAAGTGATTTTCTGAGCCTTATGTCTCAATGAATTGGCTCAGACAAACATGGCATCTGAACCTTGCGTCAAAGCATGGTGCACAAAAGCAGATCAGTGTGCTGTTGCTCTTTATAGAAGTCAATACATTTTCATAGATGAAAAACTCAACATGCATGGAAGACTGCATTCATATTTTCAGGTAATAATTTTTCAATCTGTAAAAATTTTCACAAGAGAACAAAATTGGAAAGTGTGTTTCAATAAATGTTTCATTTATACACTGGTCTTACTAAAGTTTTTTTTAATTTCTTCATTAATGTGTTTGAATATGTTGTTTAAGTATTTCTTCACTTCCTTGAAAAAAAACTGTGTTTTAATAAACTTAAGCCTAATATATCCACAGCATTTATCTATGTTCTTTTATTTTAAAATGATATACTGAAAACTCAGTATGGATCGGTCCTGTTCCCAGGTGCTAGAACATAGCAATATAGATCAGACTTTCCCTACAGTTATGGAGATTACAGTTGGAGAAGAGACAGATTTTAATTAAATCATCACCTGAATAAATTACAATTATAAGCAACGATAAGTGCTTTAATGAAGGGAAGGTATAGAGAACCTTGAGAGAATATACATTAGAGAGAGTTGCTGACCTAGTTTAGGGAGTCAGGGGGGACACCTCTCCGAGGAAATGTTTGAGCTGACACCTGGAGAATAAGTAGAAGAAATGGGAGGGGGGAGAGAGGAGTGGAATTGGATGTAGCATGGCAGAGCAAATGACAGAGAAAACAACTTTTCTTTTGATTTTTTATGCTATGTATTAGCGTATCTACACAGTGAATCTTAATGGTGTGCCTCTTGTATGCCCATACCGGGGCATCATGAATAGCATTGAATGAGAGATAAAGTCTTAGTTAAATTTATAATTTAGGTGGAGTCATTAAAGCAAAGCAAATGAAAGCAGGTGAACAATTAGAATAATTTGTTCTGGAAAGTGCTATGCAAAAAACCAAACAGGACCAAGTGTTAGGGGGTCTTCCATGGAGTTTAGAGAAGGCCTATCTGAAGTGGTATTGTTGAAACTGAGATAAGAATAAGAGCAGGAGGCATTCAGACAAAATTCTGAGCAGAAGGAAGCAGCACAGAGTAGCCCAACTGAAGAAAGGATTCCGTGTTCAGAGTAGGCAGGTCATGCACGTGGCTCGGTCACACTGCATGTGAAGGCACCTCTGCCATGAAGACCAGAGAAGACATGCTATCAAGTCTAGCAGGTAGAGAAGGTTATCTAGGGCCCCGCAAGCCACAGAATGAAGCTCAGATTCTCCTCTGAACATGATGGAATCCTAAGGAGAACACTGGAAGGTTTCAAAAATGGGAAGGATATGACTGACTTGGATTTTAAAACTAATTGCTCTTCCTATCTTAGAACAGGGAGGCCAGTTAGAAAAGGTCACAGAGAGCAGGGCTCCTGTGGAAACAATGTGGCCTGAATTAAGGTGGTTCCAGTGGCAGTGACTGTAAGTCACTCGGAGATTAAGTAAAGGCTCAGCAGCCAAAAGCCATACTGAGGAATTTGGATGCAGGTGCCTGAACAATACAGTGAATGGAGATGGCCTTTAGTGAAGAAAATTCAAAGGAAGTAATTCTGTCTTTGACAGTGCAGCAGATGCTGCTGACATTGTACACATAAGCCTTTGGTATTCACTGAGCCTGTGTATACATACCAACAGTGTCCAAAGGCAACTTTCTGGTCAAATGTAGAAATTTAGGCTGCTACAATAAAAAAAAAAATCATATGCTGAGTCACCAGGTTCAACAAGAGAAATTTCTTTCTTTCAGTTATGGAGACTGGCAAGAGTCAGATTAGATGCCAGGATATTTGGGTTCTAATGAGGACCTTCTTCTGCTTTCCAGCTAAGGCTTTTAGCATTCTCACAAGGTAGAGAACAGCAAAAGGAGGTGAAACTCCATTATGTCTTTAAGTAATCCCATTCCTGAAGGTCATTTTGATAACCATGATAGCTGCCAAAGACTCCACTCTCTCATAATATTACACTGGGAACTTAGAATCCCAACATTTCAGAAATTTAGTCTACAAGAGGCAAACAGTGACAGAGGCAAAAATGCTCTGTCCAAAGCATCTTGACAATCCTTCGGTGTGTGGTAGCTGGAGGCTCAGGGGGGTTATACTCTACAGAACTTTCCAAGGCTAATGAAGGTAGGCTTGCTGGATAAATACTCCAGCTTGCTCAGCCCTTAAGTGGAGTAATTAACTAACTGATCTGTTCTACATTATCTCCTGGAGTTTTCCAGCAGGGCTAAGCCCCAGATGCCCACAACGGAAACCTGCTAAAAATGCATCTTTAATTGGCTTCCTACCTTTCTCCATTCCCAGTGCTCCAGGCATCATTTTTTAAAATAAATAATCCACACATAAATATTTGTCTCAGAATCTGCTTCTGGATAATAATTAGACTTATTATCAACACGGAAAATGACATCTTGGATGTCAGCTATCAAGTAGGCTGTTGTAGAATTAGAATGTATGGCTGGTTGCTAAACATTTTGGAATCAGTGTATAGGTGGTATTTAAAAAGGCATCAATGCATGGATTCATGATACACTGACACTACGACTGGAGTACAGATGGAAGGAAGCAGGGACAGTATGTGGCACCTTGTAAATTATGTAAGATTAGGACTTAATTCTACAAGTGGAACCTAAAGGGTTTACATTCTATGTAGTCTGACACTGACCCAGTGCTAACATACCAATTAATGTCTACCTATTGGAAATATATGTTCTGTTTTCCGAACTTCACAGTAAACACCCTGATGATGAGGGAATTAGGCTGGCTCTCTCTTCCCACAGCGTAACATATCCAGGGCTCATTCGGTATTCAAAACGCTATGAATTAAAATGTGTTTGCTTTCAGAAACACTCACCTACCTGATCGCCTGTTCCCAGTTCTTATCAGTCTGGAGAGAATTCTGGCTAATGTATCTCCTCCAGGAAAACAGCAACCAAAGCAAAAAATCAGGCTCAAATGGTGAAGATGAAGTGGATAATTTTGGGAGAGGACAATATAAACTAAAGTTTTCCAGCTTGATTCATTCTTACTACGTATGTGGTGAATATGTCCTTTAAGAGCTTGTTTTGTTGTCTATTCTTTTAAACATGTCAAGATCTTCATCTTTAGAGAAATGACGATTACTGATGGGTTGATATGGTTCAAAGAAAAGGCAGGAAATTGTCAACTCTAACGTCATGATTTTTTTTTTTTCATTAAGAAAGAAATTCATTTCAGTAATAGCTGGAGAAGTAACATCTTTTAAAGAGACGACTGGATATAGTGATGATCATCACTGCATTAGGGATGTAGTGACACCAGCAAAAGTCAGACAAGAACTTTTCAAAACAGGAAACAATAGAGGAAGCCTGTCATCCTGGTCAGAGTGCCTCAACTATGACTGACCCAGACACAGAGATTCCACTCACCCTCATTTTATGCACTTTCTTCGGAGTTATTCATTACAAATGAAGACTCTGACCCTTCCCTGACTCAAGGAAATATTTAAAATCCTTCTAATTTATCAGACCATATGCTCTAACTTGGAATAACCATGATAACCCACATTTTCAGCAGGTAAGAATTAGTCCTGTTAGTTCTCAGTAAATTGGTTTTCTTAGTGTGTTATTAAAACATTTATGAGTTTATTCTCTTATTGATAAAATATTCTCAACATTTTAGTTAGCAACAGGAAGTCCTCAGACTCTTTGACCTTCAAGAGATCCTGAGGTTATTAAGTTCAAATGCTTTCCATCATCTCAGCTTCATTAAATTGATATAATGATAACTTTTCAAACTGTAGATGAGGTATTTTGCCAAGTGTGCCTAATATATCTGTGCATTTTAATTCCCAAAGCAACTTTTGGTGATAGGTTTTTTTTTTAGCATATTTATTAGATTACTTCTAAGTAAACTCAGTCAAAGAAAACTTAAAAGCTGAATTTAAGGTGAACTTTCACAGTTTACCTAGGTCTAGGCCAGTTTTAACAGTGAAAGTCATCCAGGGAGCTCTTCAACCCAGAAAAATTTGTGCCATCACTCCACAAATTCTTGCATTGAAAACCTGAATCACTGTATCTAGCATATAGCCATGTTCAGACATATTTTGGGTTTTTTGATGAATAATTAAAATGAAGTTATCAAATGATCTAATGGGACCAGTATTGTTGTACGAGAAGGAAATACTGACACAGACATGTACGAGGAAAGACCATAGAAAGGTATAAGCAGAAGATAGCCATAAGCCAAAAGGAAGGTCATCTTGGACATTCAGTCTCCTAAACGTGTCAGAAAACAAATTTCTGTTGTTTATAGTACATTGTTATGGTAGCTTGAGCAAATTAATATACTAAGCAAACTGGAAACTTTGGTCATACAAAGTAGCTTGCCTAACCTGGAATTTATCTTACTCCATCTGTGATATAGTGGGGTCCTTGCAGATGGACTCCCCTACTCAGTAACTACAGTGACTTGGTAATTACAGTGACTCAGTCTGAGCTATGAGAGAAGAGTGCCTGCACTAAAGTGTCTTAGTATTGTAGACATTCATTTGGGAGTTGGGAAGGGGAGAGTCACCAAAGAACAATAAGATAGTTTTAGCATAGAAGAGGGACAGGATATTTAGGTTAGTCCAAATAGACCAAACACATATCATGGCTTTCCATTTTTACTAGTATTTAGAAAAGTTGACAAAAGGCATTTTAAACTTTGAGTTCTATAACTGCATATTACAGTGTATGGAAGGAAAGTAATGTTGGAAGACCAGTGGGCCTGCTTGATTAGATTCTGCTTAACGGCTCACAGCACTTGAAAGAGATTGGGCCAGGAGGAGCCTGAGTAAAGGACTGCACTAGCCAGTTAAATATCTTGGGCTCATCATCTGTATCTGTTTGCTGGGGCTGCAATATCAACACATCATGCCCTGTGCAACTTAAACTATTGAAATTTATTGTTTCAATTCTGGAGACTGAAGGAGATCAAGGTGAAGGCAGGACTTTCTTTTGAGGCCTCTGACTTGGAAGTCAATATCCTCTCCCTGTGACTACACCAGGTTTTGTGTGTGTGTGTGTGTGTGTGTGTGTGTGTGTGTGTGCGCGCGCGCACATATTTTTGTCCAAACTTCTTATAAGGACATCAGTGCTACTAGATTAGGGCTCACTTTAATGATCTCATTTTAACTTACTTGCACATTTAAAGACATTAAATGAGTAACATATATTTGAAATACTGGTCATATTTTTGAGGTACTAGAAGTTATGATTACAACATAGAAATTTTGTGGGGACAAAAGCTGGCCCATAGCATTGACTCACCTCTGGGATTACCTGTCATCTATATAATGGGATAGGAATGGGAAAATGAAATCAAGAGTTTTATAACCTTGAGTTTCAGTTGGACTTTGGAAGGTGTCTATAAACCCTGGGAAATATTATACCACATTTCGTATGTGTATTTTTTCTGAGGAGGAAAGTGTATAATTTTAATTGGATTCTAAAAGCAGTACATGACCCCTTAAAAGATTAAGAGGCAATGAATTAGATAATCTTTATGGTTCTTCTCAGCTCTTAAATTGTAAGAATCATACCCTTTGAAAAGGGAAGACAAATTTTACTCTTTCACAAGACTTACAGCCAGTAAATTCTTCTCAATGCCTTTACTAAACACTTTCCATTATAAACAGAATTTATTCTGTATTGCATTGACACTAGCACACATGTAGCCAAGAGAGGTCAGATGGTACATTTCTACTTTTTTATAGCTTTATGGATGACATTTCTGTTTGATCATCTTTGGGTGCTGGCATCTAACTCCTTTATCATTTTACTCATAGTCAAATTCACAAACGTGTTAATAAGTGTAGTTCTTCCCCCTGTGGAAGGCTAATGTGTAAATAAATTGTCATGTGCACACACACACACGTCTTGAGCGGAATGGAATGCTACTTTGAATATAAAAAGTATTTTGCTAGCATTAGTTAAGTGAAAAATAAATGAATGAACTGAATCCCAGGAGGGGTAATTAAATTCAATAACTGGATATTGCTTTCATAATCTATAAACAACACAAGTGTTCTGATCATAAATAAATGCTCTCAATCATTTCAGGCACAAAACATAAACTCAGAAATATCAAATAGAATACATATGTGTGAATGTGCATAAACTAAGCCTCTTGGTACATATATTCAGTTAGCAACTACTCAAGTGTCTAGGTCGATAGCACCCATCTGTGAGTGCATGTGTGTAATACAATTAAAGAGAGAGACTGATTCTAACTATACAGCTTTCACTGGTGGTGTTTATGAAGTGACACTGACTTCTTTTCTCACCTCAATTCTAGAGCCAGCTGACTAGATTTCTTTCCTTGGTATAATCCCATGGTTACTGAATAGCATGTTAGGAAACAATGTATGGCGCTGACTAGTTAATGCTTTCTGCTCACACATGAGCTCACTGTGCTTGCCTGGGTGCATCAATGTGTGGTGAGAAGGTAGAGGTAAAAGGAAAATAGAAGGCAGAGAGGAAGCAGGGGTTGGTTCACAGTTATCACTTTCACCATTTTCTTGTGGGCTAAATTTCCATAACATACTTTTTTTTTTTTAAAAAAAATCCTTTCTGAGCTTATTTTACTCACTGCTTCTGAAGGAATATTTAATGTCAAAAGGCTGAGGATTCCACTAATGCTAGTGAGAAGATGGGATTTGTGTATGCTGTCCTGGCTTTCAGGAGATTTTCTTCCTATTACACCTGTTTGGGATCTTCTAGTATCTGGCACAGTTTGTCTTTTTCAACACATTTAACCTCCCTCTTCTATCATAAACATTCTCTCATGCATTTGGCGTTAGAGGACTAATGAGAAATATGCTTTGGACACTGTGGTCTATTTTATTTGGGGATCATTAATGTCCAGAGAAAACTTAAGCTTTCAAGGGTTCTGCTGAAAGATCGCCTCCCTGTCAGGGCTGCATCACAAGGCACTCAATTTATCAGCTTTCTGCTGGGGTGACCCGGCTAGGATTTGAACCTCTGGCTCCAGGGAGTCTAGGTTGAACAACGGTGATGTAGAGGCCACTCAGCCACTGCCTCCAGCCAAAAAAGATTAGTGTCATCAAAAATAGATTAGCAAGTCAGTTAAAAAATTAAAGTGAGCCCTTTGTTCTAAAATATGTGTCAAAGTAAGCAAAGAAATTAGCTTTCATTTCAGATTAATTACTGAGTAAATTAGAATTGGAGCAAGAACATTTTATATATTTTTTCCCTTCAACTATAGAAACGAAAAAAATGTGTAATATTTATAATAATTACTTCCAACAGCTCAAGCATTTTCACAAAAGCCTGACAAGAGCTTACTGAATTTCCTGCTGGTAAACTTTTTTGTCATTGAAGAATCCCTGAAACGTGGGCTCTGTTCTTATCCTATGGGGGAAACATGTTTCAAAGGAAGAAACGAAATGCTGGCTTTCGCATCTATAGATTCTGATTTCCAGAATCATGTGACTTCAATGTGACTCCCTCCCCCACTGAACTTTCCAAAGGGGCTCCCCTCCCCCACAAAATCTGTGCATTTTGTTAAGTACAGCCTCAGTCTCAGACAATAGGAGGAATGGAGAATCCATTTGCTCATTTCAAGGAAAATCTCAGGAATTCACAAAACCATTGCTCTGTATAGTACCTGTGTCTGATGTCGGCAATAGACAGTATATTGTCGAGCTTCCCTTCCTCTGAGCTGCAAATTTTAATCAGCCAGCATTCACAAACAACTATTTACTGGTCATCTACTATTTTCAAGTCTTATGATAAGAACTGACTACCTACAAACATAGAATAGAAATTGTGTGGCAGAGCATTGTAGCAGACCCGCTTCAGGCAATAACCAGTTATCATCACTGGTAATGACACACACTAGGCACTTTCTGCTGGGGATGCACTGATAAAACACTGATTCTCTGGTATTCCTGTCAAGAGTATAACTCCGATCTAATCATAAGAATCACCAAACAAGTCTAAATGGAGGGGATATGTAGGTTAGCTCCCTTCAACACAAAACGTAAAGAAAAACTGAAGAACCGTTATAGTTGAAAGAGATCAAGAAGACAAGCCAATCAATATGATGTGGGATCTTGATTAGATCTTGGACCCAAAATAGAACAGAGAGTAGACTATTCTTATCCATAGAGAAATCATTCTAAATTCCCAGTGGATGCCAGACATCAAGTTTTTCCTACACAGGCAAACCTAACGATACAGTTTACTTTGTATATTACACACAGTAATAGACTGGATATAATAATAAAATAATTAAAAATATCTTATGTTGTAACCTTTTAACTAAAATACATTAAATAATTTCTTTCATATACTTAAATTGCCAGCATTGTGATCTTTGCATGAAGTGTTGCATAAGCATTGCATCCTTGCATAAGTACTACCCATTCTTGCATAAGTATTATGCATCCTTGCATAAGTATTGCAACACCTCAACTGTCATTCAGGCAATCTAATGGTAGAAAGTATATATAGCATGGGTATGCTAGACATTGGGATGATTCAACTCAGGATACAGCCAGGTGGCACAAGATTTCATATGCTACTCAGAGTGGCACCTAATTCATTTCAGACTGCAGTTGACTACAAGTCAGTGAAAATACAGACAGGGAAATGCTGCGGAAAGGGTGATTTCTGTACTGAAGAAAAACTGGAAATTCAGGTAAGCCTTATGGTTCAGTTAAGAATGTTATTTGTAAGTGTTAGGGCCTGGCATGATAGCCTAGCGGCTAAAGTCCTCACCTTGCTTGCGTAGGGATCCCATATGGGGACAAGTTCATATTCTGGCTGTTCCACTTCCCCTTCCAGCTCCCTGCTTGTGGCCTGGGGAAACGAGAGGATGGCCCAAAACCTTGAAACCCTGCACTCACATGGGAGACCCAGAAAAAGTTTCTGGCTCCTGGCTTCAGATCAGCTCAGCTCCAGGCATTGCAACTTCTTGGGGAGTGAACAAGTGGACAGAAGATCTTTCCACCTCTCCTTTCCATATATCTGCCTTTCCAATAAATAAATAAATCATTTACAAAGGAATATTATTTATACATGTTAATTTCTTGCTTTTTTGATCACTGTACTACGGTTACATAAAATGCCAACATGAGTGAATCAGGGGAAGAACACATGAAAAATTTCCGTAGTCTTTGTGCAACTATTCCAAAACTCTAAAATTATTACAAAATAACAACAACTAAGAACAAATCAACAGAGGTGTGGCTTGTGGGGCAGTGAGCTAAGCTGCAGCTAATGATACTGTATTCAGTATTAGAGTCGTCATTTGAGTCCTTGCTGTCCCACTGCTGATCCAACCTCCTGTTAATGTCTCTGGAAAATAGGACAAGGTGGTCCAATTGTCTGGGTCCCTGTCAGCTCTATAGGAGACCCAGATGGAATTCCTACCCTTTGATTTTGTTCTGGCCCAGTCCTGGCTGTTTTGACTACTTGGGGATATGACCCAGATGATGGATGATCTCTCTGTGTCATTGTGCTGCCCAAATAAATAAAGCTTGAAGCAAACAAAGAGCTTATTTCAGATGCAGTCCCTAGTCTTTTGTAGTTTTCCCTCTAACAGGGAAGATATTTAACTGCATTATCACATAGATGAATATGGAACTGTAAACACAGATAAGCACTTTTACGTAAAGAAACTCTGAGAGAGTACAATTATAGTAATCATTAAGAACAAACATTTATATAGTGCAAAGTGTTATAAACCCTTGAGTATTTTCGTTGAGATATAACTTACAGAAATTGTATATATTTGCGGTATACAGTGTGATGTTTTGATTTATGAACACATTTCAGCATAATTAACACAATGAAGCTAAGTAAAAGAGCATCATCTCACTGGGAGATCTTCTTTTCTTTCTTCTGATATGAGAACATGGTCTATTCTCTTGGATATTGTCAAGCATGCATTCTTATTAATTCCAATCACCATGCTGAACAACCGATCTTCAGAATGCAGTTATTCTGTCTAACAGAACTTTGACGCTCCCACTTTTATACGTACCATTCCACGATCATATCTATGGTAAGCCCCTAATCGATATTTTCTATTTTTTCCTAGTTTTTTTAATCACTTGTACAGTAGATCATTAACATCTCAATGTGAGTATGTCAAGGATACTTCAAACTTACACATCCAAGCTACACAAGTACTCTCTAAAACCCATTCCTCCTGAGACACAAGATGATATCTGTTCAATCACTTCATGTAGAAATGGCTCCCTAACTTGTTTTCCTCACTTTAATCATGTCCTTGAGAAAGTTATCCTTCATACGCAGGACTCTGTGTGAAAAGCAATTTTGCTACTACTTTTTATTGGTTTTTATTTCTGCAGTAAATTTCCATTACCTATGGAACAAATTTTAATTTCCTCTGAAATGCAAAACCATCCTCCCTTCTACTTTTGCACACAGCCCTCGGCCTTTGCCCTCTTCACTCCCGGGGACCATCTTCTGTTCTCAGAGACTAGCGTTGGGGGCAGAGAGTGAACCTCTTGTGCCCCCTACATTCCATGAGTGGCTCAGACCGCCTCACACGTTGAAGGTGATGCTCTCAGGCTTCAGATGGCCACTTGATTCTGTGTACATCAAAGTCATTTTCAGGAGAGTGAATGACCGTGTCACAAGCACATTCTAAGTAACTGAGTTGTTCTGTTGACCGGTAGACATTTCCACATTCACATGTCTAGAAGCACTTTCTCAAAGTATGTGGTTACCACCACTCATGGGTGCAAGTGCCTAAAGATTTCTTGCTTTGGGAGATAAAAGTAATTGGGGGTAGGGAGAGAACAGGCATTTGTGAATGTTTGATTGGCCTCCACGCTTGACGTGATTCTACGTTCTATATATATGCACCATCAATAGTTTCACAGAAAATGAAAAGCAACCACCACTGCGAAGTTTTTCCAAGAACACAGTCAAGTTAATAAAATCACATCTCATTTTTGAGATTCCCACCTGCTTGTGTCTGAATTGCAATCTGACCTTAACATATTCAAACGAGAGATGGGAACAATGGTCTTTCTGTGAGCCACAGCCCCAAGAATCCAGACCTGTTTCATCATTGATAGCTAAGCCGTGTTAGCAAGAATTTCGCGACTTTCATCCTGGTAGGAAACTTGTGCAGCTGCCTGCTTCCCTACTCTGCCTGCTGTCTCTAAATAAAGCAGTGGCGGCAGAGGGGGGTGACTCTGAGTCATAAACACTCGATCGTTCTAGCACGTCAAATTTGTCCAAAAGAAACATTTTTATGTCTCTCATCATTTTATCATTAGCTTTAGGAAGGTCTGCTGAGCTTCCGGGGAAGGTGTGAGGAAGGATGGGCATGTACACGAGACCTGATGGGTACCACCTCCCAGACCCAGAACATGCTGAGACAAACAAGGGATCCCCAGAGTGCTCATCTGTTACAGGACTTATTTCATACTGGATCAATTATGTAAATGGAGAAGTGAAGATAGCTCCCTCTTTTAGTAAGGCATGATTGCTCCAGCGTTCACAATTCCAACGCAGTCACTCAGCCTCACCGGAAATACCAGTCGCATTCTGAACCACCTGGTTCCATCTGGAAAATGTGTTTTCCTAATTGGGGGAGGGGGTAAAGATGTTCAAAAATTTCCACACCATTACTATGCATATACATTTAACGTGATAAAATGCTTGCCATTAAGAGATCCAAGCAGAGGCATTTACATATGTGTGAGTTTGAGTCTGCAACGAAAACTATACAGGATAATGAGTATTTAAAAAAAGTTTGACAACCCTAGAGCTCATTCTATCATTTCAGAGACCTGAAAGCCAGGATAACAAGACAGATTCTTCTGTTTACAAAGTTTTTCAAGAACTCTTTCAAAGAACTTCCCCATAGACAATGTTTTAAATTCCAAAAGACAGTTTATAAGGATTAAGAAAATAACAAGGGTGGTCAATCAAAAATAATGAGATCAAACGTAAAGAATAACTAGAGAAATGCTATCATGTAGGATATTGTTGGACAGTAATTAACGTCGCCCACGTCCAGCATTCACACTTTTCACATGGGGTGTGTGAAAACTGCCTTCTCTGCCTGATGCTTGTGTTGGGGTAAGAAACCTTTTAGTGTGTTACCCATGCCTTTAGTGTACTTCCATGCCTTCTTTTCTGAACAAGCCACTCAAATAAACAAAAAATCACTTTTAAAAACTTGGGCAGATACATCCCTTTACTGAGAAATGGAGGAGTGATCTGTAAAATGCCAATCATGGTATTGACAGAACTCTGGTGGTGTGTAACAGCTCTAGCACAGCCCTTTTAAAACGGCAATCATGGCTTGTGATAAAGTCCTAAGAGAAAGAGACACAAAGGGGAGCCTGTTGCTCTGGTGTGTTACAAGCTCAGAAAGCATTTGCACACTTTGAATAACTGCAGACTGACCTAATTTTTAAAAATGACATGCCCACACACCAGATTGACAAGCCAGATATAAATCTAAACTACTTGAATGTACTTTTATTTCAAGGCACATAAATCTTCCTAGGCCAATCAATCAATTTTATGTAGTTTTAATTACAGCTTCTACCCTCTGCAGTTATTACAAGTTTAGATGTTTCCCTTTATCTCAACAGAGGCTGAGCGAAGTGTGCAAGAAGCAGCAACTTTTGCTCAGTAACAGAGACACTTGACTTTTCAAGATCTTCATGTTCACCATTTTCAACTGAACCCTAGTTTCGTGTCTCAGTTTCCTTTTACAAAAGTTGGGATTTTTTTTGGAGCTTTTTACTTACATTACAGGGACCTGAAAATTATTTTAGGTTTACAAGCTTTTGGAAGATTAAAAGGGGGAAGAAAAGGGGGCCTCTTTATATAAGTGCTAACTATTGCCTTCAGAACTAACCTATATTTTTTCAAGTATAATGGAGTCAATTATTTTAAAATGCAGACTAAAACTTGTCTACGTCTGACTAAAATGAAAGGAATTCAAATATAAACCTTTTAGATATGTGTGTGTTTTATAGAGCTCCTAAAACACATGCCATCTAAAATCACAATAGTAGAATTTTCCTGAAAGTTACCGCTAAATGTGGAAGTCACTTATACGGGAAGAATTTGTATTGCATTTGTGAAAGCAAAATTACAATAGCTGACAAAACATGAAAGTTTCATCATGGTGGATTAGAACGTTGTAAGGAACTCAAAGGAATTTATCGTTATTCAACATTTCAGCTAACATTCTTGTAACGTCTCTTCTGGGAGTAGATTTGTCTCCTCACTCTGTAGGAAGCCCATACACATAAAAAGGCTAGATTAGAGACACGTAGTAAATAATATAACAAATAGTTCCTATCATGTTAGACTCCATTCAACATGCAGTAGGCAGGCAAGCAGTATGTAGCGCTCAGATCCCTGCTCAGCTGGCTGGTTTGTCACCTGCCCAGCAGGACAGCTCCCCCGTGTCTCACAAAGCTCAGCCTTGGATGAGACACTGCCTTTCCATTCTGTAAAGGACTCATGCCACTTTCTCCCTCATCAAACACAAATAATGCTTGCAAATTCCCTCTGCCCTCTGAACAGAGGGCTTGACTTTACAAAATGACATTAGGTGAAAAGAGTGAAAATGTTAAACATATTTGAATAAGTGCTTTCCTTTGTTTTTGCCTGCTGAAGTCCTTGAGTTTGTTCTGGCACAGCGTTGATGTTACTTCTGCTTGCCTTAGTAGACCCTCTTTCTTCCCCAGGTTTGCTCTGATAATTCCCATGACCCTCTGTTTAAGAACACTGAGTGTATCAGAAGACAGCTGAAATTTTTGGTCTGTTTATCTGCCACTAGACTAGTGATTTTAATCTCTTTGGCTCACAAATCCTGTCTTAGTCCAGTGGGAGCAGTTTACTGGAGCGGTGATCTCAGAAAACATGGTGGGGGGTGGGGTGAGAAGGGAGGCAGGGAAGAGAAGGCAGACAGCCAAGGACACTTTATCAAGCTGTTACCACTCTGGGTAGCTGCAGCTTGTTCCCATTGGGGAACTCTTGGAGTCACTACAGAACTGAGGCCTCGGATTTGTCTCACCAGATGTACAGAGGGAGGCAGACTCGAATCTAACTCCATCCATTACTGATGAATGGCTTCTGGAGACATGGCCATGAATTCTCACTTGCTGCCTAGCATGGGCAGGGGCAGAGAGAGAGAAGTGAAGATCACAGCAGGTAAGAAGGGGAGAGGGAGAAAGAAGATCAATTTGACTCATCTAGCTGAAAGGTGTGGAAACAGTACCCTCTCTTCCTTCTCACAATGCATATGGATAGAAATATAGGTGGAAACAGTAATTGTTTATAAATAATTTCAGGAGAGTTACACAACTCTTGAAATGCATTTATAGATCCAGGTTATGAACACTTAAAACAGGTGCAGGCATGTTGAGGGGATGTAGATTTAAGCATTGATAAATTCTTAGCATGTCGTATTATTTCTAGCTCCAAGTAGGGCCTCAAAAAATACTTGTTCAATAAGTAAATAGGAAGAAAAAGGTGCAGAAGATGGACATTTTCAAAAAATTTGCATATAGAAGGTTGAACATTAAGTAGTATTATCAATTATAATGACCATGATATTGGTTTTCTTAAATATATATGACTGAAAAAGGCTTTAATTGATTCTAAAGCATGCATAGATCTCAGAGCTGAGTAGTAGTTAACCTTCATATTGTTAGAAAGATCATAGGGTTAGTAGTTTAGTAAACAACCAAAGAGGGGGGAAAAAACCCCACTGGATATCACAGTTCAGTCTCAAATTCTGGGGAGGCTTTGATTTTTCATGGAGTGAAAAATAGGAACATAAAAAGCAATGGATATCTCAGGTTTGGAAATAAGACTCTCATTAAAGGGTTGCAATGTTCAAAAACACTTCTGTGAACACTCCTTCCTTTTCAATAAGCCAGGAAGATTCGATACTTTTCGGAGCTCCCAGTTGTGGCACTTCAGGACTGTCAGCATCTTTTTTTGTTTGTATGTTTGGGGCTTTATTTAAATTACCCCCAAAGTAGGTTAGTGTAGTATTTTCCAACTTAGAGGGTATGGGGATATTGGAAGGTTGCATCCTAGAGATGTTCATCAACAAGACTGGAGCTCCAGAGAATTTGCAATTCTAACAAGTCCTGGGGTGATGCTTACTGAAAACAACTGAGTTAGCAGGTCTAGAAGTCCAGAGTCCAACTAACCTAATGAACGAGAAAGAGCAGAAGAATCATGAGAGATTCTGTCTGGAACTGATTTAAGTTGAAATGCAGACAGGCTAAGCACTCTTTGAAATCCAAAATGCTCCAAAAGTCAGAAGTTTCTATACACCAACATGAATGCTATAAGTGGACACACACACAAAAAAACTCATACAGGAAATCATTTAAAACATACAAAGCTATCCTTAGGCTATGTGTATAAGGCGCTTATGAAACACAGTGAATTTTGTGTTTGGACTCGGGTCCCATTGTCAAGGTATTTCATTATGTATATATGATTTCAAAATCCCAAAATAGCTCAAACCTGAAATATTTCTTGTCTCAAGTATGTCAAATAAGGAATAATCAGCCAATTGGTTAGATGTCCTTTGATAAATTATCTGTCATCTGTTACAGTTTCCTCATCTGTAAAATTAGATAATCCATGAGCAGAGGATCCCAAATATTCTATGGAGCAATCAAACCCTAATTTATCCACACTCAGGCTGAAATGCATGCTCTTGGGTGTATCTAACCTAGAACAACTGTATCAATATATTTTAGCCTGTTCTGACATTTGACCAGATTTGGGACTCTTGGCATATTATTCTTCTTTCTTACGCAACAATTAATAATTTTACTTTCCTTGATGACTCCAGCCCATTTTGACTGCCAGTAACCTCTACTCTAGTTTTATTGCTTTTGTCTTGTTTCTGTCTATCATACCTTCAGTTTCATCCTTGCTCCCTGTGGCACACCCATCCCACATCCCTAATCTATAATAATGTGCTGGGGTATTATTAATTGGACACCTAACTTTGGCTGGGAAGGGGATAAAAATCAGAATCAGGAAGCTTTCTACCTGGTGCCTGTGAAGAGCCTTGGGAAACGACTGGCTTAGCCATAGAAAAGAGGCTTCCTGTGACATAGCTGTGTTGGATGGGCGAGGTTGGCAGAAGCCCGGCTTTCAGAAACCTGGGGTGTTACTGTAGGGATTTCGCCTCTGTGCAAAGGCCTGGCACCATCTTCCATTCATCAGAGCAGCAAACTCCTCCAGATTTGGTTCAAAAAGTGCCAAGCCTTTCCAGTCAACATCTTAATCACAGTACAAATAATCCCATCGCACATTTATTTTCACCTTATGTCTGGTTCCTGTTAAAGGGATATTACATTTGAAGATCATCTATAATATTGATATCATTTTAGGTATTTTAAGGTTAAAACCTAATGATTGAGCATATTTGTTTTTCATTCAGAGATTCATTCCTAGTCACTGAAGCTCACTTGAGGGGGACATCTTCATTTTTTCAGAGGTCTTCAGTTCAAGTCCTTCGACAGTCTGTGTTTACAGAGGCCTGTGCTAAGCTTTCCTCTGACAGAACATTTCCCTCAGCCACAGTAAACGGAATGAAAGGAAGCGCTGAGAGAATCCACGTTAAATTATTTCCTGTGGTTTTATATAATATTCAAATTTGAAAATTTCTTCCTGGAACTCTAAAATCTGTAACAATATTTACTTTCCATATGTTCTTTGTTCCCACTGTAAAATTATATTCTTAGTAATTTTACAGGAGCAGCAACAGACCCCACGAAGCAATGACGACTGTGTTTTGTCTTTTGCAATTCGCTGCTAATTATTACTCTCAGACGATATGGTTCAGAAATAGACTTAGGTTCCTGGGCTTGGGGAAAAAAAGAAATGCATTATGAAAAGTATGTATTTGCCCTCTGGGGACCCCACCCCCTTTATGAAAACTCTTGCCAATCAATCCGCAGAACAGAATCTGACTCAATTCTGGGGCAAACATTTGCCTGCTGTTGAAGCTCAAGGAAAGAAAGATGCTTCACGTTCCGGTGCCAAAAAGGGAGGTGGAAGAAAATGGGGAGTTAAATCTAGGGGGCAAATAAAGAAATATGTACATGTATATTTATGCATTCTGTATTTTGGCTCTAATTGCTTCAAAGATTATTTATTTTTCTTTTTTCCTTTCATTTTTAAAAAATACCTTCCAGCTTCTTAACATGTTTTTCAAAGTAGAAGCTGGAAGGCATAATAAAAAGCAAGCAGGGATATGCTCTTTGAATAGAGTGAAATAATTAATGTAAGAATGCTTCCGTTTGGGCATTTTTTTATGAAGTGAAATATATTATTTTTTGCTTTTAAAATGGAGGTAATTTGTTATACAAAAGTGGTGTTTTCTTTAATCTGAAAATAATACTAATTATAACACTATTTGGGAGCTGGAGTTTTGAAGCCTAAAATTCCTTTTGTAGTTTGAAATAACTCAGCTGCCATAACTAAACTGGTTCTGCTTCCTGGATATTGTCATTTTTTCTGCATTGTCCCCCTTTTTTACCCTAGCCATTCTCCTCCTGAGGTTTTCTTTGGAATGCCTCCTAGCTCCTCAGGTTTTGCACTACTGGTATTTATTCTCTTAAATTTAATTTATTCTCTTTGCAGTTAGGTACTGTTCTTTAAATTATCCACAATATTTCAGTGTTTGGCAGAAAAAAATTGTGTGTGGGGGGGGGAGTGGTTAACAAATAATATATTCTTTAGAGAACTTCTGGTCGGAGAATAGGTGGCTGCTTAACAAGAAAGAAGGCAAAGAAAGGAGAGTCTTCATGTGGAGTCCTCTGGGCCCTCTAGGTTGATGCCCTGACCCTATTCATTGGGCACAAAGGGTATTTTATTACCTTCCTCTGGGTAGTTTCCTGAAGGTATAACTGTGATCTTTAATTTGTTGATACATTATAAAGAAGGTGTTGTGATGTCAGGTCAGCTGCTTCCCAAACTTGGAATTGACCCAAGTCTTAGAAAGGTCCCGAGATAAGCCATGTTTCCAAATGGAATCGCATATACCTTGAGAAGAACGGCAAAGCCCCCAACCCACACAAGCCTATTCTGTGAAAATCACAGGTTCCTGATTGCTAAACTCACTTTCATAGAGGGTTATTTTGGAGGATCATTGAAAAGTATACACATGGATATCCACCCAGAGGGGTGCAGATTCTAAAGGAGAGCACAAGACATCTCCACTGGATTAGAGCAAATTCCCTGCAAAGAATTCTTGCTTAAAGAGACACTGTTGACTGTTGTTTCAAGACTTCCTTAGTCTAAGATTTCTACTTTCTTCTCCGGCTTCCTATACCATATTCTCTCCTGTCACAATATCACCTCCCAACCTCCCAGACACATTTTGTTGTTCTACTGAATACTATTTCTATATTACATTAGCTTATTGATGCATTTATTTATTTCCTTAGTGAGTTGTCCCTTGGGTGCAAACTGCATGAAAACCCTTAGCTTTGACAATCATGCCTGATACTTGGCAAGCACTTTCTTTATTTTGTTATTCAATTGACATAAAGAGTTGAGACGCGTCCCAAAGATATTTTCAGCTTCATAGTTCTAATCTACTTAAAAATCAACGGGAAACTTAAATTTTTCTCAAGAACTATTTTTTTTTTTCAATCACAGCAGCACTACTGATATTTTGGCTGAGTTGTTCTCCGTTGTGAGGTTAATCTGTACATTATAGGATGTTAATGGCTTCCCTGGCCTCTGGTCACTCACTGTCATTGGTACCTTTCCAGGTGTTTTAACCAAAAAAATGTTCCCTGGGGAGGCAAAATGGACCTACATTGAGAACCACAGTATAAAACATTGAGTGCTTACTTCTGTCCTGCAGATGATCTAGTTTCCAGGCCTACATCTACATTACAGGAGAGGCAGAGAAGACTAATGAAAAAAGTGTGAAAATTAAGAGTCTGGATAAAGGCACCTGAAACATGTCCAGGGGATCTAACTTAGATTGTACACCTTTGATGCTTTTATTTCAGTTTGGTTCCTTCCAAATAATCTCTTTCCTCTAGTCAAATTCATCACGTGCTCATGAATTATACCATGGCATTCTTTTTCCCAAGAGACTTCTGTGTTTCCTTTTTGTCACTCATGTGTTGGTTACTCAGTGGCGCGTTATTTTTTCAAGGTGCTATAATTTGTTGTTGATGTTGTTGTTGATGTGGCTGTTCTAACGCATACCCGTTGTTGACCTTGTTTCATGGCTTCTCACTTATGGTAATGTATAATAATGGAGTACTGGAGTCTATCATACACAGACATGGGGGTATAATGGAACATGCATCCCTGCATCCAGATTAAAGATGGATTCCCAATTAAACTGTTGGACATGTGTAGACAATGGGATGCTTGACTATCTGACATTGTCTGTACCAACAATGTTGGGGTACACTTAAATAAGAGACTGATGGAATTGTGATTCCTTATGAAGGACTACACTATTGTAACAAACTGGGAAAAATCTGACAGCGGGGTGGGAGTTTGGAGGGGAATCCCAGCCTATACAAAAATGTTCCACATAATAAAAAATTCAAAATAAAAAATATATATAAAAAAGATTGTATACCAGAGGGAACTGCCATGAGGCACCCAGCGGAAGGAAATGAAGGGTAGGCCTCTCCAGGCACAGGGCCTGGAACAGGTGTCTTGAGATCCATCAGGAGAGAGATACTTACCAACTGGGGCTTCTGAAAAGAAGAAAAGGTGAAAGAGAAATGTGAAAGAGGAAAGGTCACCTCTCAATGGCTGCCAGGCACAGAGAGCACTCACACTGGGTTTTCACAACATCCCACATTAGGGAAGAATTTTCTGCATCCTTTTCTCCTTCTCCACTGTACTCCAGTTCTGCTATAGTTTGAACCTGAGGCTAGCAAGCTGAGTTAGGTGGGGTTTAAGTTAAAGACAGACAGAGAAAAGTGGATGACACCTCTTTTTCTAGCTACATGCTTCCTGTGGTAGAAGGAACAAACTGGAAAAATAGCAGCTTCAACTTTAAATCAACTCTTATGTGACTATTATACAGAAATGTGATTTATGTTGTTAGATGTTTGACTGTTTGCAAAGCCAAATGTTCATTAGAAAAGTCCTGAAACCAACTGAGCTTTCATCTGAAAAATCGTGGGTATATTGATTATATTTATCACACAAAAATAACAGTTGTCTCCTGAGTATACCCAATAATTCTGTTTGATTGTTCTTACTCCTTTCATGGCTTGTCTTCAACTTCCTAATACCTAGCACACAAAATAGACAGTGAGTATTTTTAAAATAATATTTTTAAAAAATAATCAATCCTGGGCCTGGCACATCATCCTAATAGCTAAAAAGTCCTCCCCTTGAACACACCAGGATCACATACGGACAATGTTAATCCCAGTTCTAATCCCAGCAGCCCTACTTCCTATCCAGCTCCTTGTCTTGGCCTGGGAAAGCAGTGGAGGATAGTTCAAAGCCTTGGGACCCTGCACCCGCCTGGGAGACCCAGAAGAAACTCCTGGCTCATGGCTTCATATCAGCTCAGCTCCGGCCATTGCAGCCGCTTGGGGAGTGAATCATCAGATGGAAGATCTTCCTTTCTGTCGCTCCTCCTGACTTTGCAATAAAAATAAATAAACCTTTAAAAAATTATCTATCCACACTTGTACGTGTACATTACCTGCCCTGTGACCACTGAGGTTATAGATTCTCTGTTACAATTCAGTCACCAAGGATGGGATGACCAGCAGCCTCAAAGTCCTTATAATCATTTTCCTTTGGTTTGATAAGATTATGAGCTTTTCTGCTCAACATCAGAGCACAATGCTTTTCACTACTTTTCTACCATTTGGCTGGTTATCCCCTCTCAATCACATTCAATTGGCCACCCTGACACTGTACAGCAATTGACATGGCTAAACTCAGCTTTGGTTTCCCACCATACTTTGTAAGGTAAAACACTGTAATCATTAGGTCTTGCTCTACACTGGCAGGATGTGACAGAGAACCTATGATCTGGGATAAGGCCAGTGTCAACTAACTGTGACATCCCATCAAATATAGCATCCTTAATGTCACGGAGAGTTACTCTCTGCATGGATGATAAAGTGTAGGTGTGCTGACAGGCTCCTGCTTAACATTGGCCTTGGTATGTTCATGCCAATTCATTGTTTTATAATGGATTGGCTCACATTGAAAATAAGGATTCATTTTGAAATTTTATTGTTAACCTTTAAGGTCCTCAGAGGCATTGTTGGGCTCCTCTGCCGACAGGAGCTAACTAAAGTTTATGCTCCCATTTGTAGGTGTCTATCAACCATGATTTTACCGTGACACATCTACATCTGTCTCACACTCTTTTCCCACAAAGCTTAACATTAAAATTATTCATTTTCAGATTTAATAAAATTTGGGCACTGGAAACCATACTTGCTGTACTTTCTAGTGGAGTTCATCTTTTAGATATCAACCTATTTGACTTTCTTCTTATGCTCACTGACATTTTCCTCATTTCTTACTGTGACTTGAATCTGAACAGAAGCAGAACAAGGTCTTATGAAGGGTGACTCAGAATACCACTCCCAAGCCAATCATGGAAATAGCTGCCAAATTTCTTTTTTAGCATTAAAACCTACCAGTTCTGAGCTCCTTTGAATTTGTTAAAATAAGTGATTTCAGCACATTTGAAATGAATCTCCGGAGAAAAGCGTAAGAAGAAATAGGATATACTTGATTTGAAGGAACATTATGAGCTATTGAACATTGGACGTGACCAGACTGTACCTATAATTGAAGCATTTATTTTAGGCTTGGAATTGCTTGCAATTTACGAGGCAACAATGGCATTAAGACACCTGACAGCAACTGTTCCAGTCCTATTCCAGAAACTCTGAAATGGTAAGTTAGACGACACACACAAGGCACTCTCTGTTTTTGATGGAATGTTTTCTTTTTCTTTTTTAAGAATTATATTGGGTACATGAAGTTCATTATATTATTCCATTTTTCTTTATTTGTGCATTTTAAAAAAATATAAATAGATGGGCAAGGAAAAAGGACTTTTTCCTATAGAGAGTGAACTCATGAATAATGGTCTTGATTGGGTAGACACCAATTCTAGGTAGAGATATAAAAAATAAATGCAAATATTTTTAGTTTTTAATATAAAGACTATATTTCTTAATAAGTGAGCTGTTATCCAGAATCGCATCAGGTATGCAGAAGTCTACTGTATTCTATATTGCTAAAAATCTTACTAAAATTAAGCTAAAAGAGTGATGACATGAAGCCAATTCTACTATCAATTTTTCCTCCCTTGGATTCTAACAATCTCCTCTAAGCCCCATCTCTCGAATAAAGAACAAAGCAAACTGCCTCTATGAGGAGCCTTAAATATTTTTATGATATTGTTTGCTGTAATGGGCAGTATCAATGATCATAATAGACTACCACCCTCAGATCTAATATGCTACTTTTCATCATAAAACTGAATTCCATTATTGAATAATAATAATAATAATAATAATAAAGTTCACATATGTCAAGCATCAGAAACTTCACAACAGGGGCAAGTATCATGGTGTAGTGTGTTTAAGATGCCACCTGAGATGCTGGCCATCTGTATCAGAGTAGGGGTTCTGGATGCTCCACTTCTGACCCAGCTCCCTGTTAAGGCACTTGGGAAAGCAATGGAAGCTAGTCCAAGTAAACTGGGCCCTGCTACCCACATGGGAGGCCCAGATGGACTACTAAGCCCCTGGACACTGGCTGTTGTGGTTACATGGAGACAGAAGCACTGGACAGAAGATTTGTCTCTGAGTTGCTCCCTATCACTTCAAGTAAGTAAAATAAATCTAAAAAGAAAAATAAACCTCACAATAATACACATGTATTTTTGCTATTATAATTACTGACTGTGTAACTAGGTTCTAAGCAAGTGGGAAAACAATGTGTTTGTTGACTCGCAGAAAGCACACTATTGAAGTGTTTTTGAACAACACAACTGGTTGATACATTCTGATCGTCTCATAGCAGAGCAGATTTTATTTTGGGGGGAATCCCTAACAATACTATGGCACATGTCTGATATTTTCCCATCATATTTTTCATGTGTTCGGTGAGGCTAACTTGCCAGCTTCTGACTAGATCCAGTTAATGGGATTTGAGGGAGGTGAGGAGAATGAGCTCATGTACTCACTTCCCGATTCCCTTTCTGTGCGTTACATTGTGCCTACAAGTCCACAAACCTACTCAGAAATTATTGCTTCATCCAAGGTGGCTGATTCTATACCATCCTCTATGAACATGTTCTACTTGTTACTTTAGAGCTACGGAAGGAATTGCTCGGATGTTAGCACTAATTATAGTTCTCCTGCACTCACACCTTTGAAAATTCTCTTTGTAAATAAACTTCGTTAAACTATCCTATGTTGTCCACTCCTTTATTTCTTATTTGTACATGTTTACAGGTACATGAAGCAACAGGAGATTTTAAAGATGTTAAATATGTATCAGAGAAATCAGGAACAATAAGCTTGGAAGTGAATCTACTCCAAGAATAATCGGTGGGGTTGAAGAATATGTACAAGTACAGCTTGTATCACTGCAAGTACAACTTGATCATTAACTAAAATAAAACTTGAAGAAAAGATAATAGTTATCTTCAAATATCCGAGGAGCTTTATATGGACTACAGATTACATTAAAGTTCTTTTATAAAGAGGAAGACTGCTAGAATATGAGAGGAAATAAGGAGGGAGATTTTGATTCAGCACACTAAAGCATTTGCAAGTTTTCATAAGTGAAATGGTCTGTCTCATGGGGAGTAAGTACTTTACTATACTGCTTATTCAAGCAGTGGTTGAGGATTATATTTTGAGATGGAGAAGAATAAATTCACGTATTGTTAGAGAACCTTTACTGAATATTTTCATGATTCCTACCAACGCTTAACACTTGGTATCTTAAAGTAAAACAAATAAAATATTGGGCCTTTTTTAAGCTAAGTTTTAATATGGGAACACATCAAAATGAATGGAGCCCATAAATTGCAAACCAAGTTAAAAGCGGTTATAATCATTTTTAGTAATCACTTGAACTACTTTAAGAGATTACATCAATTGTCTACAGTAAAGATTCTTAAGTGCTCCTTTTATCCACATTATTGGTAACTTTCAAAGTGGTTTCTATTTACTCCCTTTTTTGTCTACTCTCACTTTTTCTATCAATATTTTCCTAACTAACTACAACATCTAAGGCGTTATGTTACATCTCCCTGATTCAAACTTGGCATTTTTCTCTATCTACTAACTGACTATTCCCTGTTGATTATATCCTGTTGATTTTCTCTCCACTGACTACATACTCCCACAGTAAGGACAGACCTGGTGACCCAAAGTGGCATGTTGGGAACGTGTAGACGGTCAGGAAGAAGGCAGTAGCTTTTGATCTGGAGTAAAGAAGTTTAAATCATTAATGACTTTCCCTATTTCATAATCACATTTCAAGCAAGCACATCACCTAGAGTATAAACGTACTACCTTTAACAACATGATTATATAGTAATTTGGGCAGATTTTTGAACATAAGAAAACTATTCACAAACCTGTAATTTGTAGCTGATAAATACAAAGCCTCACGTTGAATGGTGGCAGCTTCACATGAACACAAGTCCTTAACACTTTCTGTATTGACCATTACTCATTTGGGGGAAGTCAAATTTTTTTTCCTATGCCTCAATTTCTATCTCTAAAAAATAATAATATTATTTATTTCATAGGGCATTATCAGTGATGTACAAGAATAACTTCAAAAAGTTAATAAAAATGGAATTAAAAGATAAACTTCAGGGCTAGTGTGGGATAAAGTGAGTTAAGTTGCCACTTAAGACTTCAGCATCCCATATGAACACTGGTTCAAGTCCAAGCTGCTGTTTTTTTCCAATCTGGCTCTTGGCAAATGTTCGTGGGAAAGCAGTAGAAGATGACCCAAGCACCTGCCTGGGTGAGAGACCTGGTTGGAATTTCAGATTTCTGGTTTGGTCTGGCTCACCTCCGGTCATTGTGGACATTGGGGAGTGAAGTAGCCGATGGGAATTGTCTCTCTCTGTCTCTCTCTCTCCTATCTTTCTGTATCTCTTTTTCAAATAAATAAATTTACTTAAAAAAATAAGTATGGGCCAGCATGACCCATACTTATGACCCAAGTGGTATGACATTAAAGTTACAATGCCAGTATTGCATATGGGTGTCATTTTTGTCTCAGCTGCTCCACTTCTGATGCAGCCATCTGTAACACAGTGGGAAAACAATGGGAAAACAGTAGAGAATGTGCAAAGTGTCTGAGTCCTTACTAGGCATGTGGGAGACCTACAGGAAGCTTCTAGCTCCTGACTTTGGTCTGGCCCAAAGCTTGGTCACCTGGGAAATGAAACAGCAGAGGGAAGATCTTTCTCTGTTTCTTTCCCTGTTTCTTTTTCTCTCTCTGTAACTCTTTCAAATAAATAAATCTTCTTAAAAATATGTTTATTTTGAAACAATTATTGAAATCCACTTATACTTTTTAAAAGCACACTTTCGAAAGACACTTTTATCCACTGATTTAAAATTTTTCTTGCACCAGCATAAATTTACCTTTTAATTCTATTCTCCCATGAATTTTTTTTGAAGTACTCTTGTGCTCTTTGTACACTGTGTGGAATACAGTAAACTAGACTCACCATTATTATTGCTACTACTATTCTAATTTTATTATAGCATGTATTACTAAAGCTATGAAGATAAATTATAAATTACATATATTACATAGATATTAAGTTTTAGCTTGAAATTTTGAGACAACTAAGGTTAATGCAACATTTGATTAAGTTTTGAACAGAAATCTGCTATGTTGACATTTAGCTAGTCACTACTTTTTAGACTATATTTTTCATTCTCTCTAGAGTTAGATGAGACCATGGACCTGCCCAATGTAATGAGCTTGGAAATAATATGTAGTGCTTCTATGACTGCTATCCTGTGATATAACAGACCTGTATCAGCAGCCATGGAAATCATGTATTAATGAAGACAGAAACACAACTGGAAAGACTTTTAGGTTCTCTTTTTAAAAAGATTTACTTATTTATATTGAAAAAATTAGATTTACAGTGAGAAAGAAAAAGAGAAAGAGCTTCTATTTGTTGGTCCACTCCCCAAATGGCCACAATGACTGGAGCTAACCCAATTAAAGGCCAGGAGCCAGGAGCCTCTTCCAGTTCTCCAATGTAGGTGCAGGGTCCCAAGGCTTTCCCAGGCCACAAGCAGGGAGCTGGATGGGAAGCAGGGCTGCCAGGATTAGAACTGGTGGTCATATGGGATCTCAACACAAGCAAGGCAAGGATTTAACCACTAGCGTATCTCACGAACAACCTTTAGGTTCTTATGTGATTACTAGTATAAAAGTCTCTCGCCAGTCTGAGCCTCCTTGGACTTTATATGAGTATGAACAGATTTTGATCATACTCACATCCAGTCTTTTAACAATTTGTTTGTCCCTGGCATGATTTGATTAAAAGGTCAGGGACAGGCATTTAGCCTCGCTCTTAAACATGCAGTTGGGATGCCTTCATCTCTAATTGGAGTTCTTGGGTTTAAACCCCAGCTCCAGTTTCCTGACTCCAGTTTCCTACCAATTTGCACTTTGAGAAGCAGCAGATGATGGGTCAGTAGTTGTGCCCCAGCCTCCCATAAGGGAGCCCAAATTGTGTTCACCTCCTGCTTTCGGTTTGCCTCAGTCCTAGTTGTTGCAGCCATGTCAAAAATAAAGCAACATTTCTTTCTTTCATTTCTTTCTTTCTTTCTTTTCTTTTCTTCCTTCCTTCCTTCCTTCCTCTCTCTCTTTCTCTCTCCTTTTCTCTCTCCCTCCTTCTCTTCCTTCCTCCCTCCCTCTCTTACACACACACACACACACACACACACACACACACGGTGCGCTACTGTCTTTCTTGTTTCATTTCCTTTTTATATAAAGCCTTACATATGGTGGGTGTGTCTGGTATGCAACACGATTCTTAGACATAACAATCAACTATATTCCTTATTAAATAGTGGAGAGGAGAAAATAAATGGAAGTTAACCAGAAATTTTGCCACAAAATATATAAACACAGTGGAAAGCAGCAGTGAAGAACAGAATTAGGGCACTATATAGATGGAAAATTGGTGCTTTGACGAAATTTTTCATTTAGCTTTATCAGAATTTAATATATTTAATTCTTCTTTCCCAGCTCTGAGTCAGAATCCCAAGAAGAGTGTTTAATCAATTAGCATGGTAATGATCTGACTGTCTGTGAAAGTAAACCTGCTATTGATGAATAGAAATCAGGGCAATGATGATATTCACAGTCTACTTTGCGAACATGGAAGGGGCATTTTTTATGCAGATGAAGTTCCTTTAATCGTTAAGTAGTTTGGTGGAGATGCTATGAAATACAAAGTGAGGACAAAGAAGAAGGAAGGTAGTATTGAACATGTGAGTTTTTGATGATAGGTGCACATTTCTGTGTTGAATACCAGTAACAATATCACCACCAACAGCAACATCACAGTTGGCAAAGTAATTTCAGTTTAGTTCATGTAGTAATATAATGCTCAAGCAATTTTATAAGCATGTTTTATAAGCAATTTTATAAACTTGGATTATCCTGGTTTTTTCATTACAAGAACTCATTTTATGTAGGTGTAGGTGTGATAGCTTGACCAGACATAAGGATGGAGGGCATCCACCCTAGTCTCTGAGATGAATCATGATTGGTCTAATAGAATCACAGTAATTCTCTTCTCTTGTTACTACCCTGAGAATAGGCTTAACTCAAGTTTTGGTCAGTGAAATAATATTGAGATGTCTGTTAAATTGTTTCTCAGAAAGAACTGTGATAAAAAAAAAAGGCTATTCAAATTACAAGGCAACACAGAACCTTTAATGAACACTGTGACCCCTGAGAGAACGAACAAAGTAGATTTTCCATAATGCAAAGAAAACAGATCCAATTATGCTCATAATATTTGAGTATTTCCACTATCACAATAAAATGGGCCAATTTAAATGTTCATATTCTAAATATAAGGGATATAAGATTCAGAGATACTAAGTGTTATTCCTTAACCACAGCTGGGAACAAAGTACTGCACCTGCAATTGTTTACTCAATTCACACTCAAAAAATAAAAGGGATCCTATTGTAAAGAATATATATCCAATTCAGTATGAAAAGCACAAGCAGCAAAAGCAAAAATCCGTCAGTGGAACTACATCAAAGTAAAAAGTTTCTGAATAGCAAATGAAAAAAAAGCCAAAGTGAAAAGGTTGAACTCAGACTGGAAGAAACTATTTTCTACCTATACAAGTATATCTAATCAAGGGAGTGATGGGTATGGGATCATGTGATCTGAACTGTCCACCAAGAAGTGAGTGTTTTCTGACATACGGGTCAGTAAAAGTTGGTCACCTATATGAGTACTCCATAATCAAATGACAGTGATGCATACATGATCAGGCCTGCCTGATGAGGTCCTAAAGGCACAAATAAATTACATGACAAAATGGCTAAGATGTTAATGGTTTCTACTCCTGCTGCACTGCCTTCTCTCTCCCACTTGCACCTATGGTCTCTTGGGGAGTCATTCAGGATAAACCACGAGAGGAAGAGAAGATTGGCAGCTAATTTTCAGACACTTCTGTGGGATGTGCAGACCATGTAAAGGTGAGCAGACACAGCATCACAGCTCCTCTTCTGGACATCCCTAAAAGCACTGTGGTAAAGGACAATTTTTCTGGTGAGCAGAGCTTCAGATAGTGCATCTGTTATCCACTTTGCTTGGAAGCCAATAAAGCCAGATGTATAATTAATATGACTGTTCATGAGTTGTAATCAACTATTTGGCTGGATGTTAGAGACTTAGAAGAAACATGATTGAAAAATTGGTGACAACGTAATCTGGAGAAGAGGTCTACGTATATATTTCTCTGAATGGACAAAATATGAGTATGTTCGTTTCCCATGTGGATGCCCATCAAAGTAATAGCAACAAAGATATATTTTAATAATCAAATTAAAAGGACAATCCATTGCATTAGTATCAGTTAGCCTTCTTCCCCAGACACCCAAGTTATTTTTCAATGGACCAAGTGTTTATGGTGGCAGGGATGGTAGTGCATGGGCTGGCTCAGTAACATAAATTTTCATTCACTGAGATCCAAATGTTTAATGCAACCACTGACTGTCCATACATCAGTAGAGATCAATACTGAGCTTCCAGTAGAGCACCAGTCCCCAAGATTATCAGCTAGCTATCTGGAACTAGGTTGGTAACCAGGGACCACTTCTACTCCGAAAGGAGCAGATTTTGTCCTTGTTGGAATGGACACTTATCCTAGAATGGGTTTACCTTCCCTGACTCAGTATTTCTATCACAAGTACGATCTGTGGACTTACAGAACACCATCACAGTATTTCACACAGTTATTTCTTCTCACCAAGAACTCAACAAAGAAGAGAGACATTAGGTCCATGCTTATGAAATTCACAGAGACGATCATGTTTCCCACGATCTCAAAGCAGCTGATATGACAGAACTTGGGAGCTTTTTGAAAACTCAGTGGCAGTGCCTGTTAGGGTAATACTTAACATGTCTGAGAAAAGTTACTTTTGAGTGTGTATATTCTCTGAATCATTGTCCAACATTTGGTACTATTTCCCTAGAAAGATGAGAGAGTTCACTAATCACTAATTCACTAATTACTATTGCTAGTGTCCTATTAACAAATTTTTTTCTTGTTCTCTTTGACTATGTTTTCTGTTAGCTGAGAGATCTTAAATCTGGAGTGAAAAATAATTCCACCAGGAACCCCCAATAGTTTTACTGCATTGGAAAGTTAGGACTACTACCCAGCCACTTTGGGATCCTGTGTCTCTAAGTTACAGGACAAGACAGATGTATGTTATTGATAGTGCTGCTAGATCCAGACTACTAAAAAGAAATTGGGGCAGGTGCAGTGGCCTAACAGTCTAACCCTCTGCCTACAGCACTGGCATCCCACATGGGTGCTGGTTTGTGTCCCAGCTACTCCACTTGTGATCCAGCTGGCTGTTTATGACCTGGGAAGGCAGCAGAGAATGGCCCCAGTCCTTGTAGTCTTGCACGTGGGAGACACTGGAAAGAAGCTCTTGGGTTTTGACTTTGGTTCAGTTCATCTCTGGCCACTGTAATCCTTTGGGGAGTGAATCAGTGGGCAGAGGACCTCTTCTGCTTTTCTCTCCTGTAAAAAATCAGCCTTTCAAATAAAAAATAAATAAAATCTTAAAAAGAGAACAAATTTGATCACTACCGTATAGTGGAGGTAAGAAAGACCATATTTGGAATATAGGAGATTTCCTTAGGGCATCTCATCATAGTACCATGCATAGTGATTAAGGTCAGTGGAAATCTACAATAACTCCAGCCAGACATGACTGTGAAAAGTCCAGACCTTTAGGAATGAAGATTTGGGTCACTCCACCACATAAAGAATGATGACAAGATGCTGTTTTGGCTGGAGACGAAGGAACACAGAATAGTAATTCTAAATACAGTTATGACCACTTGAGCAGTTATAGACATAAAGATTATGATTGTCATGATCATTTCTTTAATTATGCATGTGTGTATATATGCTAATATTAAGCAAATATCTTTATTGCTCTATTAGTCTATTATCGTGTAACATATGATGATTTATTATCAACATTTAAACATTGTTAAGCTTATAATTTGTGAATATTGGAAAATACTGTTGGTTCCATATTTCTGGAATCCTGACTAACAGAAGAAGTTAACTTATGTTGAAAATATATAAGGAACTCAAGTAAAATAACTAAAAAGTTGATTTTAAAATGAGCAAAGGACCTGATTATTTTTCTAAAGATATATCTCTATATAGCCAAGAGTTATATGAAGAGATACAACATCATTATTCATTAAGAAAAGACAAATCAAAACCATGATATCACCTCCTACTTGTTAAGGGAGCTATTAAAAATTCCTAATGTTGCAGAGGATGTAGACAAAACAGAACCCTACCTCGCATACTGCTAATAATGTAAAATTATACAACCTAAAAAGTATGAAAGATCCTCAAAAATAAAAAAATAGAAGTATATTACCCAGAAATCCTATTCTATTCAGTATGTATACACAGGAAATAAGATCGCCATGTCACAGTGGGCTCTGCGCATTTATATTTACAGCATCATTCATAGTGCCTGGGATGCGGAAAAAACTTACACGTCCACCAACAGATAATTACACACACACACAGACACACATACGAATATTATTGAGTCTTTAGGAAGAAAATCCTTCTGTTTGCAACAACATGGATGAACATGAAAAAAATACGCTGAAAGAAATAAGCCAGAATCATAAAGACAAATACTCGATATAACTTATATGTGGGATTGAAAAACAGTAAGTTCAACTTTTAGTGATAGACTTTAGAACAATGTTATTTGGGTCTGAGAGGTAGAGAATATGAGAAGATATGTTAAGGGTACAAACTTTCAGCTGCAACATAAAAAGTTCTTAAGGTCTAATGTACAGTAGCTGACACTGGTTAAAAATAATGTTTTATAAACTTGAGGTTTGTTGGCTGAATACATTTCAATTGTATCACCTCCTTCCCAACCAAACACAAACAAAAGGTAACTAATTAGGAGAGGTGAATGACACATTAGGGTCATACTAATCAATTTATAGTTACATAAATGAAAACATCATGTTGCATACCTTAATATATATAATTCTTATTTATCACTCGTATGCGAATAATGTTGGAGAACGAAGAGTGTTCAGAATAATAGCATATTTTTCGAAGGACTTCTTTTACATAAAAATATACTTGCATTAGAAGAAGTCTATTTTAATGTGGCTAACGTTTTTTCTCTTAACATCTTAAACATGCTTAATGTCTTAGTGTTTTCTTTTATAACGTTCTTTAAATGAGTATGCTGCAAGTCAGAGGGATTCATGAATTTATATTAGAGAAACGCTGCTGATTCTTAAGTGTTTATTTATTTTCCTTTTGCAGGGAGAAGAGAAGGAGAGGAAGTGGGAGAGATTCATCTTCCACTCATTGATTTATTTCCATTACTAGTGCCCACGAGAGCCAGGACTGGGCCAAGTCAAAGCCAGAGGCAGGAACTCTATTCATGTCTCCCACATGGGTGGTAGGAATCCTGTCGATTGAACTACCACTTGCTGCCTCCCGGGATGTAAATAATCAGAAAACTGGAATAGGAAGTAGGGCAGAGGCTGGAACTGAGGCACTCTAACATGCGATGCATACGTCACGAGAGGTGTACTAACCATTGCTTCTGCTGATGAATTTTTCTTAAAATACGAATACACTCTACTACATGGTGAATAAGCTATTATAAGACTTATCTGACTTTAATCAGATAATTTCAGCCCAAACAAGATAACATGTCTTTTATGTGGTATTTTGTAGTAAATGCCTCATGGCTTCAATTTCCTGCAGCTCAAAATACTACTAAGATTTAATATATTTTAAACTGTATGTCAGATTGGAAAGAATAAGAAATGTGGGTATGGAAAGGGAAAGGATTTGTTTCCACTTTGCAGTTGGGGAGAGCAAGACAGACAAAAATGAATCAACGTGACTCAAGTACATGTAGAAATCACACAGCAAAGCTCCGGAGATTGTGCCACACTTTCCTATTAAATAATGACGACTTTCTGAAGCTGTAGAGAATGACAGCTATTTTCAGAGATGCTCCTGCATGAGACTTTTAAAATGAGCATCAGCTTTAATATGAAGTCATTAATATTGTTGAAGACACAATAGCTCAGAAAAATCTAGTGGAGTGTCTATCTGATTCAATCTACTCTGGTACATCAGTAACAATTATTGTTGCTGTAGCACTAAATAATACATTTATAACTTTTATGTCCTACCCACAGCATAAATAAATACTCATTATTTTCACTTACATGATCTTTACAAACTCATTCTCAATTTTCCCACTATTTACTGCAAACATGTCATATCTTACAGATTAGCTTACATGTGAACCTTCAGAATAAACTACGATTTCCGATATTTGACCCTCATCCGTGCTGAAATATTCAACCCCAAAGTGCTCTTCCCTCTTTTTTCAAATAAGATTCTTACTTTCATGGCTTACAGATTGTGCAATTTTCAAAAAAAAATTACACTGTAAAAGCAAAGTATTTCTATGAAGCATAAGAAGAAGAGTGTTACCCTAACAGCTGTAAAACTTAACACTTTGCCTTTCCTTGTGGCTACACAATGCCAAACATCCAGATGCAACAAGAACATTTTAGACAATCATCTGGATGTCTCCAAACCCAAGGAACTTGGTGGCTGCTAAACAAAGCAGACTGATGAGCGGCCTTTTCCCTTTGCATCTGGATATTTTGACATTATCCAGACATTGCCTTTATCATAACATGACCAAAAACGAATGTGAGACACTTGGTCCAATGATAGAAGTTAGTTGCAATGTGCAAAATTCTTCTTCATTTACTATAATTCCTCTATGTTCTTTATCATAATTTCATAGACAATCTCCAAGAAGAATTAAAAAGTGCTGACACACTAAACATTCATTTATTCATGTAATTGCGTGCAATTATGCTATATAATGTAATGTTTTAACGTATGTATTTATCATGTAATGGTGAAATAAAGGTATTTGACATAAATATCTCACATATCATATTTTTGTGGTAAAAAATTAAAACCTACTTTCAGCAATTTTTCAAATTTACAGCATATTGTTATTAATTATGATCACCTCAGATTCTACAAAAGATCCCTTGAGTTTGTTCCTCTTAACACATTTTCTGTCCTTGTTAAAGATTGTTTATTTAAAAGACGGGGAAAGAAACAGGATCTCCTATCTGTTTATTCCCTAAATGTGATCTACCATTACCAGAGCTGTCCATGTGAAAGCCCCTGGTGAGAGAGGAATTCCATCACCCAGAAGGGCAGCAGGGATCCTGCCACCTGTTGCCTCCCAAGGGATGTGGTAGTGAACAACTGAAAGGCAGAGTAAGCCTGGGACGTGAATCCAGTCACTCTTATGAGGGATGCAGGCATCTCAGCAGGTTTAACAACCACACCAAAGGTAGCTTTACTGCTTTACTGTCTACTTCTAAGAATTCAAAATTTTTTACACTCTATACACAAATAATACTGCACAGCATTTGTCTTTCTGTGCTTGGTTTAGTTTACTTAAAACAATGTCCTCCAGGTTTATCTGTGCTATAAATGGAATGATTTTGTTCTTTTTCAGGCTGAATAGAGAGTTACACTGAATTTAAGTATCCTCTTACATACAACATGTTTTTCACCTATTCATTGATGGACACTTTGGTTAACTCTATGCCTTCCTTATTGTGAATAATGTTAGAATGAATGTGGGGATCTGCTCTACTGATTTCATATCCTGTAGATATATGCATGATCATGGAATTGATAGGACATACAGTAATATTATTTAGATTTTTGAGAAATCTCTATACAGTTTTCCATAATGGCTGTACTTATTTGCGTTCTTAACAATAAAAGGTTCCCTATCTCTATATCTTCACCAATATTCACCTTTCAACATTTAAATAATGGCTATTCTAATAGAAGTGAAATGATATCTTATTGTTGTATCTATTTTTAAGCAAGTTTATTTTTATCTATTTGAAAGTTACAGTGTGTATATGAATGAGATTGAGAAAGAGAAAAAAAAAACCTGTCTACTGACTTCTCATATGGTTGTGTGGCAGGAGCCCAAATAATTGGACCAACTTTGGTTGCCTTCCAGGCACACTGGCAGGAAGCTAGATCAGAAGTGGAATTGTTCCATTTAAACCAGCATTCTGATGTAAAATGCAAGCATTGCAAAGGGCAGTTAAACCCCTTGAACCACAACACTGTCCCCAGTGCTTATAGCATACGTTTGCATTTCTCTGATGATTAGTTCTATCAAGAACTTTTACAATCATAGCCAATTGTAAATCTCTTGAAAAATATGTATTCATGCCCTGTCTCTAATTTTAAATCAGGTTTTTTTAGTTCCTTATGTGTTCTGGATATCAACTTCTTCTCAGATGTACACCTTGAAAAGTTGGAGCTAATGCTATAAAGCTGTCATCTGCAGGCCAAACACTGACTCAGCAGTATAAATTCTGACTCATGTTCCCACTACTCCACTTCCAACCCAGCTCCTGGATCATGTGCCTGGGAAAGCAGCAAAAAATGATCCAAGTACTTGGGCTACTGCTGCTCACATGGGTGACCTGGATGGAGTTCCAAGTTCCTGGCTTTTTCCTGGTCTACTTCTGGGCTTATGGCCATTTGGGGAGTGAACCAGTGGAGGAAAGATTAATTCATATTCATTTTCTCTCTTTCTCTCTCTCTCCATACATATTATATATATATATATATATATATATATATATATATATATATATATATATCACATATATTCTGCCTTCTAAATAACTAAATCTTAAAAAATATTAGAAGCCATTTTTTGTTGGGAAAATCTACCATTCTACTAAAAATTAAAAGTATTCTTCCTTTTTCCTTCCAATTTACCCCAACCCCAATATTTTGCTATTGGTATGTATACAGAGGCTGAGTCAAGTAGATTATATTTAAAACAATAAAAAATTTCAACTACACTCTAAGCAAAAAAGTTTTCAACAGTAAAAACAAGTGCATTTAGAGAAACAACAGCTTGGTCAAAATATGACCTTTTCTTTCCTCCTGAACACCTCACAGCATTTGGACCTTGGCGCTGTTGTTTCTTTCAGTGGGAAATGGGGGACTGTGATTTGGACTTCAGACCAGAATTAATAAAATAGCTTTTCAAACGTCAAAATTCTGTAGAATCTGATGGAATTATACTCTGTCAGATATTGGGGACAGTTTTCTTAAAAAAAAAATAAAAAGCTTTAATCTACTTTTGCTTTAGCAGTGAACACTGTAGGAGAGACCATTTTTTATTGTTTCCTTAGCCAGTATGTACCTAGCTAATGGTCCAAAAGGACTATAGCTTCCAGGAATCTTAACCCTTTTATGAGTGCAAATTGATCACTTAACATTTTTAAAATGTCCATTTGGTATCTGACCTATTAACCTTCATATGACGCCATGACATCTTAAAATCAGAGAAAGTATTAGAAAAATTATATCTTAAATATGGGCCTTTGTATCTTTTACCACATTCTCTTCTCTAGTGGTTATTACCTAATAATTTTTGACACTGGTGATTAAACAAAGTTTTACATTTTATGATTCTCTTTCAAATACACAATTGCTAACATATATATCAAGGCAAAAATTAAGCATTCTTAAAGAGTCTGTAATTATATTTACACATTAAAATGTCAAGTGGGTGAAATGAATAATTTCAAACAATATTTTAATCTAATTGTTTTAAAGTAAAACAATTAATCAGTATTTTATTATCACTCCTAAATAATCTCATGTTTTAAAAAATAGGATACTGATGTCCTTGTTATTAATTGGAGAGGTGATTATCATTAGGAAATTTCAGCTAATGATTTGATATTTTCCAGACTAGAGAAAAATCTCTAGTCCTCTATAACTTGATTACCAAAACTTTTATCAGTTATTCCGGGAATCCTCACTACATGAAGAGGTCTCTTCTAGAGTTTAACTCATGTCTCAAAAGAAAAATCTTTCAACATACTGTATGTATAGCAGTTTTGTGTTTGTGCTCAGTTGTGAACATAAGGTAGTATCCTCATGTAAGCTGCTTTGTTTTGGTCACAGCAATTATCTTCTGGGATGTATCCTCTACAGCCCTGAGTCTTTACCTTTCACCTTCTGAACTTTCTTTCCTTTTTTTTTTTTAAAGATTTATTTTTATTATTTTCTCATTGGAAAGGCGGATATACAGAGAGGAGAGACAGAGAGGAAGATCTTCCATCCGATGATTCACTCCCCAAGTGAGCGCAACGGGCCGATACTATGCCGATCCGAAGCCAGGAGCCTCTTCCGGGTCTCCCATGCAGGTGCAGGGTCCCAAAGCCTTGGGCCGTCCTCGACTGCTTTCCCGGGCCACAGGCAGGGAGCTGGAAGGGAAGCGGGGCTGCCGGGATTAGAACCGGCGCCCATATGGGATCCCGGGCGTGCAAGGCGAGGACCTTAACCACTTGCGCCACCGCGCCGGGCCCATCTTTCCTTTTTTTTTTTAAAAGGTGTTTAAAAAGCACTTATTTTTATTTATTTGAAAGATAGAGCACCAGAGAGAGGGGGAAAGAGATAGCAAAAAGGAGGAGAGGAAGGCAGGGAGAGACAGAGAAGGAGAGAAATAGAGACGTAGTTCACTCCTCACATTGCTGCAACAACCAGGGCTAGTGTTAGGCTGAAGCCAGACGCCAGAGATTCCATCATGACTTCCTAAATGAGTGGCAAAGGCCCATGAACTTGGGCCATCTTCCACAGTTTTACAGGCAAATTGGCAGACTTGGGTCACATCCAGAAATACATATAATATAATATATAATATTATTATATAATTACACATGTAATAATATACAATCAATGTATTAATATACAATATATGCTAATCGTTAATATACTAATTATAGTATACTATATACTAATATAGTATATATAATAAACAAAATACTATATAGTGTAAATTATATTAAAATATATATTACATATATCATATTTATTTATTTATTTATTTCTGGATGTCACCCAAGGGAGACAGTTAATAATGTGACCTAAAGGAAAAAATAAAATAAGTTGAAGAAGAAGGCAAGAGGAGACCTCCTGCATTTAACAGTCAGGGTAGAGGAGAAACCTGGGCTTTGAGGAAGGCATCTAAGACCAGGAGAGCCTTTAGGACCATGAGCTCATGTTACCTGTCTGGGAACACTGCAGCATGAGACTCATCCGAAGAGCGGCTTCCTTTTCAACAAAGCATTTGAAAGCATTTTGTTTTCAAACAGTAAACTCTAAAATGTGATATAATGAGTGATGATAAGGAAAATATAATCATTAAAGGCAGATGAATTTCAAAAAGTAAGGGAGGAAGGAATGAAGGAAAGAAACAAAAACAACGAGGAACTGTCACTGAGCTTCAAATTACATGTAGAAAGCTAATTTCTGAAAAGTATTTGCCCTTCTACTTGGGGACTGATCAATGATAAAATATCATTCACGACCAAATTTTAAGGTTGTCTTCTTTATAGGTTTCATGATCGTAATTAAAAAAATTAAGTTTCCAAATAACAAAATCTGATACAATTAGCTGATCATCACATGCTCAAATATAAACCAAGTTATTTCTATTCTAGGCCAATCTGAGTAGGAAACATTTAAAAATTTTCTGTTTTTTTTTTATTAAAGAGTATTTATTATTTACCGCTATGTGGAAAATATTGCTTCCTTTTGCTCAACAGTATTTTGTGATGAACTACAATTTTGCTTAATTACACATTTTTCTCTAAGTCTATTACTAAATTATTCAGGGATACATTGCCTTGAGAACAGCTCTATGTTAAAATCTCATTACTCTTTAGTATTTTGTCAGGAAGATCTTAAAAAGAGAGTTTTAATGAACATTTATTAAATCCTATGTATTTTATTAACATTTTATTTAATCTTCCCTAAAACCCCTCACATGCAATAATTTTTTCATTATCTTTGTGTTATGATTTAGAAAGATGAGGCTTACAGAGGGAACCACTGAAGACGGAGAATACACAGAACCCTTAGTTGCAGAGTTCAGGTTTAAACGCAACTTCAAGTTTCAACTACAAATTTCAAGTTTCTAAACCACAAGCTATATCCTGAGTACTTGAGACTGAAACAGCTGTTATAATCCTGCTAGTTACAGTATAAATGTCTATCAGTTTACCTAAGGAATTACACTTACCACAAAACTCAGAAATGCAGAGAGCATAAAATCATATTTTTATTCAAGCACAAGTTTAGTTTCATTATAGTTTTAAAAGATTTGATATGCTCAAGAATACGTTCCTAATACTGAGAGAACAACTATTAGTATCTCTACTTTGCTATCCACTACCACAATGTATTCTATGTAGTCTTATATTGCCAATGGTTCTACCTCATAGTTCACATCTGTTTTACAAAATATAAGTGAGTATAATTTCCAAATGTTATTTATGAAAGCCTTGAGGGCAGGTGGAAATTAATACCCAAGATGATAAGGAATAACTAATAACTCATTGCTAACTCCCTTCTTACTACTCTTCCTCCTTTCCCTTGAGCAGTGACTGCTAGCTGTCTATTCCACATTCACTCTTCCCCTTCACTCTAGTGGCCACATTTCCACTCAGTTAAAATATCACATTCCCATGCCTCTCTTGCCTCGAGGATGGCTATCTATTTAAGACTTGGCAAGTGAAATGAGAGTAGAAACGCTGTGTAAGATTGTGTGAAGTCTCCTCTCTTAACCTCACTTTCTCCCACCCACTGCTTGGAATGTTGACATGATCACTAGTGATCAAGCAGCCATTTTTTGCAAAGAGGATGAACATGACATACAGAGATACTAGGGCAGAAAGTTTAGATAATTTGGGTGAAATTCTAGTCCAAAACTGTCAAAAAAAATAATAAACTTTCGTTTGTTATGCTGTGATTATTCTACATTTTACCTTTGTTATATATAGCCTGCAGCTAATCTTTCCTGACAGCTTCTAACTATCTCTATCTTCTGGTTTAAAAATTAGCAAATACTAAGTATGTGTATGGAAATAGCATATCTTCTGAACCTAAAATTAGCAAATACTAAGTATGTCTATGAAAATAGTATCTTACTTCCTTTTAGGTCTAGGTATAATTTTAGCAATATTGCCAAACTTCCTTGTGTTCTAATTTAGGTTTCTTCCTCCTCATACCATTTTCTGAGAGGGTGGAACATGTCTGATGTTTTCTTTGAGAAGAGTTAAAATGCAAGGCATGTGAAATCGATTTGTAAATGCTGAGGTGGTATACAAAATTTCCTTTCCCATACTTTGAAGCTTGAAAACATGTGACTGAACCCTGAATCTGTTTAACTTCCAGAGAATGAGTTACATTGTACTATTGGGGCCACACCTCTCTTTTACTGCATGAAATATTGCAAAGGAAAATAGAGTTCAAGTCCAATTATACTCAAATCTCAACAGAAACAAAAAAATCTTTTATTTCTATTAATTTATGAATTTTAAATTTTATAACCTGTGAGCCCAAAGGTTACACATGAAAGTCATTTTATTAGTTTACAACATAAGCAAATGCAATGAAGCGTTAGCTAGTATTGCACAAATCTTTAGCTTTTTCACAGAAAATTCTAAATTATTTCAGAACATGGAAGAGACACAGGAAAGAATAAAAAAAAGAAAGATGCTTCCCAGGCAGTAAGAGAAAATAGAGTACATACAATATGTTTTATAAAAAGATGTAAAAAAAAAAACCTGAAAAGTTAATTATAAGCATGAGGGGAGAATAAAGAATAATGCATATTCTGGACAAGAACATGGAAATAATTCATAACAGGAAACCATTTGTTTTTACATATCTTCGGGTTTATTTCTCTTACCTACTGAACAAAAGAACTGGGAGACAGGACATTTCTCCATGTAGCAGTGTGTAAAGATGTCATGTTTGAGGAGAAAAGAACAAGACTCCACTAGACACTAATGAAATGTAGGTGGAAAGGAAAAATAAAGAATGAGAAAATGTTTGCAAGAACAAACAAAATTCTCTCCATTACTTATCATTACTGGGCTCATATTCTTTATGGAGCTAATGCTTTCAGGATTTATTGATTTACCATACTGGTAATTACACTGACATCGACCTGCATTTCCCTTTAATGCATAACTCTTTATTCTGTTTGAAAGCTGATTGTGGTCAGGTAACTGCTATGCATCAATATAGCACTGTGAACATGTGGAAGTCCTACTGAGCACCAGCCTCAGAGTTGGCATTGGGAAGACAAAGAACACCATCAAAAAAGTAGGCAGACAATGTATAAAATGATGGAAAACCTTTGCAAGTCACTTATCTAATAAGGCACTTTTAGAATATCAAAAAAAAAAGAAGCCTTACAACTCAGTCACGGCCCAAGGAAAGACTAACAAAGCATCTGAACCAACATTTCTGCAATGAATATGCATAAATTACCAGTGAACAAGTGAAAAACAAGTATTTTAATTAGTCATCAGGAAAATAACAGATCAAAACTGTTAATATACCCTTTTATACTTTTCAAGATAAATAAAATAGATACTAACAAATGTTGGCAAAGATATGGAAAATTTGGAACTCTTCTACATGGCTTATAGAATGTAATATGGTATAGCTGCTTTGAAAAAAAGAGTTGGCCACATCTAAAAATTGTTAAATACATACATGATTACAATTCCACTACCACGTATACACACAAGAGAAATGAAAACATGCTCATGCAAAACTCTGTATATCAATGTGAACATCATTATTGTTTATAAATATTAAAATGCAAAAGCATCTAAAGTTATAGTAATCGATGAACGGATAATATGGTATATCCTCACAAGTGAACATTTATATTAAACAATTTAAAAAAACACACAAACTACTGTTACACACATGATTTAACATGGGAGAATATCTGAAGTATTGTGCTAAAGGAAAGCAGCCAGTCCAAAAAAAGACGTACATATTCCATTGAACATATAAATTCCATAATTCCATTTATATGTAACGGCCAGAATAGGCAAGTCCATAGAGGAAAAAATAGAGTAATGATTTTGGGAACTGGGGGGGAATAGGTAGTTACTAGATACGGAGTTTCATTAGAGGGTGATAATTTTTTAAAATTAGCACTGATGGTTTCATGATTTTATCAGTATATTTAAACCACTGAATTACACACTTTTAGCTTTTATGTATTTATGTGAATTTATTTAAAAGATGGGGCAACCAGAAAAACATCTTTTTGATCCTCTAGTTTACTCCCCAGATGTTTGCAATATCCTGAGCTGGATCAAGCTTATCTCAGGAACCAGGAATTCCACCCAGGACTGCCACTCACGTGACCTCCTGGGATGCACATCAACAAGAAACTAGACTGAAAGTGGAACCAGGACTTGATCTCAGGCACTTTAACATGGGATGCAGGCATCCCAGGTGATGGCTTACTCCACTGTGCCACAATGCTTTCCCCTGAATTGTACAATTTACATGGGTAAATTTTATGGCATGTGTGATTTACCCCCCATAAAACTAATGCTTTTGTTAAAAACAATGGGTCTTTGCTGTTTGCTGCTGAGCTTCTCTGACCTAGGCAAGTGTACTGCCAAGAGGATGAAATCTAAACTGCATTAGTATTATTGTTATTTATTGTTATTTCCCTGTCTACAGTTCCTTTCTCATTCTTGATAGGCTCATATCCACTATTATTTCCTCTAACCACACAGAACTACTTGTATCAGGTTCTGCCATGCTTTTCTGACTCTGTTGCTCCGGACTGCATTTCTCCTCACTCATATATCCAAGTTTCACTCATCCTTTGAGACATACTTTGCCAGCATATCAGTTATCACTGTTAGCTTGCACAAATGACATGGCTAACTGGGATAATAAAATGAATCTTTAAAATTCATACACGGTAGCTTAGGAAATGTAGGCATACACTGAATTTTCAACCCACAAACAAGTACAATTGAAGAATCTAGGCTGTAGAAATTACTGAGTTAACTTCTTATCATGGACAAATCCCTTTGAATGAATGGTTATGGTTTTGCACTCTATAAGACTGAAGACTTACAGGAAACAATTATATGACCTAGCTTGGGTACCATACTCATGTCTTAAGTCTGAGCTGGTGGGACAACTTGATGGACAGTCCCATAAAACTGCATGCAATGGCATGTGTGGACGGTTTCATGTCCTCCCTAATCTCTGACACTTCCTGAGCATGTTTAGATGCATAATTCCAACCCAAAGGTTGTAGAAGAACACTGCATATCTAAGTTAATGCAAAGTAGGGACAGTTAAAGACAGTCAATTTGATTCCATGAGACTCAGTTGGTGCAGTTAAAGGATGTGAAACATGTATCAGCCTTGGTCCCTGAGTGTCTGTGGTCAAACACAGTCCCTTCTTGTCCAGTGTAAGACAAGTACATGTAATACGGGCAAAAAATTTAATTTTTGCTAACCTATTCTGACTGAAACATTCCACAAATTTAAATTGAGTCCACATCAGCAGAAGAAAATGGGGGAATAGATGCTGAATAAGCAAAACCAACAGTGATCCACTAAATCCAGACACTCCCTGACCTCCCTGGGGAAAAGCAACAGATTCTGCTCCGAGCTGTAATAGTACTTGGCATACAGCTCAACCAACACATAGTAAGCAGTGGCAATGATTTGATCACATGCCTTTTTCTTCCTGCAGCTGCTGAGCTTGGTATCAGGAAGAGAGTGAAGAAATATCTTTCATGAGAGAAACAAATAAATGAGCCAAGAAGACAAATGTGAAGGCAAGACATAGCTGGTAATTAGGTCATCATCTCTGATTATACATAAACAGATCACACACTTTTTCCTTGATGCCTTTTTCTTTTGTGTGTATTTATGCATTGTTTGGTTCTTTGGTAACAGATGCTCAAAAAAAAAAAAAAGCAAAGTCATATCCTGCTGTTCTACCTAACCTGTGAATTTATTCTACTGTATTCTACACAGTACGCTCAGTCTCTGGAACATTTTTCTTTACTTTCCACTTTCTATAAGGGAAAATTAACTCAAATTTCTGGAATGGCTACTTAAAAAAAACTGGAACATTTGTTAACTGCTATCACAATTCCCTGGTCTTGAGGTGTTTTTTCCTTCCCATATATGAAGGAGGTTCTTCCCCTTTGCATAGCGTCCATTTACCCTGCTTGGGTCTGGCGGACTGCTTTTTTGTTATTGTTTTGTTTTGGTTTGTTTGTTTGCTTTCTAGGAACCCTGTAAACCTTTTAGAAAACCACAGTGGTTTGTAGGGTCTTGTCTGGGATTCCAAGACCAATGACTGCTCTGCTGCTGGAAGAATCTTTTAAAGCTAAGAACTGATCTCTGATTTTACATATCATGTCTAAAGTGCTAAAGTTTGCAAAATCATCTGAGTAAAGCATTTGTTATATATTATTCAGTAATGGTCACTGTCTACTAAATTTGCAGGCGATTAACTTTTACTCAGTGATTTCTTCAATTTTAGGGAAACATTTTTGATTTGGTCTTGATGTAGTTTAAACGCATTGTATGAACTTCCCTTTTTCTGAAAGAGCATAATTTGGTTCATAAATTGCAGATGGTAGAATCATGCTAAATGAATATCCTCATTGCTCAGAAAATTAATTCTTTTGACAGAATCATTCACTTAAAAATGGAGTGAATATTTAACTTTACACATTAAGAGGTTTGAATGAAGTATCAATGCCTTCATTTTCATGTGCTGCCTCCCTCAATAATTTCATAGTTCATTTCCTTTTTATTGAAGTTAGGGTTATTGAGTCATATTTGTATGTTCCCATTGCCAAATATTTTTCTTACATTCATCCTGAAATGTTTTTCCCCTTCTTGGTATGTTGTTTCTTATTTCCTTGCATTTTAACTGGGAATGTGCAGAACCAACGAATGTAACTTTAGCCGCTGGTCTTACACTGTACAAGGCAGTAGTTAAGAACAAGAGCTCAGGATCAGGCCAGCTGGGATTAAACCCAGGGGGTCTCCATCTTCCGATATGATTGCTCAGGCAATCTGCTGAGCAAGTCTGACAAATCTGTATTCTCAAATATGAATCACAATAATATCGAATTGTTCTAAAGAATAAATCAGGTTTATTTATGAGCGCACATGTGTGTATGCTTAGCCACTAAAATTAAGATGACACTCACAACCAATTCTATATGCTACTTCTAATTTCAATTTTGAAGCAAATGCCCATTCAAGGCTAGTTAATGCCCTTTCACCAAAGATGCCCACCAAACAGAATCCAGCTATTTTTCTACTCAAGCTCTTTTACATTCTTTCTCTACATTGCTGCTGTAGATTCTTTTCCACTTTCTCTGCGCTGACTGCAGCTCCTCTCCCCATGGTCCTCATCCCACTCTTCTCCACCCCCCCCCACTGGAATTTCACTTTCCTTAAAGGCCTAACTCAATAACACTTGCTCTCATATTCCTTTTCTCAAATGTGGTACTCTTCATTTTGGAATCATTCATTTGGCACTTCCATATCATCCATCTTTTTTACAGATTCTGCAATGGAACAAGGTATGGGATTATAAATAGGTCACCTAAAATTTGTAGGGAAAATTCAAATGCATTTGAAACATACAGCATCATATTAACCATGGCTTAGAATAGACTTGGGAGCTATGTTATTTCAGGGAGGTCTTGGCTGTATATAGTGGGGGGTGGGGGGTCAAGCTGTAAGGCAAGCATTTCTTGCAATGAGTGTGTCACAGTAAATCAGATGCAAAGGGAGGTGGGGGGAGCAGCAAAGTAGCTCACTTTTCAGCAGAGAAAATGGAGAAATTGAGCATGACGTGGGGTTTTGTCGACTTTTAATTTTAGTTCACTGTGTAATCAACTCCAAGATAATTTAGAGATAACAAACATCCAAACTGTACCTTCTTCTATGCCACAACTGTTACCCTAGCCATTTCAACAGAGAAATACCAATACAGTATATGAAACAAACAGAAAAAGCTGTATTCCTACAAAACTTTAAATAAGAGGAGACTGGATCTGGGCTATATTTTGTTTACTGCTTGAACTAGAATCTTTATCAAAATACAGATTTTTGAGGACAGGGTAGTATCTTCTCAGCTACACCTCTAATTGTCAGTACTGCTAAGATGTATTTTAGATACTTAATTAAGATGTATTTTTCATAAAGGACAAAATTTATTTGCAGCGTAACACACCTCATTTATAATATACATTTGTTAATTTACTCTGTTACCTGGAAGATTTTCCTCCTATGACATATTTGTGTTGACATCTACTATTTTAGAGGTGACAATTTTACTTCGTAAATATGGTCTCCATAGTAACTTTTGTGAATTTAAATTAGTTAAAAATAATATAGTTCTTTGTGAGTTTCATAAATTGTCACTGCTGGTTTTAATTTCTAAAGATTAAAAACGGTCATTTATTACTTTTTAAAAGGAAGAAAAGAATATAATTTTATATATCAGGTACCTACAACTCATTGATACTTGCCTGTAATTTTTCATAACATGAATTTGCTGACATGACATGAAGCTATGGGCCCCAGGGATGGGGAAGCATTAATTCATGGATATTGTCTGTTACTGCTGTGTGTGAGGGAGTGAGAGAGGTAGTATTCTTAACACTGCACCCACCTATCTGGAACTCTTTATACAGATAATGTAAAAGAGTCTAACAAGCATATGCACTTCATAAGTGCGTTTTATGTTTTAAAGATACCAAATTAATAGCTTAATAGCTCTCTTAGGTAGGCAGTATAGTGATAGATTTTATTTTTCTTTCTGATTTGAGCTTTTATGGAGTTTTCCAAATGTTTTAAAGGGAATCATGTTTGTTTTGGGATTTCTGTTTCTAGCGTTATGGAGATGATATCCTAAAAGATCTTTGTGGTACAACTAAAATCTTAGGTAACACATCAAATGTATAGTTTTTAAGAAAACATATTTATTTATTTATTTGAGAGATAGACCAAAACAGTTTCTCCATGTGGGCTCACTTGCTAGTACCCACGATGGCCAGGCTGTGGGCAGGCTGAAGTTAGGAGTTGGGAATTCAGTTTGGTCTCTCACGTGAGTGGAGAAGACTCCAGTACTGGAGTAATCACTACTTCTCCTGCAGTCTACATTAGTAACAAGTTACAGTTAGTGATCAGGGATGGGTCTTGAACCTAGGTACTCCAATGAAGGGCGCACGTAATTATCCAGTACTTTATCCACCAGGCCAAATATCCATTCCAATCAATTATATTTTTGATTCATTACTGTACTAGGGAAATAAACCATTTAATGAATTATTGGACCATGAACATCAGAGAAGTCCTAGAAGAAAATGCCAACACCAGGGCTGGGGATTACCACATTAAAAAAAAAAGGAACTGAACTCTTTTTTCCATATCAGTCTGGAAATCTGTAAGTGCTTATGTGGTCCTATGGCAATATTTCAAATACTGATCAGAATAAGAAATACCAAAGGATTATCAGAATAAAATACACAAGTGAAATCCAACAAAATAGTTCACAGTAAAGAGGAAATCATCAAAAATAATTTTTTAAAAAAGGAAATAAGGCATTATGAGTGACAATCTGCATAAGCAATGAAGACTTAAGACTCCAACTGGTGACTTTAGGTGCTTGAATTGTGAACTATGTGATATAAAATAATAATACAAGAGTTAAACAAATACAAGGTAAAATTTAAAAATTTATAAGCAGTAAAAGATGATCTAGGATGACCAAGAAAACTGAACTTTTAGAAATACAAAATGTAACTACTGAAAATTAATATCAGTGTATGGATTATATCCTGGAATTGACAGCTTTGAAGTGAGAACTAGGAAACAAAAAGACCTCCAAAAAGCATCTAAATACTATATGGTCAAAGATGCAGAATGTGAAAGGTTAACACATAGGGAGAACAGCAAAGGAAGGGTAAGTATAACCCCAACTGAAATCTAGAAAAGGCAGGTTGTATATAATGGTGGAGCAGAGAAAATTTGTGGGAATTCACTACAACCCATAGAAGACATGAACACAAGTGTAAAAACCACAACACACCACAGTTATTACTAGTGTCTAATGGTAGATCCTCAAACACCAAAGTCAAAAGGAAAGATCTTAAAGAGGTCAGAGAAAACACTGAAAAACTGAATGCCAATTAGACTGACAGCAGAGATTACCTTAGGAATGAGCACGGGTTTTTTTCCATTTTACTTCAAAAAGGAAATAAATGAGTATGAAACAACAATTCTGAAACAGAACAAACATATCTTTCAAGGAAAAGATAAAATAAAAGTAGATTCACTCTCTAGGGGAGTTTGTTTAAAATTTTATTTCCCCTGAAAATAAAACTGGTGCTCCATTATGGTCTGGAGCCTCTTCACTGGAAGTTTTCATGTATGTATTTAATCTTCAAAACAGACATTGTTTTTTTTTGGCTTCTTGTCATGAAACAGAAAAAAAAAACCTTCTGAGGATGTTTTCCTGAGGATTTTGAAATTTCAGATTGCTTCAAATTTATTATTCAAAATCTTGTTATTTTTGTACAATATATTATAATAAATATATAACAATACTCTATTTTATTAAATAAAATTCTTTAATATTTATTTGGTAATAGAGGTGAATGCTTTTTTAAAATTCAAAATTTATATAAAATTAGAAGATTCCACTTATTTCATGGAACAGAAAGAAGCACAGGGATTTCCCCCCTTTCTTTTTACCCTCTTCTGTTCCTTATTATTATCATCTCCCTCTCTTATTTTTCCGGAGTTATTACAATAGAATAATCACTCATATTCTTTATCCATTACTCCTTCACGGTGCTACAGTTTTCCTAAATTCATGAGATGGGTGCATGGCTTGAATTCACCATCTTTCTAATTTTCTAATATGTAGCTTAGCAGTTCTCAAAGTCCACCTGCAGACCAGCAGTCGACATCACCCAGAAATTTGCTAGAAATGCAATTTTTGGAGGGCCAAGTCTCAAATTTATTAAAGCCTAATTTCTGAGGAGTGGAATTCAGCAGTTTGTATTCTGTTTGTATTTAATAACAAAAAATTTTTAACAATTAAAAATCAGCAACTCAATTAAAACTAGCCTACAATGTATAGTTATAAGTGAAACAGTTCTTTTTCTATTAAAAAAAAGTGTTATTATTAAGCCTAACATGCAGTAAATCTGGTTAAAAATACCCTGGTAACAAAGGTACCAAAAAACTAAATCAGATCAAAACATATATAAATGGGCCTGGCAAGGCGATCCAGTGGCTGGATTCTTGCCTTGCAAATGTGGGGATCCGATCTGGGCACCTGTTTTTGTCCCAGCTGTTTGTGGCCAGGCAAGGCAGTCAACAGTGTCCTAGGACCTTGGAACCCTGCACCTATGTGGGAGATCCAGAGGGGGCTCCTGGTTCCTGGCTTTGGATCAGCTCAGCTCAGTATGACCACTGTGGTCACTTGGGCATGAGTTCGTGGATGAAAGATCTTTTCTTTGTCTCTCCTCCTCTCCACAGTTCTGACATTCCATTAAAAATAAATAAACATTAGAATATACACAAATAAAAAATTCAAACGGATGTAGTATGGGATATCACTCAAATAATGTTCGCAAAGACTCATAAGTCAATCATGGTAATTTTGGAATTTTAATCCAGTCTTGTTTTCTTTTATTAAATAACCCTCTTTCTTAACAATGGAGTAAATACTTTTGTAGCCCATTTTTCTTCTCCACCATCATATATAGTCTGGCTTTTCTGGACTTCAATTGCAACCTGTTAATTTCCCAAACGCGTTTGGACCATCATCCACTGCCTTTCTAGTACATTAACAGAAAGCCGTGAACTGGCACTCTGATTATGGGAAGTAGCAAGCTTAACCCATTGTGCTAGAATATATGCACAACTCTTCACAACTTTTGGACTTTTAACCAAAGTAATCTGAATTAATACTGTGACAGGAGAAAAATTATCAAAACTTTAACAAAACTTCAAACATAACAAATAATATTTTAATTTTTAAGCTAAAGCAATGCAAAAACAAGTACTCCCCAATCAACAACTTGTTTCTTGTTTTACTCTTTTTATTATTTTTCTTTTTCTTTGTCAGATTTCTGAAGATTGAGCCACAGTTTCCTTCCTTTTTATAAACTTACCTTAAAATAGTTCTGAGACATTCAAGAGGAATAAAAAAAAAAAAAAACCCCAGAAGAGTAACAGCCCAAATGATCAGGATGAAATACAACATGGAAACAAGTTTTGTATTTATGCAGAAAAGTTTAAACTCCATAAATTCTAAATGTCATTGATTACTTCTGTCTGGAAAGATTATAAGTTGTATGCAAATCAGCAATCATTTTAATTTCAATATACTAACATTCTACTTTGAAATGTGACAATGGTAATTCTTCACTAGAGATTCTACAGATAATTATTTAAGTATTTACATAGTAATATACAGATATTTCATAAATATGTTATGTCCACACATATTTTGAATTAAAATAAATGCATTTATCAGATGTTTTAATTCACTTGTGCCTGCTATTAGATATGCCCAGTGTAACTCTAAGTAAAAACTTTTTATTTACATAAATATTAAAGATTATAAAAATACACTGCATTTTCATACTGTATATTTGTCACATTCTATAGAATAGAGACACCTTGAAACATAACAATTAATACAACACACAGAGCCATTATATGCAAAGAACATATATAAGCACTAAATATGAGAATACAGTACAAAGAATGAATTGAATTATTTCTAGGACAGAAAATTTTGGATGCTAAAGAATACTACCCTGCATACTGCTATATGCCATGTTAGATATTCAAGTATCAGCTTTCAGAAAGGTTAAAAATCTGTTCCTAAATTCTACAAGTTTGACAAAAGCAAAGAATGAATAAAATAGAAATAAACCAAACATTTTAAATGAAACAGAAATAAATAAAAACAATAAAGTGAGATATCACGAGAAGCAACAACTGTGGTGAACTGAAGTGTCTTGCTGTCTTATTCTCCTCCTTGCTCTTCATCAAGGTCATTAGATCAGCAAGCTGGTCATTCACTGCAGAGGGGTACGTACAAGGCAGTGAATGTGTCCCGTGGCACAGATTAACCCTAACTGGCTCTAGTCCAAGAATTTTATGCTCCAATGGAGACTTTTTTTTTGACAGGTCCACATTCTTGGTGATATCATGTCCTGAATGTTACTTCAAAGGCCTATTTTTATTTTTTATTTTGTTTTTTATTTTCCAAGATGGACTATTGTGTTTGTTACTAACAACATTCTCAAAGAAAAGTCTTGAGACATGGGATTGTAAAAAATTAAAATAAAACCATAAAATAGAAAACAATAGTATGTTACAAAGCCTGCCAGACCTCTTCCGCTTTAATCTAGATATCTGATTTGTACCAGAGATATATAAAACAAGGATTTTTAAAAAATACACAGTATCGACAATAGAAACATGACAGATTTGGTCTCAGTTCCACTTTCTTGTGTTTTTGGAAATATCCCTTTTAAAACTCTCTGTCCTTTTAGAGCCTTACCTATAAAACTAGAATAAGAAAATTGTCTTTACTATGTTAAGTATCTTTTAGCATTTTAAAGTATTCTCTAGCAGCCAGTGTTGTGATATAGTAAGCCACTTGTGATGCCAACATCCCATACAGATCCCAATTCAAGTTCCAGCTGCTCCACTTCTAATCTAGTTTCCTGTTAATATGTCCAGAAAAGCAATGGAAAATGCTGCAACTACTTGAGCCCAGAAGAATTCCTGGGACTGGTTTTGGCCTGGAGAACACTGGTTACTGCAGCCAGTTAGGAATGAACCACTGGATGGAAGATTTCTCTGTAAGTCTGTCTTTCAAACAAACAAATCTTTAAACTACTCTTTAAAATATTCATTAAATATTAATGATAAAATATATGTTTAAAAACCAGTTATGCATTAAAGTTCTGAAAATTATCACTGATTTGCTTTCGATACTTATCAATCACAGGATAATTTTCTTTGATTACTTAATATAAATTCAAGAGAACTTAAGTCAGAAAAAAAAAAATCCCAACAAAGTCATACAATTTAAACCTTCACTAATAAATTTTCTCATTTTAATATGCAACATGTTATTTTAATAGTTTAAAGGACAGAAAGTGAACAATCAATACAAGGCGAGGAATTGCTATCTGGTTAATACATGATACCTTCCCTCCACAATCTCTCCATGGCAGATATGAATAGTTTATGGTCCTCAAATGATTTTGAATGGTGACTTTGTGTCAAAGATGGCTAAAGATGTTAAAGAGACAGCTATGAGATACTTCCCATGCTGTGGACCTTACAGACGAAATACACACATAGGCATAATAACCACGAGATATTACAAGTGAAATATTGATGGGAAAGGATATAACTTTCATTTAGTCTAATGGACAGCAGGTAAAGAAAATGTGGAGTATTTATTTGCTTACTCTACAAAAATTACAGAATGTATTTAATCCACAAAATATTTGACTTACATAATGGATATTTATAAGCAGATTGTAGTATCAGGATATGGGATTTAAAGGAAAAACATTTTGGCATAACATTTAAACAAGTTTAACTGCCCATTTTTAAAGGACACATTTTTTCAAGTAACTATAATTTATTCATACTTCTTTAACCTTTCTCAGTCTTTAAAGAATAAAATAACTGAATCATTCTTTAAAAGTTTATATATAGTAAAGCTTTCTGTTTTGGATTACTTAGGACATAAAACTATTTTATCATAATTTTAATAATTGTTTTTGAATAATTCATTCTTGTGGAAGAAAACACTATAGAAGATATGGTATTTTATCTTAATTTTGTTTTATAAAAGTTGACAAAATAATATTGATTTATGGGCATTATTCTGTACAATTACTTGTATAATAAATGAACTAGTGATCTGGTATGATGTAAACAAAAATAGTCATTGGCAAAAGCATCATAGCTCAATGCATGTATGAACAACACAAAAAGCAGTATGTTTGAGGATTAAACAAACTCCATGTAAGCAAAAACTATTCTTTATCCCTAATCATGTTATGACATTAGGAGAGAAAAAATGTTTTGATTTAAAAATCTGTCAGCTATCATGTAATTTAAAATGTAGTGACATATACTGCTAAAAGGTATATATTAACATTAAAGACCCAAACTCCAATGATTAATATTATAGTGATGACAGAATGAGAGTGCTTAATTTTAATCCACTGTTTATCTATGGGGTAATTTATAGATCACTCGACATGTTTTAATAGTAGACATAAAATGATATCCCCCCTAATACCCATTTGCTTTCAAGATCTGACATTTGTAATTACAAATACAGAGAAATATCAGGGGTTGCCTTCATTGGATATGTATACAAATAGCTAGCCATCCCATACACAGTTTATAAAAGTGATCTATTAATAACAAAACTGTTCCAAAGACTCGGGGTCTCTTAATTTTCTTTTGAATATCAGTAGGTTGACTTAAAATGAGGGCAGAAACGCAGAGTGGTCAACACATTGATTTGCCTGCCAAATATAGTTTTACCATCATAAATCTCAGGCTGACAACTGCACAAAGCTTTCTTCACCCAAACACTGCCAAGTAAGGGCGTTTGTTCACTGATTGGTTGATAGTCTCCATGACAACTGATGCCACAATTAGACAAGTACAATCCCACTTTCAAACATGTATATAATTCATTAATTCAGCAGGATTGGTGATACGTTATGAAGGAAATATTTTATATGGAGACTGATATATTTGCCTCTTATCAAGAATAAAATATCTTACCAGGAGTGATGAAAACAACCATGTAATTAAACTAACTTAAATTTGAAAAGGAAATGTGAATTTAAGCATATTTCAAAGGTTTTATAGGTGTCGCACTGTAAAAATTACATAATTCTTGAGTTGGTTTTCAGATTATTTTCTATGAGCTACTTAAAAATGGTAGGGAAGAATACGAGTTCAATTTTCCCATGCTAAATAAGATAGCAACAAATATTTCTTTGGCACTAGAGAGGAAATAATTTAACTCATTGCTGAGTGATTGCTGAATTTAACAGATAGTCATCTGTACAGCCCCAACAAAAATTGCAAAAGGAGTCATTAGCTTATCCTTTGTCTACAAAGGAGTCATATTAGCCAGATATCTCCCAAGGCTGACTATACACTCAGAAGGTAAGATTAATAAGGAGGCATACAATGAGAAGTATAACACAAGTAAAAATTATATTTATCATCTCTTACTAAATTTTAATATGTTACTCTTATCAAACCCAACAAGTGAAATGCTGATATTTTTTAATTCATTTTTTGTCTTTAGGCTACAAAGGTCTTACAATACTGCGGTTAGAAATTAATAGTTTAGGTATTCATTTGTTTATCTTTGTAGGAGTATACAGGAAAACCTGGGGAAAGACATCACAAACATGTTAATGATGCTTACCTCAGAGATGTGGGCTATCCTACTAATTTATTCAATTACAGAATAATTTACTTTTTAATTTTAGGCACAAAATGAAATACTAAAGTACAACTAATGATGATTTTTTTCAAGTACAATATGATATATGAATGCTTTAAAAATTCATATAGAAATGAAAGTTTAAGTATGCATATTTGGTGTAAAACGCACACCTGCGTTTGTGGTGTAGGTATGTGTATGAAAGGAAAAAGATGAGATGAGCATGCACTACATATGTGTAAGGAAAGGGTATAGGAACACACACACTTCTTTCCTCCTATTCACAGGTATTGCTTACAATGAGGAAGACTTTTTTTTTTAAACTAAAATCAGTTATAATTCAAGTAAATGAACTGTTAAGAATCTTCTATGTCTATTGGTCATTGTTAGGAATCAAAAGAAGATGCAAAGATGTTTAAAAGTCTCTGTGTTCAAAGTCAATGAAATTTCATGGGCAAACAGAATCCATGAACAGGTAAATTTAGAGCATATGAATGGAGAATACAGATACTGTTTGAATATGAGGCCAGAGTATTCATCATATAATCCTTTAAAATGTCATTTTTTTCATTATTTACACTACAAATCCTTAGTAAAGTTTTTAAAAAGATATTTTAAAAGTAAGTATCAAAATGTAGTCTTTTTGGTAAAATTAAAATGCAGTCATTTTGAGCCATTTTGAAATAGGTCAACAATAAACAAGCTAAACCACTGCCCTTTAAGGAAATGATTTCACTTAAATGGGCCAAAGTTTAGAATCATGCCCCAGAGCACACAGCATTTCATCTTATTCTTCAACTATGATTATAATCCAGAAATTCATGTTAAAAATAAGCCTAGCCTTTAATGAGGTTGTATAAATTGACATCTATGTTTATTATCATCATAACATGTTTCTTTCCCAAGAGTACCTCATATCATTTGCCTAATAGCCAGAGGGATCCTAAAGTGCATCACATCATTTCTTATCCTTATCATAAGTATAGAAATATTTTTCATATTTGTTTGCCTAATTTGTCCTGTACGTAATAGCTGACTTTATATGAGAGGTTTCAAAACACTAATGGAATGTGCCCATTATCTTTTAATTTCATAGTTCCACTAACTTTTTTGAAGTTCTTTCATATTTAGTTTGGATTTACTTGAGGAATCATCCCACATAAACATAAATGATATTAAAGCTAAAATCCAAACTTTACATATTCTGAAAGAAGTTCTCCATAGGGTACCAATGAAGTGCCTGAAATCAATGGCTGACAGAGTCTAAAAAGGACTATATTCCTTTGACAAACTCCTTATTTCAGCCTAAATTCTCCTCCAAAAGCAGTACTTGAGATAAGAACCGGAATGAAGGGAATGTGGGCACCGAAGAGGTGTTGAGGCTAGGGGCAGCAGAACAAAGAAGGAAGCAAAGCCAGTCTAAGAATGTGCTGGTCACCAGCATCACCACTAACTGGTACCAAATCCTACTGGGATCTGTTGAATAGCTGTGGAGAATTCATCTCAGAAGGTCTGCCTAAGGGATCAAATTAAGAAGCAGATACTGATTGGCTCCAGATGTAAGCTCTCTTGCCTTTCCAGCTTTTGCAAGTGGGAGGTTTCCTGAAGTTACAGCAATGCATCACAAAGCATTGGAGCTGGGGGGAGAGGGGTCGGGGAGGGGACATCTGTTGAGGAGTAGTTGTCGCAGACCATAACAACATAAATAACTTTAAACATCACTATAGTAAAAGGTGGACTGAGAAGGTGTGAGGCAGGAAAGGAGAGATCATAAGACTGCCTGTACTTTCCCCAAAACTGATCAATGCAATGAGCATCTGACATAGGCTCAACCACATTTAGAGGTTTATTCCAGCTGAACTATCTTATCCAATCTGACAGATGCATACTGCGATAAAATGCTCTTTTCTAGTTTGATTGTTCATGTCAAAGTGGGCTCCCAAAAGCTTTCTTACATGAGAGCTACTGGGAATGTTTCTTGTGATGCAATCAAGCCAACACAAGGAACCCCTTTTGTTGTCTTTTGTACACTTAAAAGAACAGTCACTAATTCACCCTCTGGTACAGAGTATGCATCATTATGTGTGGAAGGCCATGCCACTTCTTTCTCTCTCTAATGGAATTCTATCAACTTATTCCTAGACTTTAAGTTATGTGTATAAATATAGTCCAAAAAGTAAAAAAAAAAAAAGTCTCTAAGTTTTATTATTTAAGAAAGGTTTCTGGGGCTGAAATTGTGGCAAACAAGGTAAGCATTGTTTGCAAAACTGGCATCCAGCATGGATACCGGGGCTGACCCAGGTCCTTGCTAACGTGCTTGTGAAAGCCTCAAAAGATGTCCCAAGTCCTTGAGGTCCTAAGCCCATGTGAAAGACCCAGATGAAGCTCCTGGATCCTTGCTTTACCCTGGCTCAGCCCAGCCCAGCATGTCGAGGTCATTTGGAGAGTGAACTAGTAGATGGAAGAGCTCTCTCTCTCTCATTCTTTCTGCAAATCTCTGCCTTTCAAATACATAAAATAAATGTCCTTTTTTTAAAAGGCTTCAGTGTACACTCTCACTATTTTACAATCTCCTCCAAACAACTTTCAGCTCTTCAAGTTATTTTTTAAGTGTCTCAATGTTCATCATTTTACTCTATGTCTTAGTTACTAGTGATAAATTTATTGGCCTTCTGGTTGTTGACTTTTTGCTATGATCTTATTTTTTTTCTGCCTCTCTGGGATGTTTTAGATTCTTTCTTTACTCCCAGGGTTCTCAGTTTTGAGTTAATGTATAAAGTAGCAGTCCTATTTTATCCCTGAGCTGAACAGTTATTAAGGTTTTTTATCTTGGACTTTCTAATTCCAAATCTCATGATCTTCTTTTCTGAAAAGGGAATCTGGATATTGAAACATTTGGTAAGTTCTTTAGCATTGGCTCACTTCCTACCACTTTCTAGATATTTTCTCTGTTCTATAAACCCTTTCTTCTAAACCAATCTTTATGTCATCAATCTTTCAATTGCTAAGAGCTCTATGTTATCTAAATGTTGTCTCTTGTTTCACTAATTATAGCTTATTTATGAGGATACTAGTGATAGTTTCTTTTTTTTTTAAACCAAGTTTTATATTCCTGCTCCCATCAGTTTGCTGTTTTTTCCTCTTTGCATGTTTAGGCTATTGCCTTTCATGTGGGAGGTTTTGCTAAGATATCTGGCAGTCTTTGCTTGCTTGCATATGTTTTTAAGAGTGGGAGAATAAAAAGCTGATGGGAAGCTCCATGTGCACGATCAGTCTTCTAACAACACTGCATCTCAGTGCAAGGCTGAATGTCACTGTAAGGAGACAGGCTAGGCTGGTTCTTTGGGAAAGTCATTCTTTGATTCCTTCTCTTGGGCTAGGCAGATAACACTATGGCCGCTTCTCCCTTCCTGGCCTGTAAGGTATACACCTGACTACCTCTAACTTCTGGTTAAATAGAGGAGAAATTATAGTCTCAACATGCAGCGATGTGGATACCTACTAAACTTTCATTTTCTTAAAAATAATTGTTGTTTATTTGAAAGGCTTGGCTCCTGATTCACTCCCTAAATGTCTGCGGTAGCTGCGGCTGAGCCAGGTTGAGGCTGCGAGCTAGGAACTCAGTCAGCATTTCCTATGTGAATAGCAAGAACCCAAAACCATGAGGCAGGATACTGCCTTCCTACTGAGTACCAGTAGGAAGCCAGACTCAGTAGCTGAAGCCGGAAATTCAACACACGTATGTCAACACTGGACATTGACATCTTAGCTAATTCTTAACAACTAGGATAAATCCCAGTCACTGAATTCTGTAAAAAAAATAAATAAATAAAAATTAATCCCTTTGAATTAATGTCTCCTTTTGTGGGAATCCCAAGCTGTTCATAATTTTGATGGTGCTAGCTGCTACTTTACACAAAAATAGAACAGGTGTCATTTCTTATTTTTAAGGTAAGGAAACACAAAATTATAATCAACTGGTGGCTCTCATTTCTAGATTTTGAATCCTGAACTAGGGACATAAGATATGGAGATGGTTGTGGTCATTTTTATGATTGTGATGGCTGGTTCTTTTTGCTCTTTGGTGTGAGCTTTTGCTGCAGTTGTTGCTATAGTGTCATTTAAAGGGTTATAAATTTAATTCTGCATTCTAAGAATGTCTTGCCAGGCTTCTTTCAACTTTTACGAGAACCCTACAACCAACCAGTATATTCTGTTTTGGTCTAAGATTACAAGCTTCCCTTTCTGCTACTGCAACCAAGGATCCTAACACAATTGCTATCTGTCAAGTGGCATGGTCCCTAATGATAGCATACAGAATAACTAAGTTTCAAACAGTTGTATCATGGCTCTCGTGAAGTCATATATTTATGACGAAGTGCATGTACTACAGATCTAAAAAAATATTACGGTGGAATAAGCATTTAGTAGAGCAGCTGAGATGCCAGTTGCGGGAGCTGTTTAATTCTACAGAAAAGGGTGGCTTTACACAATGTTGTCTATGTCTGTTTGAACATCAGCCTTATAAAAACATGCTTTCTGATTTATAGTCATCCCATATATAATTACCTTACTAGAGTCTTAAAGCAACCTTTTGAGGTAGGAAGAGAAAGGTATTATTTCCTTATTTGAAAATGAGACAGATGAGACTCAGAAAAAAGTAACTAGCCAACGTGAACCACATTAACAAATGGAAGAGGTTTCTTTATCTTGTTTTGATTTGTTATTGAATTAGAGGGTTTGAACTAAAACCAAAGTTTGTGTGAAGTGAGGTCCAATTTGTGTAAAATGAAAGTGGAAAAGGAAAGTGGAAGTTCCTACTTAATGCTTTTCTCTAGTTTTCTGAAACTGAATATAAGGCATTAAGAAAAAAAGGCAAGTATCATGTTTTGTGTGATGTCTAAGACACTCCACTTCTAGATCACAGTAAATGTTCAGCAAGAGAAAGAGAACATAGCACAAGGGCTTTCCGCCCACGATAACTGTTGGTTCATAAAATAATGAACATTCATAAACGTAAAAAATGAGGTGACAAAGAAGAACTTGGCATGTACGCAGAGGACTGGTGATATTATTGCAATCATTTGAAAGTACTTCAGAAGCTTGTGAGCAACAAAATTAAAAGTTTATTTGGAAAAAATGTGAAATTCACGCATAAGTTAAAGGTCTTTAAAAAGTTCATGAAAGTGTCTATTATGAAAAAATGATACATGGAGTCAAAGTTTTTATATCAGAACAAACTTACTTGTAAAAATCATCTCCCATTAATAGAAGCCTGGTAAGACCAGGAATAAATGTACTTTTCAGACAACAACAACATACCTTTTTTGACCTTTTAAAAGAAATCATTTGAAAACAAGGTTACCCAATGATAATGAGTTACAACTGAGACTCATTCAATGCAGCTTAAATCGTAATAAAGGTTTTGTCAAATGATCTGAAAATATGTTTGCAGAGTTTTAACATTTCATATCTGTATCTTGTTCACCCAGAGTCACTATAAATGTTTTGCAGTGCATTTATGATAGCAAAAAGTAAAAAGAAACCAAATGAACAACAGGAAGAGCTGTTCAGAAAACTTATTCATGTTGACACAATGTACATGTGCACAGTGATGTCATTAAATTAAATTTTCAGCAATTTTCAACAAGACAAGGGAAATATTACAGGAGAGACACACACTTTTGTGTATGCATTGTGTGTGTGCATGTGTGTGTTGTGCTACAAATTATCTAAAAGGAGCAGGAAATAATAAAGTATAATATGCAAAATATTAAGCATGTAAAAAAAACCCAACAACCTCACCAAGGAATAACATAAAACCAAAATTTAGCAGAGTTTGTCTCAGATGCTATCATTATGACTAGTCTGCTCTCTATTTTTTTAAAAAGATTTTCTTCATTAAATGTGTTGAGGCTTTCTATAATAAAAATTTGGAGATAGTTTTTCTGCATCATGATATATAATCAAGGTAAGACAATATTGCTTGAACTCTTAAATCTCTAGCTTACTTAAGCAATGATAGTTTAAGGATTCTGAAATGTAGATGCATCCAATCGGCTTCTACATGATTGGCTTTATGCCTGACTGCCCATTACTCAACATACTCAGAGAGCATACAGAATGTTCATGCTGGCATTGAGCTTTGTGACAGTGGAAGGAGTACTGCTTTCATAGAAATCTTAGGAAATGCCATAGTTGTTTCAGAGTAAATCTGGAAAAGTTCCTAGTCTATACATTTTTTCCATCTAATTTTTATTACACAGGACACTATCTAACAGCAAGCTGCTCCAAGCTACTCAGGAAGCTTTCTGCTTTCATGTCGCTCAAAGGGAAGGGGCTTACCTAAGAGACAGGGGTATTTGTAAGAGATTAAACCATTATAATTTATCTTTTTAATGTAAGTTGTCCCTTTTAGTCCTACCCAATCATTCCTCAGGGGAACAACAGTTGCTAGCTACCAACTGACATGACATTACAGGCAAAGGAAAATGAGAGATGGAGAGACACAAAAGTGGTGCAAAAAACCATTTATCTATTTGTGACATATGTAAGCTGGTACTCCAGAATAGATTCCTCACGATATTCACTGTTTGATATTCACATGATTTTACTAAATTCACGCTGAGTATTTTATTTTTCTATTTTAGGTTTGAAGAGCAGAAATGTGTCAAGATGTCTTTCAAAAATATATAAAGATTACATTTAAATTATTTTATGGTTTATTTTGTGAAGTATACACATTCAAGAGAGTAGCATATTGATTATACTAAGCATCTCTTCATGAAATATATTAAAACGGTAAAATTGTAATGACTTCTATCCCGAAGAATTGTGATTTCCTACTTAAAACCAACATAAAGTCTACATAAATCATAACACTGGAAATTAGTCACTTCAGTAAGTGGATTACAAAATTTTTTTCTATTCTTGAGGCTCACTCAAATATTATCACAATACTTAATGCTTGGTTGAGTTTCTGCCCATTAAGGAAATGGTGACAGTAAACATGCAGGCTCAGCTCTCAAACTCTAAGGGAGCAATCATTGAAGAACTGGTCAGGTTGGACTATGGGAATACAGATACAGTCACTAATGGTACCGAGAAAACATTTCCATTTGGGGAGGACAATTGCAAATCACTAGAGATGATGTTTAATGAAGAAATTCCAAAGCGGTATCATAGTTGGGCTTATGAGAATCAGACGAGATGCACATAATGGGAAAGATTACTAAAGCAAATGGCGCCAATAAAACAGGACTGATAATTTGTCTAATGTAGCTTTAAGGATGGAGGAGAATTTTCAGGAAAAAAAAAAAGGTTTGAATCATTTAACTGTTGGCAGAATAAAAACTAGATGGTGGAGGTGGCAGACAGTGAGAAATTTATGTAAATTTTCTAAGTGAACTTGGAATGCAACAAAAAGGCCTTCCAGTACTACTCTATTAAATTTCATTCCAAATGTTTAATGTAGAGGTTGCAAACCACAAACCTAATGGGAACCAGGTGAGGATGTAAACAAGAGACATAGCCCATGTGTCTGACACAAGGGAGCTGTGGAAAATGTAGCATCTGTGGGGGATGGGGAGCGGGAGGTGGGATGTGTCTTTAAACTAACTACAGGGCCAGTCACCACTGGTTACTACCAACTATCACCATGCAAGAGCATCATCCTGACCTGATTTTTCAGAGAAGCTGGAAATTAGGAACATACATGAAATGTCTTAATCTTTAAAACAGTGTGTTGTAAGCCATCGTTGGGAACTTTTGGCCTAAAAAGAGAAAAGACATCTTGAATATCTCAGTTATCTAAAAAAAACTGAGATAACTGGGATGGAATAAAGTCCCCTAATAGATCATCAAATCATAACATTAGTTATAAGACATAACATATTGAATGGTGCTCTCTTGTAATAAATTATGAGTACATAAAATTATAGAGGATACAGAGGAGATAGTTTATCGAGGTTTCCAAGGTGAATGGAAAATAATTTCATTGTGTGTTTGCTTTCCATATACATATACATTATATATAATACATGCACTATAATATAACATATATATTAATATAAATTTGTTATCTCCAAAAGGACTGACTTTAAGGAATGAGGACTCATAAAAATGTTCAAGGTAAATGCATGCCATGAAAAACTCTACATGTTTTATAAATTTTTGGTACAAAAATAAACATTTAATTTCAATTGCCATAAACTTTTGGAAGTATCCCTGTATACTTTTCCTGTTGTTCCCAAAATGGAGATTTTTGTTGTTTTCCTCAAAATAGAATTAAAACTTATGTTATAAAAAGTAGTGTTACACAATCACTATATCTTAAATGCAATGAAATTATAAATAAAAGAATTAGAAGCAAAAACATTAAATACAAGATTCATTTAACTATTTAACCATTTTGTCTTTTGATGTCTGAAAATAATAACCTGGTAGGTATGTTGCTTAAACTTTATATTCATCTATATCTACAAAAATATACATAAAGAAACAAAATTTAGTTTCCTCTTGTTTAACAGCATTACAATTTCATTTTCTCTGTAATGAAAAGCATCCAAATTATTTTACTTTTCATTTTAGTGACTGAAACGTAATAAAGCTTTCATGTAACTAACTCCTACTCTCAGGAGTAGACATTCGGTTGCTTAAACATTCTTCTTTCTAAAACTGTCATAGCCTGCTACACTTTGCTTGGACACAGTCTAGCGGGGACCCTGCAGGATTCATATAATTGGAGGTGGGGTTATTCGGAGGTGGTAGACACCATCAGATATAAAATATAGGGAAAAGTTTTAAGGTCTCTAGGGGCTTATTCCTTGAAAGTAGCTCTAGTGAGATTCCTTGAGTTCTCCCAGGAAGGTCATTAAAAGAGAGAAAGCACAGTATTCCTCTTCCTCTCTACTCATGGTCCAGGCATGACCATTTGTTTGCTCCAACTTGTGCTCCCAGCATCGCTCTGTGCCTGAGGCACGCTGTTTGGATTTTGGACATCTAGAACTGCGACCCACTTACTCCCATGGCAGCCTGTACTCAGCATTACATTACAGTGACAAAAGCTAACACATGCCTCAAACTGCTAAACGAAATTTCTAGAATCTGATCTTGCCCTAGAAAGCAAAAGGATCTTACCATGGATTTCAGATAAAAGGTACAGTGACTATGTGCATTACAAAGCTGTGTAATTCTATTCAGCATCAGCGTAAGCAATGATATATCATTATATATAATAATACATAGTATATATATATATATATATATATATTAGGTCTATAATATTATTAGATGAAATGACAGATAATTCCTAGCAAATATTTAATAATTTCACACACACACACACACACACACACACACACACACACACTATTATGGTTTAGGCCCTAAAAATTTTTTTTCTACTGAAAAAACATTAAGTTTCCTTCATTAGTACCTACAATATGTATTTCACAGATGTCAGGGGAATTCAGTATAAACTTACAATCAAGTATATTGTGCCAAGTATCACAACAGCCAATATTAAAATATAACACACCCAGATCTAGTGATGGAATGTATTTTTCAATGCTACAGACCATAAAATTATAGAATTTCCCACAGTTTTGACATATTATTCCTCCTCTTAAATCACTGTAATCACCAGACCCGTCTCATGCCTCAGTCTCTAAATGATAATGGAAGCAGGATCACAGTGTAATCAAGGAAGCTCTCAAGATTCATTTTTCAGAAAAATATGATGCCCACTTTCACTAAGTAGAATTCTGCATTAATTAATAGTATCATTGATGGCATTATGTTACCCGCCACCGAGTTTCTGAAAATTTTACTTATAGGACCATAAAAATCAGAATCTGTGGAAAGCACTATATGAATAAATAGCCACATTATCGTCAAATAGGAACGATGGTCTGAACAGACTGTACAAATTCCTCAATTCTCCTTGTTTTCAGGAAATGGTTACTTTTCCTAAGAAACGAACGCAATGGGCTAAGTTTTGTCCTCCAGACCTTTATCCAACACTGCCAAGGAGGGTCTTATGGGAAGGACAAGTTTACTAAACATGTGGAGAGGTATTTGGGGTGAACATGAGCCTCCCTTTGCCCTTTGTTTCCACAGTGGCTCTATCAGTTCTGGCTGTCCTGTAGCTCACATCCCAGCTGGAACTTGAAAGGCAAGGAAACAACATCCTCTGGTACTTACACATTAATTATAGAGCAAGAATGAGACGCAAAAATCACGAATTGGTGTTCTCCCATAGGGACACAGTAAGCATGTGTTAAAGTAATGACATTGCAAATATAGTATGAAAAAGACAGAAAGAGATGGAGAAATAAAGTAAATGTTATTGGTGGTTTCTTGCTTTACACATAATCTCTCCTTGATAAGGCACTGTTGCCAATCATGTATGCCATTGTGTCTGTGTCTAGCACACACAAACAGCAGAATATGTGTATGTCTTATTCCATATCTTGTTTTCATGTTCATAAAATACATGCCACATGGAGGTCTGCTTCATTAACCACAGTGGTTAGATATTATTTATTCAGTTTCCTAATGAGGTTATGACACTTGACTGCAATGACAGACCATTATAAACATTGCTCTATTGCAAACTTTGCACACAACAAAATTCACTTTTATTTCCACTCCACCATCATTAGCCTTCTCTTTTCTCCTATGTAGGTCATTTCTGCCCATTTTTTTCTGCCCATTTTTGAGAAAGCTTTTTTCTTTTATTTCAGTTTAATAGTAGTTGCTGGTTTTACATAACCAGATTACAAAAATATCATGGTAGATAGCTAAGATCCCTGTTGATCTGGTCTTGTTCCCAGCGTCTCCATACTTTTTCTTTCTTTTCTTCTTCCTTTTCTTTTTTTAAATTTATTTTTCCACATTCTTTTCCTACATTCTACTACATGAAAAAGAATGTGAAGGGCCACAGGAAATCATTTACATCCTTGAAGTATTTTCTAACAGTATAGACTTCATGAATCAGATCCTGCATGCAGATAGTAACATGTTTACCAAGAAAATGGACAACCAGAGAGTTATCTGATACGACTATTTATTTCTTACTGATTCTGCCTGAATATACATGTAACTTAACTCATTTACCGACTTTAGATTGGGATACCCCCAGGCAATATATGGTTTCTTTCAAATTTCTCAGTGTAATCCTTACTGAGCTTATCAAAGATTCTGCTGAAAATATGGAGAGGCAAAGGTAGATATTGTCACAATTTTTGGATTTCGGGGTTCACACCATAAATATATCTGAGTATTGCAGTTACATAGAACTTGCTAGCTTTGGGACCTGGTAGGATAGCCTACTGGCTAAAGTCTTCATCTTGCATGCACCAGGATACCATATGGGTTCTGGTTTGTATCCCAGCTGCTCCACTTCCCATCCAGCTCCCTGCTTGTGGCCTGGGAAAGTAGTCAAGGATGGCCCAAAAGCCTTGGGACCCTGCACCTGCATGGGAGACCTAGAAAGAGGAAGTCCTGGCTTCAGATTGGCTCAGCACTGGTCATTGCAGCCACTTGGGGAGTGAATCAGCAGATGGAAGATCCTTCTTTCTGTCTCCCTTTGCTCTATAAATCTGACTTCCCCATAGAAATAAATAAATGAATTTTTTAAAGTTGCTAGCTTTTCTCATTCTTGCCATTCAAATTCCAGTTCTCTACATTTGCCTGTGTTCCTTGTAACAGTGTTCAGGTTTTTCACCAATAAGCTTGCTCCATGCCTTTTAAAACATCCTGTAAGCAGACTTCTTTCTCAGACATTTGATCTGAGGCTCGGGACAATTCCTCTGCTTTTACTAATGGATTTCTGGCACCGTAGAAATTCTCTCCTCTCTAGCACCCTCATGGTTCCAGCCAGAAAAGAGCAAGGAGGCTTTCTTATGATTGCTCCAGGACAAATATTCACGGTAGAGAAGAGTTTTGGTTTAGAAGTCACACAGGTATCGCTGACAAGGTGCATCTGCTACTTGCTACTTGTGTGGCCAAACTTTCTTTCACCTGATACCCCAAACTCATCATATCCAATAAAGATTAAAGGAAGAGATTCTTCTAAAGCGTTTAGTATGGTACCTGGTATACAGAAATTATTTACATTGAAATGGGTGGCATAATTAATAAAGCTAAGAAATATTCTGTTAGGTGACCTGGTGAGACTGTTATGGAATGGTAGCCCAGAAAAATAATTCTCAATTGAATAGAAACCATTTCTTACATATATAATCCAATGAATGCACATGACCAAGGCTATATGTTAACCATGACTAAAATAATTACATAGAATGAGAATATTTTAGTGACATACTTAAAAATATATATTTATTTATGTATTTATTTATGTGAAATCCAGAGTTGAGAGAGAAAGCGAGAGAGAGAGAAAGTGTGAGAGAGCATGAGAGACCCTTCCATGTGCTGTTTCACTTGCTAAATGCCCATAACAAACAGAGTTGGTCTAGACCAAATCCTGGATGGGAGCTTCTTCTGGGTATCCGTTATGGGGGCAGGGGCTCAAGGTCTTAGGCCAGGATCCAATGTTTTCCTAGGTGCACTGATACGGAGCTAGATGGTAAGTGGACTGTAGGAGGACACTGTGACTCTAGAAGGTCAGTGAGCACAGGATTACAATTGATTGGATAATATTTGCATGAGAACAACCGACTGGCTATCTTTTGTATACCTGATTGGATATCATTTATATAACAGTTGAGTGGACAGTATGTGTGTGAGAACACTTGGTGGAATATACAAGACAAAAGGAGTTCCAAACAAAAGTATAGAAACTGTTGATGGGTTTTGTTGATGAGCTCAATACTTCCTCCCTTATCCCATATGACCTTCAGTGTATAAAGTCTGACGCCACTAATAAACTTCAGCTTTGACCATCAATTAGAGTCCACGCATGTTATTATCGGCTCCGTGCACCAAGTCCATTGCTGTGGGACAGCGACAGTGGACCAGCTGGAACTTAAACCAACATCAATATGGGATATCAGCATTGTAGGTGGTGGCTTTCCCCACTATGTTACAATGTAGCTCCTGGCTATGCACTCTTACCTACATTTACTTACTTTTATTCTAACTTATAGTCCAAGAAAATAAGAGCCATTGAAGTTCACACTGATGTCTACCAACTTGTTTACTACTTCATCTAGTTACAACATGTAGGTATTTTACACAAGAATGTCAAAAGTATATATATATATATATATATACACACACACACATACATATATACACATATATATACGCTCTTTGTATATAAAGAGTGAAATGCTTATTGCATTTTAACAGCCTTACTGAGATGTAGTCAACATAATAAACATTTAATAATTAAATCATTGTGAATTATACAAATTTTCTGTTGAAAAGATTAATGACTTCATAGTAATATTCGCTGTTTAATATATATGTATTAATAGCCTATTATGTAGAATATCCTATTCGGAATCCTAAGGATAAGATTAAATACTATAAATCAGAATTTGTTGATTTCAGAATGATTAGTATGTTAGGCTAAAAGAGTAGAGTGGGCTATCCTGTGTAAGGCAGAATACTGACCAGCAACACGGTGTCTAATGTGTATTTGGCAGTGCCTCCAGATATTGTCCACTGTCCACTGAGCATAGAACCATCTTGAGAACATAGTCCCTCTAAATCATCTGATCAGGCTTAAAGAGACCCTCGTCGCATTGATTTAAGGCTACAGATAAGTATATCATTGCATCTATGAGAGCACCATAAGCAGTCTTCCACTCGGTAATAAGTACCTGAATATTTGTTGATTTAAATTACATATTTAGAGACATGGTCACTTTTTAGCAGTGCTTTACATCAACACTTTCTAGGACAATTCAAAGTATATGTGTTAGATAATATATTCAAAGCCCATAATAATCTCAGAAGTGACAAAAATTAAACTTCATGATTTGTACAGTTTATGCTGTATCCCCACACCAGTGAATCTCTTTACCAACGTACATTTTAAATAAACGTGTGATGAAGTGTCTGGGGCTTCGGTATTCAGCATTCACCCAGAAGAACAAATGATTCAATAATTCAAAAAATAAATGCTACTTTGCTTGGATAAATTTTCTTGTCCATATGCTGGGTGGCACTGATTGATGCCTGCCTGCTGGCATTGTTTAGACAGCTCAAAATTTAAGGCCATTTTGTGGTCTTTGCAATGTCATTCCTGGTTCTAAATTCCTGAAAGGATGCCATTTTACTCAGAAGGTTGGGTCCCAGTTTTTAAGAGTCCCTCATTCCTTTGTTGGCCCCCATCCACACTCCACTTTGTCTGACTATGATCACCTCAGCAGATTGTTGCTAGAAATTGTTGCTATCCCTCTCTTTAACTGAAGACTGAATGATAAAAATCAAGAAGCAAAATTCCCTTTAAAGTATGGCAAAAAGAAAACTACACTGTTTCTTACTGGCTAATTGGGAATGTCCCTTGTGGTGTTTTGTAGAAATGTTTGAGAACTCAGATAATCGCACAGCCAGCACAGAGGATTCCCACTTGACATACTTGATAATAATTCCTATCTGGAAATTATACAAGAGCTATAATGAGACACCATGACTTAACAGCTACTTTCCTAAATGATTACATTAGTGAGGTGTAAATCAATAAATGGTGATTAATGAGGTTACATTTCATTTTTGTTAATTCAGTGGTGTTCAATAAAAATGTTGCTTATAGTAGTTCAAAGAGAGACACAGCCATAAAATATGTTTCCTTTCTCCTTTAACCTCTTTCATGATTTGTCTCGTTGTTTGGGTTGTTTTTGCCATGGCAACTCAAAGAAGCAGATGGTAATGATTATTAAAAGGAGGCATGGTCAATCTCAAGATCACATTGTGTTTTTTCATTGCAATCAAATATGTAAAGATGTAAGAAGTCAGGGCAGCTAGCTTTAATGAGCACTTACTACTTGTCAGGCAGCGTGCAAAGAGCCATCCTTGGATTACAACTTTTAATTTGCACAAAAGTCATAGCAAAACACGTAAAAGGTAATCAACTGCATTAGCCAATGAGAAGGAGAAAATTAAAATCACAAAGGCAATGCTCTGACTTGCCGGCATGGTTGACACACAAAAGAAAGATAACAGACATTGCTGGTAATAAGACAGAAAAGCTGCGATTCTCTTACCTTGTGTGCATAGAGTATAATTTGGTACTCCAGACTGGAAAGCTGTTTGGCAGATCTGCTAATGCCAAATGCGCCCTTACTCAGACTCCATGATTCAACAGCTCCTGTCCAATGGAAATGTGCACACAGAGAATGTCAAAAGGATGGTGGAAAATTAATGTACATTTATTTTAACTTAGAAAAATGTTTGAAGCCTCATACATAGTTTATCCATAATATACATTTTCCATAAAACATTTTTTAAAAAGCCTTCATATTTGCTGATCATACACAATAATTGTGGCAAAACATTTAAATAGCTCTGGACCAAAAAAAATTAAATAAGACAGAACAGAAACAATGCTGTGGCATATTCACAAAATGGAATACTATGCAAGTACAATAAGGAGCACACTGTAAAGAGAAGCAACAATGAAAATGACCCTCCAAAAGTTAACACCGAAAGAAGCAAGACACAGAAGAGGTCACAGGGTTTTAAAGGAGGAGGTAAAACTTTTTCTTTTTTGGAAAATGAAAATTATGCTCACTTTTAGTGTCAAATTTGCTGCAATATGCAAAGGTTTTCATAAGGTATATTTTTATAGATTTCTTGAAGACTAGATACATACATAAAGCAAAAAAAAAAAAAGACAAAACTCCTATATAATGATATATGTCATGAAAAGTAAGCTCTGCTAACATAATATTGAAATGAAAATAAGAGAAAATTTTAACAGGAGGTTGTTTCTTGGCTTGGGTGCTGTGTTCACAAGTGCATTAGTCTTGTAAAAACCTCACTAATGTCTTTAGGAACTATGCATATTTCTGTATGCATTATATTTCAGTAAAAAAAATAGCTTGCTGAAGATTTTGAGGTATCAGGGATTATTATTTCTATAGAGGGTTGATGAAGTTATAGTTAATTTGGCCAAAGTCAGGAAGGGGAAATTTAATTCTGGGCAGTTGCCCATGTGTATCCTGCTCTTAAGGGCCATTCTAGATCCTGGACAATGGAGCCTAATGCACGTCCTCTGCCTTTTACTGTCCTGGGATGAAACGAATGCTGAGGTTTAGGCAGCTTCACCTGGGATCTTACTAGGCCGGAGGTCCTGAGTGCTCCCTCTTGATGGGGCGTTGGATAAGATAAAATTCTGGGGCCAGGGCAGGAGGGTGGTGGCATATCAAGCTAATCCTCCATCTGCTAGTGTTAGTATCTGGTATGAGCCCCAGCTGCTCCATTTCCCATACATTTTTCTACTTATGGTCTGGGAAAGCAGTAGAGGATGACTCAGGTCTCTGGGCCACTGCACCCACATGGAAAACTAGGAAGAAGCTCCTGGCTCCCTACTGTGGCTCTGGCTGAGGTGGTTATCAAGGGAGTGAACCACTGGATGGAGACCTCCCCTTTGTCCTCATTTTTCCTTCTCCTCTGTAAAATCTACTATTCAAATAAAAAAAAATTTTAAATGATGACATAAAGACTACAAGAGACTATTCACATTTCACTGTGTGTTCAGTTGGTGAATGATATATCCAATTGCAGGTCACAAGTCTTCCTCCTTGCTGAATCCCAAGGTGAGAAATTTAGAGGTAAGGACCTTGAAATTAATAGTAAGAGCAGACATTATGACAATAGAATATCAAGCCTCAAACTGTGGCACCAGCATCCCATGTGGGCATCAGTTCTTGTCTGGCCGCTTCCCTTCAGAACCAGCTGCCTACTGAAGGACTTGGAAAGCAGTGAAAGATGGGCCCTTGCACACATGCTGAAGAAGCTCCTTGCTTCTGGCTTTGGATCAGCCAAACTCCGGGAATTGTGGTTATCTGGGGAGTGGACCAGTGGATGAAAGATATCTCCTGCTTTCCTACTGTTTCCATAGTTTTGCCTTTCAAATATAGAGAAATATTTTTTTAAAAAAGTTCTTGGGCTATGAAATAAAGAATACAGGAACAAATTCTTGTGAGAACTGCTCGGCGGCATAGTGGATAGTGAATAGCTGATAAGAGAGTATACAAACCGCAGTTGAGAGAAGAAGGGTTTAAAATAAGGCCAGGCTCCTTAACAGTGCTGATGGAGAAAGCCGTCATGGGCATTCTAAAGAAAGTCAGAATTCTGTGCCTTCAAATTAACAATAAAGAAGTCAGTGGTGATAGCATCCAATGCTATTATTACAGGGTAGTTACTCAGTAGCTGAATCTGGTCAGAGCATTCTAAACTGTACTGAAAGTATGAGATACAGATTTGGGGGTCCACTTCCAGTGACTGCAATCTAAAGTAGAATCTAAAAATGTGAATGCATTTAAAAATTTAACTTAGATAACTCTGATGCATCAAGGATGCATCAAGGATGCTTTGGGAAACAATGAGTTAGCAAATAATGTTGTCTGAAAGTGCATTGGGTCATACTGCTTATTGTAGGCACAAGAGATAATAGGTGTAAGAGAAACAGATGACAACGGGCGTTAATTCATTTATGAAGCAAACTTTTTGCAGGTTAAATTTTAACCTGTTTTTAAATTGCTTTGCAAATATATCTCATATTAAAATATAACAAAGCCAAGAATATTAGAAAGAATAAAATAAATCCCAAGTAATTTGAGGTATGCAAACCAAATATATTTCTTAAGTACACACTTCCACATACATACATAATTTCTTAAGCCCTCTGGCTTTTAAAAAAATTCAGCATGATGAATATCCTAAAGTTAATTGAAGAAATAATTTAAAGTGAATTTGATATATTCTAGGAGTTTCAAAAAAATGATAACAATGCCAGTTGCTCAGAGTTTCAGAGAATGATATAAAAGTAGATTTTGTAAATTTTACGGAAACAGCAGTAGAAAATAGTAATGATTTCTTCACTATACTTCTTATGGTTATGGTAGGGTTATTTTTATACTCTATAGAATTAGTATCTAAATTAATCTAACTTTATCCTGATTTATGATTCTTATTTAACAATTTTCAAAGTGTTAAAGCTAGTGTTGTGGTATCAAGTGCTGACCAGCCAGCTATGACCTGGGTACCCCACATGAATGTTGATTTGAAGCCCTGCTGCTCCACTTCTGACTCAGCTGCCTGCGAACGGCCTATGAAAGCAGTGATGGGTGGTTAGTGGTTGGGCACCTGCCTCTCTATGAACCAGCATTCATGTTTGGGGAGAGAATAGATGAGTGGAAGAATTCTGCCTCTTTCTCTCCATATAAACCTTTAAAGAAAATTACAAAGTGCTTGTGTTTCACAGAGTTCTGCATTTCTTGACTAACAATTACAAATCATAGATACAAATTATATATCCACAACTGAATTTAACTGTGAATTATAACATATTTGTCAATGGTATATTATCATATAGAAAGAATGTCTTGTTTTCCTTTTTTAATGATTTATTTATTTGCAAAGCAGAGCAACATATAGAAGGGGGGGAGGAAAAGGAGAGAGGTCATTCATCTTTTTAGTTCACTCCCTAAATGCCACAACTCCATCCTGGTCTCCAGTGGGTGTCAGGGACCCTCCTACCTCAACCACATCCTGCCGCACTCCCAGGTGCACTTACAGGAAGCTAAAATGGATGAGATGCCGATGTGCATGCAGTACCTTAATACGCTGGTTACAACTCTGGCTCAATGTTGTTACAATTTAGAAGAAAATATAAACACACCTGTTAATAGATAATGAAGTGAACTATAAAAGCACATATATTAAAACTTAGAGATTTTCTCACATAGCTTAATTAGAAATTTCCCAAAAATTAAAATAGTGGGGCCCGGCGCGGTGGCGCAGTGGTTAAAATCCTTGCCTTGCACCCCCGGGATCCCATATGGGCGCCGGTTCTAATCCTGGCAGCTCCACTTCCCTTCCAGCTCCCTGCCTGTGGCCTGGGAAAGCAGTCGAGGACGGCCCAAAGCTTTGGGACCCTGTACCCATGTGGGAGACCCGGAAGAGGCTCCTGGATCTGGATCGGCATAGCATTGGCCGTTGTGGTCACTTGGGGAGTGAATCATCGGACGGAAGATCTTCCTCTCTGTCTCTCCTCTCTGTATATCTGACTTTCCAATAAAAATTAAAAAAATAAATCTTTCAAAAAAAATTAAAATAGTGTTAGTGATATGGTGTAGCAAGTCAAACCACCATGTGCAATGAGGCATCCCTATAGAGGGTGCTGGTTTGATTCTCGCTTCTGCGTTTCTGATCCCCTCTCATGCTAACTCATCTGAGAAGGCAGCAAGGATGCTGAAGTGCTCGGGCCCAGGCCACACAGGTGGGAGACCAGGATGGAGCTACTAGTTCTTGGCTTCTCATCAAGAACTGGCTGTTGTAGCCTCTTGGGTATCAGTACTCGGAATAACTCTGTCTTTCCCTCTCTCTGACTTTGAAATGAATAAATAATAAATGAATCTTTAAAAAGAAAACTATAAATTATGAATTTTTGCTACTCAGTATGATGTAGTAAGCTACTGCAGATTAATATTCCCACTGAAATTAGGCAACATTAAATAAATTATAAAAGTAACATTTTTAGAACTCTCAGTAAACAACAAAAAAGATTAAACATCTTTGGAAAAGTGAACTGGTAAAAAAAAAATGAGCTGATATACTTCGATGACAAATATTTCTCTAGGGGGTAATCTTTGTTTCAAAAGACAATTGCTCAGCCCTGCACAGTAGCCTAGTGGCTAAAGTCCTCACCTTGCATACGCTGGTTCATATCCCAGCTGCCCCACTTCCTGTCCAGTTCCCTGCTTGTGCCCTGGAAAAGCAGTTAAAAATGGCCCAAATTCTTGGAATCCTGGACCCGCATGGGAGACTCAGAAGAACCTCCTTGCTCCTAGCTTCAGATCAGCTCAGCTGTGGCTGTTGTGGCCACTTGGGGAGTGAACCAGCAGATGGAAGATCTTTCTCTATCTCCCTTCTCTCTATAAATCTGACTTTCCAACAAAAATAAATAAATCTTACAAAAAACAAAAAAGATAATTACCACAGGAAGAAGAAAAGAGTTATGAGTGGGAAAAGGAAGCTGGGGTGATAAGATTTGGGCTCTCAAACGGGCCATTTCTTCAGAACTTGACTAACATAAGGTTGCATGAGAGTTTAAATAAATAATTAGCCAAAGGAATTTTAGAGAGAACATCAACAGCAACAACAACAACAACAACAACAAAATCTAGGTTTGTAGAGGTGGAAAACAAAATCTTCCATGGGTGAATGCTTGAAAACAAATTGGGCAACCAACAAGAACCCTAAAATTAGAACTAACGGTACCTGGTCTGTGTAGAGGCCACAGAAAGCAAGTTTAGAATGGTATTCTTCAGGGACAGAGAAACTGTCATGTTTTTAGGTATCTCTCTAGTTCAACAATCAAAACTGCCACCTTTGGAGCCCTTCCAACACAGTACTAATTCAATTATTCAAAGCTAAAAGTTAGAGATCAAAGACATCAGCTAAAACAACTGAATTGAATCTTCCAGAAAGACAGACTGACAAGTGCTACAGCCCAGGCCTGATAGTCCCCACTTTTAATTTAATTTGGCTGATCAACCTCTCAATATTATGTGCCAAAGCAGGAGAAAGAACAACTTAATTCTCTTGAAGTTAACATGTTTTGTAGTCTCTACAGTTTTAAAAATACACCTTTTTTATTTTTAAAGATTTATTTATTTTTATTGGAAAGTCAGATATACAGAGAGGAGGAGAGACAGAAAGGAAGATCTTCCATCGTTTGATTCACTCCCCAAGTTGCCACATCGGTTGGAGCTGCACCAATCTGAAGCCAAGAGCAAGGAGCTTCTTCTGGGTCTCCCACGTATGGGTGCAGGATCCCAAGGCCTTGGGTCAACTTCAACAGCTTTCCCAGGGCACAAACAGGGTGCTGGATGGGAAATGGGGCTGCCGGAATAGGAACCGGCACACATATGGGATCCATGTGGGTGAAAGCAAGGACTTTAGCCACTATGCTACCACACCAGGCCCAAAATACATAATATCTTACATACAGCCAAAATGATTATACATAAGAACAGATATAACAACAACCAAGAGAAAAAATAGGTAATAGAAACAAGCCCACAGATAGTCCCGATACTAACAATAGCCCAAGTTTTAAAAATAAACCACTTGTTCAGGAAAACAGGAAAAAATGGACAACTGGACTTACTTGAATCTATTTTTAAAACAACTTGATAGTTTAGAACTAAAAATACAGTATTTGAATACAGGAACTCTGCAGATGAGTATAGCAGCAAATTGAACTAGAATGGAATACAGGATTGGAAAAAACAAAAAGAGATACATTGAAGCACAACAACAAAAAACAGAGATATTAGAAACAGGTACCATGGTCAAAAAGTTCTGCCATATATAGAATTAGATCTCAGAAGGGGAGAGAAAAAAGAAAAAAGACGTTAATGATGCCTTACATTTGAAAGACAAACTCCTGTGTTTAAGAAGCGGAAAGAATTCTAAAAGGATTATTAAATGAAACTCATAGATTGCGACAATCAGCGAGGAATACATTCATACATTTATAATCCCTGTTTCTTGTAACATTAAAAGGGCCCAAGAACCGCAAAGATGCTTAATAAACCTTTTCTGAAGTAATTATTTCCTGCATAGCCTACTCCGACCACCACTATTTTGGCAATGTTTCTGCAAAAATTTCACAACATGATTAAACCTGTGAATCAATTACCTCCTAGAATTGTGAAATGATCTTATGAAAAGTGACCTTAGGACTCCTCTGGTAAAATAGTTTTAAATTGAACTTTGTTCCTTCCTGGGGCTTTGATTTTGTTCCATTGAAGGGGGCCATGATTGGAAAGAAAGATGCTGTGCAGATGGGCTCTGGGGCACCCTTTCCTGTTTTATACAAAGTTACTTTGCTTTTATCTGTTTTACTGTTTGCACTTACATTTCATTTGAAAACAGTATTCTTTAGATAAAAACGTGATTGTAGAATTATGAATCTATTGCACATCTCCCTCCCCTTATATTACAGACAATATAATTGAGGCCTGAAGACACAATGTGACCTTCTCAAGGTTACATTGCTAATTAATGACAGAACAGAGACCAGACTAAATGTCTCCTGAATTCAGGTTCCTGACCTTTTCTAATACATCATACCGCTTTTGCTCATCTAAGAATTTATGCAAAAAAGGAGGTACTTCTGCAACATAATCATTAAGAATATGGTACTTTATACCACGTTATTTGAATATTTGTTCTGAACTCCTGTAAACCCATTATCTTGCTTTCACTGCAAACCAGCCATGACTGGATGTCTTTCTTCCTTCCATCCCATTTTTATATTCTTAATCTCTCTCTCTTTCTCCCTCTCTTTCTTTGTTAATCCCTACTCAAAACTGCTCGAATGCCATGGTCATATTGTTGCACCATCAGGTCAGGTCGTGGTAATACTTTCTGAGCATACTTTCAGGTTCAAATCTATCTGAGACCCATTTCTAACCCCTTTTCTGAAAAGCATCACAAAATGGTCGCTTCACATTTTCCAAATAGTTAGCATACTTCCCTAGTTGCCTTTGTACTATCTAAAAATACAAAACTTACTTTTTTCTTTACAAAATGAAAGAGAATTAACAAATTCTTGAATAAAACTCATTCCCCAGGGAAGGCTCTAACGTGATGAGTAGATTGTCTTGTTGGTCTCACCCTCCAGACTACAAATTCATCTCTCCAAAGATGTCAGGTCTTCTTGGATCTACCTCTAGGGACAGTCTACGTATATGTTAGAGTAACAATATGTTACCATCTTTGAATATAGGTAAGAATATAGCATAACACTCTTCTTCATCTTGCTATTTAGCAATAGCTTCAAGGCACAATTCCCTATTTATACCATAAATCTGCTTCTTTCTTCTAAGGCTGCACGGTGTTCCATTATATGAATCTACTAAAACACATCTAACTTATTTCTTATTAACAAACATTTAGATTTTTTTTTTTTACAGAAAGTAGGCTATAAGAAACCTACAGTTTACCCATGTGTGAGAACACCTTAGAAGAGAAATTTTTTACATGCATTTTGGGGGCTAGATATTGCTAAATCATTCTTCATGGAGGTTGCAACAAATTATGTTTTCATTTTTATAATGCTTATAACAATTTACACTCACACCCTTGCTAACATGTTGATTACAGAACTTTTTTAGTTTAACCAATATGCTAGGTGAAAACAGTGTTGCATTAATTTACATGTATTTCAGAAGAGTGTAGACAAGTGCATTTCAAATGTGTGTTTGATATGTGTATTTTTCTTTCTTTCTTGTCTTTTTTTGAAAAGATGTATTCATTTTTATTTGAAAGGCAGAATTTTACAGAGAAGAGACAGGAGAGACTTTACATCTGCTGGTTCACTTCCCAGATGGCAACAACAGCTGGAGATGAGTGAATCCAAAGTCAAGATAAGGTGCTTTGTTTTGGGTCTTCATTTGTGTACAGGAACCCAAGGATTTGGCCCAAAGACTGCTGCCTTCCCTGTTCATAAACAGAGAGTTGGATACAAAGTGGAGCAGTCGGGACCTGAAACAGTGCCTATATTAGATGCTTCCTCTGCAGGTAGAGAATTAGCCTATTATGCCACTGTGCCGGCCTTGAAAATGTACATTTTTCAAGTGTGTCAACTGCATTTTTTCCCTTTTATTTTCCAATCACATTGTACATTATAAGAATATTATAGATGCTAAAAAAAATCAGATCTTCACTGTAAAATGAGTAACAGAATATCTTCCAATCTGTTGTCTTTTAGTGTTTTATGGCATTCTTTTGCCCTGTTTATATATCCAAATTCGGAAATAATAAATAATTTGTCATTTCTAATGGTCTCTAAATTTGTGCCATCCAGCAATAAGGTATTTTAAAAGTTTTATGACTTCATTTTGCAATTTGTTGTCTAATGGATCAATCTGAAAATTATTTTGCGACAATCTAAAAAGTAGTGACACAATTTTACGTTTATTAGGAAATATACCTAATTTTAAGAGGTGCTTTTTCTTTGTATTTTTATGACTGTTCCAGTAGGCTGCAACTCAAGCTCAGAGAGTATTTACATAAATAAAAAATATATTAAATATTACTAGCATATATATATAATTAACTTGACACTAGGATAAGGCTAGTTCTCAATAAATATTTATTGAACTTAAATGAAACAGATCATATTTATAATTTTTAACTTCAGTTTCACCTTTTTTTCAAGACCAATGTGATCAAATTTATTATTTTTTTTCCAGGCTTATATTGTTAGGTGTATCTTTTCAAAAGTAATCACCTTTTATGTATGCTCACATATTTATTTGTATTTTTTACTGTCTCATCAGCAAATTCTGTCCTTTAAATAGGGAACGTAAGTTACTGTTCATAACTTTTAATTTAGCCAAAAAAACAACTGTTATACACTTCCTTGAAAACATTTTTTTTTTGTTTCTATGCTTACATTATTTCCTCAGCATCCTCTCCAACACATATACCACAAGACCTCATTTAAAAACTGCATTTGAAAACCAAACTTTAAGCATTAGATTAAAGATAAAGAAATCATAACAAAAAATGTTGTAATTAGAAAAATGGCTCCTGGAGTAAAAAAAGAGACACCAGTGACCATAAGTCACAAGAATCCCTGGACGGCAGACCCAATGCCTATCAATATTTTATGCATGTTTTATTTGCCTATTTATTCCACAGTTCAATAAAAACTACATGTTGCTATGGAAACATGAAAAATCACAGATATCTGCTCAACTCAGAGGTATGGCATTTCACTTTCTTAATGAAACCCACATATCATAGAGGCTTAAGCTTTGCATCTGGTCATAACTTTTGCAAAGTAAAATTGTTATAGAGTGGCCAGGTAGTTGCTTTTAGTATTTGCACTGATTTAGCATAAGTGCCAGAAATATTACATACAAAATAAAACATAAAAAAGCATACATCTGAAATGAGGTACCATTTTTATCTCCTCCAAAGTATGAAATAGCTTCTAGGATAAGACCCTTAACCCCACAGGTAACATCAAATTAGTTTAAAAATGAAAAGAATGATTATTTGTGCTTTACAGAGGGATGACCAGACGCAGTTAATGAAACATAATAAAGTCCACGCACTCCCTGAGCAGACACGCTTGGACACTCCTGTGTTTTCAAACTCCATTCCAAGGGGACATAAAAATTCCATACCAAGATTTCCTGGTGGCCACCACTGGTGCAAACATTACCTAGTGATGTCTGCACAAGTGTCAGAGAGGTGGAGAAATTCTTCAAATCTGCTAAATGTGGAATAAAGAGGAGAATAACTTGAATTAAATTCCTGTCCCCACTTGAAATAGACTCTGACTGTGCCTCTGTACCTGGCCCTGATTTTTGCATGAAAATATTCCTTTTGTCCCTATCTGGTGCTAGCCTTCAAAAAGGAATAGGGCTTAAAAAGCAGGAAATAATGTGAGATTTTAAGCAAACAGTTCAATATTCTTTCAGAATGCTCTCTGTATTCAAAAGCACTTTGATTTATATCTTTAGGAGTCTTTGAAACTGTACCTCTTTTAAAAGACCATCCCTGATTTGGGGTCTTTGTTCCTTTATGAGCTTTGTCCCTGATTTCTAATATAGAGACCCGAGAGGCATGTTGTTAAAGGAAGGAAAAATAATTTTTACACAGCTTGGCAACTGTGTTAAATATGCTTTTGAAAATTAAGTTTAATATAAAGTTCAGTAAAACCATCACTATTAAAAGTATTGTCTGTGCTAAATAACTCTCCGAATCAAATACCCTTTGTTTTCTTGTAATGTAATTAAAAGTGAACCCAAAAGGGCAGCTAGAAATCAAGGTCCACAAAAGCAGGAAAATATTATAATTAATATTTAACGCAAGTTTTGATTGCTTTTAGAGTAAGTATTAAAAATATCAATTAGAATATATATTCAAAGTTTTCTACCTTTCCCATTACACAGTGGAAGGGGCTATTTTTAATTCTAGATACTACAAACCAAATAATACATAGTCCCTAATTAAATAAAAAGCTGCCATTGAATTGAGTTTCTGCTGATGTCATACATAATGAGAGCACAGCTCGAACTATGAATGAATGGCAGCTGAGCCCTGAGAGTGAATTACCATGTTAGCATTCAATCAGGGACTAGGTATTGTTATTTGTAATAGATGTAAAATGATTATTATTATTTTTAAATACAGACAAAGGGAAGGAAATTTGAATTCAAAAATCTGTGACTAGGAGGCAAAAAAGATTAGAAAGTATGTGATTAAAGTGAATACGGTGTATTGGAAAATGAAATGTACAAATTTGCCAGAGAATAATTGCTTTCTATATTCCATATAGATAAATAGCTAGGTAGAGGCATATCCGTATCTATGTGGGGATCAATGTGCGTAGAAAGCCTCTAAAAAGAATAAGACTTTCAGATTCCAGGCATTTATTTTAAAATATTAAAAAGGGAACTTATGATATAATGAAAGGGTAAAATAGTATATATTTAACTTATCTAAAACATTGCAAAAAAAAATGCTCATTTGCTGCCTTTATCAGAATATACAAGACTCTCAGTCTGAATGGTATGTACAGAGATTCATTTTAGTCTCTATGTATGTTGAATTAAATATGTAAATGCAATATGGCTAATTATTTGTTGCCGAGTATTGACAATGCACTTGACTCAGCATAAGGTGCGGAACATAATGAGTTTTCTAGCCAAGGGGGTTTCAAGCTAAAGCAGACTATAAATGTATTCTCTTCTCTCTCTCTCGTCTCTGATTAGCACTAGAAAATAGGTGCTTGAGAGAAGCAGCTCCTGGGCTTCCATCTTTCCCTTCCCAGACTTTGGCTGTCCACTGCTTTTGCCTGATGCCCAGATAAGAAAAAGTAGATTATACTCAATATATGATGCATTTAATACAGTAAAGAGTGTGGAACTCACACCTTCTTGAAGTGCCAGGATAGTAAATCTGGAAGTTTTGAGGGAAATGAGCAGAGCTAAGTGAAATTTTGACATAATATTAGTAGACTAATATAAAGGCAAGACATTGATTGATAAAAATTAACACCACACAGTTACAATTCTATAGGAAAGTCCTATTTTTTTTCTGTAGAAAAAAAATATCAGTATCAGTATCAGTATCAGTGTATCTATTTATGTAACAGTCACAAGTGAAAATACATTATCAGTGTAACTGATTGCTCAGTTTCTTGTTAAGGTCACCAACCTAGAATATACTCAGAAATTAAGAAATAAGCAAAGGTTCCTGAATATCCAAATACTCTACCATAATTAAGTAGTAGAATTCACACCCTTTGTCCTCAAATTTGGATGTTAAAGTTTAGTGGTTTTTGAGCACTGACCCCAGATTTTGACAATCTTCCTTGTTGTGTCACCCAGATAAATTCGCTGCTCTCAATATGCTTCAATCTCAGTAAGACGGATATCACAATCACATCCACATCTAGTATGGCCTGTTTAAATTAGCTAATATATGCAACAGCTCATGACACTGCTAAGCCTACATCAACTGCTACATAAGTGTTAACTCTTACTACTACAAAATATAGAAAGACATGAAATATAATCATGTTCACTTATTTTACTGACTTTAAAAAAAGATTTATTCATTTTTATTTGAAAGGCAGATTATTTAAGGGGGAGACCTTTCATCTGCTGATTCACTCCAAAATAACTGCAAAGGCTAGATGTGAACAGATCAGAAGGCAGGAACATGGAGTTTCCCCTGGTCTCCCACATGGGGGAAGGGAAACAATGACTTGGGTCATCCTCTGCTGCTTTCTGAGGCTGGAAGCAGAGGCCTGGATCAGAAAAGGAACAACAGGGCCTGAACTGGCAACTATATGCAATGCCTGCACTAGCAAACACAGGAATAGTTTGCTATACTATACCAAAGTGGTACTGTTCCCACTGAGTTTTACTTTTCAGACTTACAAAATTGTTGCAACTGTTGCAAGAATATACAAAAAATTTTTATGTTTTTCCGTCCTGGTTCTCTTAATGGTAACATATCATCATAGTGCAGACACAATAAGGAAGCTAGTATGATCAAATGCTATTAACTAATATGGAAGCCTTATTCAAAGTCTGCCAGTTTTCTGGCTGACATTTTTTTGTTTCACCCATGATCCCACATTATGTTGTTATCAGGTCTCCTTTGTGTTCTCCAATCTGATACAATTTTCTTGTCTTTCAGGACACTGACATGTTATCAGTATTTCCTACAATATGTCTATACCCATAGTGGGTTTCTACTGATGTTGCAACAAATTATCACAAAGTTTTGGCTGAAAACAAATGCAAGACAATTCTCTTACTGTTCAAGAGACCAGGGGCTTAAAATGAGTCTTAAAGGCTAAAATTAAGGTGTCAATGGGCTGCATTCTTTCTTAAAATTCTACGGAAAAAATCTATGTTTTGCTTTTTCCAGCTGCTGCTAAAATTGGCTTTCATCCTGTGATTGTGGGCACATTTTTCTAATCCCTCCTTCTGTGATGGCATCTCCATCTCTGGCTTTCCCCTGCTATATCCGATTTACAGGGACCCATGTGATTACACTGAGCCAGGTGTTTTAATCAAGCATGATCTTTCTATTTCAAGATCCGTAACATAATCATATCCTTACATAGTCTAAACAATTAGACATAGCACAACTACGAAGAAATGGCTGGTAACTTTCATGTCTGAAAAGTCTTTTTGCTATATGAAATAATAAATTCACAATTTTCAGGAAGTAGGATGTAGGCGTTTGGGGTGGGGATAGCCAAGATTCCATCTGCCACAGTCTCCACTTGGATGCATCTGATGACTCCTCATATTGATGTGATGCATGCTTTTGATACAACGTGGTACTGTGCCCTTTGTTGTGGGTTATGATGCTTTTTAGGTACTTTTTTTTTAAGATAAGATGAACATTAGGCCTAACAGTTACTATACACATTAAGATGCACACATCCCATACCAGAATGGACACTCCCTGAATCCACTCACATTCCCTGGCTTGTGTGCCCACGTCCTTCTAACTTCTGTGTTCTCATTCTCTCTCTCTCTCTCTCTCTTTCCCTCTGTATGTGTGTGTCCCCTTCTCTCTTAGACTAATAGTAAACAAACAAACCAAAAAATAAAAAGACAAAAAGATTTGGCCTGGTGCAATGACTCAATTGGCTAATCCTTCCCTTGCAAATGCCAGGATCCCATATGGGCACTGGTTTATGCCCTGGCTGCTTCTCTTCTCATCCAGCTCTCTGCTTATAGTCCAGGAAAGCAGTAGAAGATGACCCAAAGCCTTTGGACTCTATACGCACATGGGAGACTTGGAAGAAGCTCTTGACTCCCAGCTTCAGATTGGCTCAGCTCCAGTCACTGCTGCCATGTTAGGAGTAAACCAGTAGATGAAAGATCTTTTTCCCTGTCTCTCCTGCTCCCAGTAAAAGTGCTTTCCCACAAAAATAAAAATTTAAAAAGCTAAAAATAATTATTAAAATATTATAATCCCTTAAGATCCATAGTTCTAAAATTAGGAATTTTTGAAACGATTAATTTTTTCTCCTCCTAAGGTTTGCACAAACATATTTGGCAGTAAAACATGAGCCAATGTAAGTTCATTATAATTCTTATTTATTTCATTTGGTTGGAATACTTATACTTTGGTCGAGTTTTCAATGCGTTCAATTATGAGGTACTGTCCCTCAGGATATTGGGGATAACATAAACTGTATTTTTTTTTTTACTGAACCACAAACATTCTAAAACATATATTATCTCAAAACATTTTTGGAAAATGGAATTCAAAGATTATTTTATTAATATGTAGACATTATTTAAATCCAAGCCCAGTTTTTAATAATATACATGTTTTCATTAAATTTTGGAAGAACCCCTCTTAGCGACCCAAAGGTATAACACACTGGATTCTGAACTTATACATTTGTAAACAATTCAAAAACAATATTTCTTGCATAGAAAGGCTATCACAGATGCCAGTACTTGTATAATTATAAAAGAAACTGTAGCAACAGATGAATATATATTGTATATGTTGATTAGATTTTAAGAAGCAAAGGCTTAAAACTATTAGGAAGGAAAAACAAATTAAAGGATTTCAAATTGGAAATGAGGAATTGAAATTTTTCATATTTGCATATAGCATGATTCTCTACTTAGGAGAATAAAAAGACTCAGTCAAGAGACTACCAAAACTCATAAGAGACTTTGGAAGGATAGAGGCATACAAAAAAAAAAAATGAACACAAATGAATGGCACTAGTATACACAAATAACTCGATGGTTGAGAAAGAAATTGTAAATGTAGTCCCCTTTAAAATAGTGGACAAGAATCTTAAACACCTAGGAATCTAACCAAATATGTGAAAGACCTCTATGATGAAAACTATAACACATTAAAATAAGAAATAGAATAACATATAAAAGATGAAAAAACTTATCCTGTTCCTAGATTGACAGAATCAAGATCACCAAAAGGTCTATATTACCAAAAGTAAGTTATACATAGATTTAACGTGATCCCGATTAAACTCCCAACAGCATTCTTTAAAAAATAGAAAAGATGATTTTAAAAAGTTCATTTGGAAACATAAGAGATTACCAAGAGCAAAAGCTATCCTGAAAAAAATAAAAAAAATATACCAAAAAATATAAATCAAGCAGGAGGGATCATAATTCCAGACCTCAAAGCATACTACAGAGCAGTGGTCATCAAAACAGCTTCATACTGGTACAGAAACATATCAATGGAACAAAACAGAAACCCCAGAAGGGAGCCCACATATGTATACCCAACTAATCGTTAACAAGAAAACTGAAAATAACCCAGGAGAAAAAGCCTAATCTCTTCAACAAATGCTGTTGGGACAATTGGATAGCAGCTTGCAAGAGTAAAAGCTAGACTCTCCACCCACCCCCCTGCCATACACACCCCTATTACCTTACATAAAAATCAGCTCTAAATGGATCAAGGACCTTAATTTGCACCCAGGAACAATCAAACTGTTGGAGGAAAATATAGGAAGCACTCTCGAAGCTATAGGAATTGGGAAAGACTTCTTGAAAAGACACCAAACACACTGTAGCCAAAGCTGACCAAAATAAAAAAGTGGGACTTCAACAAGCTGAGAACCTTCTGTACAGCAAAGGAAACTATCAACAAAGTGAAGAAGCAATCAACACAATCGGAAAAAATCATTGCACACTACACAAATAATACGGGACTAATATCCAGGATTTACAAAGAGCTGCAGAAACTCAGAGTTAAAAAAACCAAAGAACCCTGTGAAGAAATGGGTGAAGGAAATAAACAGACATTTCTTTTTCAAAAGAACAGAATCAAATGGCTAACAGACATAGGAAAAAATGTTCAGGCTCCCTAGCACTCACGGATCTACCAATGAAAACCACACTGAGGTTCCACTTAACTCCAGTGAGGTTGGCCTATTCAAAATCTACTAACAACACCTGTCTGTGTGAAGGTGGAGAGAAAGGTACCCTCTTGCACTGCTGGTGGGAGTGTAGGCTAGTACAACCACTGTGGCAGTCAGTACGGGGAGTGCTAAGAGGACTGAAAACAAATGAGCCATATGACCCAGGTATCCCACTGCTGGGCGTGTATCCAAAGGAAATGATATCTGCATGTGAGAAAGGGATATGTAATCCTATATTAACAGCAGCACAATCCACAATAGCAAAGACATGGAAGTAACCCAGACGCCTATCTAAAGTAAAGTGATTAAACAAAATGGGGTACATCTATTCCACTTAGCCATTAAGAATGAAATTCTACCATTTGCAACCAAACGGTGCCAACTGGAGACTATTATGCTCAGTGAAATAAGTCAAACCCCATGGGCAACTATCATATATTCGCTATGATACAAGGCAATCTTCATGCAAAATATAAGATCAATAACCCTTTCAACACCATTTTTGCATTTTTGCTGCAGTTCATGGGTTTTGATATTTTTGTTTTTACTTTCATTTTCAAAAAAATATCTTTTATTGAACTCTTCATTGACTCAAGGATCATATAGTATGGTTTTTTGTTTTTTGTTTTATTTCTGCATCAAAACGTTGGTTATTCCATGGCATGTTATTTGACTTCCTGGTGTTGTAAATTTATTTAACTTAATTCCTTTTGTTGATTTTGTTTTGTGGTGTTTCATTTAAGGAAATGTATAGTAACTGCACAATAGAGACTTTCATATCCAGATGTGAAGATATGCTGCTGTGTGCATCTCTGCTTCCATATCACAGAAGGACTCCCACTGAATGAGACTGTTGGATGTATCTTGACAGTAGGGTGCGGGACTGTCTGCCCTTCCCTGTACCAGCAATGTGAGGACACATGGAAATAGCAGAATGATGGACTTACGTGTGACTGCTTATGAAGCACTATGCTATTGTAATAATATAGGGGAAATCAGTGGTGGGAAGGAAATTTTGGAAGAAGGTAACAGAAATCCCAGAGCCTATGGAATTGTACCATAAAATTAAAAATAAAATAGAAATGAAAAAAGCAAACAATTGTTATGTGCCTGTTGAAAGAAACAAACAAACGAATGAACAAGGAAGGAAGGAAACAAGTGAAGGCTTGATGTTGTGTTGTACCTCTCTGAGCTACTATCAAGGACACCTGCATTCCATTTGGGCGTAAGTTCTATCCTGGCTGTTCTGCTTCTGATTCAGCTCTCTGCTAACACACCTAGGAAACAGTGCCTGAGCAAGAAGCCAAAAATGGCCCAGTACTGTCACCAAAGGGTACTGGAGTCTAGATAAAGCTCCAACTGACTTTCAAATAAATAGATAACCTTTTTTATTTGTTCTTATGAACTAAATAAATAATTAAACAACCTATACAGACATTCTTCCAATATTGTGATAGTGACTGATATCTTAAGAAAACATACCAGAAATGGGCCCGGCGCGGTGGCGCAGTGGTTAAGGTCCTCGCCTTGCACGCCCTGGGATCCCATATGGGTGCTGGTTCTATGCCAGCAGTCCCGCTTCCCTTCCAGCTCCCTGCCTGTGGCCCGGGAAAGCAGTCGAGGACGGCCCAAGGCTTTGGGACCCTGCACCCGCGTGGGAGACCCGGAAGAGGCTCCTGGCTTTGGATCGCCATAGTATCGGCCGTTGCAGTCACTTGGGGAGTGAATCATCGGACGAAAGATCTTCCTCTCTGTCTCTCCTCTCTGTATATCCGCCTTTCCAATAAAAAAAATAATAAAAATAAATCTTTAAAGAAAACATACCAGAAATGAACCTGTTTGCCCGGGGGGTTAAGTCAAAACCTGAGATGCCAGCAGTCCACACACGTGCTGGGTCAAGTTGAAACTCTTTCACTTCAGATCCAGTTCCCCACTAATGCACCGGAGAAAGCATCAAAAGATAACACAACCCAAGTGCTTGGGACCTTGTCACCCAAATAGGAGAATTGGAGTGAGTTCCAGACTCCTGACTATCACTTGCTCCAGCCCTGGCCGTTGTCCTTATTTGGCCAGTAAAACGGTGAATGAAAAGTCTCTGTCTCTACTGTTATGTCTGTAATTATGACAATTAGATAAATAAAATAAATCCTAACAAAAAGAAGCCATACTAAGTTCGAACTGCTATCTCATGTCTACTGTATGTATTTTTTCCTAAATGAAACTAGTGGCTGAAATAGCTTTAACTATTCTAAGTTTTAGGAAATATATAAAATGCTTATACCATAATAACTCTTGAAGAGAGGTGTCATAATTTATTTTACTAATTTTAATATAATTTTAACAGAATTTTAATCACTGAATTCAGAAAGTGCTGGGTGAAATTAAAATAAAATGTTTAAATGTCTTATTATTGCTTTTAAATTAGTGAATATTTCTATTTTATTCATCAGAAAATGAAACTTTAAATAAAAGGCAATTTTATCAAAAACTTGAAGTAGTAAACTTGTAATAAAAATATATTTGTCAGAAAACACTCACATCAGTCATAATTCTTCAAGAAGCCTCCATTCCTTTTAAGATATGGTTTTCCAGAATTACACTGCTACTTACTATACCCAAACCTTTCTAATCGACTTAGAACATGTACTTTTTACACACATGTACATAATATAGAGAACGAATTACAACATGCTTAAATTTTTTATGGATATACCTATATAAGTCTTCATATACATAAAGATAGAATTCCTGATGAGATCAAACTGATATTTTTAAAATTCAAAGCAAGTGTTACAGGTTTTCTTAACTTCTGGTATATTACTTCTCACATACTGAGAATCATGGAATTGTGTTTCTGGTTCTCATGAATACAAGAATGACACGTGTGAGAAAAACTGGAGAGACAGGTATATGTATAGCTATACATATTTGGCTCCCTGTAAGCTGAGCATGGATTAAATGCTAACAATCAAAACTGCAGATCAGGTCAGAGATCGGGAAATTCCCACGCATTCTGGCTTTCCTATTTATAATCTTTTCTTGCTAACTCCGTTGTCATAAGCTGCAATGACGTCTACACAGATACCCATAAAGGAAGACCTGGTGGCTTGTTCTGGAGTTTTGTCTAGTGGTTTGTTGTGTGGGTTTTGTCCACATTCTTGTTTTTGAGGGCTTCAATTGATAACTTGTCAGTCTTACGGCAAATATTGCCCACGGGATTCTGAGTTTGCGAACTGCTTTTTTCCATAAAGGATCCAAGAATGATCTAAAATATATCCTGCTATATTTCACAAACTCTATTCTGTTTTTGATGTACTGTTTTATTTCATTCATCAAATCTAGTAAGTAGTTTTATAGATCCTATTTTATAAATATGAAAACAGAAGTCTAACAAATGATTAGTTTTGATCTAACATCAAATAGCTAGTAGAAACTATCTGAACTGAGATCTCTCTGATTCTAGAGTCTATATATTCTTAGCTTCCACCCAGAGCTGCAATAATATTATATACGGGATATTCATTTTCTCAATTATGAGACAAACCAGAGTGCTGTAGCTTTTATATCAACAAAGCTTTTCAAAAGAATATTTCAAAATACTATCCAGGTTGTAATAATCTTACCCTTTAAGAAATATCATTGCATATATAATCATGAATATACATATTATTTTCAGCACTTTTTTTAAAAAGGTATTTACTGAGGAATTTCCATTGGATTACATTTTTAAAACTCCTTCATGAATGCCCAAGGTTGCCAGTAAATGGACTGCTTTCAACAAGCTTTACTAAATACTAACAACAGGCAGTATCATTTGCGGATACAGAATATGACAAATGGCCAGAATTCCTGGGTTTCATTCTTGGTTCTGTCATCAGCATACTGTGTGGCCTGCTAAAGGCCCATTTAGTCATATGATTATGGGCTCCTTCAACACTGACATTAATTCACTTTTGTAAAGTTAGACTCGAGTATCTAATGTCCTTTGACAACATCATGAGACAATAGTGGGAACAAATATGATAAGAGGCACATAATGGATTATGCATCGATGACATAAAAGAGGCATGCATAATAAGGAGTGGAAAATAAATTCTCAGCAAGTGGACAATAAAGGTATTGTTTTTCAGAAGAGAAAACTCCATTCGTCAACTGAGTTTAATCAATACATTAATTTCTCTGTTGTGGTCAGAATCTGAGATGCATTTTTATGTATGAGAGACTTCCGCAGAAGATACTATGTTTGTCATGCCAAATTTATGATTTGGCAATAAAAATGTAAAAAAAAAGCCAAAGGTACTTATGAAGATCCAGTTTTAGATATGCAGCTATATTTCTATATGTCTATTTTACATGTTTGTGGAAAGGGGCCAGCATTGTGGCACAAGTTAAGCTGCTGTTTGCAAAGCCAGCACCCCATATCAGAGTTTCAGCTGCTCTTCTTCCTGTCTGGCTTCCTGCTAACATGCCTCAGAAGACATCAAAAGGTGATCCTGGTTTCTAGAGCAGATCTAGATGGAGTTCCTGGATTTGGAAATGGATGGAGTCAGTCTCTCTCTCTCTTTTCCTCTGCTTTATTGTCTTTTTCTCTTTCTTTCTTTCACTCTATTTTTCAAATAAATAAATAAATTTTCTATTTTTAAAAATTATGCATTTCTTTATTTGGAAACCAGAGTTCTAGACATGGGTGAAGAAGAGACAGACAGAGAGGCAGACAAGTCTTCCATCCACTGGTTCACTCCTAAAATGGCCACAATGGCCAAGGTTGGGTTGATCCAAACTCGGAGTATTTGGCACATGGCTGTAGCTTGCCAACCCTTGTTCAGTTCATCCTTTTGGTGCTTTTAAATTTACTTTTCCACAAATGACTGGAATAGTTACGTTATACTCAGTAACATATTTAGTCTAATAGAGAATTCAGAGTTATACATGAAAAAAAAAATTCCTACCCTTTGCAGTTTGTGATGTAAGAAGAAAATAAAGCCATTTTATTCCTAAATGATCATTTAGATTAAATATCAAGTGCCTCAAAAATAAGATAAAATAAGACTATATGGTAAAGACTTCAGAAGGTCTTTTTTAAATCCAATGCAAGGTATTATTTACTCAAAATGATATTTAATCTACTGTTATTCTATGTTGCTATGTGATAGGGAGAACAAACACAATGATCTCTACTCTTCTTTCTCCTTTCTTATCTTGAAAGATAAGATTCTTTGCTTCACTCCATAGACCTTTCTGTTTTGATTAAAATTTAAGGGTGAAAGAGTGGAATCTGTGGAGGAGGGCTGTAGACTCTACAGGAGAAAAGGCACAGGAGTATATGCAGTATGTTTTTCTAGAGAGTATACATTTTCATTTGCTCTATGTTCACTAGAATTGCCCATTTCCTGATATGGAACAAAGTTAATGGGAATAGACTACTGTTATATTGCTATTACAATATATCAATTCCTCATAATTATTTGGTTTCAGCTTCCTTTTGCTTTTCATTTTGATAAACTACAACAGAGCGCATTTAGGTGAATGGGAGATAGTGCAGATTAAATGCAGTTTCTGTTCTTTTTAAAAGATTTATATGAAAGGCATAGTGGAGGAAAGAGACAGACATCACTTTTTAAAAAATATTTATTTTTTATAGGAACATCAGATATACAGAGGAGGATTTTCCCTCAGCTGATTCACTCTCCAAGTGACCACAATGGCCGAAGCTGAGCTAATCCAAAGCCAGGAGCTTCTTCCTGGTCTCCCACATGCGAGCAGGGTCTCAAGGCTCCCAGGCCACAAGCAAGGAGCTGGATGGAAATTGGGACTGCCAGGATTAGATTCAGCACCCATATGAGATCCCAGCTCGTACAAAGTAGGGACTTTAGCCACTAGGCTACCGCTCCAGGAGACAGAAGCCTCTGGTTTGTCACTGAAATTTCGCAACAGCCAGGATTTACCTAGACTGAAGTCAGGCGCTAGGAACCCCCATCTATGTCTCCCATGTGGTAATAGGAACCCTGGTATCTACGATAATCCACTGCCATATTTGGTCATAATCCACTGCCACGTAGGCAGTTTAGCATGAAACTGGATCAGAAGCACAAGGTAGCTGAGAACTGAATCTCAGACATGGGATGTAGGTGTCCCAATAGGAGGCATAGTCTACTGCACCGCAACAGTCTATTGCCACTATTAAACCATTTAAGATCTAGAAAGGGCATTAGTTGTTCAGAGTTATGAGGGTCTTTGGAAAGTTCATGGGTATGGCTTTTTCTCTCTCTTTTTAGAAAGATACATTTATTTTTATTGGAAAGGCAGAAATTTACATAGAGAAGAAAAGAAAGAGAAAAATATCTTTGATCCAATGGTTCACTCCCCAAATGGCTGCAACAACCAGAGCAGAGCTGATCTGAAGCTAGAAGTCAAGGCCTCTTCCAGGTCTCCCATGTAGGTGCAGGGTCGCAAGGCTTTTGGCCATCCTTCACTGCTTTCCCATGCCACAAACAGGGAGCTGGATGGGATGTAGAGCAGAAGGGATATGAACTGCTACCCAATGAAGTCCTGGCATTTGCAAAGGGAGGATTAGACAACTGAGCCACTGTGCTGGGGAAAACTTGAAAAATTTTACCTGAATGATATTTTTTTTCTGAATGATATTTTTAAATATATTTAATTTAATTGAAAGAAACACAACACACAGAAGGAAGAGGGGAGGGGAGAGAGAGAATCTTTCATTTTTTGGTTAACCAGCCAGTGGCCAGGCTGAGGCCAGATCAAAGCCAAGACACTGGTACTCCACTTGGGTGTCCCATGTGGGAAGTAGAGGCTTAAGTCCCTGTGTTATCTTCTGCTGCTTTCCCAGCTGCATTAAGAGTGAAACAGCCAGGACTCAAACTTGCATTCTGACATGGCATGTACTGGTTTAACCCAGTACTACAACACACCAGCCCTGTCTAATTGGCTTTTGGTGACATTCTCAGATTTAGCACAAATAAAATATTTCTACTAAGTAGAAAAACGCATCATTCATTTCTCTGGTTGCCAGCTACTTCATTATTCGCCATAATAGAGAAATTAATTTGGATCTCTAACCTTATCAATAAGTATTATATAATAGCTGCAACAAAATGCTAGGCGAAGGAAAAGTAGTACTGGCTAAGAAAGAAAAAGTATATATGTAGGAGCAGGGAGCAGATTTAACTTTCCACTAGTTCTTGCTTGTAGGCTACACACTCAGAGCAAAATGTTCACATTCTGCCTACAATGGTACATTTTACTGACTGTCCTGTTAAACAGCTGTCCGCACCATGAATCCCAGGAACACCAATCCAGAATCACCTGGTAGTCTGTTTAGGTTTGACAACTAAAAATCACTACAACAGGAACAACATCAAAAAAAGACTATTTTGCAAGGCTTAGGGAAGTACTTTCTTAGTACTTCAACTTCAGTATCTCCTGGGTTTCAAGGGCTGAAAAGAATCAGCAATCATCTCTCTTGCAGCTTGACAATTAGATGGAGAGATTAAAAATTAAATAGTTCCAAGACAAAGTAGTCCATATATTTTAGAAAAAAAAATCACAGCCAACAGAAATGAAGGGCTTTGTGCTAGCATTAATAAAATTGACAAATTCAAACAAAAGAACAGAATGTAAAATAAGGAACAAGTGATATCATACCATTCCCTCTGTTCAATTTACCACATTCACTTTTTGATCAGTCAGTTGTTTCATCAGGCACTCATGACTGTACTTTGTTTCATATATTCTGTATAACTAATTAATAAGGTTCTTATATTGTGTTGGTCTTAAGACATCTATTTAGTAATCGTGGTGTAGCAGGTAAAATTCTCTATTATGCCCACACACCTTGTGGGTGTTGACAGTGGGAGCAGCCTATGGATGGCTACTTAGATTCTGAGAAGCTCCCTACTAATGGTCTGGGAAAAGCAGCAGCAGATGGCCCTAATGCTTGAGCCCCTGCTACCATGCGGGAGACAGGGCGAAGCTCCTGCCACTGGGCATCATCCTGGCTCTGTTCTTGCCATTGTGGCCACTTGAGGAGTGAACCATTAAAAGGAAGACTTACTTATCTCTCACTTTTAATTTAAAATTAAATAACTAAATTTAGTTAAAAAAAAAAAAAAGAAAAAAGAATAGACTAGGGTCAGCATAGTGCAGCCTAACCCTGTGGTGCCAACAACGACTGTGAGCACTGGTTCCTGTCCCACTGCTCCCCTCCCCGTCCAGCTCTCTTCTTACGGCCTGGAAAAGCAGTAGAGAATGGTGCAGTCCTTGGGATCCCACATCTATGTGTGAAACCTAGAAGAAGCTTCTGGATTCCAGCTTCAGATAAGCTCTGCTCTGGCTGTTGCATCCATTTGGGGAGCAAACCAGCAGATGGAAGACCTTCTCTCTTTATCTCTCCTCTCTCTCTGTAAACTCTGCATGTCAAAAATAAATATGTCTTTCAAAAAAAAAAAAGATTAGGAATGTACATGGAGCGTTAAGTAAAAACATTAACTATTCTTATTAAAATTTTTATGACTTTCATGGGTGACCTTTCTTACCTCAATTTAAGATAACATATTTTAAGATTAAAGTTATGTCAACAGTAATGTGTGTTTATAATATTAAAATTTTCAAATTATGAGTAGAAACATAAAAGTTTTAAAATTTCAGCAAAAGACAAATTGCTTTAAATGATTTTTTTACATAAATATTTAGTTGCTGGAATAAAGGCAAAGGTATCAGAAACCAGAGGGAAGGAAACTGTAACAGTTTTAAAGGTAACAATAGGCTCAAAATATAAAAAGGACCAATTCAGCTAGTTTAAAAAAAGAAAGAAAGCACAATAGCACAACAGTAAGTTCACCTATTATATAATTACAGGTTTTGTATACAAGTGCAGACAAGCAGACAGAATAAAAACCTCCTCTAGGAAATCCGAAAAACTTGGCAGGTCTGGCCAGGTGGGATTTGATGCTGGTTCCAATAACAAAAAGGAATAGAGTATAACTAGGGTTTGGCCTAAGTCTGAATTTGGCTTCTCTGCTAAACAGCAGTTTGCTGCAAAACTCTGAGAAACAAAGGAAAAATGGAAAGTGTTAGAGAATTAAGGCATAGAGCTCAGGTAACTAAAAAAAGATGTTGTCAGTCACAGGATTTGCCAGGCAATGTTTTTGCCTTCACTTATAAGGACGACTCTCTTTGAGATTTTTCAAGAACTTCTGAAAACAGAAATTTCATAAAAAAAAAAATGCTCTTCACTGGAAAAACAATGGAGGAAACAAAACTGTTTCAGAATAAAGGAAGAAGCTGTGGTGACTACATTTAACCCATACATGTGTTTTATAACCCAGAAGCTCAGGTTTGTCTGAGTCATTGGAAGTTGATATTCTCAGACCTTAGAAATGTGTGGGCAACTTACTTCCTTTCCTAGCATGCTTAATTTCTTTGTCCCACTGTTTTGCACTTTGTATTTATTTGTTATATAGGCGACCTAAAGAATGATCAACCCGGGAATCCTACATGTGGGTATATACCTAGAAGAATTTCAAACAGGAATTTAAACAGATACTTATATACTCAAATTTACAGCAGTATGATTTCCAAAAGCCAAAGGTGGCAGAAGCATGAATATCCACTGACTGAACAAACAAGCAAAATGCAAACAAACAAAAAACCTATTATAGACATACAGTGAAATATTCCACCTTAAAAGGGAAGGAAATTCTGCAACATACTGTGTTATAGTTTGGATGTGATTTGTCTCCCGAAGGTTTGTGTAATAGCAGCTTGGTCTTCAGTATGGTGATGGGAGAAGATCCAGAATTATTAAGAAGTTGGGCCTAGTAGAGGGTGATTAAGTCACTGGCACTACTCTTGGGGAAAAATTAGTGCCAACGTCTCAAGTGTTAATTCTCCAGAGAATCAGTTGCTATAAAACTAGAACAGAGCCTCTACTCTTGCTCGCCAGCTTCCGTTTTGTCACATGACCTCTCTCTTCTCAAGGACTCAAAGCATGATGTCATCTGATAGTAGACCTTCTATAAAGGCTGATATAATGGGGCCACCCAAACTTGATCTTTCAACCTTCAAAAATGGGGAGTTACAGAGTCAACATGGTGGAGGATCGGGCTTATCCTCTGTCCTAGCTGCTCCACTTTCCAGCCAGCTCTCTGTTGATGGCCTAGGAAAGCAGTGGAGGTTGGCTCCAATCGTTGGGACCCTGAACCCATGTGGGAGACCTGGAAGAAGCTCCTGGCTTCCAGCTTCAGATCAGATCCTTTCTGGCTATTGCATCCATTTGCAGAGTAAACCAGAAGACAGATGACCTTTTCTCTAAATCTCTTCTCTCTGTGTAAGACATGACTTTCAAATAAAAATAAATAAATCTTTTAAAATGGGAGCTAAATAGACTTCTTTCATTTATAAAGTATTCAGTTGCAACAAACCAGAGCTTGTTTTTTCTATGCATGCTGCAGGTCAAAAGTGTCAGGGATTTAAGGCCCTTAAGGAACAGAGTCAGTTGAGAGAACCTCAGCTAGGCACTTCTGCACCAATACACCAGTTCCCTCTTCCCAAGAAAAAGATGAATAACTGTGTTTGAGTGTATCATACAATGTTCACGGGGGTACCACACTGCTGTTTCCATTATAAATGGCACTTAATATAGTGCCTTCACTGGCTTTTCCTTCTCTTTCTGGGATGAATGATGTTCTGTATCAATTTACTTTGGAGATTTATTTATTTTTACGGAATGGCAGATTTACAGAGAGAAAGAGAGATATAAAGATTCTCCATTCATCTGTTCACTCTTCAAATGGCAGCAATGGCTGGAGCAAGCCAGTTCGAAGCCAGGAGTCAGGAGCCTCCTCCAAGGCTCCCACATGGGTGTAGGGTTCCAAGGCCTTGGGCTGTCCTCACTGCTTTCTGAGGCTAGAAGCAGGGAACTGAATTGGAAGTTAACAATCTGGAAACAAACCAGTGCCCAAATGAGTGCTGGTGCTTGCAGACAGAGGATTAGCTATCTGAACCATCACACTGGTCCCTCTGTGTTCAATTTAAGTAGGACATGGCAAGCAGATATTAGGTCAAATGTTATTTTAGATACTTCTGTGAACCTGTAGTTTAGATAAGATTAGCATTTAAAGTAATAGACTTGGAACCAAACAGATTAGTCTCTCAGAGTGAATTGGCCTCACCCAAGCAGACCACAACAGTAAGGAACAGTCCTACAAGAAAGAACTCCTACTATCAGACTGCCGCTGGACCTGAAACACAAAACTGGCTCTTCTCTTCTTTTTTGAGCTTGGTGATTTGTCTAGTAGACTTTGGGTTGCATCTCCATAACTGCATAAGTGAAATTCTTAAAATACTTTCTCTGTGCTTGTGAACATGTCTTAGTTTGTTCTCTTCCTCTCTAACTCACATATATACCCTCATTTCATTTCTCTGAGTAATTCTGATTAACACAGTTTCTTTCTCCTGTATCAGTATTTCCTAAATCATTTTCCAACTGAATTGTACTTGCTGAACTCTTGACTTGGAGCAACGAATCTTCCTCCACTACAATCTCTGATGGCATTTTGCATTGTTATGGGGGTGGGAGTGGTGGGTAGAGCCCAGAATGCTGCTGGACCTCCTACATGCATAAGGTGTCCCCAATCTCCAGCCCAAAATGTCAACAGGGGATCCAACTTAGAGTTGGGTCCTGAGGAAATTCAAACTAATGCAGGGAGTAAAATGGAACAGGCAGATGCTGCTGAACCAGGAAGAATGCATATAATCAGGTTTATTAAGTCTACAAAATATTTTTTAAAAAAACCTTAAATGTCTGCAGATGAGGGGTGCAAATGTAAACTGATCAGTACTAATGAAGAACACTTCAAATTGTCTGTGTCACAAAATGGGAACAAAATCACGAGGAATTTATATCTTGTAGTCAATCACAGGCACCAAGATTACAGAGGTCTATTAAGTTAGTTAACGGATTCTTTCTGGGTGTCCAGTGTTACAGAAATGTGACAGTGTCCAAGCCCAGCCTAGTAGAGTACAACATTCAAATTCATGTCTTAGCAAAAGACTAATTATTTAACATTCAGGTTTGGGAGGGTCTTCAAATTTTATTCTTGTCAAAGTTGAATCTGTAAATTCTGTGAGTCTCAGGAATGTGATTCTGGGCTGTACAAAGAATGAAGGTGATTGGCATCTCCATTCACTCATTTTCTTTCATTACAACCAAATTCTTTCTTGGCCACATTAAGGAGTAAGCCTGTCAACAATTTTACATGTTCTTCAGGAAGAATGGTAACTCCCCCTCAGTGGGTCTTGCCAGGAAATTTCTTTTCTGTGTTACCTGTCAAGTCTCTTGTTTCTCTTGGGAGGTGCCATTTTCTTCAATCATCTGGAAGGTTATGAGTTTTCTGGGTATGTGAATTTAACAGGCACTGTAGGGTGTTACAATATCTGTTCCTCACTATCTGTGTGTTGTTCATTTTCAGACAATCCAATTGCAGAGCCTGCCTTGGCGTCTTTGATAATGGGGTTGGATCCAGGGCAAAAAAGCAGGGCCAGCAGTTGGTGAGAAAATAAGTGAGAGTCAAGGAGAAGCCTCCAAGAAAATGTTTCTGGCTGCTTTGCTAATGCTTGGATTGATTTGATACAGAGATATTCTTGGAAAGTCTTGATTATTAATGTACCTAATTCCACAGTTTCCATGTAGGGAGTGGGATCCTCTATAGGATGGGATTCTTCGAGCATTCGTAGGTGTGCAATCAATAGTAGGGCAGCCTCTTGACCATGCATATGTTGACTATAACACTGTTGATTAAAGTTCCAATTGTGCCACTAAAATGCCAGACACTATTCTGGGACTGTAACAATAGCTTCTGTGCCACCTGATTCTATTCCAACATGAGAATAGCACAGAAAAGTATCAGAACCTGTAGTTTTATAGATAAAATTTTAAAAAAATATGAAAAGGAAACAGTCAAACATTATATTTAGCTTTGAAAGCTGTGAGCTGAGACCTTCATATTGAAAACCAATTGGACTGAATTCTAATTATGTCTATACTATAAATTACAGGCCTGGAAGCATTACTTAACTCCAATGGGCCTTAGTTTCTTCAACTTTAACATAAAGGAGGTGGGCAGGATCAGCTCCAAGGTACTCCTAGCTCAAATATTTTATGATATCTTTAGCAAAGAAGGGAAAAACAAGACTTTACAATTTGTTTTAACAGAATTAATTTATCTATTTCCAAACCACTTAAGCAATGACAAAAACAATTGTAGAGGAAAAAATACATAGAAGAGATGATTGTATTTTGATGGTATCAGTTTAGAATGGAATCAATATATACTTTGTGAAAATAGATTAGATATTTAAGCAAGTTAAATATGGTGACATCTTTGAAAATATTGCTGGCACAATTTCAAGTGGGAAGAGAACATTTATTCTCTCTCATCAGATGTTCTGCCATTTACTATTCTGAACAGTTTATACTGACACACTTTGAGATTCAGAGAGCGGTAGGGATTGTTTATAACATATATTGTTTCATGAGAAAATTATGAGTTGCAGATTGTTTTGGTTTAGGCTGCCAAAAAGCAGATTTGGGGACTAGGATTTTGACATAGGTAGCACATTTCAGAGGTAATACCCAGAAGTCGAAGAGGCAAGTTGGGAAAAGTGAGACAAGGATGAGCCAGCCAGGAGAGAATATAAATAAGCAGCTTATCACAGTAGAAAGCTAGTACTCGAACCCCTTAGGTATACTTTGAAGATTGAAGAAAAGTTCTCATAATTGAGAAGCAGTGAACACAGTGAACAGTATCAACTTAGAAACACCACAGAAACGGGCTTGAAGCACGGTAGAAAGACCAAAGGTTGGATGGGAATTCCTGTTCTAGGCCTTGTGGTCAACCACAGGTTCTTGCCCTGCCTAGTCACGTCACAATTATGTCAACAGCAAGAGAGCCAAAGAAGAATGAGCCAGCAACAAGCAACCAACTTTCACCTTCTATCCCAGATAGCTATCTCCTATTGGTTTAAAGAACAGAAAGAAAGCATAGGACAGCAAACATCACTCAGAAGAGGTATGAATCTCTTTTTTTTTTGCAACTTTGTTAGCCTTGTATTGCAGATCCACTTTTTTTTTTTTTAAACTGGGACAGTCAGATATACAGAGAGGAGAAGAGACAGGAAGATCTTCCGTCCACTGATTTACTTCCCAAGTGACCCAAACGGCTGGAGCTAAGCTAATTTGAAGCCAGGAGTCCAGAGCCTCTTCTGCCTCTCCCACACGGATGTATGGTCCCAAACCTTTGGGTCATCCTCGACTGTTTTCCCAGGCCACAAGGAGGGAGCTAGATGGGAAGCTGGGTCACCAAGATTAGAATCGGTGCCCATGTGGGATCCTGGCATGTACAAGGTGAGGACTTTAGCTGCTAGGTTACCAAGTCCAGCCCCCAGATCCACCTTTTAAAGAGTAAATTTGAAGTTCTCTAATTTGGATTTTTATAAACCAGCCTTCAACCCTTCAAAGATAGATTGAAGGGTATATTTTACGAATTAAAAAAAAAAAACTTTTAATTTCGTTGGTTAATCAAAGACCATGTGACTCAGGCAACACAGTTTGAGCCAGGCTATGGTAACATTATGGGTATTGAATTTAATGATAATACACAGATACATATAGACTCTAATAAAGCACAGTGACTTCATAAGAACTGGAATCAGAAACAGAAAATGCAGCTGTGACGCATTATCCACGTAGTGGAGTCCCTCTCTGTGCCTCCTGCTGCCCACCCCATGCTCCTGGTGATGCCTGTTCTAGAGCTTCAAACAACCTCCACTCATACCTATCAGCTCTAGGAACTATTTTTAGCTAAAAAAATTTCTATTTCTAGAAGGTCAAGTTCCCAAGAGGAGAACTCATTGGATCTACTCCAATTTATGCTACACAAAACTTGATTGTTGGAAACTATACAGATAGGTCAAGTCGCTATCCTTTGCTACAAAGGACAGGGTCACAAGGACTACCACTCACTCAGTAGTGCAGTGAGTTGGCAGTTTCCCACAGAAGAGGGCAGGTTGAAGGTAAGAAGTAAATTTACCTTGCCTAGAGCTTTCATGATAGCCCTTAGAAAATGAAGAATTAAAATGCTTATTATTTTTCCATATACTATAGTCTGTTGAGCAGTATGTTTTCAAATAAATATAACTGGTGCTAATTTAGATCTACAGTTTAATTACTTGTGAGATTTTCAGTAAGTAAAATAAACTTCTTGTGTTTTACTTCTGTCTTTTGCAAATTGTAATGATAATATTGATCAAGGATTGACAAGCTAATACCTGTGAACCAAGTCTGTCCTGATTTCTGCTTTGGTAAAGTTTTATTAGATGCCCACCACACCCATTAATTTATATAACATGAAGACACAAAGCTAAAGTGTAATAAGACAAACTTTATGTCCAGTAAAACCTAAAATATTAACTATCTATTTCTTTATGGACAAAGTGTGCTGATCCATGTCTTAGCTTATTGTGAAGATTAATTCTGACAGTGCTTCCCAAAGCATATAACCCAGGAATCATACCATTTTCAACATATATTAAAATCCTTTTGCTGCAGTGAGAACAAATTCATGATTGTAAGACCACACATTTTCAGGGAAAAATTAACCTGAAAGTTCAGGATCAAGGAAATGGTTTTATGCATTTAATATACTCTTGAAATCTTTGCAGGTTTTCAGTTAATCTGTTAAATGCAGCAGTGTGTTTATAACTTAATTTGTATATTTTAGCCTTTTACCTTAATGCAAGTAATTGGCAGGTAGCACATTAACACACAAAGGTAGTTAATGCTACACATTTAAAAAAGCATATTTAGTTCTTTATTATTTCTGCTAAATAATATAATGCACAAATCATAGAATTGAAGGGCCTGAAAGATGTGTGAAGGTGGATTCATTCATCCCTCAGCTTCTGGGCAGCACTTCACATCAATTATCCTACAAAAAAATCGCTGTACTTTATTCATTAAAATCACTAGATAATGGGATTCCACAGAATCCCTTGATAATATTCCCCAGAGTCTCATAATTCTTTTGTTGGGGCATTTTCCCGCAGTGGAGCCCAAATTCTTCCTGCTGCTAGGCCTTTTCATCTTGTTCTGAAAGGTCCCAAGCTGCTCCACCTGAGTTTGTGCCTTGAATAAGGTCCCTGAGATGCTCACTGGATCTTTCCTTTCCTCCACATGATGACCAAACAGCAAGCAGTTAAAGCAGCTACCCAGGCCCTGAAGACATCTCCTTGTGAGCCAGAGCCACAGCTGAGCAGCGAGTGCTCCTGGGCAGTCTGTGCTCAAGGGGAAGGCAGCAAGGCTTTTGAGACAAAAAGGCATATTTCCCTTTCTTGTGTACCCCAAGCCAGTGCCTTTAAAGTCACGGTTTTATAGAGGCTGAAGGAGTGTCATATCATGCTAATCTTCCACCTGCAATACCAGTTTTCCATATGGGCACCAGTTTGGGTCCCAACTGCTCCACCTCTGTTCCAGCTCTCTGCTTATGGCCTGGGAAAGCAGGATGGCTCAAGGTCTTGGGTCTCTGTACCCACATGGAACGCCAGGAAGAACTCCTTGCTACTGGCTTCAGATCAGATCAGTTCTAGCCACGGTGTCCATTTGGGGAGTAAACTGGTAGATGCAGATTTCTCTTTCCCTGTCTCTCCTTTCTGTAAATATCTGCCTTTCAAATCAAAAATCCCCTTTCTTTGAAGTTACTATTTTATAAACAATAACACTTTCTATATTGGAAGATAATAATGTCACCAGGATATGCTCTTTCTCTCTCTTTTCTTTTTTTTTTTTCCTTGGTAGTATTTTAAATACATTTTCTTAAACCATATCCTTTATAGGGAGAGAAACTCCAGTATTTCGTGAAAGTACCATGTTTAAAATGTTCAGAAAAAACAGCTGATTCAGGACAAGAAAGTTAATAGCCCTAGGATCATTTAATAGTGCCAACAGACAAGGAGCCTGCTTTCCTGGACACACTGTCACAAGGATCAGGCTAATTTACATGACAGCCAACTGCATGTACAAAAGTTGTGTTCAATCTACTTTCACAGAAAAATGTATAAAGAAAAAATGATGCATTAATTTTGAAATTATTTTGCACCAAAATAAACATATATTTCCATTTCTGTGTCTATGAAAACAGTGCAGTAAAAAGGAAAATCCTGAGAATGAAGATATGCTTAATTTTACATTTCTCTTGATCTGATCCATTTTGTGTAATATCTACACATCAGATTAGTAACTTAAACATCGTCATTTGTATGAGCTGTCAAGTGGCTGAACTTACAAATACTACATTCTTTATTTTCACAAAGGAAGGTTTTTTTTTTTCAATAAAAACATGAAAACATGCATCTCTCACTTGAGTCTCGTCTTCTCACTTTAATTACTTAAAAATAGTGGCTGGGGGTTAACCTGCCACTTGAGAAGAATCATTGCCTTCTCAAGCTCCTGCGTCACACATATTGGACCAGAACTTTGCCACTGACGGGGCAAGTTTGCAATTTACCTGCCATCAGTCATCATACTCAGCGGCAAGAGGGGCTGTGCAAAGAATTCACAGTTTAAGATGCACATCTATGTAAAGGCAGAAGAGGAAGGAAACACAGCTTCTCTGTACCACAGGAGAGTTTGTAGATGAAACCAAGTGGATTTTAAAAGATTGGCTCCCACAAACCTGAGCTGCATTCATCAAGCACCTCTCAATGGAGCAGTCACACACACAGTGGTGAGAGACACACACATGCAACATATTGACTGATATGGAAAAAAAACCCAGCAAAATAAGAATGCTTCTCAGTTGCCTTGTGATATAGGGTAAGCAACAGTGTGCCAATAACTTTGCAAATATAAATAATTATAATTGCTACTATATTTATATAATGTGTAGGAGAATTTAAAACAAGCGCTTTCCTAATAACTTTAGGCCATACTTTATTCTTGTTTAACACAGGGGTATTTGTATGTTCAGCAACCTGACAACTTAAAGAAATGATCATTTTTAAGTCACTGGTCTAATGTATAGTTATTACTCAAAATTTAGTCAGATGGTTTTTATATCTGAGGCATAAGCCTTTATTACCTGTCTCAAGAATCTCTGCAGAAATAGCTCCATTTAAAATAGCTCCATTTTGATCCAGGTATAATTTTGAAACCTAGAGATTCTCTTTAAAATTTGTTTCTGGTTTTAGGGTATCAGCAATATTCACACCAATTTCTTAAAGGAGAGTCTAGGATGGCTTTATAGGTTAGATGGTTTCAATTTTCAAATTTGATTAATGAAATATGCTATATGCGAAAAGGCTACTGATTTTTAATTTAGTTCCCCATCACATACTAACCAAAACACTGCAAGAGGTACCTTTAATCATGCTAATTTCAAGCAGGTTCATAATGTCCTGGAGATTTGTGTATTTCGGGTTGAATTAATCATTATCTCCTCCCTCCTCCAGCTCTGTGTCTTGTCTTTTTCACTCTGTTAGTGGGTGCCCCATCTTTCCTGCCTCCCAGATTCAAAGCTTCAGAGAAATCTTTGTCACACTCCCTTCCCTAATATTCAACCAAAAGACAAGCACCACCAGTGACATCTTTGTCAAATTTCTTGTATCTGTATGGTATGGTTTGTGTTTCGTACCACCTTTCTAAAATATGGAACACTATGAAACCAAAAATGTATTCAGCCTCAAAGGCTTCTAATTATGTAACACAGCCTTTTGTTATGATAATTCCCTAAATGAGATGCCTTAGTTCTTCTGTCACTAGTCCATTCTACACATGTTTGCCAAATAAATTCTTCTGCACATTCCCACCACAAAGCCTTAGTCTTCAGTAGGTACTTCCACCTCACATTCTAGCATTCGGGCCCCAGATGTTCTGGTCTATCTTTTTCACCCATATTACATGTGGCCTTGAGAACCGGTCTACATACTGACTGGATTTGAGAAACAGAAGTTAAGAGCTATCTTCAATTTGCTTTGCATACCTACAGGTTAGCTATAAAGCATATGAAGACATGATAAGTATTTGTTAAATAAATCAAATGTTGAATTAATGAAAGAATAAAGAGAACTGACAAAGGAACAAATAACATGTATTAATGTGAGCAGGAATAAAATATAAAATGGCAAATGTTTTCCATGGTGAATACTGCCCAGGTTCTTTTGAGGATCAACTTTATATTCCTTAATCTGGAAAGATACTGAAATTGTAGAGAAGATCTATAGGAGACAAAAATAAATGATCAGTAGTTATTATCAGAAAACCCTATTTTTACATTTTTTTTAAAGTGAAGAAAACCATGAAAGAAGCTACATGATTGTCAGCTATAGTGGCCTTGACCTTTCAGTTGCATGTGTGATTGATACAGAGAAAGAGTAGGGTCACAAATCCAACAGCACACTCAGTAATGGGGCAGAGGTATGTGGGCTCATGATAGGTTTTCTCTCTCAGCACTGAAGTAAATTGGTTTAAACACAAAAAGGGGCACTTGTTTCATAACAAATAATGTCAGTTCAGATATAAGCAATTTCACTTACACATGCTTAAACACAGGTTTACATTGTTAGATTATATTTACGTAATGAATCAAAAGGAATGTCATGAAATGTATTAAAGACACTGACACAAGTATCAAATGTTCAGCTTACTGTTATTTGGAATTTTAAAAAGAAAAAAGTACAGGTATCTATCTTCTTAGCAGAGAAGCAGACAAGCAAACTTGAGAGCTTTTTGCAAGGTAGCGTGCTGAAGAACTATATTCAGAGGGCATTTGAAGAATAAAAGGAAGGAAGGAGGGAAGAGAGCTACTGGTGACAGAAATAGAAGCAGGAGAGAGGTCTGTGATTCTTTTGACAACTCATAAGAAAAGCTTCATCTGTCATAACCTTAAGCACGGTAGAATATCTACGAATACTCCAATAACTGTGGCTTATATTTGAATCACCTAGTCAGCAGCTCTGGTGGTATCAATATGACATATATGAACGGACCTACTCAACCTGCATTCCAATCATTCATTTCACTTCTAACCCACGACTTTAATGACTGCCAAGCTTCAACATTGTCTTGCATGCACTCATCTCAGACATGCGCTTTTGAAAGCTTATTCGAACAAAAGGAATATGACTAACCTCCCAAAGCAGGACAGCAGAAGTACTAGTGATGAACAGCAAGCTGAAATTACAATGTAAAAATAAATTCCAGCAATCTTCAATGAAATACATATTGTGTACTCTAAGAATTGCATTGTTATTGCCATAATAATATATGGCAGTTATTAGAATTACAGCAATAAACATATGAAATTGCTAATGGACTTATAAAGCAGCATGCCACTGGGAAATAAAAACGAACAATATTTTTTTCCTGTTACTAAACAAATGCTGCTACTCTCTATGCAGCAATTTGAAATGGCTAGTTACATGTAGAAGTTTATACCAATATTTGTTTTGAATGTATGGGCCTCTATCAGAACTCCCCACTGAAGTTAAATAGGAGGAAAATATCACACACACACACACACACACACACACACACATTTTACAGTCAAATATTTTGGTTAATATTTGATTCAACTGGCTAAGTCAAGCCATTCAGTTAAAAAAAGTTAAAATAAACCAAAACATCAAAGAATAAATCTCATGAATATCAGAACAAGACAATAATCAAATAATTCAAATATCTACAGGTTTTTTAAAAAAAGATAATTATTTGGTCTACTCAAACTATTGCATTACAGACGTAATCATCATATTTAGTCAGACCTAGCTCTGCTACAATTTCACTTCACCATCAATACCAGGAGGAAGAACTAGGGTTACTGTGTTCCTGCGCTGAATAGCTGAGAAATTTGTGAAATACAGACGCTGAGTTCCTTTCTCAGGATCTCATAGAGCATGATAAAAGATGAGCTTTTGGGCCCTGCATCATAGCCTAGTGGTTAGATCCTTGCCTTGCATGTGCCAGGATCTCATATGGGTACTGGTTTCAGTCCCAATTGTTCCACTTCCCATCCAGCTCCCTGCTTGTGGCCTGGGAAAGCTGTAGAAGATGGCCTAAAGCCTTGGGACCCTGCATCCATGCAGGAGACCCAGGAAAGCTCCTGGCTCCTGATTTCAGATCAGCTCGGCTCAGCTCAAGAGGTTGCAGCCACTTGGAGAGTGAACCAATGGATGGAAGATCTTTCTCTCTGTTTCTCCTTCTCTTTGTAAATCTGACTTTCCAATAATAAACAAATAAATCTTAACAACAACAACAACAAACAGAAGGCTCTTGTTCAGAAGAACTTGAAAACATATTTGTCAAAAGCCTTCTAAAATAATTGAATATGGACTGTCCTTGCCTCCTAGCAATTTATCGCACAGAGTAGTGGTGACAAGTATTGCTCATATTTGCATTTGAAGAACTTGGCATAACACAAAGGATATGTCAGATCAGCAGCTTTCTGGCTTCCTGTGTCTCAGAATCTCTGTATAGTCTTAAAAATTATGAGGATAATCAAGGAGCTTTTATCATCCAAATTATACTTCAAATATTTCTGTCATTAGAAAATAAAACAGAATTTGTGTTGAAAGATTTATTATTTAGCTGAAAGGTAGAGCTTTAACAAGATAAGGAAAAACAGAGAGAAAGAGAGATATTTCATTCACTGATTCACTCCCCAAATGGCCACAATAACCAACACTTAGCCAGACCTAAATCTGAAACCAAAAACTTCTTCTAGGTCTCCCTTGTGGGTGCAGGGATCCAAGGACTTGGGTCATCTTCTCTTTCTTTCCCAGGAACAATAGCATGGATCTGGATTGGAAGTGGAGCAACTGGAGTTTCAACCAGAGCCCATTATGGGATATTGGTGTTTCAGGTAATGGCTTAACCCTATAAGCTACAACACAGATCATTTTTTTTAAGATTTATTTAATTTGAAAAACACATTTAGAAAGAGAGAGAGGAAGAGACAGAGAGGGAGATGGGGAGGGAAAGGGATAGAGAAGACTTCATATGCCAGTTCACATGGCCACATGGCGAAAACGGCCAGGACTGCAGCCCTGAGGATTTCTAAAAATTAGATGAACACTAGAGACTGTGCTGTGGTATGTCAGGGTAAGCTACTGTCTGTGACTCTGACTTCCCGTAACAACACCAGTTTGAGAAAAGAATCCTATACTTCTAATGCAGCTCCCTGTTAACATGCCTGGGAAAGCAGCATAAGATGGCCCAAGAGCTTGGGCTCCTGAACCAACGTAGGAGACCCAGAAGAATTACCTGGCTCCTGGCTTTGGTCTGCCCAGGCTTACCCACTCAGCTATTCAGGAGTAAACCAGTAGACAAAAACATTTTTTTTGTATGTGTGTGTAATTCTGCCTTTAAATAAAAAATGAATTTAAAACAATCAGATGAACACAAAAATATACATTCCCTTGCTGTCACAACAATGACATAAACACACATCATATCACTATAGTATAGTCTTCCATACTCAGAGGAGACAACAAAAGTAGAAAATGAAAATTGCATTTTATTTATCATAATGCAAACAGACTTGATCTAGTGAATCCTGGAAAAGACCTCCGAGGCTTGTTTACACAAGGCTCCTATGCCACATTTTGAGAACTGTTATTATAAATAATTTTAACCTTGAAATTTAACATCATGTTGGATACACAAGCCTGGAGAGGTAGAGCAAACACCTGTCCATTTTTTGTGTATCAGCAAATGTGACTTAATTGACTTCACAGAGAGGCTAGGCCAGGTGCAAGCCAAAAGGCAGGAATGTAGTGTAGACCCCTCGTGTTAAGGGCAGAGACCCAGCCACTTGAGCTATCACTGATTTCCTCCCAGGGTCTGCATGGCATGAAGTTAGACTCGGAAGCAGTGATGGGACTTGCAGTCAGGCATTCAGGAATCACAGCTGGTGTCTTCACCATAGCACCAACCAATGAAGATGTCTCTTTAACCACTGAATGGAGGAGTCACAAAAGGAGATTGTAACTGACCCAAAGTGGTTAATTGGATAGAAGACAAAGTCATTGGGCTCTCAGACACTCTATCTACGTGAAGCAGTGGTAAGGGAAAAGGACGGATCACAGAAAGAGACACGAGGGAATTTTCTCTCAAACTTGGTTTTAGGGAGAAAGGCAAACACTTCTCTGGAGAAATCATAACCATGTACTTGGTCTCTTAAGGAGTTTCAGACAAATTTTACAATGAAGCTATGCCAGCTTAGGCCCGGCATGATAGCCTAGTGGCTAAATCCTCACCTTGCATGCACTGGGATCCCATATGGGCACCGGTTTGTGTCCTAGCTGCTCCACTTCCCATCCAGCTCCCTGCCTGTGGCCTGGGAAAGCAGTAGAGGATGACCCAAAGCATTGGGACCCTGCACAAGCATGGGAGATCCCAAAGAGGCTCCTGGCTCTTGCTTTTGGATTAACTTGGCTCCGGCCATTGTGGTTTCTTGGAGAGTGAACCAGTGGATGGAAGATCTTTCTCTCTGTTTCTCCTTCTCTTTGTAAATTTGACTTTCCAATAATAAATAAATAAATCTTTTTTAAAAAGCTATGCCAGCTCGATGGTACTTTCAGGTTCTCAGTGAATACAGATATAAATTTTATTTGGAAAACATACTTTTTAACTCAGACTTCAAATAATTCCTCCATATGAATGTCAATAAAAATAAGTTTGCAATTTAAAAAATTGTGAAAGAAACAAATTGCTAAGACAGGCAAGGCCAGAATTTTAAAGAAATATAAATGTTTGGGCCCGGCGCAGTGGCCTAGTGGCTAAAGTCCTCGCCTTGAGCGTGCCAGGATCCCATATAGGCAACGGTTCTAATCCTGGCAGCTCCACTTCCCATCCAGCTCCCTGCCTGTGGCCCGGGAAAGCAGTCGGGGACAGCCCAAAGCCTTGGGACCCTGCACCCATGTGGGAGACCCGGAAGAAGTTCATGGATCCTGGCTTCGGACTGGCACAGAACCAGCCATTGCGCTCACTTGGGGAGTGAATCATCGGACGGAAGATCTTCCTCTCTGTCTCTCCTCCTCTCTGTATATCTGACTTTCCAATAAATAAATCAATCTTTAAAAAAACAAATAAATATAAATGTTTAACCTACTACAAAACTCATTTGAACATATTTCAAAATAGCAGATATGAAAATAAAGCATTACTAAACAAAAGTTATCAAATACAATTTCTAGAAACTATAATGAGAATATGGGCAGAATGGAATTTTGTAATACTACTGATAAGAGTATAAATTGGTAAAACTTTCTGGCAGTAATCACCAATGCTAAACAATACATACTCCATGACAAAGTAATTCCTTTACATATAAATTCAGACCATTGTCCAATGTTCAACATGCTCACCAAATTGAATGTGCAAGAAAGTTTTTAGCAGAACTATTTCTAACAGTTATAAATATGTGTTCATTTTATGAAAACTCCTCTAGCCATAGATTCAGGATTTCTGAATTTTTTAGTATGCACATTGAACTTCAACAAAAATTTTATACACACACACCAATATTCACAAAAATTCTCTAGCATTCAAAGAAAAGGAGAATCTTGACAAATCAGAGTAAATACCACTCTTTAATATACTTCAACAAAATTGAGAAAAAGGTAATGAGTCAGGAAATAGACTTAATGGAAAATTAATTAACCAGAAATATAAGGGAGAACAAAATTTAAAAAAGCAAAAAGACAGAAGGCATAGTGAAGAAACTAAAAGACTTGGAAGATGAAAAGCTAATATAATTGCTTTTAGAGTCCCTCAAAGAGTTAATAGACAGTCCAAGAAAAAAAAAACTTGATGTTAATAACTGAGACTCTTTTAGGCTGAATACCAAGATTTAAATCTTTTGAATCTAGAAGAAAATAATCTACAAGTTTGAGACATACAAGGAGATATAGACATCAAAACATGATAGGAAAAAAAACAAAAAAAAAAGTGAAAGTATAGATTAAAAACAACAACAAACATTTAGACTGGCAGCAACAATGGACACCAAAGACGACCAAATGATATTTTCAAAGTTCTGACAGAAAAAAATTACCAACCAAAATATAGTCTAGGTTGATTGAGAGTTAAATACAACCAAAGCGTGCAAATGTTTGGTGTTGTAAGCATACGACAGCAGCGCACTGTCCATTTCACTATGATCTTCTCTGTGAAAGAGCACAGTCCATCTTGCAACTATTTGTGAGATTTAAACACACACCAGAATCCCTTTGCTAAGCAAATGTACTTAAAACACACCAAAAGACATGCCATCAGTCTACACTAAAAGCAAATTCATCTCCTCAAATCCCACATTTGGTTCAATGAATAATAGATATTTAGGAAACACAAATAGATGCATGGGCATATGGATGGATATGGATAGATAGATACTGCTATCTCTGCTCTTCATACTGAACACCTGTCAGATAGCGTTTGATACAATAGAGAGTTCAAAAAGAATATTCAGTTGTTTGATCTGATTAGTGTTTCCTGGACGAAAGGGAATGTAGGGAAACAGCTTAATGTATCCATAATGCAGAGCATTTGTCTGTATGAACACTCTCTGGGTGTCATTGGTAAGCAAGCCAGTGAAATCAGCCCATGAAAGATCCCTTTCCAGGGCAGAGGGCACGGGCCTATTCTTTTTCTGAGTGAAATGTGACATCAAATGTTGGGCCAGTGTGAATGTCATTCCCCAAGGTCCACAACTTATTTATATTCTCTGGAGACATGCGGGGAAAAAAAATTGTATGGCGCACTTGAAAAAGTATGTCACTGTTTCCTGAGAGAAATGATCTTCTCTCTAGATCTGACTAAAAATCATGGGCAATTGAAAGCTTGTTCTATCCCTGTGGACTATTAGTCACCCTATAAAAGTTAATTTAAAACAAATTAATCCATAAATCTCTACAATGTCTGCAAATACTTACCACTATAAAAAACCTAATTTAAACCCTTTCCCCTCTATTCTAAATTAGGGTTGCAATGCATTTTAGAAAATGTCTTGCCAACTCAAAATAAATTACTAGTTATTTGCTTTCTTATTCATGTCAGTGGAAGTTGTAAGGGTAATATTAGGTCTAGTATGTCAATCTCTTGGTGCTCAAAGAGAAAGAGAACGATCATACAGTATGTTACGTATACCTTCGTATATAAACATTATGCATTAGAAAACTTTAATTTTAAAGGCAGCTCCTTAGCCTATTCCTCCTGAAAGTCACTTAACAGGGTTTCTTAGTTAACACTTTAGTCAAACTTAGAATGAAGCAGGAAATGAAATTAAGAGGTAGTTCTTTGATGGAGACAAAATTTAGCTTTTTTCAGAATCACCAGTAGCGGGGCTTCAGGAAAGAACAGAGATGAAGGATCTTCGTGTCACAATGCAAAGGCTACAAAAGAACAACCTGAACCACCAGGAAGTTTCAATTTATCCTCAAAATCCAAAATGCTGCTTCCACATACTGTAGAAACAGTGCCATAAAGTATCTGGGGAGTATAGTAAATGATCAGGTTAAAACACTTTTCCCTGTATTTTTTACTTAGATAAGGTGATAGCTAGAAAGGCAGTCATGTAAGACATCTCAAAATAAACTAAAACAACATATAAATTTATATTCCTTCATTTTGAGAGGAAGTTTGTTTAAAAGCATGCATTGCCATATCTAACAGTTTGAAACATTTAGAAATTCAACTTGTGCTTGGAAAACCCTATGCCTTATCCTAAGCAATTTCTAAAATGCATATATGTATGGTTGTCGTCTAAGTCAGAGGAGGACTCATCTGGTGATTAAATAAATTAAATCCAAATGTCCCCCAATTCCATTTTCATCAGCCAATAAGAATAAACAAGAGAGAATTTAGTCCATGGAGACATTTCACAGAAAGGTGTTCTGTAGCTGTCATTTCATAATCTAAAAAAGGCATTTCCAGAGCTGCTAATTATCCAGCTCCCCATACCACCAGACTGATGCTAAATGGCAATGTTCCATTAGCTGTAATTATTCCATTTGTAATAAATAAGCATTAACCATTTTCAAATGTACATTCACAAATCATTTTTAAAGGATGAGTTTCATGCATTTAAAATCATATATTTCAAAACAGCCCAGCCGACAAATCTGTATGAAGGCCTAAATTCAAATTAGAAGAGCATTTAAAAAATTAAAGTGAAATATATTCAGTAACAAATTATTACAGCCTGCAAAACCTTTAAAACAGAGAATGAAAGGTTGGGGGAGGGACGGAGATCGCGTGAAGAGAATGAGAGAAAGATGACTAGAACCAAGTAGGAAAGAAACATGCTAAGGTGTTTAACTGGTTGGATGCCTTAAATCTTCAAAACATCCAAGTTCCTTTAGAGAACATAGTACCTGGAACCTAGGAAGTGATTTGTATGAAAATAGACTGATAGTTGAGGACTAGATGCAGTAACTAACTACTCAAATGTCTTCGACTTCTCTGTTAAGGAGGTGGGAGGTAAGTAGCCCTCAGCAAATGCAGACACACAGATATGGATGGGTGAGAGTGACAAGAGAGATTGGACGTGGAGCAAAAAAGTAAGTGAGGTGGGATTTGAGCTGCACCACAATTGCTGCCTGGAAGTTGTTCTAAAGAGTAAAAGATATAACAATCACTAATCCTCAGAAGTTTTCTTTCCTGGCTTCAACTAAAACTAAAGAATTACCAATAATTTTAAAAGTCACGGGTACAGGTTAAGTATGAGTTGTGTGTTTTTCCTACATATGCAATACACTCAAATCATTAAGATAACAGGATTACTACAGAAATGTTGGTGTGTGTACAACAAGGTAACAGAAAAGGCTAATGTTGATGTAAAATATAATAACTTTTAAAGTCAATTTAAAAATAAGCCCTCATTTTATAATGGAAAAGGAGAATCAAAATTTTGTTCAGTACTGGTTTGGTAGGCAAAGGGAAGTCCTTCATGTTAGCCAGGTGTTCTCAAATCTGCACCAGCCCTGAGCCTAATCTTACTAACACATCAGAAACTATTCAACTAATTTTATGAATAATTAATATGTTTCCTAAAAAATGACTTACAACATGCATAGAATGCCAACTCCCAATCATACATAATAGTTGATATTAAGCCTTTAGCTATTTTGAAAGTCTGATATTTTGCACTGTGTTATGACTGGAATAGTACAGAAGTTAGGCTGTTTAATACAGCCCAAAATATGGCTGTTGTATTTAAAATTAAAATGAAACAAAAATTCAGTTCTCCATTGGTAGTAGACATATGCCCAGTGCTCATTAGTCCCACAGAGAAAGCAGCTAGGATACTGGAAAGTAAAGCTATAGAATGCTTCCATTATTTCAGAAAGTCCTATCAGATACTTCTTTTAGACATTTTAACAGCAGACACAGTTAGTAGCTTTCTAGCCAACCAAAGAAGCTACTGCATTTTCAGGTTTATGTGACAAACATACTTTTCCAATGTTGTGGTCAACAAATGCTCTGAATCTAAAGGTTAAAAATTCTTTAGAAGTCAAAATGTCCAATCTGAAGTTCAATGAATTAGGAAACTGTGCATTTTTCAGGCTGGCATGGTGACTCAACAGGCTAATCACCCTTCACCTACAACTGCCAACACCCATATGGGTGCCGCTTCATGTCCCGGTTGCTCCATTTCTATCCCAGTTCCCTGCTAATAGCCTGCAAGAGGGTGGCTCGAGCCCCTGAGAGCCCCACATCCACGAGGCATACTCAGATAAAGTTCTTGCCCCTAGCTTCAGATTGTCTCAGCTCTGGTTTTTGAATTATTTTGAGAAGTCAAATTGTGGATGGAAGCTCTTTCTCTGTCTCTCTTTTGTATAAAAGAAAAATAAATTTTTACCAAACAAAACATTGTGTACTTTTTGGTAAACCTTGGGAGGAAGAGCCGTGATTTTCTGATAAGAAAAATAACCTGTACAAATTCATAATTAACTTGAAAGAGAGACAGAGAGACAGATACTATATACAGATTCACCCACCAAAATGCCTGCAATGGAAGGACATAGGCTGGGATAAAGCTTGGAAATCACTCTGAGTTTCCCATTTGTGTGGGAGAAACCCAACCACCACCGCCTTCCAAGTGTCTGGATTAGTAGGAAGCAGGGGAGCCAGCACTGGACCCAGCACTCGGAGTGGGTTGCAAAAGTCTTCACTGCTGGACCAAATAGCCACTCTCAAACCTGTATAGATTTAAATGAGAATGACTTTTGCCCCACTTGCTTCATGCTGCCAGTTCATTGTGCTCCTGCTCTCATCTAAATGTAAATATTTTGTAAATGTCTGTTATTTGTGCCTTTAAGGGCAACAGCTAGCCCAATGCATTTTCAAATATCTCAGGCAAGAACATTTTATTTCAAGTACTCTTACAAAATATCATTTTCAATTCTAAAGTTTTAGCATTCTGTTCCTCACACATCAGGCTTTTCTGTGTGCAGTTAACTCAGTACACTTAGCAAAATCCTGACTAATAGATTAGTAGGGACGACCCTGGCTATAGACACGATACTGCAAGAAATGTGTTGTGCATGTTTCAAAAGCATAATATCTGAATCCACAATCAATAAAGAGAGCACAGATTTCACTCTTTCACTATGCTTATACCACGTACTAAGAGACACACAGTGGCCCTACTCTAAGTTGTTTCTACACTTGCGTGAATTTGTGTGAAACTAGCACATCAGGAAATGTGCTTGCTGGCAAATCTGGTAGGTACAGCTGTCCTCCTGCGCACCAAATTTTGCTGGTGACATAAGATAATTTGATCTGTCTCTTAAGCACTACACTGAAGATTCTTCTGTTGATTATACACTTGCCATATATAAGATAGGTATGCTCTGAATACCTTTCTGAACATTTCACCAACTGACTTATTTGGCAGTCCTTATTGCCTTAGAGTGAAAACAATTTCTACCTGCCAGGGCTGGAGCTTGCGTCCAAGCACCGTGCTTACTTCCAATCAACTAATTCAGAATCTCCAGGTGTAGAAGCCAGGCAGAAGTATTTTGGGAAGCCCCTCGGACAATTCTAATAGAGAATTCAGTGTGATCTGAACATGAATTAGTTCCCTCCCCAGGGCGTGGTTGTATATCCTGGTGCCCACTCATGACATGATTTGGATGAGAAAGCCCACTTTTCATGCCTCATCGTCCTCTGCACAATTGAGTAAGAATAGTCTCATATTATTCCTCTAGAGAATTGAATGAGATAAATCTACTCTCTCGAAAACATTTCATTTCTCCTTATCTACCTAAGTTCTTTGTTGATGAACAAACAGTTGAGATGTTTCTTTTTTGGAAAAAGGCAGATCTGTGCATGGAGTTCAGCAATGAAATTGGTTCCTTATTGGGGGGCTGCCATTGAGTGACATCATTCACCCCATCCACTTGAAGAAACAATGCTCTAGTGCTCAGCAGCGTGGCCTTGCAGCTAAAGTCCTCGCCTTGAATGCTCTGGGATCCCATATGGGCTCCGGTTCTAATCACAGCAGCTCCATTTCCCATCCAGCTCCCTGCCTGTGGCCTGGGAAAGCAGTCAAGGACAGCCCAAAGCCTTGGGACCCTGCACCCACTTGAGGAGACCTGGAGGAAGTTCCTGGCTCCTGGCTTCGGATCGGCATAGCACAGGCCATTGCGCTCACTTGGGGAATGAATCATCGGATGGAAGATCTTCCTCTCTGTCTCGCTTCCTTTCTGTATATCTGACTTTCCAATAAAAATAAATAAATCTTTAAAAAAAATGCTCTATGGAGTCACACTTCTATCATCTTATGCCCAGTACTGGATGTAAACTCCGTTCACCTTACAACTTTCTATTAGCAGATAGAGATGTTCCATGCCTTTAAAAAAAAAGAAAAGAAAAGAAAAGAAAAGAAAAGAAAAGAAAAGAAAAGAAAAGAAAGAAAGAAAGAAAGAAAAGAAAAGAAAAAAGGAGAGAAAAAAAAACTACTTGAGAATTTTTTAAAAGATTTGTTTCTATTTGGAGAATGAAATAAATGCCATTATTCCATGTTAGTGGCAGAATAACACTGGTTAATACTTGTTGAGGGTTTGGAGAATCGAGAGACAGAGGAGCATGTTCTGTGTAGCACCGAGGCAGTCAGCTACACTGATCTAACAAGCCTCACGAAGGCAGAAGTTCGTAGTTCATGTTGGGAGTCTCCCTCATACACTGCAAATAGAAGTCAGAGAATATGTACAGTTGCAATTAAGACAAATGGAGAGATCATAAGGACCTGTGTGAAATTCTGTCTTTTAATTTTTCTTCTCATTTGGAACACATTGTTTTCTTTAACACTGTGTCTTCTAAATTATGGTGTGTCCTGAAAAATTCTGGCTTCACTGTGCATTACTGTATTGTAAAACAACTCATGAAGATATCAAAGAAAGGCGAAAGTACACAGGGGTTGCAGTTTCCATGAATAATCTATATGTGTTTTCCAATATTTCACAGGTGTACAAAGCAAAATCTGAGTGCTCTGGTAGAGCCACAGAGTTTCATAAGACAGCCTTGAAAGACAGATCAATTTGATTCCTGACAAAGTGAGGGGGTGGCTCGTTTTTTAGCATAATGATATGTGTGTGTAGCTCCTCAGGTGAAAAAGCAGAATCACCCCAAATGACCTTCCCTAATTCCATGTGGATGCAGTCACAATCTAGCTAGATGACCACGAGGTGTGACTACTGAGGGGGTAGCACCAGTTGAAGGTTTTGTTTGAGGAACTGTGAGATAAAGAAGAAATTCTCTACTTAGTAAAAACTGGGGGCAAATTCTGGGGATTGAAGAAGTTTTTTTTGCTTTGTTTTGTTTTTTTAATTGTCACAAGTCCTAGAAATAGAATGACTTTAACATTCAGTTTCCAATTAAGGTCAAAATGGTTGACTCTTCTAAAAATGCTAAAGGCACAAGCATTTTATTCACCTCTAACCTTTCTGTGCCCTCCTTTCCCTCCTCTCACAAGCACGCCCCTGGTGCCAGGAGCCCCCTGGATTCTTGTCAATCATCAGTGACAACTGAGTGATTGGCATTCTCTGAATGAAACTCATTCACACTCAAGTGTTACCTTGAGCTCTCATTTGCATTTAAACCCTTTGCTATCTGCAGAACTTGCCAGGCTTCCTTTTTTCTTAAAAGATTTTTCAAGCAAAAACAGGAGAGATCTGTGATGGGGGTAGGGCTCCTGATCATCCATGTCTATTTTGTCAGGTCTGAAAGAAAAGCTCAGAGTGGTTTCTGTGTTGTATTTGGGGAAAACAAGAGGAATTGAAGGATAAAGGAAACAGGAGATGGAAGGATGGATGGATGGATGGATGGATGGATGGATGGAAGGAAAGAAGGAAGGAAGGAAGGAAGGAAGGAAGGAAGGAAGGAAGGAAGGAAGGAAGGAAGGAAGGAAGGAAGGAAGGAAGGAAGGAAGGTGAATGGAATGGAATGGAATGGAATGGAATGGAATGGAATGGAATGGAATGGAATGGAGGAAGGAAGGAAGGAAGGAAGGAAGGAATGGAAGGAAGGAAGGAAGGAAGGAAGGAAGGAAGATGCTTTTTGCCCTGCAATTGGTTTCCTGTTTGATGTCTCTTTAAGGGTAGTACTCAGAGTTACAGAGGGTGGGGAAATGTGTCCCATTGCCAGTGATTTCTTCTGGTGCCTAAGACACATTTGCCTTCTTTTCTGAATAACAACTAGTTGTGTAGGAACTCACCTGATTTGCACATTTTCAAAGTGATCAATCTCATTTCCTTCCTTTAACCCCAAACACAGACATGCATTTTGTTCTGCGACATTTTTGGTGGAGTCTTCTCTACGCTTACTTAAATGAATGACTTAAATAAGCCCCGAGTATTGTCTCAAACTCTGTTTGTTTCTAAATGAGTGGTCTGAATTGCTGTGCACAAACACAGACCGTCATACGGCATGCTTTCCTTGTCCCTCAATAAAAAAAGCAACTTTGATCTCTTCACAGCTCATCCACTCAGCTGAACACAGGACAGGGGTCTGGCTTAAGGGCAGATAACACTAGACAAAAATTCACACAGAAAGATGAGCTTTCATATTCAGTTGATGCAATTTCAGCAGGAAAGACAGACAGCAATGTCTGCAAAGGGACACAGAGGACTTGAGGACACCTATTTGCATCTCCTCTGTGTCTTCTTTATAAACAATCTCTGCATTGTTCAGTAACAGCTTTGGGTCTTGCAGTCCTGGTGCTATACTCTTACTCTTTCTCCCACCTTAGTAAACGTTACTTTATGAGAGCTTGTTGTTATTGGTCTGAAATAAAAGACATGATCATGTGAATGGTCTAAACACAGCTCCCTAAAATGGCCTTCTCCCTAGAGGCAACTAATCTTACAAATTTCGTCTAGATTTTGGATGAGTGAAAGAATCACAGAGAGTTCAGGAAAGTAGTTATTATGTAATTGCAAATGATTTCACACTTCCCATTCTGCAATGGCATTAAAATTGCAAGTGTTTTATATCAAGATAATATTAATGATGATGATGATGGCTAAATACATATCTTTAAACAACAGATTTTTACAAAGCAAGTCAGCCAAGACTGACTGTGGGAACAGCAGATTGCCAGCTCCCACCTGGCTCTCATTCCAGCAAGCAATGGCAGGTGGAATGACTGGCACTACTGAAATGAATTCCCTGGTGCCTTTTGGGGGGCTTGTTGTTGCCAATTGTGTAAAGTTGAAGTCAGTGAAGTTAGATATTTTTACAATTAATATGTACTGTTTTATGAGCCCTGTTCATGCCCAGAAAGCAAACTCAGCAGCTTCTTACAATAGGGAAGCATAGAGATACCAAGAAACACAGGGTCATCACAAAGAAGCACTTTGTTAATCAGCAGGAAAGGAACATCCATACAGGAGTAAAGGACTCCATCACATGAGCTGAAACACCAGCTTTGGAACGAGGGGGAATACAGCTCTGCCACTTAATAACCGTGGCCTTCAATTTCTTGGGGCTCTTTCCTCACTTATAAAACGAGCATGATCACAGCATAAGGATACATCACAGAGTAGATGCAAAGTACTTCTTTTCATATGAGTTTCAAAGACACATGCTCATCCTAGTCCTGGCAATGAGAAAAGTGTATCTGGTCTGAGAATAAAACTGAATTTACGAAGACTGTAGTGACACAAAAACCATGGTCTTTAAAAGAGTTCACCTGTAATGCACTCCAACCAATTTTTACCTGGCAGAAATACGGCTCAGATTTTCTAATTTTTTTATGAGTTTTTCCCACAAGGAATGTAAAAATGATTCTCATGTAAAATCCTATTAGTTCATATTTTAGAAACAGTTAAATGAATAGGAAAAATATGTTGTAGAACAGGATTGGGCCCTTAGACTATCTTTGTCCACCTGTAACCTAACAGAACATATATACACAACATAAGTGGGGGTGGCTAACGGCTCATAGAAAATACACACAATTTTTAAATTCAATCTCCATACACTTTTTGAAAAACCACTGTCATACAGTGACCATTATTCATATTACCATTAGCCTTGTCTACCAGCAGAAAAACAATTTGGAAAATCTTTTGACATTTGTATGAAAATTATCTAGTTACATTAAAGTTGATGTGGGAATCATAAAATTTCAGAGATGGGCTAGGATTCTGTGAGTTCAGGCCTAATTATTGAAATTACCAGGGCGAGACTGAATAGGCAAATGGCATGTTTTCAGGACCTCAACAAGCAGAGCTAGGCTGGCTTGGAAATTTAGTATCATTCTATGAACATGAAAATACGAAGTTGCTCATATTCCAGGGTGTGAAGAAGACATTCTCTTTGGGAGACAAGAGAAAAATGATGAGAGTGCCTGGTTTTATGTACAAAGAAATGCCGACACAAAGACGACACGCCCAATGCAGTTTTATAGTGGGACAGCAGCAACACATGTCTGGTATATTTATAAACTTCTTAACATAGACATTGAGGGGAAAAGGAGGGGTTGTGTTTAGTCATGTTAATTTTTCATCCCCTGAGAGGTGAGGAGCCATGTTAAGTGCTTAAAGATATGGTCAGATAAAATGTATTTAGGGAAAACTCTTCCCTTCTTTTGCCATGTGACAAAAGTTGACATCACTCAGTCTCAGAGTTTCCTGTTAAATGGGCATAAACAGTAGAGCCTAACTCAGAGACTGACTCAGAAGAATAAAGAAACAACAGCAATGCGCCAAGCACAATGCCCCATACGTCACAAATGTTCACATTAGCTATTAGGATGAAAAGACTATAATTAAACAAGAAAAATTAGAATAGGATAACTTGGGTTTTTAAGTAGGTAATATTTTTATGATATCAGGCAGGAAAAAGATGATAAAACTACAGATGTAGGGTTTTTGAGTGTTACTTCTCTAAGGCATGATTTAAATGCCTTTACCTAGGACAAACTGATGCAGAACAGGTATTCCAATGCCACATCTTCAGGGTTAAGAACAAGGAGTTTTTGCCTTGTAAACCCATGGGGTGAAATCTCATCCCTTGATCTTCAAAGTGTGACAAAGAGCTATTGATTGAAAGCATATTGTCATTTAAATTACAATTAGGGATGGGTGAAAGGTGGTTATTCAACAATTCAAACCTTTCTTTTAATACTGTCAAGGACGACTTAACCTTAACCCAAACACACTTCTAAAACTTCTGAGTTTCAATATGTCTAAAATCAATGTGCTTTTCTTAAAGTAGGAGAATCATGTCACTACTCTCAGATGCGGAATTCAGTCGTTTTGAATCTAGTGGTGAAAATGTTTCAGAAAGATTTGCTCTCCATTACAAAATGCTTGCATCTCAACACAAATCCAGTACTACATTTGCACCTTAATATGAAATTAAATCAATCAGTGTTTTTCTAGGGCAGCTAGTTATAAAAGTGCTAAATATTATGCAGTGTATGCCTGAGTGGGAGACTGCCTTTCATGACCTCAGATATCAAGCATTTTTCAAAAACTAAGCATTGTAAGAGTGATATATGTTTTAATATAGGATATTTGAAATAGGAAACAATCTTTTTGAAGGTCCAAATTGCTATGAACTTCATGTTTTTATTAATTAGGGCAAAACAATGTCTACTTCTAAAGGCATTAAGGAGTATATATCTTAAACCAAACAATGGGACAGAATAGGAAATCTGAGTATTTATGTATACTATATTACTATATTTTGTCATATGAATACACTTCATAAATAATTTGCTTTGACATTACAAACACAAACACACACACACACACACACACACACGTGTGCAATGCCTGCATTGGCAAAGTGCTGGACTCAATCTCACAATCTTGCTCCCGCCAAGTTCCCCCCAGCTTCCACAGGAAAGCAGACAGCATGAAGACTGCACTCCAATCTTCTATATTGAAGTGTATTTAGAATTTCTTTTGCCCAGCACTCTTTCCCTCTCTTTCTCCTCCTGTAATGCATGCATACCTGTCTGTTTTTCTTAAGAATGACAGGCATTTATCGGGATGACATATTATGCCAGTGGTGACTTTGGCAGCCTGCCGTCCTTCGGGGCCCACCATTGTTCTGGCAACAGTAAGCCAGTGAGCACTACAAGGTCATCCAACCCCACAGCTCCGCACCTCCTTCTCTCGTGTGAGGCATGCATGTGCCGTGAGGTAGACTTCACTTGCTTGACATCTGAGGTCATGAAAGGTAGTCTCCCACTCAGGCATACACTGCATAATATTTAGCACAGACAAGGCCACAGAGGTACCCATTAGAGGGGTGGGATTTCTCCAAGAGTGCTTTCTGAGCCTTCAATTCCAACTGTCATTAGATGTTTTCTTTTCACTCGTGAAAGAAACCTATACAAAGTGTGTTTTTCTATACTGCAATTTGTCAGGGTAACTGCTAGCAAAATGGGCATCTGATTTTACATTTTATTTGAAAATTCTGAGCAAAAAACCCTAATGTGAAATATTACCTTCATACAGTATCATTAGGAAATGAGAAAAGAAAAAGGGAACAAACTTACCATAGTTCTCTCTTATGAAGAGATTTACAGGGACTCACGATAAACCTGAGAAACAGAAAAGGAATATTGCTTGTCAATATAAAGAGGCAATTTATCCTTCTAAAATTTTACGGATTTCTACTCATTTATTGTAAGTAAAAAAATTAAGGATCTCATTATGACTAACTCATATTTACCAATACAGTCTTGAAAGTAGAAATTGAAGGCAGAACAGTTTTAGTATTATTTAGCCAAATATAATATCTAATGCTTAGAAAATGAACACTTAGAAATACAAGATATTGGGGGGAAGTAAGATGTTTTACTGCCGCCTTGTGGACAATTTAAGAGAACTGAATATTTATTTAAACCAATGACAAATTTGTAAATCTTGGTCAATCACAAAATCAGATAAAAAAAATGGTTCCTAGACAGAAGAATCAATTAATTGAATTTAGACAAGAAAACATGTTATATTTCTCAAATATATGTAAGGATATTCATAAAGGCTTCAAACGATTTTGTCACTGCAATTCAAAAAAATTGTGATCTGTGCAAACGGGTTAGGAGGAAGTCTGACAATATTAAATAATAGGCAACGAAGGTCAATCAGAATAATAGCTTCCTATTTTTCAAAAGATATCAAGGAAATCCATGGGTACCTGATGTAATTGTGCTACTACATTTCAAGAAAATTTAGAAGATCTCAGTTAATTATCATATAATTAAATGCAGCACCAGAAAAGCAGTGATAAGAGAAACTGGACATTTTCTGGGGTTCAGTCCAGCATTTTAACTTAGGATGTTTATTTAAACATAACTTGAGTTTATAAACTTGTTTTCTAGAGAGATTTATAGTGCTTTCTGATTTTGGCTGGACTGAAAATGTCCAGCTTGACTTCCTGCTAAGAACGTGCTTGTATAAACCACCTTCTTCTTAAATCTTGGCATGAAAAATATATTTTCACTGGATACATTTCTAATTGCAAACAAATGTTCAGGTAGATTATTTTAAACCTAACTACCAATACCACAGAAATAGCATCCCACAATCTTTGAGCATTTCCAGCATTACAGAAATTCTTGCTGTCAAAGAACCAACAAACAATTTCCCATTGTTCATCTGTTGTATAAATACTGAAAAAGTCTGGCCAATCTATTAAGAAAAAAGGTGTCAACGTTTGCAGAAAATAACAAATTCACGTTTTTAATTAAAAATGTTTATGCATATCAAATCATAAGATAAATTGTCGTCAGATTTATAACACAGCTTTGAATGTCTTTGTAGCCACTATTGAATCATATGTTTTTAACTAGCAGGGGAAACATCATTAATGAAACAATCTGAAAATTGGACAATTCAGTAATCATTTTGTTTCTGGAAAAATCTCAATTTGAATTGTTCTGCTTTAAACTACCATGACTTGAATGAAGACCCAGAAAAGTTAAAATATGTATAAATCCATATTCTTCACAAGAAATAGTCAATATTCAATAAGCTACAAAGAAACAGTCAGTAATTAGATTGATTTTTCTCTTGGTCTTATGATATTGCAAACTTTAAGTAAATATCACTTTTTTTTTAAAGATTTATTTTTATTATTTTTTCATTGGAAAGGTGGATATACAGAGAGGAGAGACAGAGAGGAAGATCTTCCGTCCGATGATTCACTCCCCAAGTGAGTGCAACGGGCCGGGCCGATGCTATGCCGATCCGAAGCCAGGAGCCTCTTCCGGGTCTCCCACGCGGGTGCAGGGTCCCAAAGCTTTGGGCTATCCTCGACTGCCTTCCCGGGCCGCAGGCAGGGAGCTGGAAGGGAAGCGGGGCTGCTGGCATAGAACCGGCGCCCATATGGGATCCTGGGGCGTGCAAGGCGAGGACCTTTAACCACTTGCGCCACTGCGCCGGGCCCGTAAATATCACTTTTTAAATTTCTGTCCCATTTTTGTTTCAATAGGAAAGTATTTCAGATCATTGCTATGTAAATGGATTCTTTATTCTTACTGATTGAGTAACAAATTATTTCACAAAGATGCTGCTTAAAGTTTTATCATTGGTGGGAGAAGCATCATTTATTTTTTTCAATCTTATTAAATGTTCATTACATCTGTCATGCAACTCCATTCTCTTTTTAGCACCATCACAACTTATGAACATGTTGTATGACTGATCTCTCAGAGGAGAAAATAAAGCTCAGAGAGGTTAAGTAAAGTGGTCATGGTCACACAGTCTTTCAATAGTTCTAATATACACGCAGACAAACCTCTATAAAATGAACATCACCCATTTTTCTCAGTGGTTGACCGTGTCTGGAACTGTGCTATGACTCATGGCCAAAAATTATTCCAAAATATTCAAGGATTATGGAACAAATAGAGAAGCTTACTATTTTATCAGACAACATATTTACTAAGTATTGAATGTATTTGTAGGTTGAGTATAGTGCTAGGAATAAGGGTAGAATAATGCCACACCCAGAACACTAGAAACACGTTAGTGGCTTACAGTCTAATGTCACAGTAGAGAGAAAAAGCAGTAGCTTCAAATTAGGTGTAGTTCCAAAAGTTCTCCTATCTTCTATGTTGGGGGGAGCGTGAAGCCATTTGCCTTTTGCTTTTAGGAATCTTTGTAAGTAAAACCAAATTCATAGTTGGATTAAATAAATGGGCATCATTTTTGTTCACATAAATATTCAAAACCAACGCTGGTATATGGTAAAGTTTAAGCAGATATCATGTTCTGTTCTATTATTCCATGAGCTCTTTTCTATGTGGTGACATTTTCATAGGAGGCCTACTCTTGGCAGCAACAATGTCTGCAAGGAGTTAAGTCTCATGGAACCAGCTGGGTCATGCTCTAATCCCTATACCCAACTCTCACTACTGAGAAGACATGCCACCTACCCAAGAGCTGGAATATTCAACCCAAACAAAATGGGAGCTACTGGGCAAGGGGAGAAATGTAACTAATCAACATCTAATACTCTCCCCTTATCTGGAGGAGTCTTCTGAGTTTCTAGTGGAGTTGGGCTTGACCTCTGGAAGGGCTTGCATCCAACTTCCTTAAAATGATGAGATTTAAAAACAAGAATAAATCAAGTATATTATCCTATTTTTAGATTTAAAAAAAAAAAAGCATATTTGAGATCCAGCAATGAATTGTACAATGAAAAAAAGAATTCCAAAAAAATTTATCTAATTCATAAACGTGTATCCAAAAAAAGGATTTACTTTGAAAAGAGCACATTTCAAGACTAACGCTGAAACACAGACTCCTAGAATTCCTCTAATTCATATTTCTTTCAAGTTCCCTTTTTCCCTTGTTAACACAGGCTGAATGGGTACTAATAGGATAGCAACCAGAATATTTAGATGGAACGTTTATTCTATTTTCACCTTTCCCAAAATGTTTCCCTTGCGTAGGCTTCTAGTATCTATAACTGTAGATGTGTCATCATTACTTAGCTGGAATGTTTGCATTATTAGAACCACATTAGGCAGTAAGCAAAAACACATGCCTGGGAGTCTAGTTATGAGATTTGTGCATGTTTTCTTTGAGCTGAAACAAAAGAATAATGACCGGCAGCATTCAGCAACTTAGCCTTGTCTCTATCCTATTAGGATCATATTCCCAGGAGAGGACTCCGGTTTTAAAAGCTATTTGCAAATGTATAGCGACTTCTTTTGAGTGTAATTTTTCACAAAGCAGTTACAGAATAAAGGGGGGGGGGTGGAAGGTGGAGTGTAGGCACAAAAACATCCAGATCTAAGGATGTCTTCTTTGCCTATTGCAACTGACAAATGAGCAAACACTAAGGAAAACTGAGATCTACGTTTTCTGCTTAATAACGTAAGGGATTTTTTCTACTTGCAATTTTTATCTTCTGAGAAGGGCCTTTGATATCCTGACAAAGTGATAATAAACCTTGATTAGTGGGTGTGATAGTAATGTACTGAAAGTCTTGTAGCAGTTTGTGTTCCTCCTCAGTAACATACAAAATCTTATCCAAAGTCCATAAACTACTGAAAAACAACTTCATTATGTTCCTCTAGCCAACAGCATTTCATCATACTTTAATAGAGCTCCTAAGTTTTTGCCACTTTAAGTGGGCTGTGCTTTTATTTTATCTGAGTATTTTTAATATATTATTGAGCCTTACTATGTGACAGCCATTGTGGAAGATTCACAGATGTGGATATTAACATTCTTTACCATCACAGAGATAAGGTCAAGAGATGATTCGTGAATCATTAATTCAAATTTCAGGAATATTTTGAGAACAAATAGGATGGTAATTAGTAAACAGAAATATACAAAAGGCATGTGGAAGTTGGCTAGAGGGTACGTGCTGCATGGTTAGAGAATGTGTGCATGAGAGAGACTTAAAATTGAAATCAGAAAGAAGGAAAGGGAGTACCTAGGACAAAAAGGGAATAAATAAGTTCAAGAAATTGTCTCCTACTTGAGAAAGAGAAGGAAATACATACAAGAATCTTGAAGGGCTGTGATGGTCTCACAGTGGCACAAGACAGGTGGTGGTGGTCATAACATTAATGTCAATTATTGCTGCTTTATCTTACAGACAATGAGAAGCTATTGATGGCTTTTAGTTTGTGGTTGGGTGGAGTGAGGAGTAATTTTTATGTTGACTTTTATTGTCAGGAATGCCCAGATTAAACACTGTTTCTGAGTCTAAGAACCCTTTTTTGGATTAGACCAGAATTCACAGGTGGACTTAGCCTGTGGATCTCTCCAACATAGATAAGCCTCATCCAGTCAACTGAGGACCCAGGTAAAACAAAGTACAAATAATGAGAGTCATCCCTTTTCTTCCTTCTTCACAGTCTGACCTGGGACATCTCGTTATCTCCTCCACTGGGAGTGTGATTTATTCCTTTGGCTGCCCTGGTCCTCAGGCCTCACATTTATAATGAACCCAGTGTTTGCTTCCTGGGTCCTCACCTTATATTATAGCAAGCAATCAGGAGACTTCCCAGTCTCCATAATCTCTTGAGCCAATTTCTCACAACATATCTCCTTTCTTGGATTCACAGGATTTTCAATAGCAAAGTAATGCATGGATTTCCATTTTCTTGTTGTTATTGCTGCACCTAAGTGAACTCATCTTTTAATTCTATTTTTGCATAGATGTTTGAAGAATGCATAAGGCTCTCCTTATGACTATTTGGAGAATTCAGAGGCTGACATAAACAAAGTTGAAAACTGAGTTTTACAGGATCACTCTGATTGTTGTATGAAGAATGGTTTTCAGGATGTCCATGAACACAAATACTTGTGAAATGTTGCCTCATAGGTATTGTGAAATTTAATCTTTCTCTTTATTTGCTTTAAAACATAATTGGGAATTTTGACATAGAGGCCTTCAGCCAGCAGTGAAGCAAAGAAAAGATTCATTCTGATAACTGATTTCATCAAACTTATCACAGAATTGTATATATGTTTTCTTAATTTACGAGAGTTATCTCCCCACCCCACTCCCACCAGAGGCTACATCGTCTGATTATTCACAAATTTTAGAAAATATTAGGGATTTTAGCTGTGAAAGTGCCTTTGAGACAGCCAGAATTAAATGTCATATAGTTCTCCAAATTATTCCAAGTCTTTAAAATGAATGCTAGTGAATTATCTTTTCTTAATTCTAACTCTCCACCTTGTAACAACATTTCAGTCAACAACAGACTGTATCTACTTCAGTAGCTATATTTTATTGTCTACATGTGGAGCAGGCTATCCCGTATAGGTTTGCAAGTTCCACACTATTCACAGGATAATGAAAGCCTTTCATGATGCATTCTCCGGGAATGTGGCCCTGTTGTTAAGTGACTTACTACTGCATGTGCGTCTCTCTCCTATCTTATACTCCCATAAGATTTTAGTCACATAAAATTATTTGAACGATAAGTTTTCTTCCATTTTTCAAGAAGTGTGTTCTACTCAGTAAAAGCTATTTCATAACATTCTTGGAAAATGCAATTAAGAGATAAGCCTATTCTGCTATAATAAATGTGTAATTTTTACATAACATGCATTTTTCTATGAATTTTCTGAAGGATCCCTCTACGCATGAATTTCACCAATTTTTGTTACCAAAATAAACTTCTCTTCATTTCCACCATTTTTTAAAGTAACCTTATAAAGGCAGTTCTGAGTGATCTTGCATGCCATCATCCAAGCTATATCAAAGAAAAATGTTCCTTTCAATTCAAAAAGTCTTCATGCCATTAACAAAAATCAAACATATAGGACCTGGTTATACAGAAAAATAGAGGTTCCTTGTTACCTGGTGAATTGGCTTTCAAAATGCAGTTCCCTCTTGATTTTGGCCTACAGGTATCAAGATCAGATTCAGGCCCATATCTGTTATCATAAGTGGTGTCTGACATATATGCAATAGACTAATAAGCAGGGAATAAATTTATACCTAGCTTTTCCAGGGTGGATGTTATGGTCCAGCATGCTGAGCTGGCACTTGAGACACTCACAGCATGGGAGCACTTGGGATCAAGTCACCCCTTTACTTCTATTTCAGCCTCCTGCTAACGTACCTAGTGGGCAGCAGGACCCTGCTTACCCACTCAGGAGAACCACACAGAGCTTCTACCTTCTAGCTTCTGCCAGGCCCTGACCCAGCTACTTCAGAGAGCTGTGGAGTGACATCAGCAGAGTGAAAAACCCTCTTTCAATTTCTCTCTCTCCCTTGTCCTTTCTGCAACATTTTTTTTTAAAGATGTATTGAACTTTACTTTTAAAATGCTTTTCTTTCATTCTTTGCCCACATTTTTCCTTATTTGCTTCTAATATGGACAGATAAATCACCCCAAGCAGTCTTTCTTAACAAGGTGGAAATAAAAATACAAAATTGCTGTTTAAATTCTCCAAACAAAAATTCTCTCTTAACAGGACAATTTAGGAATGCTAGAATATTTGAGGCCAGTGTGATAGTTCAATTGGCTAGTCCACAGCTAGCAAACACCTACATTCAATAAGGGCACAGGTTCATATCTGGCTACTCCACTTCCCATCCAGCTCCCTGCTCTTAAACTGCCAAAGCAGTGGAGGATGGCCCAAACCCTTGGGACCCTACACCTGTGTGGGAGACCCTGAGAGGGCTCCTGGCTTTGAGTCAGCTCAGTTCTTGCTAATCCAGCCATTTAGAGAACTGGCAGATGGAAGATCTAATTCTCTCTCTTTTTTTTTGCCTGTTAATCTGCTTTTTTCAATAAAAATAAACAAATCATACACATACATATGGACTAGATTATTCATTAAAATATTTCAAAGTCATACTTCCCAGTTTGAAATAACGGTTAGATTAAAATGCTTCAAAAAATTCCAAATTATAGCTATAAACAGCCACTCTCTACATATTCTTCCTACCAGCAGCCTATGAAACAACAGAGGTCAGAATTTGACCCTACCATTCTCATTAAATGACTTAAATACACAATACGTCTGGTTGGATTTTGCCACAGCAAGGTCAGAATAAGACGGCTCAAGCACAGAGAACTGTGCTGCAGAACATCACTTGAAGGGAGCCATAGCTTCAGAGAGAAGGGAAAAGGCAGCCTGTGAAGGACTCAGCCATCACCACTGTCACCTCCTTTCCCCTTACATCAGCTGATATTCTACGGGTTCACTGTAGTGTTTAACTAAAATGGAAATGATTTTATCCTGCGGCTGTTATATCCACTGAGAAGAAAGAGAGACCATCCAATTTTTAACTGTTCCATCATCAACAGGTCTTTTTAAAAGACAATATTCAATTAATTTTCTTTTTTTCTTTTGAGTTTTAACATTAAACATTTTGGTGGCTTGAAAAGGCTCAGTCAATTGCAGGACACGCATAGTTAGGGTGTCAGCAATTCCCCCAACCTAATGTCATTAAGTGTTCAACAATGACTTTAAAATAAGTAGCTTTTTGGAAGTTATGTCTTTGAAGTTTCATTAATTAGTCATATCGTTGGGAATGTATGGCTAAAGTAAATTACAGTGTTTAAAATATCTACTCTTTCAATGTGAAAAATGAAAGGATCCTGCTACCTTGTCTTTATACTAATGAAGATATTATTAATTGGTTTAGCAAAAACATAGATCTAACCATAATGTGCAACAGTTATTAAAGATAATTAACTACAGATCATTGGTTTGAAACATCTAGTCCAAAATGATTTCTGAAGGGCACATTATTCTATGAGATAAAATAATTAAATTTCTAACTGCTGCATGAGACAACTGTGGCATATCTAGCGTTTTAATTTCTTTTGTTCTGTTCTCAGGGTACTCTTACTGTTTTAGGTTGTGAAAAAGCTACCCATGTTTCACAGTGAGCAGTCTGTTCAGCATGTTTTAACGAAATCTTTCACGTCTATGGAAAAATCATGATTGAAAGAAAAGGATTACAATGACACTAGACCTAATAAAAACCTCACATAAATTTAGTTTCTTCTTATTGTGGAGCAGTATGGTAAATTTACAAAAAAAGAGAAAACTGAACAAGTTACTTCCATGAAGTACCTTTCAAACATCTCTCACCTGAATGTTTTCAAAAAACCTGAAAGCTTTACATTTGCAAAATAAATAAGGGAAAAAGTAAGTGTGGACAATCGCCAGGGACTCACAGATTAATGCACAGTGCAATACTGTACATACGCATGAAGCACAAAGAAAGTAACAAACATAAACAATAGCAAAAACAAGGGGGATAAGAACATAACACTATTTATTAGAAATTAGAAGGTTAGAGGTAAAACAATTCTCGCTTTATTGCTAAAAACAATAATGCTCTGCATATCGTATCTGAAGATCACCTAAATTAAAGGAAAACAATTCATACTCAGAGGTCAACAACAGTAATTTCAGGTCCACTAAATTTTAGGACAATATTTAACACTAGTAACAAATAAAGATGTTCATTGTTGACCATGGTTAGAATGAGGCTAGAAAGTCATTTCAGTATCAATGTCAGATGTCCAAATTTCATAATGTTTATTGTTTCAATTTGTGGCCAGGAACTTTTTTTGCATAGAGGCCAAAAATGAAAAATGATAGTGAGATTGCTTCGAAGATGCAATTCAAGTCTATATTGTCTAAATCTGTGATAGGCCCCAGAAAGGCTAAGTGCTCAAGGCTCACATATAAATTATTTTTTAGAAATATTATTAATATCTTGCTTTAATCCAATAAGTGTGTGTATTTGATAAGATAGCATTACAAAACTAAAAATAAAGGCATTCTTACTGGAACTGAAGTTTATATATGACAGAAAATTTTGAACTAGCTAAGTTTATATTAATGTTGATTCTAGGGGCTCACAGGGGACAAACTAAAATGTTTAACGTGTGCCTTTTTGCCTAACACACAATAAAATGTAGAAATCCTGCAAAAATGTAATATATGGAGAGAAAATTGGTTTTGAAGCTAAAAAGTGAAAGTGAGCAATATGATTATAACCTCCCCAATATAAATCAGCGTTCTTTGAAAGTGTGTAAAATGGGCTGCAATCCTCTAAAAAGAAAGAGGAAACATTCTTTGGTGAAAGGTTTTGAATGCAACATACTACATTATGGGATATTCTGCTGTTACTGACTTGCAGTATACAGTAACTAAAGACTCTGAAAAGTCCTGCAATCCAAATACTCAGTTTACTCAGCTCTCAAAATGCTTTCTTTGGATACTGGTCACGGGAATTAATACTCCCTTGAACACTTTGGGAATCTCTGCTCTAAGGTACCTTTTGAAGTTAAGTTTGGTTTAATTTTAGGGCATCAAAATTTTTCTCTGTATATGCCTCTGATGATGTCACCTTCCCTTCCCTTTACTCATGACTGTCTTCCTACTGAAACCAGTTTAAGGCTTTGTTAGATATCTTCAACTTCATGTTTATCTGTCTTATTATGGAGGGAAACATGCTTTTTAACACTTTATTGCAATTGTAAAATAAAGGACCTAAGAAAATATCTGGCATTTCATATAGCCAAGTGAGGGGAGAAAAACAGGACTCTAAGGCTCAATGATAGTGTTAACGAAACTAATTGGCTCATGGATAAAATGCTAGAGGAAGGGCAGCTGCCAACAACAAAGCCGAAGCCCTTTCTGTGGATGGAGAGGGGGAGTTTTGTGTTTTCATCTATGTTCTCTTATGTTTTTGCATACATGTCTAAGGGAAAGTACAGCAAATGTGACCAGACATCCAAGTCTGGAAGCCTCCAAGCCGCCTTGAGAATCCAGATGTAGGTTATGTGTCTGCCTCATGTGTCAGAAATATAAACTGCCAACATTTAAAGTTCAATAGATTGATTGTACATAATGAACTAGATCCTGTTGTCTCTCCAAGAAGCAGAGGATCATCAGGCCCACAGGCTACAGCCATTCTAGCTCCCCAACTGAACACAGTGCATTTGTTATCTATCAGGCCATAGTCTATAACTCCTTCATTCCTCCTGGACAGGAAAGAAAGAACAGGTTGTCATTTATTGCCTGACACGGTTGAGTTTTAGAACTTTCTATCACTTTTTGGCCTTTTGGCTAAAATGAAGCGTAGAACTTTCTATATTTTTAGTGCCTTACCCCTGCAACCTTGTATATCTCCTTTTGTTTTTTATGGTTTGCCCTCTGAAAATCTTCTTCACTTTCTTGATAGGGGAAGTACTTCAAATCAGCGGCCAGAATGTTGCCTGTAGATAAGTTACTAGGATTTGACCACAAACCCAGTTTTCCCAGAGAAATTGAAGGCTCAACCACTGCTTCAAATCAGGCTAATAACAAATCTTTGACTGTTCCAGATCTGGATACCTCTTAGCCATCTCCACCACTACTGCGGTAGTAGGTGAACACCACTCATTGAAGGCGGCTCAAAAGTCTGCTCTATTTGCAAGTGGTGCCCAATAATGTCTGAGTCAGAAGACTGTCTTTCATATTTTCACCACTAGGACATACAAAATGATTGGCACAATGGCTTGATGGTGCACACAGAGCTATAACAGAACCTTCCATGGGGGCACATTATCACGTTTGATGATTCACCGGGAGAACACAAGTTTCAGTTAGGAAGGTTGTTTGCCTCTAGCACATTGCTGAAAAGTCAAAAGCTGGTTAACAGATTATTCCAAGGCCTATCCTACCACCACAGCCCTGAAGCCTGAATCATGGTTTTCCCTGCCTTCTCCACTAAGTGTCAGCCACTCACAAGCCTGTCCCCCACTACTGCTTGCAGAGAGAGCTGCCAGGGAGGTTATGGATGTGCTATAATCAGATGGAGAGGTGGAGCCATCTGCTCCAACTCCCAAAGTTATTGTTGGCTCAGTAGCTACAGCTTTGGTTTGGGTCTTTTAACAGCTCATTTAACTGAGGAGGAGGGAGTGGATTCAGAATAGGAGGCACTTGGCATGGGTGAATTTTCTTTATAGAGTTTCTGTTCCCATTTTCCTAACTATCCTTAATTCCTTCTCTTTCAACCCACTGTTTTTCTTCTCCTCCTTTTATTTGTTTTTTATTTTTTTTCCTTGACAAGGAATCACTTATTCCTGGATGGCACCTGAATCAGTTCTCCCCAGCACTGCCTGGGTGTTTACCACAGTCACAGTTTTCATTTATTTAAAACATTTGGTATACAGTGTCTTTTGGGATATTCTTGTTGCATTTTAACCACACCCAGTAATACCAAATCTCCAAAAACCATGAAAGCCACAAGTCTGTGCTGTTAATACAGGTTTCCAAGATTAGTTTTCATAAAGGCCATAGAGCATGATTTAACAATTTAAGGAAGGTGGAATGCCTCAGTCCTTCAAGTATGTCTTTCCCTTAAGGTTTGTGCTTTATTTCCAAGTTTCTTCTTCTTCCTCACTCTCTCTGTCCATGATCCCCTCCAAAAAATATCATCCTTTTTCCTGTGTAAAATCCCATAGCCTATTTTATTATTTTGCCTTTAATTTTTCCCCTTATTTAGAAGTCAGAAGCATCCAAAGAGAGATTTTCCATATATTGGTTTACTTCCCCAAATGCCTAAAACAGCCAGGGATGCAAGGGGTCAAACACAGTGGTAGGAACTCAGTCTGAGTCTTCCTCATGGGTGGTAAAGTTGCAACTACTGCAACTTTTTTGGCCATTCCTTGCTTCCTCTCTCAGGGTATTCATTAGCAGTAAGCTGGAATTGGAAGGTACCACTCTTAAACTCAGTCACCTTCATATGGGATATGGGCATCTCAAGCTGCGCCTAGTCTTTGCCAAATATTTGCCCCACGAAAATGTCCAAATGAGATCATTTGAATCCAACCTGCTCTGAATACTGACTTTTCAGCTGTGCACCCATATTAGTTTATAAAGATTTGCCTGCTCCAATGACATTAACTGTGTATCTCTCCCACTGAGATAATTTTTTTTAATTTACAGTTTTCTCTTAAATTCTAAGTAAACAGCAAGGGTAAGTAATGAAGTAGAGGTGTGCAATTTGAAAACGTACATTCTGACAGAAAATAAAGTTTGCCAATAGTTGTTCTTTTTAAATGAATGGACTGTGGGAAAATGAAAGGAAAGTGCAGAAAAGAAACTACAACTGGAAATTCTTTCCAACAGGAAGCTTATATTCACAAAGCAAAGTCAGGAAAAGTCCTGTTCAATGTGTTAGCCAAAGATCATTATGATACAGACAGCCATTTTCTCTCTTAGCTATAGCTTTCACCTACTTAGCTCAAATGCAGTTCAGATTCCTGCTCAGCTCCAGACAAAGCAACAGAATACAAACACTAAGGAAACAGAATCTCTTACAAGTTCTTATGCTTTTCGACGTGGCTTTCACAACATGACTCTCAACCGGTCATTCATTAATCAGGTTTAAATTGTAAATGAGCGATTTCTCGATAGATTGATGTGTTTCACTTCGGTTGAGCAGTACCTACCAACACATGAATGGTCATGGGTAAAAAGTCAAGTGCTTTGGTTCTATGAAGATGTAGAATGTTGTAGTAGAAATGTCAAGACAGAAACTTGAATCCTACTTTGTATCAGTTACAACTGTTGGACTCAACAGATTCACCAAGACTCTCCCATTCCCAGTTTCCTACAACGTATTAATGACAAACAATAGCGACTTCATAAGGTTAACTGTAAGAATTAAAGCGGTTGATGACTAATGGAGAGGCTGAATGCCTACAGGAGCTGCACACAGTACAAATGCATAATGTGGGCTCGGTATAAGACAGTTGATGTCACGGGCTGTGTCTGGTTTGGAAGGCATTGATGAAGCCTGTGATAAATGTGAGGCCTCTCGTTCTAAAGAGACAGCTGTTCCTATTGGGCTATGGTGAGCTTTTGCAATGGAAAACATGCAGAAGTGATGTTGCCAAATTTTCCGGGAAGTTGGAAATCTGGACCTTCACATGAAACCTCCAAATTTTTAGTTTTTGGCAATTAATTCAAATTTAAAGCTCTTGTGCAGGCCAAAGAAAACACATCTGCAGTGCACATAAGCCCTGGGAGTCTCCAGTTGTGACCTTTGATATATATGAACATGTTTGTAACAGAAACTACCTCATTATAGATATTACACAAATATTTGCCTCATCTTTTCCTTATATATGATATCCAACATGAGAAAAGAAAAATAATTGATTTGAGCTTTTTCAGAAAGTTATTAGATTACTCATTCTTAAGGCTCAGGTTTATTATTTAAATCATATTAACATGTTTAGTCTTATCCACTGCCATGTTAAAATGTTTAACCTGGGTATAGCTTATACTTTGGAAAATTTAATTGAGTCCTGTGACTTTGTAAGAGAAAATTTTTGTTAGAATATATACTCTTAAAAGATAATCAAGAGCCTTCTGAATCACATCCAGGAAAATTCACATTTCTCTTTTTAAATCCAGTTTTTCAAATTAACTTTTAAGTTGAAAAGTAAAGACTAAGTATATTCATGCAGTACATGTCTGATATACATTGTAGAATAGCTAGGTCAAGCTATTTAATATACATGTTAAAGTCTACTCTCTTGGCAAGTTTCAAGTATTTGATACACTGTTATTAACTATAGTTGCCAGTATATACAATAGATCTCTTCAACTTATTCCTCCTGTGCAAGTTAAAGTCTGTCTTTTGCCCAACATCTCCCCAGTCCCTCCCATTCGAAATTCAGCCTCTGGTAACCACAGAAAAATTCACATTTCTCATGCTGGCCTGAGCTCTCCTGGATCCCAGTTAAGTGAGCAACTCCAGCCTAGATTTTTCTCTTTGTCTTCAGAAGAGCAGAACCTGCTTTTAACTGCTACATCTTCACGTTGCTCACTCCTTAAGTAGTTTAACTTACTTTTAAATTGTTACATGCCAACAAAACAGGTTGCTTAATTGGTTTGACCTTTCACAGTATTTTTTAATTTTTCAATCTTAGTTTCATAGTTCCATCTGGCCCTTTAAAACGACATCTGGTTAACTGTACTTAACCAGCTGATCACTGTACAGTTATTTTTAAATGTAATGTATGCTTAAACAGATGTTATTTTTATAGATGTGGATCTAAACTGCACTTGTGTACGTGCTATGTCTGCATAAACTCTTTCTGCAATTCAAATGTTGACACCCAAAATTACAAGCCAGAATGCTTATGAACTCCACTATTATGGTACTGCACTTTTGTGCTGCTTGTTAGGTAAACATCAATTCAGTTCTTTTTTTCTCTCTTCATTGCACATAAATAAAACATTAGCATTTAGTTTATAAAGTGATGAACATTTTGCTGTGTTGGATTTAGCTTTATAAATACAACTGCTGTCAGCAAGAAAAAAGGATTTATTGAATAAATAATAAGAAAGCTAAGGGAAAATGAAAATATATATGTTATGCAAAACATGGTATCTGTCAACAGGTCACTAAGGGGTTTCCACGTGCTTGGTGTTACTGCTGGAGACAATTCCATCCCCTGAGCACCCATCTGAGGTGCTCTGAGATGCCAGCTCGGGGTGTGTGCCTCACATTTAGCTCAAGGAGCACACGGTAGAAAATAAATTCATTTTACAGAACTCTGAGTGTTGTCTAGGGCCCAGTTCACACTCACAGCAATTCAAACGGCTTCTTAGAAGAGCACTGGCAAACACTTAGGACACTTGATAAAAAGAAGGCCTACGTGGCTATTTAGTCCTACCATTTTTATTTTTAAAACCTTTTTAAATAAAAATAGAAAGGAAGAAAACAAGATGGCGAGAGTACTTTAAAAATATATGTGAATACATATAATATCCATATATATATACACACACAGAGAGACAGAGACAGAAGCTTGCAATCATGAAAGCATCTTTGCAAGGAATATGTCTTCTTTCCAAGAGCAACTCGTGTCTCTAACTAAAGTAATGTGCAAGGAGCCCAACAGTGTGTGGTCTGCACAGCAAAAAGAGGTTGTATCCTAACTTGAAACAAAGAAAGTGGTCACAGTGGAAAATATCTTAACTGGGAACTTTAAAAGTCTCATTCTCAAGGTTAAAAATTGCTGTTATACATAATACCCCAGTAATTGATAGACATTTTCTCTCTCCAGAGCCCATTTTCTGTGAAAAACACCACATAACATCTGTTCATAAACAGTCCTTCTGTGAAAACACTGACACAGGTCTTGAGCTTCTACCGGCTCAATTCCCCTGCCATGTGCAGATGGCACGATGTATTTATACAGCTGAAGCCTTGTAACATAAGCCCAGTCACATCTCCAGGTAAGACTCCAGGCAAACATGTGTTGCCACTCTCCGGTTTTACCCCAAGTCCTTCAAGGAGTTCCTTCGGACACAAAGACAAATTGTTTCCCTGCTAATGTGCAGGCTCTCTCAGAAAAAAATCACCTTCGGCAATCAACATGTAACTCTACAGAGATAACGACATTTCTAGTCTCTTGAAAAGATTCCACGGAACTCATTAATGAAAACCTAATTAGGTTACAGAGTTATTTGGGAAACTAAATATGACTGTGATCACTTAGTTACTTCTTCTTTTTTTTTTTTTTGCCTCTATGCTTTATGTGTGATGTTTAACTGGAATTAATTATTGCAACTAAAAGTTAAAGTTTGGGGGGTTAAGGGGCTTAAATAATTAACGTTTTGTTTTTCAATAATAACCATGAAAGGGAAAATGTCCTTATAATACAAGAAATTATTTTCCACAGAAGTTATTTTTGTTTCTCCTGTTACATGTGAAATAAAATGAGAAAGCTCCAGAAGGACAGTTTTTTTTTTAAGACAACTACCAAAGAGATCTCTAAACCATATTGAGTTTGAGTTTTCCTTGCTTTCCAAATGTGGTGCCCTCTACATTTGTTCTGCCCTAGGAAGTGGCCAAATTTCAAGGGAAAACAAGGCCATTTGGTAGGGTCTTCTAAAGAGTTAGGGACCCAGAAGATTACTCAAATAAAAAGACCAAGGAAGCTACATACATACACACTCCTGGTTTATTTGTACCATCTTTGCCTTACAGCTGAAACGCATGTGACATTCATAATCAGACTCCCAGATCTACGGTACCCTAACGTAATATACACGGCCTGTATGTCATTCTCCATGAACAACACAGGCAAGTGCCCTGTTGTATTTGACCACCTGGGATCAAAATGTTACCAAGGACTTAAAGGAATTTTTACTCTACTTTCAGCCTCCACTTGGGACACTTCTGGTTTGTACCTTTTGAAATTGCTTTTATGGCATTTACAAACCCTCAACTTATTTAATAATCTTCATAGTTGTATATCAGGTTAGGCTGCAGAATCATCTTCAGGCAAGAGCTGCAGGAGAAGAAACACAGCCATTTCAAAGTATGACTGTTGGTGTTTCATGTGAGAATGGGGAAAGGCAGATGAACTGAAGAACCTCTGAACAGATTCTTCCAGGGGACAGTTCTAGGATCTGATTCCAAATAATGTGAAAAAAAAAAAACTATATTAGTGCTTCTCTAATTTTATGTCTCACTCACACAATAAGCCTCATAGGAAAAAAATAAAAACAAACATGCATCTTAAATTCACAAATTTTTTTGTTACTAAAGACTGAACTATATTCCTGTTTCAATGAAGTGATGTGGGAGTAATGAAAGAGATCAGACTTGAATTCAAATCATGTTTTCCAGGGGAAAAAAATACTTAAGATGCCAGTCAAAAGTTTCTCGGGTTGCTTCTTATTTTCTTTTTATTGATACTTCAGATTTTTTTTGGCAGAAAATATCTCCTACCTAGTATATATGTGCATTACAATTATGGGACGCTATAATTTCTGGTAATTTTAATCATATCTGATATTACCTTAGTATAATTACTATTTGGAACAGTGAATAATTGGAAATAAACATAGAACTAAGTAAACATTGACATGAAAAAGTTATGTCATTATAATACATGAAAACACCAAAATAAGTTACAAATGTACTGTAAGCCTCAATTAGATATATCAGGGAGACTCATTGTACAATGGTGAAGGTTTTACTTCTACAGCACTGGGATAATTTGGTATTCATCTGCAACTTAAATGGAGTGGAAACTTATCTAAATATTATACCTTGATATAAAGTCAGAAATAAATATGAATACCAGACTTTATCCAATCCCTGAATTTCTGTTACTGTGCTCCAAATTTCTAACAATTTTTGTAAGGTATTGTTAAATGACCACTTAAGATTGTCAGCAAATGTGAAACGCTGCTTACAACTTTTTATTTTTTTCTCAAATGATCTTGGTTTGGTCTCAAAAACATCAAAAAAAAAAAAAAAAAGAAGCCTAGACATAAGTAGATCTGAGCCATTCATTCTATTCAAATTTGTAGCAATTTACTCTCCAAGAAGATGCCCACCCAGCTGGAAGAAAACAGAAAGAGCCGAAAGAATGTAAGCCTTGATTTATGCCAAGAATGGCTTTGACTTATTTGACTTTACTGAACTGATCAAGCATTTGCACTTTTAAAAATATAAACAGTACTATGTCCCTCAGCCTGATGAGAGCAATCAAATACCTGCTATGAATAAGGGAGTATCAGACACTCTCAGAAAAGATCAAATTTAAGAACAAAAACCAATGTTCTGTAACAATAAACAATAGCACCAATTCCATACACAAGTTCTTGGTAAGGGGAAGTCTGTGATGAAAAATACAAAGAAGTGATGTGCCTTCTGTCTCCAATAAAAATAAGAAGTTGATTGTGAAACTAATATTTCTAGTGTCTGGTATTTAAAAGTCTATCATAAAAAAAAAGAAAAACGTTGCCTTCCAGACATGCATAATTGATCTTACTTGTATCAACAGTAAGTTCCTTTTCAGTTTTTTTTCCATGTTAACTTCTTTTTCATGGTATTATTTTCTGTAAATGACATTTCCACTGACAACTACACTGAATGCACTGTATAATTATTATGTCTTCAGTTTCTTTTTCTACAGTTCTTTTTAATTACAAAATAATACCCTTTTGAAGAGTGCATCTTTGATATCTTAACCATCGTTGGGTCAATATAGCAGTGAGTGCTCATTATCAATATATTTTAATTATTTCATTTTTTTCTAATGCCCCATTTTTGATTTCCACGAACTGCCAGGTAATTATGTTTGCATCAGGATAAATAATTAATGGTCTCTGGAGCAGAACGACCATTATTTTCCTTTCTTCTTCCTTTTTTTTTCCCCTTTAACCATGGCAACGTGAAAAATAGGCAGGCACTTACCTGTATATACTAAAATGTGATCTTTTCATGGGGCAAGAGTAACTTACTGGTGATTTAAGAATTTTTTATGGTACAATTCAGAACTGCCCAGAGCCAGAGCCAAGGTGTCTGTACTCCAAACTCCTTATAAATAGAGCAATGCTTCCTTCTTTACATACTTAGACTCTCTTCTGTCTCATTTCCTGCCCGAATTTATACTCCCACTCCCAAGCAGGGTGTAGGCTGCAGAGTCTGTGAGTGTAAAGGCTCTCAATATTTATAAAATTGCTACATTATTTTGCTCTCCAGGAAAACATATCTTGAAAGTAACTTACAAGGACAAAAGGCCACAAAAATATGAGCAAGGGCTGGTGCAGTGGCACAGAATGCTAATCCTCCACCCTGTGGCACTGGTATGCCATATGGGTTTCAGTTCGCGTCCTGGCTGCTCCACTTCCAATCCAACTCTCTGCTGACGACCTGGGAAAGCAGCAGAGGATACCCAACCCCTTGGGAGACTGCACCCAGGTGGGAGACTCAGAAGAGACTCCTGGTTCCCAGCTTCAGATCAGCTCCTTCTCTCTAGCTCTCGCTCTATAGAATCTGCCTTTCAAATGCGTAAGTAAATTTAAAAACTATGGCTCTAATGCCAACAACAGCCCAGCTTCAACCAGACTGAACCTGGCCAAAGGCAACAGCTTGGTCTCGTGTGTGTGTGTGTGTGTGTGTGTGTGTGTGTGTGTGTGTGTGTGCATGCGGGTGAGTGGTGCTTAACTGCTTGAGCCTTCACACGCAGCTTCCCAGAGCACACTTCAGCAAGCAGCTGTAATTGGGAGTGAAACCAGAACTAGAACCCCGCCACTCTAATATGGGAATACGCATTTCTTAAGCAGTGTCTTAACTGCTATGCCATGCCTATTCTGCTTTATTTAAAGTCTCATGGATACAATGCTAATTCTCTTCAATGTCCCTCTATTTTCTGTTTACTAGGAGAGGTGCCAGAAGCATAATAGGGAAATACCAGAGAAAATCTCAAACCTGATATCAGGGTTGGATTAGGGAGAGCCAAGTGCTTCCTTCGCTTTTGGTAAGTCAGTATTCTTATATGTAAAGAATAAATGTATGTTGATAAATCCCCCACTGGAGTTAAAACAGTCAGAAAAACAGATTTTTCTTTATAGAAGTGATTATGTGAGAAGAAACAAAAGCTGTTTACCATATTTAAAAGATCATCATTTGGAAAGGCGGGAAAATTACTTTATGTGTCTCTGAAGTGCCAATCTTGGATTGGTTAAAGCTACAAATATGTCAAATATTACAGAAAAAGAAATTTGAACAGAAGGTTGCATTTTGTCACTTGTGTAGAACTTCCATTGTAAGTATGGTTCATCCTAAATGGTATGTCAGACAGTACTATAGTACCTTATTCCAGATTTAGATAAAAAAATTAAAATACTTACCAACCTTGATATCACTGAAGTAATTCTTATATAGTTTCATAATATTACCTATCCTAAGGCCACATTAACTAAGCTTTTTATCAGTCATATAATAAAATATAACTAAGCATCTGCTGAGTGTAAGGCAATGCCAGTTTGTGGAAAGAGTTTCTGTAATACCATTAGATAATATCATTTATAATGTTGTCATATTTTATCAGCATATCTTTTACATTACAAGTCTGTAAAGATGCATCACATGGGTCATGTCCAAGAAGTTGTAGTGTTGCCTGTAACCCTGAAAATAATATCAGTGCTACCAACTGCAATGTTAAAGGAGAAACCAAAAGAAGGAAAGCTTAACTATGAAGGATTTGCATGCTCAGTTACCCTGGAATTTAGGCAAACTCTGATGTAAGAAATTCGATAGTGACATTTTGTCTGTGCCCCAACTAACTCAAATAATTTTTAAAAAATTGACAGTCAGAGGCAAAACATACTGACATATAGCCTGTGTAATAATTATCAATCTTGCTCTGATAAGCATCTTCCCTCCAATAACTGTGTTTTGCTTAACAAGAACACTTAAAATGTAAAGATTTCAAAGACATAAATCAGACAATCATATCCACTTATTTAAGATATACTATGACCCTCAGAAGTAGTGTCATTTTGGAGGTCCTTACGATTTAAGTATCTTAAAAATAAGATTAGGCAATATTATACTGATCTTTTGAGGTTGAAAAAAAATCAAATATAAACCAATCAGGAAAATCCGAATTTAACAGAATAAGGAATCATGTCAGTCAGAAGAGCTGTTTCCAAAAGGAACCTTCCATTTAAATCCATGCACAATGAATTTAGTATTTAGAAAATACAACACCATTTTTAGAAATGGGTGAAATACTGTAGCAACAAAGGGATTGCCTTGTCTATCTCATAAAATTATCTTTTGTGCATCAAGAAGAGAAAAACTTGAAGACCCAAACATCAGTGGAGGGTACTTACAACCAAAGAAGGAATTTAGTAAAATGCTCTGAAACTAAGAAAGCTGACACAAACAAAAGGGGGTTGAATAAATAAGGCTGACATTTTGCATCTCAAGAAGAAGATGGATTTTGTATGGATTAATGGATTCAACTGAGTCATTTAACATAACACTAAGTTGAAAGTATTTCTGCTTTTATTATCAACTCCCTCATTTTTTCACTTCGCTTGTAAAACAGAACTTACCCTTACTAGGAAGTGAAGATCTCAGGCATATCCAAAGACATAACTCAAACTATAGTCATTGCAATACAGAAAGCAACCTTAAAAAATGGCGTAGAAGTGAAAAGCATGAGCATGAAGCTTCTATTTTCCACTAATATGAGGTTAAAAATATGATATTCTTTCTTCAGAATCATTGCAAATAATTACAGTAAAATCCATAATCACACCTCCTATCTCAATTAGCTTTTAAAAAGTTGCTGATTCCTGGATCAGGGATAATGGGTCACTGGGAAGAGTCAATATTCAGTACTCTGAAGAACAAAAGTCTCTTGAGATTTTTTGAAATTGCAGATTATGTGGTAGCTGTGTCAATGGATTTTAATTTTAAATATAAAATATTGTGTTAAAGAGTTCTCAAAATTATTTGCATGAAAATTGCCAGGGTGCAAAAACCAAAACCAAAATCTAAAGGAATATGCTCCTTTTTTTCGGGTAATCTCTAACCTACTCAGAAATATGGATACAGAATAATGCTCAACAGAAGGGGGCGTTTTATGTTCAATGAGGTAAAATGTATACATTACAAATTTTATGTATTTTTAATTGGAAAGTCACCATTTACACAAATTCATTCAGAAACTCTCCCTTTGTTCCTGGGCATGCTCTTCACTATTTTTAAAGGAAGATTTATTTATTTGCTTGACAGAGCTAACAAGAGAGAGGAAAGAGAGAGAGAGAAACAGAAACCAGGACGGAGGGATCTCTCATCAACGCTTCACTCCGTAAGTTGTCACCACAGCTGGGTCTGTGCCAGGCCAAAGCCAAGGGCCAGGAGCTCATTCTAGGTCTCCTTTGTGGGTGGCAAGGGCTCAAGAACTTGGCCAAGATCATTAGTAAGGAGCTGGATTGGACATGGAATGGTGCCGTCAGAAACTGTTGTGCAGATGGTATCCTGTATTGCAGGCAGAGGCTTGATGTACTCGGCCACAACACTGATACTAAGTCACTCATGATCAACTTGTTCTTTGCTCAAAACATAATCTTGACAACAGAGAGTCTCAGTTAAAGTGGAGAGTTCAGTATTCACCAGATTTTAACCTTGGACAAGGTGTTTGTTCTCTGAGTTTCAGTTCTGTATCTGGAGAAATAGTGAATATAATCTACAATAAAGTTCATTTTAAAAAAAGATAAAGTTGTTGGGTTATCGTTCTAACACAATTGCTGCCAGTACATCTCCTAGTCTTACTAATTCTAAAATCCCCACTAAGATATTTTCCAGAAAAATTATTGAAATATGTTTAAGAGCTTAGTATATGTTAATAATTAGAATTGGTGTCCCAGCTTTGAAATATATACCTTTGTGGCATGAAAAATCATGGTTCCTTATGAATAAAATGTGGGTAATATGTGCTCCTACTTCTTGAGTGAATTAAATAAGTTTACGTACATAAACCAGAAAGTACTCAAAAACTACTAGTAACTGCAAAAAAAATACTATAAAATACAACTTTTAAAAGAAAAAAAGTATCACAATTAAAGGCCTGTGAATATTATTGTGGTGAAGCAATTTTATTGATTTATTTAGCTTTTATCTCTTGGTTTCTCTCATTCCACTGCGGTGTTAAAATATTACATTAAGTAGTTGAAATCAGATTGAATGCAATTCATTCTGGTCCACTTGCTAAAACATGCCAATCGGATGTTTTCCAATTTTCTCACATAATATTTCTCTTGTCCTTTGGGGTCATGTGGTAATTTCTGTAGGGAAAATAGTCTAACCACCATGAAACTGATCAAAGTATTACTACAAATACTGCCTCAGGATGAATGATTTGAACCCTTTTATTATCAAAACATCTGCAAATGTTCTCTTTTATGCATATGTCAATGAGTGAGCATATGCTGATTGAATTCCCTTCCCCCTCTGAATACCTGACATACACCTGACATGTATAATTGAATGCTAGCAAAATTGACAAATGACATGAACTTTTAGAAAATAGGAAATTCATATAATAGGACAATCCTTAAATACCCAAATCCTGGAAAGCCAGAAAATATTTTGCAAGGTCTGAAATAACTTAATCTGTTTTAGAATTTTGAGCTAATAGGTTGGTTCCTAATATATGTGTAAATAAATATTACTTTTGTATCTTTTATTTCCAGAATGGTATGTGGTATCGCATGAAACACACATTGATACACACCACTGTGAGTCATCAAGACAAAATTTTAAATAATCTCAGCTTATTTTATCCTGTATTGGTATAGTTCATGTATTTAGATGCTTATTTTAAATAAAATTTAAAACATTTTGATGAATACAGTCTTATATGAAAAGCAGTATCACCAGTAACAAAGGATTTATATATTTCTTCTTTGTGTATGCCTACATGTAGGCATAAATTGATGTGTAGGGCACACAGCACTAATGGAATATTAAGCTCTAAAACAGAATATAATGAAAATATTAGATTGGTTAACTTCTTCCATCTTTATTTTTTAAATTGACTATCATAAGAAAAGTCACTGTATAGTGCTTTCCATATACATTTTAAAGATTATAAATGAATAGATTATTCCTGGCCCATTTCAAGTATAACTATTATATAAGCAGAGATGTCATATAAAACACAAGACATTTCTGAAAATCTTAATGTAAAGTCATGCATGCTAACATGATTTTCAAAATGTAAATAAAAAAATAGTTTTAACAAATGATATAACAAATGTTTTTCCACTGGTAGTAGGTCGATTTGGATCACAGATTTGATAGGCCAAGGAGCTGCTCACTCAGCACTTCGACTACAATCACCCTCAAAACAGGAAGTTACCTTCAAAATGTCTGTAGGAAATTGGATTAAACGATGTTTGCTTTGGTGCATAATTTTTAAAATAAACTGTTTATGGATGTTTCCATCTCTCTGCCTAGGTTTTATAATAGGACAAACCAGTGCCATTGTGAAGATTTTTTCCCCTATTAAAAGTTGCCTTAGAACTTCAAAATATTCTAAAATTTACATGAAACGTATTCTGGAACGTTGGATAATATAGTTGATACACACACTAAATATACTGTGGTTTCTTTCTCTATTTAAAGACATTATAATATCTTAACTTCCTGTTCAGCCTAATGTTAATACTCATAACTCTAGGTTTTCAGCACCTGTGGTTTTACTTTCATAGATTTATTACTGTTTTTATCTTTCTATATCAAGTTTCTTATAAAATTACAAACAAAAGTATATGTTGTTGGCAGTATTCTAAACATATTACTTTGAATAATAGAAGTGTTTATTTCTTTTAAACTCTAAATGACATACTTCGTGCTAGTTAAATGTTCTCCAACAATATAACAAAATATAAATCATCTGGTGGGTTCCATCCTAAAATATAACCAGGTCTATATTCATATTGACTCATGGAAAATTCTTTTCTGCACTGTTTGAGAGAATATGTTCAATGTTTTACTATTGTTTATTCTTCAATAACTAATCACCCTTCTTGGTCTTCCAAAAGTTTCTGGCATTTCACTAGTTTACACAGTGATTGAATGCTATTCCCAGGATTGCTTTTGGCACCAAACCAACTGCTGTGATAATCAGGTATAAGATTTATTCCAGTCGAGAACTGTTATAAACATAATGATTCATAAGGCACTGCACTGAAAATGAATACTGATGCTCTCTTTGAGATGGCTGAAAACTGTTTCTCAATAAACCCTACTGCTACTCTTCAACTACAAGCAAGCTTCGATTTTTGTAGAAAAGGAAAATTCATTACACTTGATGATTTGATACTTCTATTAATCAGTAGTAGTTTGTTTAGCAAATTGACACGATTTAATTTCACAAAGGCAAATATACAAAAGGCACAGAGACTATTTTAAAAGCCCTACCTTTATGGAAATGAAGGAATTAACTACTACACAAGCTCTGAAACATTTACTACAGTAGGATATATTATTATATTGGTGGATGGGTGGAGAAAAAGTACAAAGGAAACCAAAAACTTCAAAGGGAAGTAGCTGGTAGGTAAATGCAGTGAGCTAGAAAAGAATAATAAGCAGAAATGAGGTTAGTGGAAAACAGGACACACAATAATTTCTTAAATAAAAGATTCAAAAGCAAGGAAAAATGTAACTTGCAGTTTAGAGAATATTGAGAAGAGAAGCTTGCTGAACATTAATCCAAAAGAGGGGGAAAAAAAAGTGATGTAGGTTAAATGTGGGAAAGGTACAGAAATAGATTTCAACTGAGATAATTTACAGATACAATATGACAAATATTTGGGTGAATTTTAGGAGTTCTATTGTCAGGGAAAAGGATGGTCTAGACAGTACAGTGTCAAAACTGCAAGAGTAAGGATGCTGTCCACAGTATTCACCCTTATGGATGCAGGGTACCTATGTTGATTCAGGGACCATCTAGAATTTTCTGGAAAAACATTTTCCCAGAACTTAAACTCCAAGAGTTGTCTTCATTTTGCCTTTCTAGTATATCATGCAAATTAAAATTATTCCACTGTCATTATATGATTTTGTATGATTTAATTACAGTCTCCCACAGAAGAACATACAATGCAAAATCTACAATAGGGCAACCTCACTTTTCCAGCTCAAATCTTAAGGAATAGAAGGGATTTGATCTACTTTTTCCTAATAATAAAAAAAAAAATCATTGAAGAAGTCCATGACTGAGGGAATGGACTAAGCACATCAGATCTGCAGTAATTTTGCCTGAAGTTAGAATATTCAGGAATTAAAAAAACAGGATAAAAATCATAAAGATCGCCAAGGTATAACTAGAAAGAAGAGAACCCTGATGAAGGGGCTATAAATGTGTGGGGGATGAAGCCATACAAGAAAACTGGCAAAACAAAACTTTTTGGATTATAAACAATAAAACAAGGAAATGAAAGGTGTGTAGAATGACATGAGAGACACACAAATCATATTTGAAACATAATTAGACACTAAAAGGGCCATTTATTTATACATATTGCAATACTTACAATGATATATCTACAATATTAAAATCTTAAACACTCACTGAAAATATTGAAATTATAAATAGTGAATTCATAAATCTTTAAATTTTGTGCTTCCTCCAGATTATAATAGCTTTTTCACTCAAACTTTTTATAAAATGGCAGCAATAGCACTCATTTATTGAGTGTATAGTATGTATCAGCTGCTTGGAGTGGTATTCTGTCAACCTTTCAAATCACTCTGTGTAGACGTTAATATTGTTATTGATATGCCTGGTCTTCCCTGCTCATTTCTTTCGCACCCTTGAGCCATTTCCTTCCCATCATTGCATCTTCTGTTTCCTTGAAACTCAGTTTGTGAAAGCTGCTGCTGTTTCCCACACTGCTATCTCTCTACAATCCTCATCTTACCTGTCTACAAACCAACTGAATAAGTATGCTTGAGTTATATTTCACTGTATTGCTGACACATCACCACCCTGAGGACACATTTATGATGTGATTCTCTCTGAGTGATTCCAAAGTCAAAATGACCTGTATGTGAACAGCTGGGCTGGCAAGGAGCCTTGTAAGAGTAGACTACACTTGTTAGAAACAGAACATGCAGTACGAAACAGCCATGCCTAGTTACTTCCTTTCTGCTTCTCCCCTAAACCACTCCCTTACCTTCATAGAAAACCAGGCTCACAATTCCAATAAAAGGTGAGACATAAACACTGTCTTAGGCAGATGCATATGAGATTCCATCCAAAATTCAATTTACAAAAGCACTTCAAAAACTAGTGGAAAATGGTATTAAAAGCCAAGTTTGTTTTAGTAGGAGAAATTCTGTAATCCAGGGCATGTGTTTGGTGTGGGAGTTAGGGCACCACTTGTAATTCCCACATCTTACTATCAGAGTACCTGGGTTGGAGTGCCTGGTTTTGAATCCCACCTCTATTCCCAAACCCAGCTTCCTGTCAATGTAAGTGTTAGTGGCACCATGTGATGACTCAGTAGTTGGGTCCCTGCCAACCTCACAGGAGAACTGGACTGAGTTCCTAGCTCCGAGCTGCTTTGGTTTTGCTCAATCCTGCTATTGTTATATTGAATAGCTAGCATTGCTGGCAGTACTGATCTTGCTGGAACCTGTTGGCTGTTAGGTCTGAGGGCCACCTGGACTTATTTTGAGTTGTAAGATGCCAAAGTCAGTATTATTTTCAATGTGTGATCAGTGCAATGCATTGAGCTCAGTGAGTTTGTTCCAAGCTCAGCGCATGCACAGCTCACTGCAAACTCATTTGGGGGAGTGAATGGAGATGTCTATCTCTCTATTTCTTTTTCACTTTTTCAAATATAATTTTTTTGAAAATTTAACAACCTATATAAATTAAGGAGAATCAAGATGGCAAAAACAGAATGAGGACATGCTTAAACAGAGAAACATTAGCCAGAGTGAAACAGAGAGGGCACATTCCAGGAAATAGGAGAGGACAGATTGATGGCAAAGGGGCACCTGGGGACTGATGAACACAGGAAAGCAGCAGACACAGTGGTGTAGTGCTGCAGTGACCTGATACGCCAGTGGCATTCAGCCAGTGTCTGTCTGTATGAATTCCACTGGTGGTCAGAATTCATCAGCAACTAGGTGGAAAGGGAAGTTCAACGGGAACTCATGAGATGAACCCAGACAAAAAACTGTATGTCCTGCTGGTCTGTTTGACCAGGAGCAAAGACAGCAGCAGATCCCAAACAGGTGGTGCGGGAACAGGGTGGATTTCACAGCCCAAACCCCCAGTAGAGCTGAATTGAGCACCATTTTATCCAGAGAGACAAAGGATATGGGATAGGACAGTGCATGCACTGAGCTGGGAGCAAATTCACTTTGGGCTCACAAACGGCAACAATGTGGCATCCTTCAGGTTCTACCCAAAATAGGTCCAGGTAGCCCCAGACCTAACAGCCAGCAGAACAAGAACTCCATGAGTTGCACATCAGGTGCCACTGTGTAGAGTGAGTTGACCCTGCAGGGACAACAGTGAGCTGTGCATGTGCTGAGCTGGGAGCAAACTCACTGAGCTCAATGCATTGCACTGATCCCACATTGAAAATAATAACAACTTTGGTATCTTACAACTCAAAATAAGTCCAGGTGGCCCTCAGACCTAACAGCCAACAGGTTCCAGCAAGATCAGTACTGCCAGCAATGCTAGCTATTCAGGATACCTGGTGTCTCCCTTATCCTGGGAACTGTGCAAATAGAAACTGGGAGAAACTGTACATACAATGGTGCAACAACAGCATGGGATCACAGGAGGTAGAATGCTGAGTCAGGAGTGGAGCTACAGAAACCATGGTGGAAGTCTAAAATAAAGCCCAGCTCTGAAACTCACTGCAGGGAGTGGCACAAGTGACTTCAAACAAAGAACCACAATACGTAAAACTGAATTGCAGACCTGTGGATGACACAGTTTGGAAACCTGCTGTAAGCAGAAGAATCTGCTAACCAGAAGTACAATGACCAAGAGCAAACGAAGAGACAAGGGTGCAATGAACACTACTCAAGAATCTCCTTCAAAAGAACAAAAGTCTGCCAACCTAAGTTAACTGAGAAAGACATCGAGAAAATGGGGGGATACAGAATTCAAAACTTGTTCTAAAGCTTTTTACCAACAAGAAGCACATGCAAGAATTTAAGGAATATGCCACACAACAAATAGCAACACTGAAACAAAATTAAGCCAAACTATTGGAAATGAAGAATGCAATACAGCAAATTAAAAATTCCACGAAAAGTCTCAATAATAGAATGAAGGAGGCAGAAGAATCTCAGAACTGGAAGATATTTCTTGTCACAATAGGGAAACAATCAGAAACCTGGAAATGGAGCAGGGACATGCTAAAAACAATATTCAAGAATTAAGAGACACTACTGAAAGGCAAAACATGAGCCATAGGAGTTCCAGAAGGTCTGGAAAGAGAAGCTGGGTTTAAAAATGTATTTAATGAAATAAAGGAAAATTTCCCTAATCTGGATAAAGAATTGGGAAACAACATCCAGGAGCGCCACAGAACTCCCAACAGGATCGACCAAAAGTGATCTTCACTATGATACATGATAATTAAGCTCTTTTCAATCAAACATAAGAAAAAGATTCTTAAATGTGCATGTGAAAAGAAATTCATTCGACATTGAGGAATGGCAATTATATTCACAGCTGATCTCTCACAGGAAACTCTACAGGTCAGAAGAGAATGGAGTGACATATTCCAGATTCTAAAAGAAAAAAGAAATTGTTGGCCCAGGATAATATACCCAGCAAAGTTTTCCTTTGTCTTTGAAAATGAAATAAAATTCTTCCACAGTAAAGAAAAGTTAAAAGAATATACATCTGCCAAATCTGCCCTATAAAGGATACTTAAAGATGTTCTCTTGACAGAGAAGAGGAATAGCACCTACCAAAAATGAAGGCAAATGTGAACCACATCCCAGTAAAATAATAACAGATAACTGAATCAATGAACAGCTCATTGCTAAATGATGCTAAATGACAGGAACAAATCACCACCTGTTTATAATAACCCTGAATGTAAATGGCTTAAACTCATCAATCAAACATCACAGATTAGTAGACAGGATTAAAAATACAAACCTCATTTATTTGTTGCCTATAGGAGACATATGTCAGCAACAAAGGTCAGCAGAAACTATATCTCATAGATCTGATATTTTTGTTCTTAGTTTCATTTCTTCAAAACACGTTTCTTTTTTCTCAATGAATTCTTGGATGACTTATAGATCATGCAAAAGCATCATTTTTCCTGAATAAGGTTCTTGATTTCCTTTTTCATTTCTTCAGTGACACATTAGCCATTCAGTAGCATGTTATTTAACTTCATGGCATCATAAATTTCTGTTTTTCTTCCTGTTGTTGGGTAGATTCTGTGGCTTTTCATTTAGGAGGACTTATAGTGATTGTGTCAGGCAGAATGACATGTCCAGATTGAGAATACCTGGAGTGAGGATGGACTCCCGGTGAAACTGTTGGATGTGTCTTGACAATGGAATGCTGGGACTCTCTGCCACTGTCCATGCCTATAATGATGGACTTATGACTATGTTGTAATGCTATGGGAGAACTCAGTGCAGGGGCGAGGGTATTAAAGAGGGGAGTAGGAGAAATCTCAGGGCCTATAGAACCATACCATGAAATGATAATAATATGATTAAAAAAAACACCTATACAAATATATTTTGAAATCCATGCATATAAGCTCTTAAACAGAATCTGGATGAACACTGAATTTGGCTATTACCCTAAAGATTCCTTCATTCTCTATCATGTCTTCCTGATTTGGAAATCTGGGCACTGATTTTGCCAATCTACTGGCTCTGAATATGTAAAATATGGAGAGTACAGTTTGTTCAGTGTGTATAATTCTCTGGTGTTATGACAGTATGCTCTTAACTAAGGTTTGCTTGTTTTTCAACTTCTGAAAGTTTTCCTGAAAGGTTGTTCATATAGGATAGGCAAATGAAAAATGTCAAGGGGCTGAGTCTTCTCAAATCTTTAGATACAAATTTTTGGGAATGAGGGGCTCATCATTAAAAATGTTCTGCATTCCTCCAGAAAGGAGAATCTGAAAATCCTGGAGAAAGGAGGTTGTTGATAAATTTATTCATACAGGGGAACATCATAAGTTCATGGAAGATGACACTAAAAGATGAACCTATTTTGGCATGAAAATTGGCATGCATATTTTTTCATAATTTCACTTTTATACAAATGTTTTAAGAATTATAAACATTTTAAATATTTTTATGTTTACATTCATCTCAAAATCAGAGAGATGGAGGGAGGGAGAAAGTGAGAGACACTGAGAAAGGAAAAAGGTCTAAGAGAGAGAGGAAGAGAGATCCCTTACTTGCTAGTTTACTTCTCAAATGACTACAACAGCTCAAGTGCGATCTTGGGCCAGGTCAAAGACAAGGAGCCTGGAACTTGATGACATTCTCTTATGTGAGTTGGAGTCTCAACTACTTGAGCCATCAGCTAGTCTTTAAGGTACACATTGGCAGGCATGTTGCAATCATAAGCAAAGTCAGTTCAAACACAGGCACCCAGATATGTATGTGGGCATCTCAATTCATATCTTAATCACTGTGCCAGATGCCCACACCATCTGTGAACTTTCCAAAGTACTACTGCACTTATACAGTAGGAGATGAAATTTTAGTCTGTCTGAATTCAATTTCTACCTTTGTAAAATGGAGATAATGTATTTCATGAACTAAAAATTATCTTTACTTGAGAAGCAACAAGACTAGTAGAAAAAAAGTGCTCTCAATAACTAGTTTACTGTTGAAATGCTTACAAGGGTCAGGAATATACAAGTTCAAGCAAGGAGCTGGGATTTCAATCCAGGTTTCCCATAGGAGTAGGAGAGACACAACCGCTTGAATCATTATATACTGTTTCCAAGGGTATGTATTAATACATACCCTGAAGCTGAAATCTGATGTACAGATTGGATCCAAATCAGGCACCCGATTAGGAATTCCAACCAGCATCTTAACCATCAGGTCAAAGATCCAAGTAACTTGTGACTTTATTTTAGAGAATACATTAGACATTTGTAAAATACCTAGCATAGTGTCTGACATATTTTAATTGCTCCATAAGAGAGAAATAATGATATTACTATTGAAAAGAACATAGTCAATGATGGCTTTTGAAGTATATCTATTAGAGGAAATAAAGTATTATAATAAATAATTTATTCAAATGGGATTGGGTAGTATCTATGGTTCTTTGTCGTCTTTCACTAAGTTTCATATCTTTTCTTGTCTCTTGTTCTTGCACCTGATTCCCTATCTTGGGTGAATATATTGGTCTGCTTTTCTTTAAGTACCATTCTTTGCTGATTCATTTAAACATAATCATGTTAGTCTAAATATCAAAATTCTCCACCCAAGCCAGTACATCTATTTTCTTAAAGAGTAGTTTAGATCATTCAGAAAGACTAATTTGTGAGCGTATAACTTTTACCTTGCAACCACATTAGCATCCCCACATGTCCACTCTCACCTTCTCCATCTTTGTTAAGGTGTCCCAAGCTAAAAGATCTTTTCTACAACACATCCTTAAACAAACTGCTTCATTTTCACTCTACCAAAAGTCAATCTTACCTCTGCAATACCCTTTCTGTAATATTAATGGCCACATTAATGTCTTTGAACTCTAGGATAAAAAAAAATGAAGAGTTTGGAAGTCTTGTTATCTTGGCAGTGACATGAGTCCTTTGGGATGTAAAGATTAAGAACCTTTTTGCAACTAAATTTATGCTTGTAAATTTTGAGCAAAGGGTCTTAGAATGAGTGAGCAAAAGGTCTTAGAATGAGTGTATATGTGTGCATGTCCTTAGTAACGATCATTTAATAGGTCCATAAAGCCATATTTTCTTATGAGAAGTAACCTGCTAGTTTAAGTGGGGTAAATTTTGATTGTTGGTCATAGGTGTTAGCACATAGAAGATATAGGTGAACAGTTTTGCAGGCATGAAAAGACTTTTGTAACATGGAAATATATCCGTACAACTCATGACTGTTAGGAAACAATAACTAATAATATAAATACCTTCTGATGTCTGAATAACCTCAAAATATTCTTCTGTCCTGTTCTCTGGTATTTTCTCCTACTGCACGATTCTTAGCCATTTTAGTGGAGAATCTGCAGTTTATTGTATTTTGGAAAAATGATATATTCAAAGACAAAACAGGTCATAGCGGACAAAGAGAATAATTTTGGATTTGGAATTCTTAAAATCTAACCCTTATGTCAATGAGAAACTGCCTTGGAAGATGTGAGTAAAATGAAACTTTCCATTGCCCCTGAGAATATATATGATTTCTTCAACCATAAGGCATGAAGAAGGCAGCGCTGGGGAACACAGTGATGTCCTGTGATTGACAGAAAGGCCACTCACTCAAGAGTGGAGTTGATACTCAGCCAAACTGTCTTCATTTGAGTCAAAGGAGAATGCAGAGATGTGAAGCCACACTCACGGAGGAGCAACAGAACCACATTTTTGTAGATTTCAATTCCCAGTAATATAGATGAAGGAGACCATTTACACCCATCCTTCTGTGTAAAAACCAGAAGAATTTTTAACATGTATTTGTAAACACATGAGCATGCTGACTGGGTAGTAATGATTTACCATGACAGTGTTTGGGTGCCAGTGGGAACACAGATCACCAGAGGACACTTGGAAGACCAACTCAGCCATGAGGACTGCAGAGCTGACTTTCAAGGTTCCCCTAGATCCAGACAAATCAAAACTGTGTCCACATCAAGATGGGAAGCCAAAAAAGATAATTTCCTTCCATATCACTGCAACCTGGCAGGGCTTCATTCTTTAGATCAGGGCTAATCAAAGGTAGCCCTGATCCAAAACCCACAAACTCAAGGGCCTTATGAGAAATTGCCTGGTTGCTATGCAGAACAGGAATGTAAATATCTCTGAGAAAGTATAACCACAAACTGATCACTCACACACACACACACACACACACTCATATACGTATATGACAAAATTATACAGCTGGATAGTTCAAAAAAATTCTTGTCCTCAAATCTTCAGGTTTTGAACCTCAATTTTTTTTTTTGAGTAAGAGAAGTAAAATACAGATTAAAAGGCATAAGCATATCAAAAGCTGGCATTAAGCATATCAAAAGCTGAAATACTGAAATTACTAAATGTAGATTATAAAAGAATATGTTACAGTCTTAGAAATCTTTATTCAATATTTTTAGATATTTAAAAAGTTAATTATGGCCCCCACTGTGGTAGACAGTCTAAGCTACTATCTACAGTGTTGGTATCCAATTCAGGCACCAGCTCACGTACTGACTATAACTCTGCTTATCAAATATACAAACTTAAAAAAAAAAAAACCAGTAACTAGATGAACCAAAAATATCAATGGAATAACAATATAGTTGAAAAGAAGCTGAAGGAAAAATGGAAATTTTAATGAAAATGTCTAAAATTTGGAACAGAAAAACTTAGATATTATCAGGTAAAAAAATCATTTGATGTCTTAGTTGCCTGAAATTTTATGTCTTTTTAAAATACTATTATTTCTTAATATAATCTTTTTTATAATGAATTCCTTACAAACTTTATATATCTTTTAAAAGATTCACTTAGTTTTTCTTTGAAAGGCAGAATTACTGATAGAAAAGGAGAGATTTTTCCTTTACTGGTTCACTTCCCAAATAGCAGCAAGGGTCAGGACTGGGCTGGTTAGAAGCTGGCAGCCAGAACCTTTTTTTAGGGGTTTCCCACCTGCATGAAGGGATCCAAAGACTTGTGTCATCCTCAGCCCAGCCCAACAATAGGAAGCTGGATTGAAAGTGTAGCAGCTGGAACTGGATCCCAAGTCCATATGGAATACTATCATTGCAGGCAGAGACTTAACTGCTACATGCCTTGGCATCACCCCTCTTAACCAATGTTAACACTACTATTATATGAAGCACAGTAGCTACTTTATGATAGCATCTTAAATATATTTCTGGCATGTGTTGTGGTAAAAGGCAAACACTATTTACTGCACTGTGTCAGCTCAAAGATTTATGGGGGGACTTGGCATTATAGCAAAATCCCCTACTGAAATATTGAAATCTAGAAAGTTGGCAACTACTAAAGAGGGTTTTTATTTGTAAATATTTATATATGAATGCAAAATGAAGTGATGAGATTTAACAGGCTGATAGTATCAGTACTTTTACTGTTTCTCAAGATTTATGTATTTTTATTGCAAAGTCAGATATACAGAGAGGAGAAGAGAGAGGAACATCTTCTGTCTGGTGATTCACTCCCCAAGTGACTGCAATGCCCGGTGCTGCACCAATCCAAAGCCAGGAGCCAGGAATTGCCTCCAGGTCTCCCGCGTGGATGCAGGGTCCCAAGGCTTTGGGCGGTCCTCAACTGCTTTCTCAGGCTACAATCAGGGAGCTGGATGGGAAGCCAGGATTAGAACTGGTGACCGTATGGGATCCTGGTGCGTTCAAGGCAAGGAATTTAGCTGCTAGACCACCATGCTGGACCCAGTTTCTTAAATTTCATCCTGAATTTTAAATTTAAATAATTAAAAATAAGTAACAATAATTTTATTGTTTCTTAAATCTCATTACTTGAAAATTAAATTTCAAGTGATGAAATTTAACAAGCAAATAGTATGAAGACTTTTATTGTTCCTTAAGCTATGACAAATGTCTTAAGATGTTTTATTTGACTAAAATTTAGGAATTATTGCAAAATGTGATCTTTCAACTCTTCCTGTTGATTGTGTAGGTCAAACTACCTACACAAGAAATGAAAATTTCAACTAATTACACTGCCTAGTCTCAGAATTTTAAATATCCAGATGATAGAAGTCAGTATATCTTGTACTCTCTATATATCTCCATCCCTGATGGTAATTTAGGTAAGAAGAGATATTTCAAGGGAAAACCCATAATTTTAATTTTATAATTGACAGAGCAGGGGCCAGCATTGTAGCATAGTGGGTAAAACCACCACATGTGATGCCAACATCCCATGTTAGAGCTTTTTCAAGACAGGGTGGCTCCACTTCCAGTCCAGCTCGCTACTGATGGGTCTGGAAATCCTGGAAGTCGGCCCGGCTCTTGGGGCCACAGTATACATGTGTGAGGCTTGAAACATGTTCCAGGTATCTGGTTTTAACCTGGGTCAACCTCAACTGATGCATTCATTCGAAGAGTGAACAGCACATGGAAGGTTGGCCTCTCAATCTCTTTCCCTCTCTTTTTCTCATTCTCTATTTCCCTCTTTCTTTATAACTCCGCATCTTAAGTAAATAAGTTATTATGGCTTACTGGGAAGTGAAGATATATTGCAGTAGGCATCATCCTCCCAAATAAAAAGAAAACTCCCAATGAAACAGTTAATTATATTTGACAACATGATACTGAATTTTCTACCTTTGTTTATACCTATAATGCATTATGCACTGAAACAGCAGAATGTAAACTTGTATCTTTTACTAAAGGGCAATACAACTGTAATAAAATGGGGGTAAATGGTAGGAGGGAAAAGGGAGTGGGTAAGGGGAGAATCTTTGTATCTAAAATGCCATACCATGGAAAATAATAATAACAATAAAATCACTTATAAAACACCAATAGAACAATAGCTCCCTTGACACAATAAAAGCTTGCATAAAACTGGTAATATCTGGCTACCTATTGACTTGACCAAAAATTATACAACATTCTGCCATGCAAGTTGAAGTACATGACATAGACATCCAACAAATATTAGAAAGCAGGCAGTCTACACACAGAACAGTACTGTGTTAATAAAAGTGTGTCCCCTCTCCTTTCCTATTCATACTACAACTGATACTCTTTTATTCTTCAAAAATACAAGCATTCGATAAGGAACAAAACCAAGAGTCTTACATTGTAAATGAGACACAAACTTCTTTGTTTTCACAAATATCCTATTATAAAATATGAGGGTAGGAATGGAATTTAATTTCCATTCAGTTGAACTTATTAATAGAAATACTGTTTTTATCTGAGAATATTATTATGAGGTCTATTTAATGTGATTTAAAAGTCACCGATTATTATATATAACCTTAAGTTAAACTTAAAATGCTCATTCCCGTGAACTTTATTTTATATTCTGAATTCAGATAAGTGCATTCTATTATAAAATGCTCCCTTTTTAAAAGAACTCTACAAGCACAAACAGATGGATTAATTACATTAAAAACTGACATGTTAAGTATAAAGTTAAAGAAGCCAAACTTGTGCAAATAGAAAATTTATCATTTAATACCCAATTGAATCTAAATGAATTCTTTTTTACTGTCATGTTTCAAAACATTTCAGACATGGGATAAGAGGCAATTTACCTGGCATCATAGAAATTAAGAGAATAATTTTTTCTTGCTTTTAGATTTTTGAGAAGAACCAACTCTAATTTATAGATTAATAAAAAAAATTTAAAATCTCTAGGATAGAGACTTCTTTTAGAGCAGGTCAGTGAAAGGCAAATGTAGAGCATTCATTTCCCCAAATCAGCATTTTCTTTCTCCAAACTGTATTGTCCTTATCACACATTGTGGGGAAAATAGCAATTATAGAGTAACAGAAGGTTCACTTTTCTCTAGAGCACTTCCACAGCAAGAGTCACCAATTAAAAGTATTGCCAGATTTCAAATGATACCATAAAAGAAAAGTAATTTTTTTCTTTCTCATTTATCTAAATCGAAAGGAAGGAACAGAACTATTACAGGCTGTAAATGTATCAAATTTCCCTACTTATTATTCACTTATTTTTTGTAAAACTGAATTCTAAAAACCTAGTGTGGAATATAGCCAGATTACCTTAGCCCACATTTCAGCTCTGATTATAAATTCCATAGCTTAAAACAAGTTATTGATTCCACTCATCCCTCGGTTTCTTATTTGTAACATGGGATAAGACCATACTGTAATGAACACTATTCATATGAACACATTATTGAATATTCAGATGAACACAAAAAATATCCAGTAAACATTACAAAAAAAATCTTTCAAAAAGATAGCCATAAGCATTCAGTTCAAGATTATTCAGTATGTACAGATTTTCATTTTAAAATAATTCTGAAAAGATTTGTTTACTTTCTTGAGAGTTACAGAGAGAGGGAGAAGGAGAAATAGAGAGAGGGTTAGAGACAGAGAGAGAGGAGAGAGAGGAGAGAGAGAATGAGAGTATCTTTCACCTATTGGTTTTTCCAAATTGGCCACAATGACCAAGGCTGAACCATGATAGTCAAAAGCCACAAGTGTCTTCTGGGTCTTCCACATCAGTAGCAGAGGCCTAAGCATGTGGGCCATTAGCCGGGGACTGGATTGGAACTGGAGCCGCCTGGAGACAAACTGGCTCCCATGTAGGATACTAGCATGGCAGGCAGAAGCTGTATCTGTTAACATCACAATGATGGATCCTGAGGGTAATTTTTTAAAAATACTCATGTTTATTTTCCATTCCATTTTCTAATCCTTCTCCTCCAACCTTGCTTTTTGGCTAACAACATATCAGGTCTTTAATATGCCTTATCTCCAAGACTTTGAGTCGGTTTTCTGTTGTCACAAGAGGAAGGGAGCATGAGAAGATATGTTAGAATCTGCAAGGTATAGTGGAAATTATTAATAATTATTATTCTTTGAAAAGCATAATGCATAATTTTGCTTTCTGAATTCTTATTTATTTTATTTTTCATATGTAAGGTAGAAAGGTGACAGAGATCTTTCATTTGCTGGTTCATTTTCCAATTGGCTGCATCAGCCAAGACTGCTCCAGGACAAAGCCATGAGCCAAGAATTCAATCTGTGTCTACTACATGGGTGGAAGGAATCTAAGAACTTGACAGTGGTCTCTCAAGAGCATCCATTAGCAAGACATTGGGATTGGAGCTAATGCTTAGACTCTCATTCAGTTACCCTCATGTGGGTGTAGGTGAACTGACTTCTGAGCCAAATCTCCACTCAGGTAATTCTGTTTAAAAAAAACAAACAAGTATCCATTTGAAAATCAGAGCAGGGCCACAAAGGAGAGAAAAGAGAACAGAGAGAGGGAGGAAGGGAAGGAAAATGAGAGACAGACAGACAGATTTTCTGTATTTACTCTTTGTATCACCCCCAAACCCAGGACTGGAACATTTTGAAGCCGGGAGCTTGGAACTCCATTCTGATCTTCCACATGGGAGATAGAGGCCATCTTTTTCCACTTTCTCAAGCACATTAGCAAGAAGCTGGGTTGGTAACAGAACAGCTAAGGGATGCCAATGTTGTAAGTATTGGCTTAACCCACTGAGCCACAACGCGGGTCCCCCTCCAAGTAATGTCAATTCAGAGACTCATCTTTCTAACTGACCAGCCTCCTGAAAACTCTCGGGAATGCACTTAAAGTGAAAACTTTTTTTTTTTTTGGTAATAATAGAGCCAACAATAATGACTATAATTTATCATGTTATACCAAGACTGAGAAGTCCTCCGTTGGATTGTTCCATTAAATTCGTGAGTTCGTGGGGGACCTAATTATTAAATCACAAGGCAAAGAAGTTGTTACTTATTCAAAAGTAACTAGAAAGAACAGTGCTGTGACACAGTTGGAAAAGCCACTGCCAGCAATGCCAGCATTCTATTAGGACTCTGGTGCAAATCCTGGATGCTCTGCTTCTGATCCAGCTTCCTCTTAATGTGCCTAAGAAGGCAGTGGAAAATGGTCCAAATCCTTGGCCCCCAGCACCCACCAGGAGGATATGGAAGAAGTATCTAGCTTGTGGTTTACATTCTGGTAAAGTCCTAGCCATGCAGCCATTTGGGAAGTAACTCAGTGATGGCAGATCTCTCTCTCTCTCTCTCTCTCTCTCTCTCTGTTACTGTGTCATATATATACATACATATATAAAGGTAACTAGGGTGAAGATTTGGGTCAGATTCTTCAGAGGCCATTTTCTTAAGTCATCTCCCAGAATTGGTAATTTTTGCTAATTATTGGCTTCATCTGATTTTTTTTTTTTTTTGGCAATAGAAATAATAGTTGTAAATCTTTGCAATCTGAAACGTGAGAGATTTCAACTTTCTTTAGGAGAGTTATCTTCATCTGGGAGATTTTCAAGGCACCTCCCCAGCCCACCTGAAACCCAGTCTAATTTTTAGTCTAATTTTAGTCTAATTTTATTCTTCTCACCTGTGTCTTTGGACATAAAAGAGAATGAACTTTGAAATAATTTCCAAGGACTTCCGATCTTTTCCATTTGCTAAAACTTTCAAGTACTGAGATATGAATTACATGTCTAATTCTCAAATCAGATGTAAAAAGCTATGAAAGAAACAGCTTTCAAGATCAAGTTGTGAGGCTAGATCTATTTGAAAGGGAAATGACATGGATTCAATTCTAATGCTAGAATTCAAGTTACTTAAACTTAGCTGAGGTGGTTAGTCACAAGGTTTGTGTGTGGAAAGCAGATGAAAACACTGAGTCCATTTTAATAGTGGGAACATACGGACTAGATGGAAAATTTAATGGAGGCATCTTTCTCCTGGTTTCTTTCCTTGTTATTATATTTCAAGCAACAGCTTTACCCTGCCAAGTCATCATCCTACACTGAATTTAGAACTCTTATGGGCACATGCTTTCAACAGAAAGATTCTCTTACCATAATATTAGTAATTTCAGGCAGCTTATTTGAATGTCAGTGGAAATTTAGGTTGCCCCAACAATATACTGATTTCCAAAAGTAGAAATGTGGTTCTAATATAACTACTTGCAAATATTACCACCATCTTCTCTTGGGCTAAATTTATTTTTGAAAAATGAAAACGATAGTTTTATTTTAGCAAGAACGAGTATGGAAATCTTTAATTTAAAAGACATTGGTAAATCTTGTATAATTGCTTCAGCAGTAAAATTAACACTGAATTTTCCTTGCGAACACATATATTCAGATAGATGGCTAGAGTAAGACTTTCAGTGGAAATTTCAGAAGTTAACCATATTATTCCGATTTAATTAATACAGTTCAGACAATGTGCTGCAGATTTATGAAGCGACACTGTAAAGATGAACTCAGCTCAAAAGAAGCATGTTTAGTGAAATGCATGACAGAAGACATCCGTGGGGTGAAGGTAGAAGTTCAGGAGCTAAACCTGGAAAATATTAGTCACTGAAGGAGAGAGAGAGATGAAGGCAGCACTTCTCTAGGTGTTTGCTAAATTGTTCAGCCCCCACAAATATTCAGTACTGATTGCAAAGCTGCCACAGAAGTAAACAGCAATCCCAGAAATGGCAGTTTTATATCCTGATGAATACAGAAAGTTTAATTCTGCTACAAACTAACGCACCTTAGGAAACTGTGTCATTCATTGCTTTTAAAAAGTATGTTTCCTTAGTAAAGCAAAGCCTTTTCACTTAAGATGGAAGGAAGTAAAAATCTCTCATCAATCTACCTTCAGTGGAAACAACCTCTAAGAAATTCTGTATAATATGCAGAATGCCAAAACATGTGTTTGTGTCTGCTTATACAAACCACAAATGGAAAGGGAAATGTACACAATATTTTAGAATTTCACTTTTGTATGCATATTGCAACATTTAATTAAAACTATTTTAATGTCTACATTAAGGAATTCTCAAATTTCCACAAGGAGGTTTCAAACTTAATTCTTGACCAACTTTATCCTGGACCAACAAAATAACTGAGGATGTTGTAATGTCATGAACCTCAGATTAAAAGAACCTGTCATATTGGATTTGTTATTATCCAAAGAAAGGAATGCTGGGTAGACCCAGAAATATATTATTCACATAGTGGATTCTGAAGAAACCCACAGAGATGATAATAGTAAAATGTGCTACTGAATAAACAAAATTCAACACATACATTTGCACATTGTTAATCAATGCATTTATCAAACGGAGTTCTTTTCCTCAACAAGGAAGACAATGGAAGTGCAGGCATCTGATGCCATGGATGATATTGCTTGAGATGTCCACATCTCAGCACACTTGGGTTTGAGTTCGGGCTGTATTCCAATCCCCACATCCTAAAATGTGCACTGAGGGAGCGGAAGTTGATGGCTCAAATATCTGGGTCTTTGCCACCCAAATAAAAGAGACACTGCTGTGGGTCCTAGGATTCTGAGTATGGCCTGACCTAACCCAGCTATTGCACACAATTGGAGAGTTACCCAGCTCCCTATTTCTTTACCTTTGTTTGTAATACTATATATTTTTTTTAAAGCATGTGTGTGTATGTTTAAGCACAAGTAGATGTCAGACTGTCTAGGTTTGACTCCTGGATCTTATAAAATGGCTATTACAATAGGTTATTGTGAAAGCAAATGAGTTAAAAGGCACTCGACAGTACCTATTGCAGTTTGTGCATTCTGCAACCATAGATTGCAGTTGTTATTCTTGTTGTTTGACTCTATCCATTGACTGGTCTATTCTGCTTACTTGGAATTTTCTAACAACATACAGAATTCGCTAACAAAATTCTAACAAGTAGAATTATCTTTCTTAAGGGTAGGGACTACAATTTTCTACAACCAAATGCTCCGCTCCGATCACAGCTATCTGTGATCTTACAAGAGGTGCAAAAACAAGCACACATACACAGAAACATCATTCCTTTTCTTGTCCTGTCCTCTAGCTGCAGACCAGTTCATGGGCTTCCTACAGATTATTTTGACTGTGTTTTTAAAAATCAAGTTACCTAAAGTTGACTTCTGTTGTTAGCTATTAAGGAAGACTAAATGATAAACTGATTTTGATGCCTCTAATGCCAAAATATCTATTAATGGTTTATTGAAGATGAATGTTTACATGGAGGTTATTTCATTACATTGTCAGATTGTAGGAAATACTTTTAGGCAATGACAAAGATTCCTTTTAGCATATGACCTCAATGGTGAAACAACAATAATGGAAACTGATGCACAGAATCACCCACAATAAAACCCATACTCTGGACTCAGTACCCGGTTTCCAAATGCTGTTTCACTTCATATCAGGCAAGCATTTTGCAAAAAGTCCTGGACATCAACAGTGTTCAACTTCCTAGCTATGAAGTTAGAAAAATAATTTCAACATTACAGGTAATTGAAAGATAATGCGCTAAGAACCTTGTCAGAAATACTGTAAGAATTAAATAAGTGCTAGGAATAATAATATATACTACCTGATAAAAACAACAGCCTTGAACCAGTACTATGTTGAGCTGGTTCTATGAGACATGAAGCACAGTGCAGGCTTTTACTCAGTGGGCACTGTGGTAGACCAAACATTTATGTAATGAATACTCCTGCATTACTAATGTAGCTTAATTGATTCTTAACTTGCGGGTAAGCAAAATTAAATATAGTAGTCATTAAATTGAACGTGAGTGATGAATTCTCCAATTAAAGGACAGGAATTATATAGTAGGACTAAAAATAACTAGCTGTGTGATATTTTTCATTTAATGAAAAATATTAATAAATAAAGCCTAGCAAAGGGTATCATCAAATGTATAGAAAAGACAAAGGAACACAGCAATACCAAGAGCAGACAACCCAGTACAGCAGATCTAAGCATGTAAGCAAGATAAACATTATAAAATGTAAAACACAATTTATGGTTTATATATAAGTAAATAAATAAATATTCTTGATAAAGCTCAAAGTAAAAACTATTAGCTATGAAGAACTTAATAAATATAAAATTAGAGAATGAGTTGTTAACATTCTTCATAGAATTTAATTGTTCTACTAAATTAAAAAAATAAAACATAGAAGAATGAGAATTTTCCGTTTACTAAATATAGATTTCCATTCATATTTTTAATGACCACAGGTTACTTGAGAATATTAACCATTAAAAATGCAGTGAATTTTTTTAAAAGCAGATTTGTATTTTTCAGGTTACTTTTTAAAAAATCTTAATGTAATGCAATTAGAAGCAGAAAAAACTATTCTAAAATAACGTCCACTTAAAATCTAAAATGTAAATTCCTAGTGAATTCCTGGAAAATCCTTGGATAAATAATTAAACATAATGATCTCAAATGGGTACAGGTTTATGTCCCAGCTACTCCACTTCTGACCTAGCTTCCTGCTTGTTGTCTGGAAAGCAGAATAGGGCCAAAACCTTGCACTGCGGCACCAGCATGGGAGACTTGGACAAAGCTCCTGGCGCCTGGATTCAAATTGGCTTGGTTCCAGTCATTGTAGCCACTTGGCGAGCAGACCAATGGATGGAAGATCTTTTCTTTGTCTCTACTTCTCTCTGTAAAATCTGCCTTTCTAATGAAAATGAAGACATCTTAAATATATATATATACATAAATCTTAAAAATACTATTTTAATATTAGTAGTACAAGACATAAGTTTGGTGGATTTTCAGGATATTCATTATGAAAAAAAGGGTAGACACAAATTAAATAACTTGGTAAGCTCTTAGGAACTAGTTAAAAAACAAAATAAGCAAAATGATTAATAAGTAGGATGGTATACAAAACAGTCTCTTGGCAAGCATGACTACAGCAAATAACAGCAAAAAATACATAAGAAATAGACAAACTGAGGAATTAAAAATAAAACACATAATCACAGATTCAGCAGAAATTACACATGTTGAAAAGCATTAGTGTCCGAAACTTGAAAGCAGCAAATAAAAATCCTGGGAAAATAGCAATAACAATACAGAAATATAAATATATCTTAAAACTGCACATCCCCCCCAAAAAAGGATAATCTGTGTACTAAGGTACCAAAAAGGTACCAGATCCAGCCATTTTCCAATCTGAATTTTATCTATTCTTTAAAGCATTTACTAATTCACAAATGTTTCAAGCCACAGTAAATATGGGAGTTTTCTTAAAGTTATTTCACGTTATAGCAAAACCTGGCAAAGATGGCAAAAATCATATCAAACTGCAATGTTACTTCACTTCTACAGACAAAGGTGAGACTCTAAATGAAATGTTCAAAATAAAATCCGGTGATGTGTCAATAAATAACATAAGTGATCAAGAAAGTGATTTAGTGTCAGGGACAAGTGGAAGCAGGAAGTAAGTTATCTATATTTATAGTCATAAACTCTGAGAAGTTATTATGAATAATCTTTTTTTCTTAATACAAATTAAATTGGAATAGAAAGAAACCATATACACAGCATGTATTTTTGATTCATCAACATAAATGTTTTTCAAAACTACATTATCCTCAGGTTTTATTATGACTTTTCAAATTACCTACACTATTTCCCGGTATCACTAGCTCTTCCTTGGACAAACACATAAGATATCTACTGCATATGAAGCAGCCAACTAAGGCAAAATTTGAAGTAATTAAAGATATAGCCTGAAAGGAAAAATTAAAAAAAAAAAAACAGTAAAAACAACATAGAAAAAAAGTGACAAGAGAGTATGTTTAAAAATACTGACAAACAGAACTTGGTCTTTCTACTCTGAATCCAAACAGAAATGGAATTTAGCCTTAAGTATATTACTTGTAAGAAGAAAAAACTAATTCTCTACATATGGATGGATCAGTTAAGTAGATAATGGCTGATTCTTCTGTATTTTGTAAAATAACACCAACTGTAATAGGCTATCACTGAGGCAGGTTGTGTGTTGTCTGTTTCTCAAGTATTTTACAGAGTTTGCATTTAATCAGAGCATCCTGAAGTGACGGCAGGCAGGTGAAACTGCTCTTATGCTACAGGGAGAGCTGACAGACAGCTTCAGGAGCGTTCAGTTAACAAATCATTACTTAGTGTTTGTAAGACTTCTACCTGAACCCAAACAGAATATGTAATTGTCTTCGAAGAACAAAGCCATCAACTGTAAAACAACCCTCAGTGAAGGCAGCTAGGATCAGCAGGGAGGAGAAATCACGTAATTTATTCAAATCGTATATTGGAAGAGTAACTTTTTCCTCCTAAAAATAACAAATTTGAAATCTTTTTAAAAAAAGAAAATATGAACAGTGATCTCCTTTGTTTTAAGTTTTAAGCACAAGTTGTGTGTTTGCTATTTTACTTTCGGGGGAAAAAAAACAAAAATGGGAAAGATTAATAAATCATTTGCCTAAGAAATGACCATGTATGGACTGTCTAACTTTTATGTAAAACATGCTGCTACGCTGAGCTTAATTCTGTCATTGAAAAGAGAAAGACAAAGTATGAACAATCCTGTACAGGGATTTTTTTAACTTCTGCCACAGTGAAGACTTTTAATCTTCTAATTGTTAAAGTCATAAACAGATAGGGGAGGGAAGGGCAGGGCTGAGCCAAATGTAGAACAGAAGAACAAAAAATAAGTCAAAGCAGCAGAGTTAACTGTTATTTTTCAAAGACTGTGAAGCATTGAAATTCTGATACCTCATTCTTGTGACAAAAATTGTAATGAGAACAGGAAATGGTACCACATGAATCCATTGTCCTGACAATGATTTAATGAGAATGGGAAATGGTGAGAGCATAACTAATTCGCATTATGATCCTAAAGTTGTCATCTTGTGGTTCTGCTCAGATGCCGTGGAATGAAGGATGTAGGACATCAGCTGGGAGAGTGCAAAGAAAAGCATGAAGACGGTGACACTGCGTGGCCTGAAAGTAATGACAGAATGTGCTCATGATAGAAGCCTAGGGCTTGGGAGGGGCCATAGGGGGATTCAAAGCCAGGAGCTTATCTGCTGAATGACAAACTCGGAATACATTTCAAGGTAGCATAGATGCCACCTGGAAGGGAAAGAATACTAGATAACATTTTCCCTCTTCTCAGAAATTTTCAAATTTTTTGAGCTGCCATCAATTCTATGGTTTTGTCTCCCTGAGCAAACTTTTATTATCTCTAAACCTCTAATTCAAACAATGTATTTACAACTGAAGTCAACAAAGACATCCCATCCCAACTGACAAAAGCTATACAATAAAGTTGTCAGTCAGAGAAAGGACATGATTCAACTCAATTATGTGAGTGGGAATAAGCAGGAACTATGTCCAGGTCACATGGAATTTTAAATTCACAGATGGCAGACAACCATTATTTCTTATTACGTAGGTTTGGTCTAATTTTTTTTTTTTTTTCAGGAGGAAACTTAGGTTCTAGATAGCATTGAGAATGCAATGTTTTCATAGCTTCTGGACTTTGGTGAATTCGCCATAGCCATTTGTGCATGTACATTTCAGGACAGACATAATCACAGCTGGAAAGAGCAAAAGTACTGACATTAGCAATTAAGTATATTATGTACTTTCTAGTTAGTCATGTTCCAAAGTGCTGGATAATCATTTACAGTCCATAAAAACTCCCTTGGTAAGGTAGACAATAATTAGTAAATTACTGACAGATACATTTTTTCCCCCAGAATAGAAAAAACAGAGACATGACAAAGATCAGACATTATAAACTCTTTGGGAAAAAAAGCTGTTTCACTAATCGTAATAGCAAAATAACAAGATTTGATATTAACTCTATATAGACTAACAGTAATGACAGCGATGAGAATTAGCTTTTTTGGTTTATTAACATCTTCCATTTAAACAATGATAGAGAATATTCTTATGTTGAAAAGCAACTTTAATAAAAACAAAAAGTACTATAATTCTTTTTCAGAAGTAGTCAACAGCCTTTCAAAGATAAATGACTCTAAGCCATTAGAAAAAAATTACAGCAAACTTACGTGTGCCTAAGCCCCACTACTTTGCATTTTGATTCATATTTAAAATATTGATTCCATCAACTGGAGGAACAGTTAGTGTCAGCAAGAAGATGATGGAGAAAATGAAGTCAAAGGGGAACAATGTAAACAGTGGATTTATTTATTTACCCTTAAGTGAAGGTGCCATATTTCAGTTATATTGAACATTTACTCTACTTATTTTATTAATTTAATCCTCTTAAAGCACTACTTCATACTGATGCAATTTCAGATCAAACAGATCATTGTGTACTTGTTGAATTCATGGTTACTGATACATGAATCTATACTCCAGAATGAGTCAGAATTGACTGAGCTACCTTATTATATGCTATTATTTGTAATATTACAAATTTATAATATTATTATAAATAATCTTGTACAAATGAAAGACTATAACATAACATTGAAAGAAGTGTGAAAGATATTCTAAAAGTCAAACTACAATACACTGTAATAATGTCTAGTGAAAATGATATATTTAATGTCCATATTTAGGCTCTTACTCATTTATTATGTGGCCATGTAAGGAGTGTCAAGCGCTGATGGGAATTTCAATTTGACCTGGCAAAAATGAAGTAAGCAACATACAGTATTTCATCCATTATGTCCAGCTTCTCAATGAAAAATTGGTTCCATAACACTTTGTATTCAATTCAATGTCAAGGTCATAAAAACAAATTTTGAAAGCACTTAAAAAGTTTCTTTTAACAGCTGTATTTAGTAACAAATGACAGATATCTATTAATGCTGGTACATCTTATATAAAATATTTTAATATGGATCTTAGGTGCTAGCATGTTCTTATTTGCATTGGGTGTAAATTGACGCATCACAGTAGCTCTTTTAGATGAAAGATCCATTTAGTCCCATCTTCAAATTACAGATTGATACAATATTCTGTGCCATAATGGCTCCAAAAGCATTGTTAGTCTGATGTATTATTCATGTTTTTCAGGTACTATTGTTTCAATTCATAATAGAATACCTCCCACTGTGAGTGAGGTTTATGATGAACTGAAGAAAACTACCTCGTGATACTGTTTTAACAGATCACTGAGTTGGCTCTGAGATGCTGAAGGTATCAAGGGGCTATGCCCACACCAGTACTGGGCATTGTACTGAAAGTTGAGAAAATAAAATTCTCCAGTCCTGAATGATCTAACTCCAATCATGTAAGTCTAGTGAGCTTGAGATGAAACTTAAATGTGTATATGGTCACCAACTACTGTGGTTATTGCTGTGATTCAAATGGCATAATACAGTATTTAAGTTAATTAAGCATACCTTAAATATAGATTACGTTACTTCCATTGGAGTTTTAAAAAATTGTACTATGTAGCTATAGCATCTAAACACAGTAGAGTTTGTTTCTCAGACTTAACTATCCATACATAATCACCAGGGATCTTGTTCAAATGGCAGATACTGCCTCAATAAATATGGCACTGGGCCTAAAATTCTGCATTTTAAATGAAACTACGGATAAGTTAGAGGATCACGTAAACATTCCAAAAACTTTCCAGTTGTTCAAACTTAGCTATTTTGTGCCTTAGTTCCTATTCCTAACCAGTTTGTAAGAGTATTATTTAACAGAACTAAATTTTTAAAAATCCAACATGAAAAGAGCTGTTTTAGTTTTTTATTACTACATAATAGGCTATTTCATCTTTTGGAATTCACTTTTGAAGCATAACTACCTCATGCTTATAATGTAATAAATAAAACAGATCTTTGAGTCAATTTTCTGACTTACTGTGGCTATTAATCAATCATTATCAAGATCTTAACAAATCGGTTGGTGTTTGGTGTAGCAGTTAAGACACCTTATTTAACTCTGGGTTTGAATCCTGGTTCTGCTTCCAATCCTAGCATCCTGCTAATGAATACCCTGGGAGGTTTCAGCAGGTGACATGTGTGAGACTTAGATTGAGATCCTAGGTCCTGATCTTGGTCTGACTCAGTCCCGGCTATTGTGCCATTTGAAGACTGTACAAGCAAATTAGAGACCTCTGTCTCTCAAAGCAAATACATATAGTTTTTATGAGGTCTTATAAAGCTGTAGATCTGATATTTACAAAGGTCTCATTTATTCAGAAATCATTCTCAATTTATTATTCATCTTACTCTTGGAAAGGTTTTCTTGCTATTTTATAAAAATCTCAATGATTCTAATCATGTCCATCAAGACATATCAAAACCATATCCACTCCTTTCTGAATGTCAGTATTATAAAGATTTTATGCCACATGGTCATTTTATTTTTATTTAAAGGTTTTATTTTAAGATTTATTTTACTTCAAAATCAAAGACTCAGAGAGACAGATCTTCAGTCAGCTGGTTCAGTCCCAAGACAATTTCCATGACCAGAGCTGGGGCTTGTCTGAAGAGAGGTGCCTCCTCCACATCTCCCAGATACATTCAGGGGCCTAGGTGTAGGGCCATCCTCTGCTGCCTCCCCAGGCCACCACAGGGAGACTTATCAGAAGTAGAGTGGCCAGGTATATATCCCATTGGCAACTAAATGTGATGGGGACGCAGCACGCAAATGATTAGGTTGCTATGCCACCATACTGGCCCTTATTTTATTTAAAAAATTTTAGTAAACATTTTTTGAGAATAGTACATGCTCACCTCACTCAAAAATAAGAACAGGAGCTTGACAATTGGTATTGATACATCTACCTATATGTCTAGTTTAAATCTGCATTACTAAGTTGGCAACAGCATGAGTTCTGGTCTACCTCACAACTCTAAAGCATTATTAAACGAAAATTTCCACACCCAGTGCAGAGCTGACGAGTGTACAGTTTATCTGGTCTCCCAGTGGTAGCCAATGGATTACCATTCCTCTGTGGAAATCTGCTTAATAATGTGTCATCTATTGCTTCCACATGTTCTGGCTTGCTAGAATCAACTCTTCTTCAATGAAACAAATTATTCCTGTGAAAATTGTCATTGGTAGGTTGTCCTTGTTTTAATTTTTACTTTTTATTTTTTGAGGGACCCAAATCAAGCCTTTGCCCTTGATCTGCCTCTGCCCAGATCTCATACCAACAGGTCAATTATGTTTAGTTTCTTGCCTGATTTTTACTTTGTGAATCTGTAAGGAAATGCAGATATGAATGCCTCTCTTTATATATTAAAGCATAATACATTTTACTAAAACTTAATTTTTTGCTTTTTTTACATTTATTAGATTCTACAAATATTTCAGCTTTAGCATAGAGAATATGCTACTTCTCTACTTGCATTAATAATTGTATGTCAGTGACCAGCAGATCCAAATCCCTTCGCCGTTTCAATTCCATCTTAAATCATCACCATCTCCATTTTATTCAATTACTTACTGAATGAAAATAAAAATCTATTAGTCATTCTGGCTATCTCTTCTGGCCATAAACCAAATCAACAGTATAATTCTAAAAATATGATCTCCTATCAGCAGTTATCTACAACATATTAGTTCTGATGTAGTCGAGTTCTAATGCAGCACTACTCCCCCACTCTGAGACAAAAATAAAGTCTACATGAGTCTGCTCTACATCAGTTACCTCACTTGCTGAGATTAAATTTTAATATGTAATGCTTTTAACATTGTTGCATGGTTGTTCAGCTTGACGTTCTAAAACATAGATCCGGAGCTTTATCTTTTTATGTCTGCTGTTTGTGCCTTGTTAATTTCAGCTCAATGTTGTATTCCATATTGATAACATAATCATTAGCTCACATTTATTGAGCATTTAATATTGGCTAGGGTTTGTAATATGCACTTTATCTTCACCATTTAATTAGTTAACATCCTTATGTGTTAATTATTATCCCAGATGAAGAACCTGATGAACAGAGAAGGTGAGTCACTTGCCAGAGTCATGTAGTGTATCCATGGCGACATACATCAATCTGGGTCAGAAAATGAGCTATCCTTGCAAAGCTTCTTTCAAATGCACACATGACAAAATCTTCCGTTAAGTACTAGATAAAAAAGGCAACATAATCCAGTACTGTTTATTGTATGTACGTTTCCTTCTGTATCAATTAAGAAATGAAATTTAGTTGGCATATATTTTATTATAATCTGTATGGTGGAAAAATGTCCCCTTTCAAATTTCATAATCTGTTACAAGTTTCCTATTTTTCCCTAGAAATTAATGCAGCCTCATCATGTTTTCTATTCCAGATTCTATGTTTTCCTGCATTTTAGAAAATTAATCAGCTTTCACTCATTTTGAACTTTCTAGCACTTCTCTCATCCTCCAGAATCCCTTATTAATTGACTGAGATGGTTTCTAGGATTACAACAGTAATTGGTACGCTAGACCACATCCCTCTGATCTTTGGGACAACTCACTTTTTAAAAGACTGGCAGTAATTCAGAACTGCTGAACTACAAAAACTTCTTGAGCAGGACCCTTGGAGCATGCCCCACATTGGGGATCCTGCGGTGGTGTTGGGTCGCTGTCCTCCCTCTCAGGGTACAGAGGTATTTGAGAAGCTGGGTGTGGCTTCTCTCCTTTCTCCCCACTCCATTTCCCAGATAAAGAAAGAAAAAAAAGAGAATATGGAAATAATGGTCTCACCCACTCTTCCGTAGCCCTTGACTCTTATCACTCTAATCAACTATGTAAAAATCATCAAAAACAAAAAATAATCATTAAAAAAAAAAACTCTCATGGGGCTGGCGTAGTGGTGCAATGAGCTAATCCTCTATTCTGTGACATCCTATATGTGCCAGTCATGTACCAGCTTCTCTACTTCTAATCCAGCTCTCTGCTCATGGCCTTAGAGGGGCAAAGGAGAACTGGCCAGGTCCTTGGGACCCTACACCTGAATGGAAGACCCAGAAGAAGCTCCTGGCTCCTGGCTTCAGTCTGGCCCAGCTCTAGACATGACATCTATCTAGGGAGTGAAACAATATATGGGAGACCTCTCTTCTCTTTCTGTTTATCTCCTTCTCTCTAAAATCTGCCTTTCAAATAAAAATAACTATTTTTTTTTTAAAGGGAGAGGTATAGCAAGCTAATTCTCCACCTGCTGGTGCTAGCATCTAATATAGGTGCTGGTTCATGTGCCAGCTGACTCATTTATAATCTAGCTCCCTACTTATGACCTAGGAAAGCATCAGCTCAAGTCCTTGGGTCCCTGCACTCATAAGGGAGAAATGGAAGGAACCTCTGGCTCCCAGCTTTGGACCATCCCATCCCTGGCCACTGCAGCCATCTGGGGAATGAACCAGTGGATGGAAGATTCTTCTCTGTCTCCCCCTGACTTTCCAAGTAAAATAAATAAAAATCTTAACCTTGATAGTCATACAATCTATCACTTTTACTGGGCTTCATTCTTGTTTCTTTCACTTTACTTTAAAGGCGAAATAGTCAGAAGGAAAGTTAGCATTCAGAATTTTGTATTCTTACTGTTATAAGCTAGTGGTAAATAACCAACCTCATTTTTTTCAAGTGATTCTTCTCCAAGCATTTCGCAAAATCTTTTAAAAATTATTTTCAGAATATTTTGAAACACAAAGATTATTTTAAACCTTGACTCTTCATATATTTACTCTGACATCCCATGGTATTATATGTTCAAGTCATTTTCATTTCACTCATTCAATACAAGTCATTCTGTATAACCAATACTCAATTTGATATCAAGTAAGGCTTTAATTACAGGATCCTCTTATTTCCTGAGATAGCCTCTCTTTTTTCCATCACTGCCCATGAATTTTTTTTGTTATTTTCAGTAAACTTAAACTTGACTGTGACATAAGTTTTTAGAATCCTGTGAAGGTAACAACTGCCGCAAGAAAGGAAGCAAGAAAACATCTCGCAAAGCAGTGCCCTCTCTCTCTTAAATTGTATTTTTGACGAAGTAAAATATACACACAGAATTTTATTATCTAATGTAATATGATCTAGTATTATGGCAAGCTGAATAATAAAAATATAATTAAGTCTATTTAAAACAGTGTAAATTTTTACAAATTTTAAGAGTTTATCAGGGATTACAGTTTCAAGTGGGTAGAGCCAAAACGCTGTGAATTGTGCTTATATTACTCATAGAGTAATGTACTCATCTTCTTCAACACTGTCATTTGTAACTTTTGGTAGGCTTTAGATTGCTTTTCGAAGATTGTTCAGCTGGATGTCCATATTTTAATAATCATGGTTATTTAAAAATCTTCCTTATGCCAGAAAATCCAGCTAGCTTTCATTATTTTTATATATTTCTCTACCAGTTTTAATTAGTTTAAAAATCTTTGAAGCACCCTGGGCTTCTCATCTCTTCTACTAAGAACTGTAACTATCTTAGAGTTAATATTTAAAGATTAACTACCTGGAATCTATGTCTAACTAAACTGAGTATTTTACTCCTCGACTAGTCTTGATAGGGATATGTTGTTAAACAAATATGTTTTACCTGAAACTCTCCTTTAAAAATGTCCAAGAAGACAAAATAACTCAAAGCAAAACTGTTGATAACTTTCTTTGATACAGGTGGGTGGCTAGGTAACTTCTTATACTGTCTGCTAACCTGAAAAGAGAATAACTCCACCATAACAGGATCTTACATAAGACTAGATAAATAGGAGCACATTTCTTAACTCTTTTCTGATTCAACTACAGACAGAATCCTTCCAGCTTTGGTAGTTCTCTCTACAAATTTATTAGAAAGCCACAAGGTTAAAAAAATCTATAAAGATAATTTGACAGTTGCATTCATCAATTATTCAAACAATAAATAACATTAGGTGAATCTGTACATCTAATAAGGCTGAGCTAAAAACCTTGCACTAATGCTCATGCGCTACATAAAGCCACACTTCCTAAAAATGACAAACCATAATAAAAATATATGTAAGAAAATATTTAGACCCACTTTCTAAATAATAAATGTACAGAACCTATTTGTGACCATGATAAATATTAAACAGTGTAAATGATGTTAAAGAATGGTCTCCCAAAATGTTGGTTTAAAATAAATTTCATAATTATTAGCTACTTGAGATTATAAAATGATACTATTATTTATAGCATCCAGTGAGATTCCACCAAATGAAAGTTGAGAAATAAATTCAACAAGAACATTTCAGAATTTATGCAAAAAAAGAATAAAACCAAATTAAAAATTCAACTTCAGATTCTAAAATTAGTTTCATAACTGAAGAACCCAGATTTCATTGTTATTTAACATGTGAACTTTCTGGTCAATATAATAAGAACCCACAATGAAATAAGTAGCATTTGGAACAGGAAAAAAAAATTAAGAAAAAAGTCAACTGAAAACTATCTGGATATTAATATAAGAATAAATTAATCTCAGGGGAAAGTAAAAGGGAATCTACCAAATGATTAAGATTGGAAAGTGCAAAGCCATCTGAGGTCCTCACCAAAGGCTGCCACTGCAAGTTTCAACTTCCAGCCTTCAGAAACATAAGCCAATCACTTCTGCTTACAACTGGCCCAATTTCAGGGATTCTTTAGCAGAGGAAAAGAAACTAGTACAAGGTTCTCAACCAGCAGGGAGATGTCTTAATACTGTTTACTCTAAACTGTCATAACCAAAGATCATAAACAATTCTGCAACCTCATCGTGTCATGCACACATAGAAAGCTACCAATCAGCAAGAGCCTTGGATTTTTCTCCATAGATGTTGCTGGGAAGCCCTATCCTGACCTTTTCATTCTGTAAATGCAGTTTTATGACACCTATCTCAGGATTTAGGCAGAGTATCCCCAGAATGACCTTTCGGGTTCTATTTTTGCTAACTCATTTTAAAAGAAAATGCATGTATTTGGTTCTTTATGCCAGTTCAATATGACTAATAACAAAGGTATTAAATGGAGTTCCCTAGCACACTTTCGGAAGTAATCTTATTGGTAAAAAAAAAAAAAAGAACTTAATGTTTGGAATTATGCTCCCCATCAGGGTTAAACTCACTGAGATATATTCATTTGCATGCATGCACAACAACTGTAAAAAAAAAAAAAAACTTTTTCCAGAGTATTTAGGAATTTTTGTTCCAAAATTTTAACACTGATTAAAGCCAAAAAAAAGATTAATTAGTGTACTCAAAGAAATTTCCTGATATTCAGTTATCAGTAGCATAATGGTCATCATGAAAAAGAATGTACACATAATTAAGTTTTATAATGTTAAACAATTAGAGAATGTAAGTTACTATTACAACACAGCTTTAAGACATGAAATATTATTGTGAGAGAATCTTCAAAAGTTACAGGTGTTACAAAAATACAAAGCATCACTTTTCAAATGTAGGATCTTTCCTCGAAGTGGCTTGTATTAGTCCACAGATGGGAGAAGGGGGTGATATTCTGTAGTCTATCATTTTATTATCATTTTTTTCTCTCCATTTTTACTCAAAATATAATTGTTTCCTTTGTGGCTGATTTTCTTGAGAATAATGTAGCTGAATTACATAATGTATAATACTATAAGTCATTTGTTAAACTATTACCTCACATTAACAAAATGTTTGGATACACAAGGACTCTAAAGTTGAGGTCAGCAAACATTTTCTCTAATGAGCTGAATAATAAATATTTTAGGCTTGGCAAGCTGAAGAGCAAGGTCCTCAACTATTTGAGAAGCTATTTTCACTGAAATACTAATAATCGTTTTGCATTCTACATTTAAATATGTAGAAAGCATTCTTGGCTCACAGACTTTACAAAAACAGGTGGTAGGCCAGATTGGGACACTGTCTGATGAACTCTGCTGTACAGTACTGACCATTAAAAAAGATAGGGTCATAGTTCCCTACATGTCCATCAAAACCTGAAACCAAGTTCTTTGAATATGAAGGGATTTTATATATAATAGAAATGACACAGTTCAAAATACCCTCCAATTCAACTAGGGATTCTGACATCTGAAGTTTCAGAATCATTCAATTAAAAATAGTAAAACCTCAAATAAACCCTTATTCTTGTTCCTATAATCAACAAATACGTATTGTCGCTTTACAAGCTATCAAGTGCTGGCACTAAGCAGAAAACAAACAGGAAGACTGCTACCATGAGCACAACCAATCCCAAACCCTTCCACTAAGAAACTGTGACATTTATGCATGGTATTTTCACATTTCATAGATAATTGTCTCACAAAACATGTACCAAAATGTTTTAACATCATTTTCAGTATAACCACAAATGAATAATGGAACACTTTCTTCAAATTTGTCATGAAATATCATGTAGATCTGAATTAAGTTTCTATTTCCTGGTTTCAGCTTGGTCCAGTCCCAGCTGCTGCAGGCGTCTGGGAAATCAACTAGAGGATAGGATGTTTCTGTTGGTTGTTCTCTCTCTCTATTTTACTTGAAAACAAGAGTGACAAAATGAGATGAGGGAAGAGTCAGAGAAAGAGAGAGATCTTCCATCCACTGCTTCACTCTTCAAATGGCTGCGACAGTCAGAGCTGAGCCCATCTGAGGTTAAAAGACATGCGCTTCTTCTAGGTATCCCACATTGGCATAGGGGCGTAGGGCCTTTGTCCACACTCTGCTGTTTTCCCAGGCCATAAGCAGGGAGGTGGATCAGAGGTGGAGTGACAGAGGATTAGTTTCCTGCACCAGTCCCAGGTTTCTGTCTTTCAAATTGAGAAAAAGAAGCAGAGCTAAGGAGAGAGATACTGTGTGTGAGGGGGTCATAACATGGAATAACTGCTGTCAGAGAGAAAGAGAGAAGTATAACATGGACAATTTGTGGTATATATACCAAGTTTGCTTTCTCATGGAGGGTAGAGTCAAGTTCATTGGCAGAGGGGAAGAGGCTTTGGAATGCTGCCCTCAACCACAGCCAGGAAAGCAAGCAAAGATGTGGTCCATGATAAGCAGAAAAGGTTTTTCTCAGAAAAATACCCTAGTGGGGCTGGGTAGCACTTCTCACTTTTTGGTTTTCAAAATGATTGTTTCGGCCTATCATTTGTGCCTTAGGTACAATGAAGTTCAGATTTCTGTCTCCTGAAAAAAAAATGTATAGTTCAAACTAGCACTTATAAAACAGTCTTTGCAGACAGTAATGAGGTCAGACTAGAATTAAGGTGGATCCTAACCCAATGTGACTGCTGTCTCTACAAGAAAATAGAGACACAAAGTCGATCACTACCTGAAGGCACAAATATACAGTGTTCACTCCATATGAGGGCATAACAGAATGGGTGACACTGCAAGCCAAAGAATGCCAAGGTGAGGGTCAGCCTCTATGTGATGGTCAGCCCCAGAAGCTGGGAAAAAGCCAGGATGGAGCCTACCCGGCCTCCAAAAGACCAAACAGTTCTGACCACACCTTGATTTTGGATATGTAGCTTTCAGAACTGTCAGAGTAAGTTTCTGTGTTTTAAGCTACCCAGGTTGTGGTCTCAGCAATCCTGGTCAATGCTGACAGGTGTTTTTTTCAGAAGGAAAGAATCTAACATGAGGATTTAAAACAAGTGACATTTTAGGAAAGTGCTTCCAGGGGAAACCAGTAAGAAAATCACCAGAAACCTGGATAGAGAAAGATTTAGAAGGCAAGCAAAGGTGAGAGCTGAGGCAAAGCTCCCAACTTGGCATGAGGTTTAAATTACATCCAGAATGGGTCCCAACTAGAGGCCAGGAGCTGGGCTTCAAACTTTCTGTCAGGTTAGCTAGTGCGTCATCGAGTGAAGGTTGCCCCCCTGGACCTAATGTCTGCAGCATTTAACAAGCTCTATGCAGGTTGGTAAAGAAGCAATCGTGTTCCCTGAGCAGGCACTGGAACAAAGCCGCTAACCTTTGAACAACAACAACAACAACAACAACAACAAACCACCACCAGAATCTGAATATGAAGCCTACAGACACAATCGAAGGGATCTGAGAGTATCTGGGTAAGGCACAAGTAACATTCACTGCAGTTGTTAATGAATCTCTTTCCTACTAAAACGTCCTAGAGTACACTATTTGCAGTGAGGAAAAAAAGCAACTAAATATAAATATGCCACCCAGGAAGAAAGTGATCTAAACTGTTAAAACTATAAAATAACAATTCAGATTTCAAATACATTTACACCTAAAAATACAGATGGGTTTCAAAAGTGCTGTGGGAATGTCCTCTTTTTATAAAGCAAATCACATTTCAAACATATTAAGGAAAACTTAATGTTGAAAGAATAATGTGTGAAATATTGAGTAATAACTATTTCTATAAATACTCAAATCTATCAGTTTGACCAATCCAAATTTCTCTAAGTCTACCCTCAATCAACAACTATTTTAAAAGTACAATCAGGAGATTGTAATAAGTTATGCTTTCTACCCTCAAAGTGTTCATATGCTAGTAGTATCGACAGGATCTTTGTCCAGGCTACTTAATGTCTCCGAGCTTCTTATCCATTCTATGACATAAGAAGACAGTGCTAATCCCAAACTAATCTAGAAGTCAGGATATCAGTTATAGAAATGATGTTTGAATGTAAATCATTATGCAAAGGGTAAAAGTTGAGCTAATTGGATAAGACTTGTGGTTAGCACATGTGCATCCTTCTTTCAACTATGTGGCTTCAATCCCCAACTCTAGCTCCTGACTCAAAATCTCTGTTAATGCAGTCTCTAGGAGGCAGAAGTCATGGTCCAGTCGAACACCTGGCACCTGTACCGAGTTATTAGCTCCCAGCTTCTGCCTTCTGGTGGTTGCACGTATCTGAGATATGAGGGACTGAAAGGAAGCTTTCTCTGTGTGTGTGCGCACACGTGTGCACACATGCACACACTTGGATGGCCTACCTCAAATAAATACATTATTTTGATTGTTTTTTAGGAAACACAGAAGAAGGGAACATATACAGTCAATGTCACAGGAATTTCCAGCAAAAAAGTATCAGATCCATGTATCCTATGGAGACCCACTGGCAGGTGCATTTTCAACAATTCTGATTGGATTTCAGTAAACCTTTGAGTTACACACCTACCTCTGTTTTAATTACAAATGCATCAAGTAAAATTCTGTTTACAAACCACCCTCCCAAAGAACTTTGCTGTGGGTTGACATTGTGCTAAGCCCTGGAAGACGGGAGCCTCCTGACAATTACATTTTTCAGTGTCATTTAAGGAAGTGATATTAAGGTTTATCGGTCTGTGTGAGATGAACCTGGTTTGTATGAGTTTGGCCTGCAAAGACATCTCCACTCAGAACAGAAATCAAATTTGGGTACAGCTTTCAAGGTGATAACCAGACTCTAAGCCATTTCAATTCACCGAGGAACTCTTGGTGATAGCCTAGCAAGAACCATCGCTCTCTGCTTGAAGCTTGTCATTTTCTTTACATTATTGAGAGTTTTAGTTATAATTGTAGGATCCCTATAGAACTCAGAACATAAAATGTCTATATAAAAATGTCCATCAGTTCTGACAACTAGTTTAAATGCATAGCGTTACTTTAGAGCTTTCTGGTCTCCAAAGCAGAAGGCAAAGTTCTGTATTTTTTCCCATTGTATATTTTCCCCTGTACACTGATATTTGTAAAGTGTTTATGGTAATTTGATTCTTGTTTGTTTTTTTTGATCTATTCTTAGTTTAGAGGAATGGCAGGAATTTAAACACTCCTCTACTTTTACATCCAAGCACACTGAAATAACTTCACTTCAAAGTCAGTTAAGCTGCTAGGCTGGTATTTTGACTTGATTTCTCTGTTCTCAGACAGAGGATTACACACCCTCTTCTTCAGAAACATTTTAAAAATGTCCTGGATTACATTTCTCCTGTATCACTTCAAGTCTCCTTTTCTTTCTAGGATTTTCAATTTCTACTAATCCAGGGACCTCACTCTCTCATTATGTATGTATGTACAAGCAACATCTTTGTTACAAACGGGAAAAAAATAAAGGAGGCGGGGGGGGGGGCAAGGCAAGGAAGAAAAATAGGGAGAGAAGGAAGTGATGAAGAAACAAAGAAAGCAATGAAGAGAAAAGAACTGCTAGTTTTCTTTACGTTTCCACATATTAACACATTCTAGAAATCCATTTACTAGATACAGAGTATATGCTGGATCTGGGGCTAGGTCTGGGGCAGCAGAGAAATGCCTGGTAGAGCAGGATATATATTTGTGAACAATCATACACAAACTAAAGAGTATACAATTTTCTTAAGATGATCGCAGCAATCAAAGTGTGAGATAAGCAGGGCTTCAACCAGACATGCGTTGAGGACAGCAAAAAGAGGCTAAAAAAATATGATCATTGACAAAAGCTGCTGAACATAGATTAGCCTTGTTTTCATGGCAAATATTCTCCAGTAAGTTAGAGAACCTCTCATTCATGTTTAAATTCTAGCGCCTCTGATGCCCCTGGGAAGAAGCAGATGATGGTTCAAATATTTGAGTCCCCAACACGAAGGGGAGATCTGTACCAGGCTTTGGCATGGTCCAGCTCTGGCCCTTTCAGATATTTGCGGACAGAAACAATAGATATACCCTCAGAGCCAAGAGATGAAAACCTCATCTCATTCCTTCTGTTACTTGGTCTTACAAACAGATAAATACATCTTCAAAACAGTAGGAAATACAAGCGTACTCTAGAGTTGCATTAATGGGAACTCAATATCTTAGACTGCCTGACACCCTTAAAAACCACATTATCACTGTGTACTAATGCTCACCACATAAAGCATCTTCCCATTGGCTCATCCCTGCTCCTCATTGTCTTTAACAAATAAAAGGGGGTACAGCACGGTAGCTTATCAGCTAAAGTCTGCGCCTTGAACGTGCTAGAATCCCTTATGGGTGCCAGTTCATATCTCAGCAGTCCTGCTTCTCATCCAGCTCCCTGCTTGTGCCCTTGGAAAGCAGTAGGGCACAGCCTAAAGCTTTGGGATCCTGCACCAGCTAAGAAACTCCTGGTTTCTGCCTTCAGATCGGCTCAGCTCTGGCCATTCTGGCCACTTGGTGGATGGAAGATCTTTGTCTCTCCTCCTCTCTGCATATGTGACTTCCCAATAAAAATAAATAAACCTTTAAAATTGTAAGTTGGCTGACAGACACTGGAAGGTTAGTGAAATTGAGGTAAATTCCTTTCCTTTCTCCTTCCTCCCTTCCTTACTTTTAAAACCATTTACTTATTTGAAATTCAGGGATCAAGAGAGAGAGAAAATCTTCCATCCACTGGCTCATATCCAAAAGGCTGCAACAGTTGGGGATAGGTCGGGCCAAATCCAGGGACTTCATCCAGGTCTCCTACATTAGTGGCAGGGGAGGAAAAACTTGTACCATCTTCTCCTACCTTCCTCCAGTTACTAGGAGTTGGTTGGATCAGAAATGAAGTAGCTGAAGCAGCCAGGTTCAAACCAGTGCCCACATGGAATACCAGTGTCACAGTCAGCAGGCTTACCTGCAATGCCACAATGATCTACCCCAATTTCTCACTTTTTATTCAAATGCTATTCAATATTTTACAATGAGATATAATAATTAGTATGTTACAAGAGTTTTTGGTTGTATTTTCTCCACAATGCCACATAGGAAAAACCATTACAAGTGATTTGCTCAGCTAATGAGACTGAAGATATTAAAGGTGTTTTCACTGTATTCTTTCTTTCCTCTGTTGGATTCTGCATGAATTCATTTGCTATATTTCAGGAAGGATCAAAAAAATCAGCCAAAAAAAATTCAATGGCTTTTACTCTGATTTTTGGTAGAAAATGCTACCTAATAATACAGATGTTTCTACTGTTAATTAAATATTTCTTTTCAGGCTAAATCCAGATGTTAGTAGAGATCAACAGATCCAGATATAAAGGTTTAATTATAAAATAATGTGAGGGAAGTATTCAGAAAGATATCCTTCATTTCGGAATATTTTTTTCAATGTGATTTAGACCATTTAAAAGTATTTAGCTTCAAATGCCCAGTACAAGGGCATCATTGAAAAGCAAATGTCCTAAATATTCTCAGCTGGAAATAACTTGCCTATAAATAGAGTGCCTCTATTTTATCAAAATATATGTCTCTGTGGGTAATTGGCTATAGTGGTCTCTGATTTTTCTCTCTTGTCCCTTTTTCTGAGTTTGTACACTGGGAAGTTCTTATTCTCATTGCTTGTTCTTTGTAATTTTATTTCCCTTTTAAAAATTCAATTACTCTTTCTGGTTTGCCTTCCACCTACTGAGTATATTCTAAAACATGCTATAGTTAGTGAACAATTTTTTAACCCCTCATTTTCAGTTAAAATGTAGAGCAATGCACTGTTTCTGTATTTTTGTTGTTAGAAGAATGAACAAATTAAATGAAAGTTTAAAGGGAGGAAGAAATACAAGCAGTGAGGTGGGAAGGGAAAGAAAGAGGGAGAGATGAAGAGTGATATGAATATTAGTAGAAATAAGTGCTAAACCAGAGTGGCCTTCATATAAATGATCTGTGTTAAATTTTCCATGTACTCTGTGACTGAGATATGCCACAATCCTGGCTAAAAAGTGTGAAATACATTTTTTTAATTGTTGAGAAAGAAAATTTTGACAAATATCCTAAACTATATATTCAGTTAAGCTATATTCTTCAGATTTTTCCCAAGGTGAGAGAGAACTAGAAATAAAATTAAGCAGTGGATAAGTGAATTACCACCAAAACAAATGCAGACCAATCTGACTGGTCAAAAATTTCTAGAAGTATAGCTACCCCTTCTAGAAAATACCTTTGCACATATTCAGCAATGTACATAGCCTAGACAGGCTATAGGGTATACGATGGGCAGATTTTAGGAACATCACAACCTCTAATTATAGATACTCAAAAGTGTAGTGACATTTAAATTTCATATTGTACTACATTTCAGTGTCAGAGGTAACCACAAAAAATCATTACAATCAAAACTTACTGAATCACATATATGGATGCATTATATTCAACATAAATTAGAGCCCAAAATTCCAATAAAGTAGATTAGAAGTCAATGGTGACTTGTTACCCACAGGTGTATCATGTACCTGAGTTATTAGCAGGATATCCATTATCCCTTCACTCAACATGTATAAACTGATTAGTGAAATACATACCAAGACTTGGGTAGGCAGAGCAAATAAATGATAAGCAAAACAGATATGAAGCCTGCTCACAAGGTTTTCATAGGAATTAATCAAAGAATCACACTAAAAATCATGCATGTAGAGAGAGAGCAAGATGGTGGAATAGGGTGAAGACTTGGTAAAATAGATGGAGAAGGATTAGCTGAGGAGCAAAGAAGGCATGACCCTGAAAAATAGGAGAGAGAAGGCTACTAGCTGAGGAAAACCTGGAGAACTACAGACACAGGGAAGCAACAGACAGTGGAGTGATGCTGTAGTGAACATACAATCCAGCAGGGATCAGCTCCTCAGGTTGGAAGAGATGACCACTAGGTACACAGAAGGTAAATCCAGTTATAGAATGGTGGGTCCCAAAAACTTTTTTCAAACCAATCATAAGCAGAGGCAGAGTGGCAGAGCCCTATCGGACAGGTGTGGGAATAGTTTGTGTTCTGTGGCTCAAACTCTCTCAAGTGCCCCATCAGGCTCCATTTTGACTTCTGCAACAAAGTCACTTGGGGAGAAGGGGTAAAGCCAAGGGATAACTCAAACTGGTTGAATACATTACAGTGGTTGCACTGGGAAAATAATATTACCTTGGCATTCTATGGGTTCTGTCTAAAAATAGGTCTCGGTTACCCCCAGACCTAACTGCCAAGCAGGTGCTGGAAAGAAGAGGAAAGAAAAGAAAAATTCTTACAATGGGTACAGCTGACAGCCCTGTGCTCTGGTTTAAAGTCACAACTGGAATCTCCATAATCCTAGATGCTACTGATACTGCGAGCAGGAGAAAGGTGGAATGAACAGCAGTGACATTCCAGATCTTAAAACAAACAAACAAAAAAGTCAGCTCAGAATAACATTCAGTAAAGCCTTCCTTTGTACTTGAAAATAAAATACTTCTAAAGCAAACAAAAACTGTAAGCATTCATCTCTACCAGACCTACCCTACAGATGTTGCTTAAAAGATGTGCTATAAAGAACAACACCTACCAAATCCAAACGCAAATGTGGAAAAAAGAAATCTCAAAAAAACCACAAAATGAACCTACATCAAACATTGAGAAACCCAAGGCTAAAATGAAAGGCCAAATCTCTACCTGTAAATATTAACTCTGAACGTAAATGGCTTAATTTCATCAATCAAAGACAGACTAGCAGACTGAACTAAAACATAGGACCCATCAATCTGTTGTCTAATGGAGACATCTCACCAACAAAAATATACAGAAATTGAATATGAAATGATAGAGAAAAATACATTTCAGGCTAATGGAAAGAAAAAATAAACTGGTTTAGCCATTCTAACATCAGATAACTTAAGACTTCAATGTGAATAGCATAAAAAAAGATAGATGAACCCCACATGATGATTAAGTGATCTATTCAGCAACAAGAAATCATGATAATAAATGTATACATACCAAATGCCATGGTACCTAAATACTTCAAATATTCATGGATTTAAAAGCAGAAATAGACTACAGTACAATAATAATATGGGATCTTAACATCCCACTAACCTCAGTGGACAGATCAATAAGACAGAAACTCAGCAATGATATAACACCGCTCACTGAAACAATAGAGAAAAGGATTTAATTAATATTTACAGAATCTTTTATCCAACACATATAATACATTTTTTCATCAATACACTGAACTTTCTCCAGAACTAATCACATTATAAGCAATAAAACAAGCCTCAGCGAATTTTTAAAAACACAATACAAATTATGAGACTGAGGGGATGATACTCTGCCAGCTCTACTCTGAGATCAAGGATGGTCTCCCATTGAAACTGTTGAAATTATCTGGTCAATAAGATGCTGGACTCGGGCCTGGTGGCGTGGCCTAGCAGCTAAAGTCCTTGCCTTGAACATGCCGGGATCCCATATGGGCACCGGTTCTAATCCCAGCAGCTCCACTTCCCATCCAGCTCCCTGCTTGTGCCCTGGGAAAACAGTCGAGGATGGCCCAAAGCCTTGGGACCCTGCACCCGTGTGGGAGGCCTGGAAGAAGTTCCTGGATCCTGGCTTTGGATTGGCATAGCATCGGCCGTTGAACTCACTTGGGGAGTGAATCATTGGACGGAAGATCTTTCTCACTGTCTCTCTCTCTGTATATCTGCCTTTCCAATAAAAATAAATAAATCCTTAAAAAAAAAAAGATGCTGGACTCTGTATGGTCCATGCCTGCAATGATGGAACTATGACTGGTTATGAGCTGTACTACTGTAATAATATGGAGGAAATCAATATGGGGGGAGGATTTGGGGAGGGGTTGGGGGAATCCCAGAGCATATGGAACTGTGTCATAAAACGAAATAAAAAAAAACCACAAATAAATAAATGTGACACACCACATCAACAAAATGAAGAATAAAACCATATGATCATCTCAATAGGTGCAGAGAGGACCTTTGATAAAATCCAATACCATTAAATGTTAAAATCCCTGAGGAAGACAGGCATAAAAAGAACATTCTACAACACAATCAAAGCTATATATGAAAATCCAACACCAACATCATGCTACGTAGGTAAAATCAGGAAGCTTCTTATCTATGTTCTTGAACTAGATTAGGATGTCCACTTTCACCACTGCTATCCAACATAGTATTGGAACCTTCACTAGAGCTACTAGGCAAGACAAAAAAAAAAAAAATTAAAGAAAATCAAACTGGAAATAAGGAACTAAAATTATCCCTGTCACAGACAACATGATTCTACACATACGAGAGCCAAAAGACTCAATAAAGAGATTATTGAAACTCGTAAGAGTTTGGCAGGATAGCAGGATATAAAATCAATGAACTTAAATTGATATCCCTACTACATACGTAAAACTCCATTGCTCTGAAAGAACTTGTAAGTACAGTCCCTTTTAAAACAGCAGGAAAGAACCTTAAAAGCTTGGAATTAACCTAACTGAAGCTGTGAAAGACCTCTACGATGAAAATTACAAAACACACACACACACAAAAAGAAATAGAAGAAGACATTAAATGATGAAGAAATGCATCATGTTCCCTGGATCAGTAGAATCACCATCATCAAAATGTTCGCATTACCAAAAGTAATACACAAATTCAACACAATCCCAATCAAAATCCCAAAAACATTTTTCTCAGAGCTGAAAAAGATGATACAACAATTCATCTGGAAACACAGGGGACCATGAATAGCTAAAGCTATCCTGAGGAATAAAAATAAAGCTGGAGGAATCACAATTCCAGATTTCAAGACAAACTACAGGGCAGTGGTATTCAAAACAGTCTGGTATTGGTACAGAAACAGAAAAGATTAACAGAACAGAATAGAAACCCCAGAAGTGAGCCCATACATGTACAGACAACTAATCTTCAATAAGATAACTGAAAATAACTCAGGGAAAAAGTTTGGTCTCTTCAACAAATGCTGTTGGATTAATTGGATGGCAGCCTGCAAAAGTAAGAAGCAAGATGCCCCACTTCTCATCTTTTAAGAAATCAGCTCTAAATGGATCAAAGACCTAAATCTGCACCCAGAAACCTTCAAACTATTAGAGGCAAACTTAGGAAACACTCTGCAAGATACATGAATTTGGAAAGACTTCTTAGAAAAGTCATCAAAAACACAGGCACTCAAAGCCAAAATAAACAAATGGGACTACATCAAATTAAGAAGCTTTGCGCAGAAAAGGAGATCATCAACCAAAGAGGTAACCAACAGAATGGGAAAAATCTTTGCCTACTACACAACAGATATGGGACAAGTATCCAGGATTTATAAATAACTTTAGAAACCTAATGACAGAAAAACAAACAGCCCTGTGATGAAATGAGAGAAGGAAATGAGCAGGCATTTCAAAAAAAAAATTCAAATGGCTAACAGCCATATGAAGAAATGCTCAGGCTCCCTAACTATCAGGGAAATGCGAATAAAAAACACACTGAGGTTCTACCTAGCCTCAGTGAGAATGGCCTGCACTCAGAAATCTACTAATAACATCTGCTGGTGCAGATGCAGGGGGAAAGTTACTCCACTAGAAACTCCATTAGAAACACAGGTTAGTGTTGCCACCATGGAAGTCAGTATGGAGAGTTCGAAGACAATTAAAAATTGATCTGCTCTTTGACCCAGCCATCCCATCCTTGGGAATTCATACAAAGAATACAAAATCTGCATATTAGAGAGTGACCTGCAACTGTATATTGAGAGTACCATGGAGACATGGAAACAACCCAGATACTTGTTAAAAGAGTACATCTACTCTGAGTACTACTCAACCATTAAAAAGAATGAAATTGTACCTTTTCCAACAAAATGGTCCCAACTGGAGACCATTATGCTTATTGATATAAACCAATCTCAAAAAGTCAAATCAGATGTTCTGATATAAGGCAACTTATATGCAAAATACACAACAAATAGATATATAGGTAAATATATATAAACATATTCTGATACGCTGTATAACAGAGACCAGCATATTGGAAAGTGAAGATACACTGCAATATACATCTCTACTCCTGAATAAAAGGAGGACTTCGAATTGAACTGTTAAATATGCCTTGGCAATATAATACTAGATGTTCTACCAATATCTCAATGAAGCATGCTGGCCTTGGGACCACTGCTGAAGGACTATACAATTATAATAATATGTGGAACATGGTGGTGGTGGTAGTGAGAATAGAATGAGAGCAATGGGAGTTGGAGAGAAGAATCACTATAGCTAGAAAATTCTATCATGGAAAAAAATTATGTGTCCCCTAAGAATGGAGATATCTTCTGATAAATGTACTATTAGGTGACTGCTCAAATGTGCCAGAATAATTACACAAGCTTAGCTGGTACAGCTACTATATACATAGCATACATGGTATACATAGGACATATATATGACCTTTTGTTCTTAAGGCCATGATTAGCAAAATAATGAAAGATTAAATCGAGTATGAGTGAAAATTATGCTGCAAAGTAAACATAAAATACATGAAGTTTTCAATGGCATAATATGAAAAACACCTGATAGCACATTTTTGAATGTAATTATAGCTTGAAAGAATGACAAAAAGAGTAAATACATAAAACTAGTAATGTAAATGTTTATTATCACTACCATGTACTGTGAAAAATTTTATGTACTATACTTCATTTGACTGGCAATGCAGAAGGTGTGTTTATACCATCATCACCATGAACATGCCAGTAACACATTTCATTATGGCACTATGATAGCTATCATATCTTTAGGTGAAGAAAATTTTTCAATAGTATCATAAACCTTACAGTACCACCATTGTGAATGCAGTCTGTTAGCCAGAGTATGACCCTATAGCAGACGTACACTGATAACAGCTATCAAGGCAGATACAGCATTTCTCAGAAACATTCAATAAGGGCTTTTAACTTAGTCATGGAAGTCAGGAGACTCTTCTAAGAAACAAAAACAAACTGAATTTAGATCTGGAAAAAAAAGTTAAAAGTTGTCCAGGTTGAGAGGAGTATGGCAAGAGGGGATAGAAATGTGTTCCAGGCAAGGAAAAAGACATGCACAAATGGTTTGTGTTGGCAAGACACATCCCTTACAGGAGTGCCTGGGTTTGGGGAGGTGGATTAGACAGGGGTTGTTAAATGGGGAGTGGAGGAGGGTGTGCTACTACAGCCCACTGTGATTAACTGCCTGTATTCCTGTCACCTACAGGGAAGATCTGGATGAAATTTTTGGCTCCTGGTTTCAGCCTAGACAGGCTTGGGCTGTGCAAGACATCTTGAGGATGAACTAGCACACAGAAGAACTCTCTCTCCACATCCCCTCCACACACACCTCTCCATTCCTCTGCTTTTCAAACAAATATAAATGAATAATAAACTTGTTTTTAAGAAATTGAGTCCTGCAAGTTGTTCAATCTGAGTATCTTACCTTCAAGTTCTGTGACCTTATACAAAGCACTGAATCTCTTCGCTTTCTAATCTGGGTGTTAAGTATAATAATTCCATGCAGGATGCTTTAAATACTAAATAAGGTAATGTACATAAATTTTCTAATTCAAGGACTGGCACTCAAATTTTAGCTGTTATTATTATGCATAGCTTTTAATAGCTAATGTCTCATAACATGAGGCGCTTTAGTTTCATCTAACAAAACTGTCAATTTAAAACATCAAATGAAGTTATAATCTCTGTGGATATAATTTCCAAAGTCAAAATGAGACATCTGCGCATTTGTTTGAAGTTCTCCCATCAGAATTCACGGGGGCAACATATTCTACCTCTTCTAGGATATGGACATTGCTTTACACAGCTCTCTAAAAGCAGTGGGCTCTCCAGACAAGTGGTGAGTACGCAGGGTCTAATCTGTTATAAGATTGTTTTAAGGAAGTTAAGTACATATCATAGATCACTGTCCTCTATTTTTCCACACTACAATGCCTTTAGAACAAGATGTTTTATTTTCATGGTAATTTAATCATTAAATGTTATTAAACAGGGGTTATAAAGAGGCAATTGTTCCTCGGGAGCTTGAAATTGAGGATTCCCTTTTCAGCTGCTCCCGATGCCGCTCTTTGTTGTGACCTTCAGATTAGTTATTTAGCTATTCTATACTCTAACTTTTCATGTAAAATGAGAAAAATGCCACTTTTTTGAGCAGAATGTAAATTCCTAACTAATGCTTTAACCAGGCTTTTGTTCCTTTCATCAGAGAAAATTAAAGTAAATGAAAATATTTCATTATTAATAATCTACTTCTCTTTGAATCTTTGATTATTACCATTTTAAAACATGGGATTTTTAAAATTAGGTCATATTCTATATAAAATTTTTAAGTAGAAGCTATACACACATAGATAAATCTGAGTTAAAACCAATTCTCCAAAAGAAGATCTGAAACATATATAATATCTGTGGTATTAAACGTAAAATAGCAGATACAGGTATGATCAGCCTCAAAGACTCTCAGTCTATTGCTACCTCAAACATTTTATTTTCATTAATGGTAAGATAACTACTTGCATACTGTAAAAATGTTTAGTATATAAAACATCAGACAACTTTTCATTTCTTTTAAGAGAGAAAGCGAAGTGGTATAGTGTATCTTGTAAAAATTGCATCCTTGATAACAAAAATGTCACTTTTGGACTGCTGAGGATTTTCATCTGAGTGTACAGTGAAGTAGTTCTCTCTCCACAGTCACTGGGAGACTTTATTTAATAGGTTTTCATAAATGCAGTGACTGTATAAACGGTTATTTAAAGGAAGTCTTACCAAAGGACACTTCAGTTGGACTCCATTTTGTTAGCTCAAATTTCCTAAACATCTTTTCCATTAGACAAGTAAATTCAGTAAAATAAAAGACATATTCTGAAGGAAGGGTTTGAAAGTGTTAAAAAGGAAGTGTCAACTGTGTTATAAAGTTCTACCATTGAACTCTGAATTACCCTTCCCCTTTCATATTTTCCAGTTAACATGCACACAGCTGCTCATGCCATGTAATCAACTGATTGTTACACAAGCATTTTCTAAAGCTATGACAATCTCAGATTTATGAGGTCAAGAAGTGCAGACTTAATCCATTCAATAGCTGCAATTTATCGTCTGATTATAATTGTATACACAAACAGTAATGATTTAGATGACATAGTGTAAAGATGAAATCCGTTTATTTTAAAAGGGTTTCTAACCTTTAAAATATGTTGCCATGAACACCTTTCGATGTCCGCTTTTAACAACACAATTATTATTGTTTTATTGATCAGGGTTTTATTACAGATTTGACACTTATATTTCATGCTAATCGAAAAAGGTGTAATTTTTCTGCACAATTTTAACAAGAATATGACTGTAATTAATTATAACACTATTATGTTTTCAGTGTCTAGAAAGAAGTGCTTAATTTATCACACATGTCTTCTACGGCATATGGAAACCTCTTTTAAAACGACAGGATGCATGCTCCTTCCAGAGATGACAGGATATGACATAGGTACTATATTTATAGATTTCTGCCACCATGCTGACCTGGTTTTATAGTGACAGCTCTTCTGCAATGGGCTGTACATTAGCAACTTACATAGCCTGGGTGATACCCAATACTACCATCATTTGGACTCATAGCACTAATTAGTGGTCATTCCCTAATGCCTTCATAGATCAAGGAAACAAGCTGCAGACGGGGCAAAATGGTCTGCTTGAATAACACAGCAATATATATTTCAGATCTTTTTCCAGTTTGCAAGCAGTAACAAATTACAAAGCATCATTATCAACTACTTGGCCATACGTGGGAGTTTTGTTCATTTAGCTTTTTTTTTTACATCAGTGTTGTAAACTTCCTAGACTCACCAATACATATACAAACACACATATAGAAGCACACATATACATCTCAGTATGTTAGAGTTCCATTGATCTTCAGTTTATTGCTAATGATCTTTCTACCTTTCTAAAATTTTGTAGCTTCATTATCCAAGAATATTAAAACCCTCATCTATAGCAGTGTAATTTACGTTTTGAACAGAATTTTTAACATGATCTACAATACATGGTAATGATGCTGAGTTTTTCTTGTTCAATTTTTATATGTTGTTCAATAACAAGCTTATTAAATCACATAAATTTACATTTCATTTTCCATATTACCTGCATATATGAATTACACTTCATTATATACTGCTATACTGTTTTCATCACACTATAAGGTTCTATTATATTAATCCATAAATTGTAATGACTACCAAGAATTTGACACATTTAGTATTCAGCTACATTACCATGTTTTCCAAAAATCCTTAAATAGCATGATTTTGTTTGAGCTATCTCTCTATCTTTTTCCCCAAGTTTTCAGTATGATGCTGATTATTCAGTCTATGAGAAACTGTTGAATTAAAAACCTAAATTGTAAAGCATTAAATATTTAAAAGAATTTATAAGTATAAAATTCTGTACTAAACTCTAGAATGAAAAAGGTATGTAATATTTTATAAAACAGTAAGTGAAGTAAAGTCAATGGTTGAATTGGTAGTGTGTTCCCACTATAATTAAACAGGCATGCTCACTTACTTTTCTGCCACATTCTTTAAACAGCACAATCCCGATGGAAAAACTTGGGCTAAGAGTTTTCTTTCCTCTCTGAAAGAAATCAATCAATATTATTATAATTAATGTAGCTTTTATAGAATGGTAATCCTTTACTAATCATCACAAACAAAACGTATTTCCCAGTTTTTCAAATAAAAAAAAACCATAGTTTTGATACATGAAATCCATACATTCGAGATTTATCTTCAGATTTGTAAATAGCTGAAGCATGCACTTTTACTGACCCAAATTAATGCTCTGATTTTATGCCAGGGTTTATGTGAAAGTCTAATCATTAAAACAAAAACAAAAAACCTTTGCCCTCTATTTCATCATTATCTTTTAGTTTTACATATTCTATGTTATTGAGCTGAGAAAAATCATAGAAGTACTTTTTATTATATTTATTTGGAAGGCAGAGAAACACAGAGATATAAACAGAGTCACAGAGAGATTTTTCATCTATCAGTTCACCCTTCAAACTGCTTGTAACAGCAAGTGTGTCCAAACCCCAGGCCATGACAAACTTTCAGTAATTAAGCCATCTCCTGCTGCCTCTCAGAGCATGTAGCCTTAGGAAGCCAGAATTAGAAGCAGAGCTGGGACTCAAACCAAGGCAGTCAGATATGGGATATGAGCAGCCCAAGTCACATTTTTTTAAAAAGATTTATTTTTATTATTTTGTTTATTGGAAAGGCGGATATACAGAGAGGAGAGACAGAGAGGAAAGATCTTCCGTCCGATGATTCACTCCCCAAGTGAGCGCAACGGCCGATGCTATGCTGATCCAGATCCAGGAGCCTCTTGCGGGTCTCCCACATGGGTGCAGGGTCCCAAAGCTTTGGGCCGTCCTCCACTGCTTTCCCAGGCCACAGGCAGGGAGCTGGAAGGGAAGCGGGGCTGCCGGGATAGAACCAGCGCCCATATGGGATCCTGGGCGTGCAAGGCGAGGACCTTAACCACTTGTGCCACCGCGCCGGGCCCCCAAGTCACATTTTAATCGCTACGTCAGATGCCCAATCCTGAAATCATTAGAAATATATACCCACAACTAAAGTGTGAAATGTTAATCTTAGTAATCTATCCATTCATTCAATAACACTTACTGAACACTTGCTTGTTTCCTGGTTCTAGCAACAAAAGCCCTCACAAAATGTCCATGAACAAACACACAGAGTCCTTGCCTTTGTAGAGTTTATATACCAGAGAGGAAAGATGAGCAATTAACACACAGTAAGTAAACCACACAACTGATTGTAAAGCAAATGCATTGTGGGAAAAGAGAAGAGAACTAGAATGGAAAAGGGCTCGGTGTGTGGTCCTAATTTTAAATAGCATATAATATGGTGAGCTTATTAAGGTGTCACTGAAAGAAGATCCCTTGATAGTGAAGAAGGGAGTCACTTGGTATTTGAGGGTATAATGTCTCAGGACAGGAAACAATTACTATACATAAAACATGGCCGCTGTTCTGTTGTACAGAAGGATCAGCAGCTGTGCAGGTAGGAGCTGAGGGGAGGTGGGAAGGTGTGGAAGGAAGCCAGAGAAGCAACCAAAGCATGTAAGGTAACTGGCTTTCTACTCTGAAACAGAGCTGTGGAAGGATTCTCAGTAGGGGCCAGGGGTATGAGTTCATCTAATTCACAGGGTCATCTTAAGAGAATGCTGTATCTTAAGTGTAAACTGTGAGGTGGTATGCATGGAAACAGGAGGGATGATACAGGAACCAAATGGAAAGAAAAAGGCACTTGAAAGCAGCATGGAATAGTAGCGGTATGATGAAACACAACAAGGCTTTAATAGAATTCTGAACACCTAAATTGTTTTCCTCTGTATAGTCAACTGGAAACCACAAACGACTTACAGGAGGATAAGCCTAAGACAAAATTCTATAGAAGCAACTTCCTCACAAAGCATAATTTGCTCAAAACTCTTCTGAAATTCTATTTTTGCTCTTTGCTAATGTTTGTTTTGTTATTTGCAAATAACATCCTTATAGTCTGCAGTATTATTTATTGGATACAGCCTTTTCTCTGAATAAGAGAGTTTGGGGAAACAATGCTTACTTAATTTTATTGGCCAATTGACTTCCCAAGCGTTTGTTCATTGCTTTGTCAGATACTTTGGCCACAGACCATGATTCAAGCATTACGCTCTATAACAGCATGCCTGAATTTTAAATATGAAAACTCTTTCTTTAATAAGTACTTTCATTCTGGTTCACCCAAGATTATTTCACTGACCCCTTATCGATAGCATGAACCTTTTGAACTCCATATAAAGCATTTCTTGAGAATTCACGTTTTGAAACAGGCTGTAGCACCAACAGATAGTTTCTGCTTTTAGTATCTATTATAGAAGAAAAACACATTTATCTTCCATCAGACAAAGAAGAAATAAATGCCAAGACTGAGCCATACTCATCATGCTATGGGGACACAGCAGAGACAGGTTTGAAAGAATTTGTAAGACTAAAGGAAGCTAAGATGGGCAACAACTTTTTCCACTCTATTCTCACCATAACAGCACCAGGGACAGGCTCTGGCTGAACTATTCACTTGTGTCCTGCTCTTCTCTCTCACACTTGCTGCTACCTTAGGCCTTGGATTACATTAGGAAAAAGCTTTTTCATGAGTAAAGGTTTATATGTGTATGTAAGTGTGTGTGTCTGAGTATGTGTATATGCATGTATTAGCTATAAAATAACACAGCACAAGCATACTTTAAATAGTCAGATTGCCTATTTACAATATGAGGCCTTTTAACTTTACACAGGGTGTTTCTTGAAGAGTCGCATCCTCAAACATGTTGTGGCCCAAAACAGAAAATTTTATTTCATTATGTAAATTCCCACAATACAGACTCCAGGACTTCCTTGGGGGAAGTGAAGCAGATGACATATTAAAACTATTTTCTTAAAAAATCATCTAAAACAGCGGCACAATTTTATGTGCTTAAGACACACACAAATATGCAAATATGGCACTTTACTGTGGGGAAAATACTTAAATGTGCTTATTTTGCAGGTATCAAGTTTACTTTTTACTCTAAAAGTATGTATATACTAATAAAAAGGCCTGAGAGTAGTCAATAAAACATTAAAGGAAAATAAAGTTATAGAACTGATATGACCCAGCTTTAGGAATTACTATAAATTTGCACCATTCAAGACATTGCAATGTTGGTAAAAGACCAAACAAATCAATGAAACTAAAAAAACCTCAGACTCTTTTAAATGTAAGCACAAATATAAAGGTAAGTATAAGTATACATATAAATATAGTTGGCAGATCTTTGGCAAAGAAGCAAAGATAAGTAAATAGAAATGGCAAAGACTTCTCAACTAATGTTACTGTTACAACTGGATATCAACATGCCAAGATAAAATAATCTAGACAAAGATCGTATAACTTTCACAGAAGACACTTAAAAGTAATCTTGAGCTTATGTGTAAAACTATAAATAATAGAAAATAATTCTAATTATTGGTAAATATGGGTGAAAATTCAGGTGACCTTGTTTTCAGTGGTAACTTCTATGGTAAGCACGAGAGGCATAATCCATAAAGATAAATTTAATCAGTTACAACAAAAATACAAAACTTCTGCTCTACAAAAAGAAGTTAGCAGGATAAAAAGTATCAAACTGAAAAAACTGGATGATTGCTGAAATGCCTAACAAAGGATTCAAATGATTATAATCCTCTACAAAAAGACATAAGAAAAATTGAAATTCTCACTCACAACAAATAGATCTTGGAAATGGACGAAACAGAAACTGTAAAATGAGGAACCAAGTTAAAATTTAAAAATCCAGTTGAAAATTGCAACCACAGACTAGAGCCAAAATCTAGGGGAAATCAACACAAAACATATCAGAACTTAGGCAAAAACAGTACCAAAAGGGAAGTACATAGCAAAAAAGTAGCCATATTAAAAATGGAAAGATATAATATTAGCAACCTAATGATGCATCCTAAGGTCTTAGAAAAATAAGAAAAGATAAACCTAAAAGAAGAAAATAAATAAACATCAAATCACAAGTTAAGGGGAAAAAAAAGACTAACATGCAGTACTACAGACCAGTCCGAGGCCAGCATTGTTAAGCAGCAAGTTAAACTAATGCCTATGATGTCCGCCTTCCATGAGGGCCCGGAGTGGTCCCCTTCCAACCCCATTGTCCGCACTTGGGGAAACAGTGAAAGATGGACCACATGCCTGGGCCCATGCCACCTATATGAGAGACCCTATTGGAGTCCTCCTGGACTCCTGGCTTCATGACCAGCAGTCATGGTCATCTGAGATGTCAGCTAGATGTTGGAAGATAATTCTTTCTCTGATTCTCCCCACTCTATAAAATGCTACCTTTCAAATAAGTAAAGATTTTTTTAATGAAGAATTGTTTATTTTAAAGATAAAATAATACACCTTTCATTAGCTTAGAAGACAAAGCAAGCAACTAAAAATAATATGAGATAAAAAGCAGATAGTTCCATGATACCACAAAAATACACAAAATCCTTAGGATTATTATCTATAACTCCATGCTACCAACCTGGAAAGCCTAGAAAATACAAATAAATTTCAAATATAATTACTTGATGAAGAGACAGGAAAGCCTGAGTAAACAAATAACAAGTAATAAGACTGGATTTGTAAAAGTAAATAAAAAATAAACAAATACCACTCCCCAAAAATCAGACCAGGTGGTCTTATTGCTGAATTCTACTCTTTTAAAAAATAAATATCAATAATTCTCAAATACTCCAAAAAATGAGAATTCAAAAAATGGGGAATTCTCAGAATTCATTCTACAATGCCAGCACTATTCAGATTCTAAAATACGATAAGGCTATAACCACAAAATAAAGACACAAACCAATATCCCTAGTGAATAAAAGATGCAAAAATTCTCAAAAAATACTAGCAAATCCAATTCTACAACATTTAAAAAATTATTTATCACAGAATGAAATCCAAGGCAGTGAGATTCAAGGATGTTGGGATGAACCAACATACACAGATCGATAAGTACAATCTATCACATCAGAAGAAATGCATCCAGTAAAATTTAACATCTATTCATGATATCAAAAAACAAGAAAAATTAGGTATAGACATGATATACTTCGAAATAATCAAAACCCAATATTATATTGAATAGGGATAAGCTGTAAGTATTTCCTTTAAGACCTGGAAACAAACAAGGGTGTCCACTTTCAACACTCTCATTAATTACAATACATAAACTGGCAGACAGAACAATTAGACAAGCAAGAAATAAAATCATATAATTAGGAAAGGAAGAAGCAAAATTATTCCAGTTTGAAGTTGATATGATTCTATACATAGGAAAACTTAAAGAATCCATAAAAAACCTAGCAGAATTGATCTTAAAATTTCTTAAAATTTGCAACATAAGGGGCCCGGCGCAATAGCATAGTGATTAAAGTCCTCGCCTTGCATTTTCCAGGATCCCATATGGGCACTGGTCTAGGCCTGGCTGCCACACTTCCCATCCAGCTCCCTGCTTGTGGCCCGGGAAAGCAATTGAGGACACCCAAAGCCTTGGGACCATGCACCCACATGGGAGACCCGGATGAAGCTCCAGGCTCCTGGCTTCAGATTGGTGCAGCTCCAGCCTTTGTGGTTGCTAGGGGAGCGAATCAACAGATGGAAGATCTTCCTCTCTGTCTCGTCTCCTCCCTGTATATCTGACTTTGCAATAAACAGAAATAAATCTTTGGAAAAACTGCAACATAAAAATTCAATATGCAATGATAAATAGCATTTTACATAGCAATAATGAAAGTACTGATAATATAAGAGCAATCAACAATTACAATTATGCACATGGGCTTTATTATTTGTGTGTGTTCCTTATTTTATTGCTGCTTTTATTATTATTTTACTACATAATTTGTATATGCTTAAAGTGATTCTAACATATTTAAATATCTATATCACCAAAACTAATCTGCATCAATGTAACAATACTTTCACATTACTTAAAAAAATCCAAAAACTCAAATGAAAACATAGAAGATTCTGAGTAGCCAATACAACCCTCATCAAAAAGAACAAAGTTGGAGACATTACAACATCAGACTTTAAGACACAGTACACAGCTACTACAATCAAAACAACATGGTACTGGCATAAAAGCAGACACACAGACTAATGGAAGAGAATACGTATTCCTGATATGAATCCACACATCTGTAGCCAACAGTCCCTGACAATGACAACACACAATGTAAAAAGTCCAATCTTTCCGATAAACAACGATGGGAAAACTGGATAATCACTTGCAGAAAAAAACCACCTTGAACCCCCTATATCCATCTCTTACTGTGTATAAAAATCACTCCAAACTGTACACAAGACATATATGTAAGACTTGGCTCTGAAATTTTCTTAGAGTACATAGTCAACAGCGTAAAAAGATAACTGACAGGACAGAAGAAAACATTTTTAAACTATTCATTTGATCAAGGATTAATAATATACAGGGAACTCAAAAAATGAAGCAGAAGAATAACAACAACAAAAAGGAACACAAATAATTTTTTTTAAGAAATGGAGAAAAAATGGTTAGGATTTAGCCTATTGATTTAGTAGCTTATTAATATGCCTATATTCCATATCTGAATATCTGGGTCTAATATCTGGTATCACTATTGACTCAGGCTTCATGCTAATTCAGTCTCTGGGAGAAAGCAGTGATGGCTCAAGGCACTGGATTCCTTTTAGCCACATGGAGACCTGGATTGAGTTCCTGGCTTGCTGGGAGACATTTGGGAAATGAGAGGGCAGGTGGGAACTCTTGTCTCCTTGCTGCTCAATTCTCGGTGTGTACGTCCCTATAACGTTCTAACAAATAAGTAAGAAGTGTTTTATACAGCAATAATGAACTTACTGAAAATATATTACAAAATAATATATTATTACATATAACATTAATATAGTAATACATTATAAGGCAGGAATCTGAACTGACATTTCTCAAGGAAGTAAATACAAATGGCTAACAAATACATGAAAAAATGCTCAACATCATTCACAGAGAAATATAAATCAAAACCACAATTAGTTATTCAGCTAATGAAAAATGCTGGTATCAGGGATGTGGAAAAAGTGAACTCAAGACTGTTGCTGGGAATGCAAATTAGTGTTATCACGCAGAGCAGTATGGGGCTTCCTCAAAACATTGAAACTATGAGGTAAATATTGGGTGTAGTGGTTAAGATACCACTTGTGATAACCACATTCCATTTTGGAGTGCCTGGAATCAAGATCAAGGCTTGCTCCTGATTCTAACTTCCTGCTAACACACATCCTGGGAGTAAGTGGGTGACGGTTCCAATACCTGGGTCAACCCCAACCTCAAAGAGGGCTGGCATTAGTTCCTAACTCTCGACTTCTGCTGACTCAGCCTTATCTGTTGTGGGTCTTTGGGAAACAATGAAGAATGCTAAGCACTTTTAGTTCATCTCTTAAATAAAATGCTAATAAGCAAATATTTTAAAGGAATAAAAAGTGAAATATATAAAAAAGATGTCTGGCATTCATGTCCTCATAGCAATAGCACTCATAATAGCAATGGTATGAGATTAACTTATGTGTTCATCAGTGTATGAGTTGATCATGAAAGTGTGACATATATATCCACATGCACAATGGTGTACTATTCAACCGTAATAAGAATGAAATCCTGACATTTGCAGAAAAATGTATAGAACTGAGAATTACAATGTTTAATGACATAAGATATAGAAAAACAAATTCTGCATTTTCTCTGTAAAATTTTGAATATTTGAACTAGAATGGTAATCACCTGAGGCTAGGAAGGGTGGCAGGAGGCGAAGTAAGGGGCTGGATAATAGCAATAGCATGTTCCAGTTTTACAGCTTAGAGGGCAAATGTAGTTCAAAATCCTGTCCTTGTTTAAAGAGCTGGAAGAGAGGAACTGGCAAGCTATAAATTTAAACAAAGACATACAAAGTCTAGTGTCTATGTTAATGATTATGTTGTGTATGTGTGCCTGAATATTGCACTGTGCCCCATATATATGTACCAGCATTAGATATTACAATTTTAAAATAATCTATCAAAAAGAAAATGAGTAAAAGCCTACTAAAACACAGTACATATATTTGATACTAAAGATATCTGCCAAAGGAGTTATATCTAGATACACAAAGAATTCCTAAAGTCAAAACAAAAATGATATAAGATAAAAAGGCAAGAGAACTTTGGGAAAGTCATTACCAGATAATTCATAGAAGGAAATGTTATCAATAACCAATAGGTATGTGAACTTTTATTCACCAATCCATTGTGTGTTAATATTTCACATTTACTAGAAAGAATGAGAGTAAACATAAAATGACTGACAAAATCAACTGTTAGAGTTATAAAGTGGAATTTTCAAACACTACTGCCAGGAATGTAAAATTGATATAACCCCAGTAGCTTGACTTCCTTATAAAAATTCTCAATTGCTAAGCAATTCTACCCCATGGCTTGGAATGGAAATGTTCACACAAGTACTTAAATGGGTTTTTTTTTTCATAGCAGCATAATCCACAATAGTTAAAAAATAGAAACAAAATGTTTACCAACTAGTGAGTACATATACACACTGTTGTATGTCTAGGCAGTATAATACTGTATGAGCATAAAGAAAATCCCAGAAACATTCTGTAAAGCAGAAATCAGAACAGAAAGAATACAAATTGGGGCCCCATGGGATGCCTCAGTGGCTGAATTCTCACCTTGCAAGCACTGTATCCCATATAGGAGCCAGTCTGAGTCCTTTTTAAAAGGAAGCAAACGTTTCTTTATTAGAAGGTGGCATATTACTGTAAAAAGACAATTCTAGGAGACTGGTGTGATGGCTCAAACAGGCTAATCCTCAAAATGCAAGTTCCAGCATCCTTACAGTTTAGAATACTACAGACTTCATACTGTCAAGTTCTCACAGGAGACTTATGCTATTCAGTGCATATGAAAGGTCTTCAAGTTAACAGAAAAGAGTCATTATTATAAATTTAAAAATGCATTGGATTGGCCCAGTGGCATGCAGGCTAATCCTCCACTTGCAGAGTCAACATCTCATATGGGCACTGGTTCGTGTCCCAGTTGCTCCACTTCTGATCTATCTTCCTGCTTATGACCTGGGAAGGCAACAGACAATGGCTCAAGTCCTGGAACCCCTACACCCATGTGGGAGACATGAAAGAAGCTCCTGGATTTGGATTAACTCAGCTTTGGGTGTCGCTGCCATTTGGAAAGTGAGCCAGCAGATGGACAATCTCTCTGCCCTACCTCCCCATCTTCTCTGTTAACCTGCCTTTAAAACAAAAAATAAATAAATCTTTTTAAAATGCATAATTATAAAATTTTTATCACCTAAATAAACGTATGGAAATTTTCCATGAGTTTTTTTTTTTTGGAGTATATCCTTTTGTTCTGGCATGGGAATGGTTTACTGGCACTGACAGGTCTGATACTGAAAAACTTGTAGGAAGAGGAATTGAGATGATTTCTCCTGCTACACTTGGGTACAAGAACAGCAAGGGAGAGGAAGATGACCAAGCAGCATCCAAAGAAACACAAAAGATAAACTCATGCCTTTTGACATCAGTGTGTCAACTTAAATGCCACCTAATTCTCAGACCCAGACTCCTTGTTGATCCTGAAATACCTTTTCATGGCATGAGCCTCTTGGACAGGATATGCCACCTCCTAGAAATGATTCAGTACTTAGAGTTCCTTGTCAGATATTTCCTGCAATGATTATGTTTGTTTGCAAGACCCTGTTGTTTCTAATAAAAGATCGGCTCTGGCGAGTCTAAGGAATTTGGGGACATTAACTTCAGTGAAGCTGTCACATGTAGTTTCTTCACTGTCAGACAGTCAGGATCAAAGCATGCCTCAAGAAACAGCCCACTGAAGGACACAGGACAATAATTTTGCAAAGTTTCTAATTATTTACCATGTCATTTTGTGCTCAACAAAAGAAATCCAATGCTACTGATTACTAAGTGAGTTACACAGGGTTAAGCAAGTAGCAATCAAATAAAATATCCAAGATGTTATTATTCTGGATATTTATACCCAATTTTCATTATCTCAGTTCAACAGGAACTATACATAGCCCATTATCAGGTGTTTGGCAATAATCACTGAATTGAAAAAGTTGCTACAGAAGGCACAGATGTAACTTCAGAAATATTTCTATGGGGGCCTGGCGTGACAGTTTAGCAGTTAAAGTCCTCGCCTTGCACATTCTGGGATCCCATATGGACACCAGTTCTAATCCTGGCAACCCTGCTTCCCATCCAGCTCCCTGCTTGTGCCCTGGGAAAACAATCAAGGACAGCCCAAAGCTTTGGGACCCTGAACCCATGTGGGAGACCCGGAAGAACCTTCTGACTCCTGGCTTCAGCTCAGCTCAGCTCTGGCTGTTGCAGTCACTTGGGAAGTGAATCATCAGACTGAAGATCTTCCTCTCTGTCTCTCTTCCTCTCTATATATCTGACTTTGCAATAAAAATAAATAAATCTTTAAAAATTCTATTAGATTTTACTGCAAAAGAATTATTACAATGTTCTCTTCAAATAAAGGAAATTTCAGAGGTTATTCACTTTATATAGGCTTCAATGAAAAGGAAGCATTTTTTTTACTGGTTTATCATAATTTCTAAATTAGTATTCCCAGGCATTTCCACCCATTTGTATAGGAAATAAGCAAGTTAAAATAGACTGTCAGTCTGATAGTTCAGTATATTAGCATGTTTTTCACATCAATTATTGTGTGGAACCAGCAGAGAACAGCAGTGCTAACAAGGACACTGGAGATCATTAGGGCCAATATTCTTACTTGATAAAAGGAAAAACTGAGAAGCAAGGAATGTAAATTGTGTGCTCATATTCCACTGCTTATCTGAAACAGGGTAGTGTTCAGAACACAGATACCTTAGCTCATGTTTAGTGTCCTAGTAAGTCACTGTCTACCTCCTACAAACAGTCCTTCTCCTCTTCCAAGGAGGAATATAGTGACAAGAGACAAGGCTACTGGGAAACATTCTAATGTGTACTGGGAAACATTCTAATGTGCGCCACACGAAATTACCCAGATCAAAATATCAGTTGTGCTGAAATAGATAAATTCTACTCTATATTCTATAGTGATTAAGGTGAACATAATATAAAACATTTTTGTGTATAAATAACATGCTTTTCATTAACTCTAGCATGCAAATAAAAGCAATATTTTTAAATTTTCCTTAAAAAGATTTTTATAGGCAGCTAAATCCGTACTTTTATATATTACAAAGTGATTAAACAGAAAATCAGTTGATCTGTCTTTGACTTCCAGGATCAATACTTCGCATGTTACATATATTATTTCATTTGTTATGTTTATTATAAAGTGAAATCTAAATAAATAATTTTTTAGATTCAGAGTTCTGTGGATAATTTTTGTTCTTTTATAACCCCCATCTAATTTACTTCATCATAATTTACTTCAGATTTTGACATACACTTTTGTACAAAAAAGGCTAAAGACATGACACTCAAGCAAATATAAAATTAATGCATCTAATAATAAGTGACTACTAAAAGATCGAAGCTGAAGCAAAGGAGATTTGTCACAATGGAAACACAAAACACAAGGATAGTTAGAAATGCTGACATCATTTGGGGATCATTTTTATAGGAGAAAATCCAATTGTATGACTCCTGGTTAAACGGAGAACAAAATTTGTTTCATAAAAATAGCATACATGGTAACTTAATTTCTACACCACCAAAGTTTAAAATCACTCAGACAATAAAGCATGAAAAAACCTGCATACCCAGGTAGAATCTGATAATCCCAGACCAGGAAGGTCAGCTAAACACTACTCCACCAACACATGTAATTATCCCTTCTGTACATTTCCTGATATAAATGAAGTCCTGCATTTCTGGTGTCATCAACAAGACCTCCCAGAATTCAGAGTCACTTCTAGGTTTTACTTAGAGACCCCATTCTTCCATTCTTTCCCTGCACAGAGTTCTGTTACTAAGAGCCACACAATTAGGTCAGTGGAACCAACACTTTTTGAGATCTCACGTTAGAGAGGAAAATGTTAATTACTTAATGTAAAAATAAACCAGGAGAACACATTTTTTTTTTTTTCTCACTGATTGCCTGACTGTTTTCTGGTACTTACAGCTGAGAGGGAAATTAAATTATCATCACTGATTGGAAGTTCAATGCTTGTTTTTATTTGGGGAGCAATCTGGAAACGGAGATGCTATTAGGTAGAAGGCTGAGATGTGATCTCCATGCTTGAGTATTCCGCAAGCCTACCTGGAAAGAGGGAGTGGTATTTCTAGTATCAAGGTTAGCCATGTTAACCCTGCTTCTCCACAAAAAGACAAAGCAAGGGGCACACTGGTTTTTTAACATCTTTTAACAAATAAACCTACTTTCCCTAGGAAAATCAGTAAAATACAGAATGCAAAATATGCCTGCCATGCCTATAGACACAGATAAATGCTGTTAACTCCATTCGTCTTTATCTCTTTTATATGATTTGTCTTTGCCTTTCGCTCAATCGCTCTATTTCATATACACATGTTTAAAAAGCAATGCTAATGAATATCATATTCACAATTTTTAGCAACTTGCTTTTTAATACTGATACATCCTTTCAATGCTCCTAGAAATTTTGTAACTCTATCAGGCTGCGTAGATTTTATTACAAATAAATAAAATAGTAATTTTATTTTTTTATTATAAATGTAGTTTAAGGGAATGCTACAATAAGAGTATTAAGGATATAATCATATTGGATGATCTTACTATATTTTAATCTCAGGTGCATATTTCTTTCAAAGACACCATTACAACTGTCTGCTTGCTTTTATTTCTAACATAATTCTTTTTAGATCATTTATTTGTAAGTAGCATCAGAAAAAAGAAGTAAACAATGTGTTAAATTTCAAGATTTTTGTTTTAGATACTCCTATATTTATACTCTAATTAAAATTATTAAAATACATGACCCTTAAAGAAATAAAATGAGAAAGTATTTTTAGATAATTCTTAATCATTTTTCAATGAGACACGAAACACAATCTGAATACTATCAAAAATTATTGCAAAGTAAATTTATGAATGGTACAAATTTTACTTCAGAGTCCTTTTAGATCAAATTCCATAATCTGAAGAATTTTAAGATTAAACCATTCGAAAGAGTGACAGAGTGGGACAGACAGGGAGGGAAGAACTAATTTTCCATTTGTTGGTTTACTCGCCATGTGCCTGCAACTTCCAGGACTGCAAGGCTGAACCTGGAGCTCCACACGGGGATCTCCCAGGGACGTCAAGGGCCAGTACACTCATGCCATCCTTTGCTGCTGCCCCAGGCACACCAGCGGGAGCTAGCTGGGAAGCAGAGTAGCCAAGACAGGAACCAGTGCTCACACAGGATGCTGGCATTGCAGGCAACAATCTTACCCCTTAAGCTGCAATGTTAGCCCCTAACAGACTTTTTTTTCTGTGTCAGATGTAAGAAATATGTTGTGTAGAATAAAACATCAATATGTGAAAGCAAAAAAATTTACAAACTGTGTGATAGTTAATAGAGATAAAAACTTCGATTTTTTTTTAAAAACCATGGTAGTGACTACAACTAAAAATAAAGATGAAGTTAAGCGACTAGGGCAAAGCAAACTTGAAGAAAACAACCTTAGGCAACATTTTGTTTCTTTATTTTATGTTTTTGTCTCTTTATAGTACTAGTTTTCCCTTATACACAACTCAAAACATACAAGAAATGCGTGATTTTGCCTTTCTCAGTTGGCCAACTAAGAGGATACTGAATTAAAACATTAATTTCATGATTTTCAGCATAGTAAATAAAAGGTTCAGTTTAGCTCATACTCATTTTCTCCTTTATGGTATTTGTCACCAGCATGTTTAAACAGACCGTATTTGAGTTGATTCCATCTACATTTTATTGGTGTAAAATATCAACAAAATTTATTTTAATCAATGTAGCCCTCAGCCATTTCAACTATCTTAAGGGAAAGAAATGAAGATCTCTAGAGAACAAGAAAAGTCTGAATCACCTACATTTCTCATTTACCCATGCTAATTAAGACCAAGCATTTTAAAGTTACCATCTGAAGGAAAATTAAGCCAATTAACCCACTGATGAAGATAATTTTCATTATTCTATCAGGAGGCAAAAATCTTCACCAGCCCTTCTCATTCCTACTGTGGAGATAATTTTGTACTGTCTTTCAGCACGGGGAACTTAAATGAGTGTCACCCAAGTTCTGTGGGTTCTAATTGCACTTTTTATTTAAATTCTGATTTTCTGCCCCACAGCTCGATTTTGGATTGGCTGAACTTGATTGCTTTCAGACCTGATTAGATTTTACTTGTAGATCCTTGGAAGCTTGCATAGCTGAGCAATGAGCAGGAAATCCTCCTAAGATCTGGTTTTGCCATGTCATTTGGAACACAAGAACCACCAGAGGTTCTCCAGGAGAGGGATTAATTTGGGAGCATTAATTACCAAATAATTATAGCCTATGTATAAGTTACTATTCAAGACAGGTATCCAAAGCCACAGCTGCTGCTCAGATGAATGCATTTCTCTTTAATTTCAACACATGCAGATTTTCTATTAATGTTTTTCCTTATCGCCAGAGTCAGCTGAAACGGTTGGCATTAAAAGAACATTTATATCACAATAAACAAACACTTTTTCTAACTGAAACTGAGCAAGTTATATAGCTTGCTTTTTTTAAAATGGTTTTTCTTTGTTTGGGGGAAGGAAGGAAGGAAGAAATAATTGCAATAAATACACGTGCTGTTAAACCTGAGACCTTGCAGAGATTATTTGAGTTGTAATTGTTATTTGTTTAAATATCTTAACACTTTTCATAATTCAGACAGCAGTATTCTAGTTTGTACAAGATAAAACTTATATTACACCTGCTTCTATCCATGTTTTAAGTTATCTGGAGAGATAATAGGCTTTCCCCACCAGATCCTCCTCTATTTTATCATTTCAAACTGTCCCAAATACAAGTAAGAAAAGACAATAATCCCATGGCACTTCTTAGGGACACAGAGAGAATATGGCATGATGATTTGTTTGTAACAGAAATCTGATTTTTAAAATTCATTTAGTATTTTCATCCACTTATTCTTGTAATAATTTTAAAAATAAAAAAGCACCAGCAATTTTACTACAAAACTACACCAGAGACATTTCAATAGCCTTTAGGAAGATTTGCTTTTATAATTGTTATGATCACAAACCCATGAAAATAAGTAGATTACTTTCAACTGTAATTATCATCAATGACAATTTACGAAAATTGTGGTTCTCAGTGTAGCCTGATTTCTGAAACTATACACTAAGAGACAAGTAATTCCAATCTTTTTTAAAGCACAAGGAAATCACTGTGTCCCAAACCGGTTTTTGGGTTTCTAAAACAAATGATTCTTCCCCTGGAGAACATACAGTAAACTGAACATCTATACACAACACTTTCCTGTTGGGGCTGAATAAGTTCCATCAAGCTCAGTGGAAATCCAGGCCAACTAAGAGACCTGGTAAGCAATTAACAGCTCAATTACCCATTTATTACAAGCATGTCATCCATATTGCCTCGGATATCAACCAGAAGCCATCCAACCTGAGAATCACTAGTTTTCAACAGTCTCTCCTACTTCACTTTCAGAGGTTTGGGGAAAATGGTAGTCACTTTCTTCAAGGAAGAATGTGACAACTGACCAAGATAGCAGAAGCAAGCACTATTTGTACAATGCCATTTCACAGAAAGTATAATCATGATTGGGCTTCCAAATGTTTGGGATATCTATTTTCATTCCTTAGTAAATTCTGGAGTTGGCTTTCTCAAACCCTTCTTTAAATCAGTGCCATACTGGCATATACAGAAAAATCTACTCACAGACCAAATCCAAAGGATTGATCAAATAGAAAGATGATCATTTGGGGGCAATCACTGCATGGATGATAAAATGTAAAGACCTTAAGTGACAGCTGATACTCTCACAAACTATCTTACTACCTGCACAGGCATGCACACACAACACCACCAACACCACCCCCACCCCAGAGTCTAAGCCCTGGGCTTTAACACTAATCCCAATCTTGCACGAGAATAGAGGGAGCATATCTGAAAAAGCAGGGGCACACATTGTGCCAGGCTTCCTGGGATGGGCTCCTAATCAGAAAGCTGCTTACAGGCTTGCTGTCACTTACAAGGCAATGAAGCGAGCAGGACCAGCTTGAGAGAGAAGGCTAGAAAGGAGTAGCCTTCAGTTGACAATAGTCCTAGGAAAGACTGTGAGGGATATTTTCATACACTGGTGGCTTAACACTCAATATTTTATTCTGCCTGCTTCTTAAGTTAATAAGTAACAACAATTTTAAATGCATCCTAAATAAATTTTACCTGAATGACAATGGTTCTAGGCAGTAGATTGACCAAGCCTGATGACAACTGATTTTGGGGATGGAGTGAAATATCAGGGGAATACATGAGTTTCACTACAGTAAAATGCTATTTCCTGACATAAGTTTTTTGAAGACAGGTCTGGATTCAAAAAGTAAAGTGGTCCCAGCTGTCCATGTCTGCCATAGGTGTTGGGAGGGAATAGTGCAGGAGCTATGCCAGGTACTTGATCTGTTCCCTCTCTGGCTATAGTATCACTTCAAAATGCAGAGCTCTTGAACAATGACTTACTCCAACATGAATCTCCAGGCCAGTGAAAAAAATTCAATTACTGCCGTTAGCTTCAACAAACAATGAAAATGCACATGGGCAGTATCAAACATTATAACTAGAACATTTAATCTTCAACATGAAATATACTTACGAAAAAATTATGAATTTCACTGTATTTAAAAAGGTCTTTCCTAATGATATAGATTCCATTAAACAATTTAAAATAGAGGTTGGGTGGAGGTGGGGCTGGAGGTGTACAGTATACCATACAAAGAACTACCAAATCCATTTAAATCAAGCATAAAATCATGTGGTTGCTTAAAGTTAAAAACATTAAAAACAAAATTGACTGCAGTCTGCAAATATATGCCAAAAATCACTTAGTATTGTACTTAGATTGATTTGGATGATAACAGAAGGAGGAATGCAGTGCAAAACACTGCAACTTTTACCACCTATCCATGAGTAATATATTGCTAAGCTATAACATATTTACTGTAGAAAGAAGTCCAGATTTGTCCCAATTAACCTTGTAACTAGATGTACTCCAGTGCTTATTAATGACAGTAATGAGATGCAGACAAGACAATGCATTAAACATCATTGGCATATAAATTAAATTCACATACAGTTTAAAAGGAATAGATACCTTTATGTACTGGACATGAAGGGAAATTATTAAGAAGCTATTTCATAAGAAAAAGCTAATTAGATAGAAAATTCAATACTTTCTCTAGTGCTCATCTCCATCAATGTTGGAAACAAGTTTGACCAGGAACTAAGAAAATTGTTCCCATTGAAATTACTGTGCAGAGTATGAAATTAATTTTATGATTGTCCCAATGGAAGCTACAGTATCTACAAATACTTATATGCCCATTATCATTTTCCTCTATATTGGCCTACATTTTAATTTGCTTAGGCTTATATCTAAAGCTTATGAATAATTTAAAATAGATCTTCCTGTCTGAAGAAAAACAGCGATAGAAGAACGAGATAGACATTTTGCTGTACACAGAATCCAAACTCGGCCAAAAAAAATGTGCAATGTATACTGGAATATTGTTATAAAGGTCATTTGTATGACTACATAATTAAATGGCAACTCAGCATCCAACACTGAATAACATGACTCTTGCTCCGTTCATTCGGTAATTAGCTACATGAATTCCAGGCCAGAGAGGGGTATTTGAAGATTACTCTTCAGAAGATTGTGCCCCATATTTTGGAAAAAGCATCTAAATTATTGTATTTATTTAACTGTCATTTAATTATGTAGTCAGACGTAAGCTAGAGAAAATATAAAGTTGATTAGGACAACGACCTCTTCTGATGGCTATCAGAAAATATTACCATATTGAAAGTCTGAAAACAAAGCTGAGTCTTCCCAGTTACCACATGCTAACAGCTACTGCTTTCCACACAAGATCTAACTAAAAACTAGAACCAATCTTACAACAATAGCAGCAACAAAAAAGGAGGGGGAGCTCCTCCCTCTCACCTATGTACTAAACATCGAACAATCGAGCTGGCACAGACATTAAGTACAACAGTGTCACAGCCACCATCAAAAATCAATCAAAGACATTTTTCTTTTGTGATTTAAAATTTTTTTTCTTTAGTCACAGCAACTCAAAAAACCAAAGAGGAAAAAGCAAGCTTCTAAACAAAACGAAATTAGTAACAGCAGACCCATTGCCAAGGGCAACATGCGTTTGACAGAAGATGCGATGATGACAGATGAGTCCTCATTCCTAGTCTAAATTTTGTCTACAAAATGAATTCATAATATCTTAAATATTACCAGCCACGCTTCACTCACCTTTGTTCTACAGAATAGAAGGGGGCTGTGTTGGCAGAAGTCAACAGGGGTGTAATTTCCTACATTTCTGCCTCGTGTGTTTCTCCCCCCATTTTACAGTTGACAGTAATTGTTATAGTTTATCTCATCCTCTCTAATTCTCTTCATCTCTTCTCTGTATTCATGGGTCTTTTTGCCTTTCCTTTTCTCTCCTGCCAGAAAGTTGCAGTTGTCTAGTTTCTGTCACCAGGATCATGCATTTGTAAGTGACTTGAGAATACTCTTAAACAAAATCATATTGAATTTTAAGATTTCACTGAAAAAAAAAATTACTTTCCTAGATTTCAATTTAAATGATTTTAACACTAAAAGTTGTCAGTGTTCAACCAGTGCAAAATCTTTATTTTATAAATAAGAAAACTGAGATCCACAAAGGCTACATGATTTTTAGTGAGGTCATGTAAATATGCATGCTGGTATAGTCTCTAAGATAGTTTAGTGAACTGTTTGCAGTTTTACTTCACACTCTGAGATCTCAAGACATTGGGAGAAAATCATCACTTTAAAAGCAAGAAGTGCAGGTTCAGAGGAGATAATTAATTCACCCAAGGTCACAAAGTAAGTGACAGCCTGGCTGGCTGTGAGCTTCCTAAGGGACGTCATTATGATACCATAATAGGCCAGTTATTTATAAAGATATAAATTCCTGTTTTCATGTTTTACATTAGTGTTATTATTTTTCCTTTTCAGTACTTTTCCCAACCCCCAAATTAATAACTCATCACTTTCACAAAATTTGTTATCTCATAACATTTATAAATTCTATCTTATAAGAAACAGGCCAAAAGTTTTTCACTCAATATTTATATCATGGGATAAGAGGAAATGATCCGTGATAATAGGTTTTGCAAGTTGTGAAGCAGAGCAAGATTTACACTTGTCAAAATTTGTGCCTCTTGCAAGACTACAAATTGTCTAATGATCAGAAATAAGAAAAATTTTAGAGACCTCTCAATGAGCAAAATGATTGAGACAAATGTAGGATAGATATCAGAAACTATTTCAGTATTCTATTTATTAGGTTCTTTTCTACAAAAGACTGGATTCCACCTTCTCTTTCCCTGAAAGGCTTCAGAGCAGTTTTTATAAAGAATTTGCAAGAAAACAATATCGAGCCTTCATGTACACTATGTTTAGACAGACCATAATGGCAACAAAAGGTACAATTAACAGAAGCGACCGCAACTAATAATGGCAAGCTATTTATTATTGAACCACCTTCCTCTAATTTTAGAAACTGAAGAACCTTCATTCCCTATTGTCCACATTTTAATTAATACCTATTATTGTCTCTAATAGTGCCCTCTTTTGACATGCTATTTATACACACAGTTTCTGAAAATATACAGAATATGCATGGCAAGCAGAATCTCCACAAAGTGTTTTGTGAGAAGTATTTGGATTTCTTTTGTCTCAGGAATGTCTTGAGGACAAATTTTTGGTTGTGCCCTCTTGGGGGAGTTCCAGCTTTGATTCTTCTTATGCTTTTAAAGAATATATCTGATGTTGTATTTTGATTACTCTGCATACATTTTCTGCTTCCACGATTAATTTAGCCTCCACAGGACAGGCTTACAATAAAGCACTTGAGAAAGGAGCTGATTTCCTTTCCTCATCCTTTTCAGGGTGCCCTGGCACAAGTCCACTTGTATGTATAAATATACATAGAAGTGCTTGTGCAGACCGAAATGCAGTCTAAATGAATAGTAAAGCAATGAGGATCCCTGTTTCATACACAGAAAACACTAGAGCAGGTTAGTATTAAAAAAAAATCCATTTTGATACCTCAAATTACAGAAATTAAAGTTCTTACAGGGTATGTCAGAGACACTAGGTATTTAACTTCGCTGTTTGATGATTCCTTTACTTACTTACAGTTATCTTAAATAAGGAAAACAGGGTTTAAAAGACATACTTTGCTTAAGAAAATTTTCTTAAGAATTGCAAATTCTATGTTTTAAAAATTTAACTGCCAAGTCGAAAATGCTTTCACTTTCAAAGTCTTCTTGCTAGGATTCAGTTTTGACTTGACATATCAACTTGTATATGGTCAAGCTAAGAATGTTTCTTCGCAATCACTAAAATAAATGGGATACAACAGTGCTGATAATATATTAGTAGCAGCTTAATTCAACATAGTGGCTTGAGTTCTGACTTCATTCAGAATGTCATCAATTGCTTTGATTCAGTTGCAAAAAGGTGGGCACTTGGGCTTCTAAGACTCCCACCTGCCACCTACATTCCATCTAATCTCTGTGATGTAACAGCATTTGTGTGATTCTGCCACCAGAGAACAAAAAGGAAACAATGCATTAAAATACAATGAAAGTGTTGTTAATCTATGCTACAAAGTTTTAATTAGAACTCAAGAAGCAAAACCACTTGCACTTTTTTTAGCAAACACTTGTGCACCATTCAGTATTATATGAACAGAACAACCTTTAAACTGACAACTTTGTAGGCATTTTAAATGTCCTTTTCACTCAATAATTCTGCATACATTTACTTTTCCAAAAAGTTTAAAGAGATTATAAGCAGGTGGACATTTTAGTTATTTGTTTTAAAAGTGTTTAAGTGATCAAATGCTTGCCTAAATGCATTTAAAAACAAAACTACATATATAAGAAGGCTGTCATTCTGACGTTTTAAACCAGCATGGATGCATAAAATAATGCAACTTTGACTCTTACACTATATCACATTTAAGGAATTCTGTCCAATCAGTTTGGTAAGAGAAATCCATATTGGCTAATATGTTTTTACATATTCAACTCATGAAGCTTAACAGCTTCTTTTAATTTCACCAGCATTGGATTCGTCCTTTAAAAGCTTCCCCTTATTAATGTGAAAGGAAATTGAAAGGACAAGTGAATAGAATGGGTTGTGAGATCACTAAAAATTGCTCAAAACCTGAAGGAAATGTCCTTCTTGCTTGCAAACATTTAAAGTAGTTTTCTACATATTTTACATGTACTTGCCTTTTCCATCATTATAAAGCATGAGAAAAATCACTTAATCATTATACACATACTCTCTTGCAGTTAACAGTACAAAAACCAAAATAGTAACTGACTATAAATAAATAATGTTTTTACTTTTGTTATCATGAACTCTTCTATAACATGAGATTTCAATTCACAAGTAGAGAAATTGTTTACTTATTTAAATTCCTTACATCTAGAAAGACTCAAATCCAAACTATTCAAAACTTTTTGACAAAGGGAATGCAAAAACTTTACTTGAAATGAACCCTAGATCTATCTTGTTTTCACATGTACATATTTTTATACATATATATTACGATTTATTTTTTTATTGAAATGTCAGATTTACAGAGAGAAGGAGAGACAAAGATCTCCCATCTGCTGATTCACTCCTCAAGTGGCCACAATGCTTGGAGCTGAAGCCCGTCAAAAGCCAGGAGCCGGGTCTATATTTGAATAAATTACTCTCTTCTGGACCTCAGTACATTTACAGCCAAGGATTGGTTGTAAGACAAAAAGTTCAAGGCAAAATATGAAAGGTACAAATATCTTTGCAATTTGGAAAAAAAGAGGCAATATTACTGATATATCATTCCTAGGGTTTCTCCTTCAACATCAATTTCATTACTACTTTTCATCTGTATTTATGACAGTAGAGAAAGGGTTAAGTTATAATTTCTTAAATTCATTTTGTTGCTTTTTTGAGCTACAGTCTTACCAAATTTAAGTGATAGTAAAAAAATTATAAAATTGTGGAGCTTAAGTTTTACTGCCACTTCACAATCCTCATTACCATAATGAAGGTTTTAGAAAGTCCTGCAGTAAAGAAATCTGTTTAGCCTCAATTAACCTAGTATTTCTCTATTTGTTCCTAGAACCCTCTTTTCCCTCTTTTCAAGTAGACTTAAACTTACTATAAGTCATATTCTAAATGTACCTTGGGAAACAGGCAAGATAATTGCTTTCCATAAGCCTAGTGATATGGGCAGGCAGGTAGTGTCAGAGAAACAAAGCTGTAATTTGACAGTTACAGCTGACCACTGTGGCAGTTTGATAGCCTCAGCCAATCTTCATGGCAGTAGTCTGGCTGGCCACAAGACATCTATGGCCAGAAGTGCAGAAGCCCAGGCTGGCTGACACAGCAGCTTTTGCTGGCCCACATGACAGTCCTTTCTGTTCATCACCAAACCTTTCTTTTGTGTACCCTCAACTTAAACCTCTTTGCTTATATGGGAAGTCTGGAAACACTGCCAGCTGGAAATATCTAATGTACCTCCACGATGACCTTTAAGGTCATTACAATGTCCCCAATACAGCTACGATGGGGAGCACTCCCACTCCCATTATTTGTGCCTGGTGCCACGACGCTTCTGATATTTCCAAAAATGGGCACAGAAATGGGTGGTATCCAAGCACCATCCAAAATCCCTTGAATGGCCAATTAAACCTCATGGCAGGTACTACCCAGGATGTCTCCAGATAACACTGGACTACCCAAGCCTGTGGAAGGTTTCTGTTCCTTTGGTTGGGTTTTTGTTATTGTTCATTTCCTCCCTCTCAATCATGTTCACTTTTCCTCTCTTTTTAATAAATGATACTTACCTGCACAAATTCATGCCTCCAATTTGAATTATTTTGCTTTGAAAAGAAGAGCCTGAAATAAGTGCAGTCAGAGTCTGGATGCCCACATCACTGGGATTAACTGTCAAAATCTCATTTACATCTGATTTTTCTTTTTAATATCAGTTTGGCCAGGCAGGAAGATTAAGGAAGTATAGATGGGTGACAGTAAACACATCAGGACTGACATGTCTGCAGCAAAGGAATAAACCTGACACCTGGTTGACCAAAACACTGCATTTAACTTAGTGGAAGGTGGAATGCAGAAAAGACTCACAAGCAGGTTCTGGTGAGAAGGTCATCCACTGATGCTAACAGCATGAGGCAAATGGAGAGGCACCAAGGCATTTGAAATGCAGATGGATAACAAGGTTTTAGAGTTCAAAAGCTTGATGCTTAATGATCAAAAGTCAAGGCTTTGAAGGACATAAGGATAGGCTACCAGGCTTAAATACACCTCTCTTACACTCTGAAGCTTTTGTATTCTATTTAACAAAGCTGATGAGGAAAATAAAAGCAGGAGTACCTTTTCAAACTCTAGGATTATTATTAATATAATAATTGGATTTTAATATGATTCTTATTCTAATCTTAATTTTTGTTGCAATTTTCTATTTTAAGGATTCACTTATTTATTTGAAAGTCAAAATTACAGAGAGAGGGAGAGACAGGAAGAGAGAGAAAGCGATCTTTCATCCACTGGTTCATTCCCAAATGACCAAAACAGCCAGGGCTGAAGCCAGAGCTTCATCCAGATCTCTCATCAGGCTCCAGGAGCTCAAGGAATTAGACCAACTTCCACTGATTCCCAAGGGCCATTAGCAAAAATCTGCATTGGAAGTGGATTTGCCAGGTCTTGAACTTATGTCCATACGGGATGTCAGCACTGCAGATGGCAGATTTATCTGCATGCCACAGTGCTGGCCCCCTATACCAATACTTCTTGATTATACAGACCAACTTCTCATTTTACCAGAGAAGTTAAATGATGTAGATAAGGTATTATGATTACTTTACCACAGGGTTGCACCTAGAATACACATCTACATATCTGATGGTCAGCAAATATCAAAAGGTTTTTCTTAAACTATTTTTTCCATATAAAACATTGGTCATTTGAGCCCTTTCTGCCTTGACTGACCTGGTGTGTGCGTGTATGTGTATTAAGAAATAGTTGTATTTCATGAAATTGATCTCTTAACAAATTATATTACCCAAATTATTATGCCCTTACTCACAGCATAAATTTATTCCAACAAAATATATTTGTGGGAAAATGTCACAAAAGAAAATAGTGTCAACAATTACATTGATTCATCCGAATAAAGGCTAGCAGCAGATCCTCAACTATCTTACTATACACACTTAATGTTTCAATGTTACACAAAGTCTAGCATCTTACTCATTTTTTTCTACTTGTCCCATCTGTTCTTTGCTCTTTTATTTTCCTTTTACTTCCTTCTTTTGGATTGAGTTTCTTCTCAGAATTCCAATTACTCTCCTTTATCAACCTATCTGCTTTTTCTTAGCTGTACCTATTTGCTTTAGATTTTAATGTTTTCCGCAGGGTTGCAACTTGTGTCTTTAACCTATTACTGTCAACACTGAAATTTCAAATTGTATATAATTCAAAACCTTCTTCCATTATCTTTGATGCTATTCATAAATCTCTACTCTACATTCTCATTCTTTTACTATTTTTTACTTTAAGAAAATTTTGAAATCAAGGAACTAGTCTTCTAAATTTGCTAGACATACTTACCAGCTCATGAGCCTAGTTTTGTTGGCAACAGGTCTGTGATTTTGTCTAATAATTACAGAACTTCCATTTTCTAACAACATGTTTACTGAGGGCATGCCTAAAACTCCTACCAGGGAGCCAGCATAGGCAAGTTCTCCCACAGCATCTAGATTGAAATTGCATAGTTCACAGTCCAAATGGCTGGGTCCTTGTCTCCAATGTGGAGGATCTAGATAGAATGCCAGGCTCCTGGTAACATCTGGCCCAGTTCTGGTTGTGGGTTAAACAGGAATAGAACGTCTGTCTCTTTTTCCTTGTCTTTGAAATAAACACATAAACAAATGTTTTCATTGAATATATAATTTTAGGTTAAATAATCACTTTTTTCTGCACTCAATAACATTCATTCTCTGTCTTTCAGATACTCTTTCTAAAATGAGAAGCTAGTAATCTCCATTTTTTGCTTTTCTGTACTTATGGTAACTGATTGGTATAAAAATAATTTATTTGCGTATAATGTGATGCTTTGGAATATGCTTGGTGATGGTTACTTTTAGTTATTTAATGTATGCATTACCTCAAATACTCATCATCTCTTTTTTGAGATAACTTTTAATTTCTACTCTCCTTTTTTCCAAGACACACTACACTCTCATTAATTATAGTCCATAGATTTTCTTGACTTAATGTCTCTCACTGTGCCCCCTGCCTCCCGCAGCTTTAACAGTATTTCTCTCAATCACCGACGTTCAATACGTTATGACATATAGTATAGTATCCCTTATGTTTATCCTGATCTGCATTCACTGGGCTTCTTCATTGTGTGAGTTTATAATCCTCAGAAAATATGGATAGATCTTGCCATTCCTACAAAAACTTTTCCAGGTGCCTATTTGGACTTGAACTATGTGAACATTTGATAGTATGATGATATAAACTAACACAAATCATTCCTTATCTAGACACTGTCTGAGCTTAAGTTGGAATAGTTTCTATAACACTACAGTCTTCAAATGTATTGATATTTTTTTTCTTTATCGTGACTAATCTGCTATTAAGCCCACCCAGGGAATTTGTTATTTTATTTATTGTGATTCATCCACAGAATTTCCATCTCTGGATGTCTTTTTTTAAAAACAGTAAAAAATTACGTTTATGTTTTATCTAAAGAAAAAGATGTTTCACCTGCTGGTTCATTAACCACATGACTACAACAGCCTGAACTGGGCAGACTGAAATCAGGAGTCAAACAGCATCCAGATCTCTCACGTACGTGGCAGGACCCCAAAACAACTGTGCTTCCTCAGGTGCACTAGCAGAGAGCAGGATTATAAGTGAAACAGTAGAAATTAGATCACTCTGATATGGGATACTGGCATCATCATAAGCAGCAGTGAATCCAAAATACCACAATGCCAGTCCTCGGATTTTTACTTTTTGAAAATTTCGTGGATTCTGAACTTTTTCCTGGTTATCAATTAAGCTTCATGTTTTGTGACTTATTTCAACTCTTTACTAGAAAGATCTGGAGTGACGTTTAACTTACAGCTTGTTTAACTTATCTTCTACTATATAGTGACCCTTATTTGAAAGCTACCAAATGCTCCATGTTTACAGAAATGATGCCACTCTAGTTAGTTGAAACCTGGATGTCTCAGGGGCTGGAGCTCTTGAAATTGTTCCACTTACAACTACTTGTTAGTTATTTTTTCACTGGCACTTTTTTCTTTGTTGGTGTCATGTATTCTATCCCTACACATGAACAATCTTTGTGCCAAAGATACAGGGTGACCTTTTGCAGACTTCTGGAGCTCATTCTCTGAATAATGTTCTCTGACTCTGATCATCACACTCAACATGCTTCAGGCTTACCAAACTCTGCATATTGATTCTTCAATTCCTAGGGATTGGTGTGTTGTACCTCATTTCTCCTCCTACTATAGTCTGGAGAGTACTTCAGACAGAAACCCAAGGTAAATCATAGAGTTGGCTTATTTGCTTCCATTCTCTTAGGGTGCACAGTCTCGTTTCATTTTATCTGCTGCATTTCTCATGCCTTTTTTTCAGATTCTAGCTGTTTACAACAACAGTGCAAGTCTGGTGTCACCATTCCATTGGGTTCATAAGCACAGGATACATTTATTTACTATAAAAACTAAATTCATTAAAACTATATAAAATCCTTACTAAAATCTCATTCTTTATGCTTGAGTCCCAAGAAGATTAATTACATTAGGTCAGTGGACCTCCTTCCCATCTGGCCATCAGTGTCTACAGGGTAACTCTGAGTCTTGACAAGATCAAATCTGCCATATGGAAGGATATCTACACAGATCCAGGTCAACATAATGTCCATTAATGTCTCTTATGGGTTATATTAGATTCAGAGCATCTCTCCATTTCAAAGTAATGGGTAAAGAATTATGTCATAACTGCATGACCTTTAAATATCAACCAACACTTCATAATAACAAACAGAAAAATTATATCAGAAAAACACTAAACAATCTCCGTGATGATCATGCTAAATTAGCTTAATAATACCAAGTAAAGTTTTAATCAGTCATTTATTTAAAACAGAACCAAAAACATGTTCAGAAATCTATTATTTGATAGTAATCAGCATTAAGGAATTTGACAATAAAACTCTGAGATTACTCCCACATACAGACCTTGTATTTTGAAAATAAAGATAAGTTACAAGCCAAGGCCTTAACAATTTATACAGATCCTAAAAGTGAAATTCTATAGAAATAATAATAAATATTTTATGTCAAGGAACTTTCTACTAAAATATATAAACATACACATATACACAAACATACTTACATAGAGTATATTTGTGATAATATTACAAGAAAATTGTAGAAAGCAGAATTAAAAGATAAATTTACTTTGGTACAAAAATTTTGTTCACAGAAAATGTGTATTATACATGTTAGCATGTAATTCTAACTTTTGCTCCAAATTAAAGATAACTTTCCATTCCACTTTCAGCAAATTTTTCAAAGTCATCTTTATATCTGTTGATTATAAGATCAAAATGAGAACATTAGATATCCTATTATTCAAATGTCTATACAGTAGGAATAAATAAACAACTGTAGAACTCTATAGTGGATTAGTCAGATTTGTTTAGGCCAGAAAGTCTCTGTCGCAAGTGCTCCCTCTGCCACTGTAGTGTGAAATGTGTAATAGAAAATAATGTGACTGCTTCAATCAAACTTAACATAAATGATGGTGCAATGGATTTGGTGTCTGAGTCACAGTTAACTATTCTGTAATCTGCAACACAAGATACCCCAAAAGGCCTAAAGCTACTTAAAGATTCATGTATTATCTAGGGTCAACTTAAACCTATCAAGACACTCAGCCTTGTGTACCCATGTGTCGAGCACCTGCCAGTGATCGAATGTTAATGGTTGGAAAAAAAAGCCAGATGCGATTCTATCTGCTCCCATTCTAACATACATTTTTCTGGTTGTTTATGCATTTGTTTTTGGCTCTATTTCCTGGCATTCAGTGTTTGATTTATCCAGCCTCCCCATAATAAATGATGGGCTCACCTCTCTTTACTTTTTCTGCTTTGGGATGTTGACGAGAGGATAACTCAGTTACTTTTGTCTCTAGGTCCCGAGTCTTGCATTGGCCCACACAAGGCAATCTGGGGTATGGCAGACAAGCCTTTTTTTTTTTTTTTAAGATTTATGCATTTTTATTAGAAAGTCAGATACACAGAGAGGAGGAGAGACAAAGAGGAAGATCTTCCATCCACTGATTCAATCCCTAAATGGCCACAATGGAGGGGACTGGGCCAATTTAAAGCTGAGAACCAAAGGCTTCTTCCAGGTCTCCCATGAGGGTGCAGGTTCCAAGGCTTTGGGCCATCCTTGACTGTTTTTCCAGGCCATAAGCAGGGAACTGAATGGGAAGCAGGGCGGCTGGGATTAGAACCGGCACCCATATGGAATCCCACTGTGTGCAAGGCGAGGACTTTAGCCACTAGAGTACTGCGCCAGGCCTGACAAGTCTTAAAACTATTCAAGGCTCCTTATGCTATCCATACCATGTCTTTTTTCTACATCCCTTCAGACTAACAAATGGTAGTAGCCACTCAGAAATGATTTATTAACTGGACATCTGTAACTATAAATGTGAAGCCTTGGCTACTATCAGGTTTATTAAGGAAATATTTCCATTATAAACATGATTTACAGTTTTGAAATGCATCGCCCAAAGAGACTATATATTATACTACACTGGTTTTGTTAAAATAATTTTTTAAAAAAGAAACTTACAGAAAAATATGCCCATTGCGTTTGCTTGCATCCACATAAGATTGCTATAAAATTTTAATTAAGAGAACAGGTGTATATATAATGGCCCTATCAGTGCATGGCATATTATAGAAACTGAAATATTAATTCCCTTATTTCACATACCTTATATAGAAAAAATTCTGACACATTCAATTTATGAAAGAAATGTGCATTTTCAGGTGTTATTGAGAAAGAATAATGTGTTGTATTATTCCTTAAGTCTTGTTATACTGCTCTTGGGGAAAAAAAAAAAACGAAATTACAAAGCAAAGAATACTGCAATACTGCCAGTAGCACTTCCATAGAATGTCTTTTATGAAAATATATACCTTAACTTGCAGAAAAGATCCGAGACAATGAATAATACCAAAAGGCAAAAAACAACACAAAGTAGGATATTAACAGTGTATCTGGTCATACTCTCACATAACCTGGGAAAAGAGAGCTGCTTAGTTATTTTTTGAATTTAAATGAGTATTACAGACATATTAAGAAAATGTGATTAGAAAGAAGAGGACAAAAAAAATTCTTTGTTACAGGTTAACAAAAATAGACTGGTATAAAGCAGCACCCTGCAAATGTCTGCACATTTTTCAAAATGTAAATATTTAATAATATCTTTCATATGGCATAATTTCATTAGGTTCTGTTGTAGGGAAAAAGAGATTTTTGCCAATAAATTTGCTTTGAGCTTTTTCAAAAAGTAAAACCTAAGCTAGAAAGGTATACTTATTTTAGTGAGAAATAGATCGTTAAGCTAAATATATACCACATTTCAATAATGTTTTTGAATTGCAAATAGGAAAACACTGCAGAAAAATGAGAACAAAAAAGAAAAAGTTCAGAGTTTGAAATCTGTATATTTTTTCTTTTTTTAAAAAAAACTGATTTACATTTCATTTTCATTTTGAGAATATAGACAACACTGATCATTAATTTTTAATTTCACATTAATAAGGATTACATTTTATCCAAAGAATATTAATAAGACTTCTCTAACCTAAAGTATTAGTAATTGTCTTACGAAAGGGTTAGGTAAAGGGCTACACTCACAGCAAGCTTATCCAGAAAAACCTTTGTTGACTGGTACTCTAATCTGTACTGGGAGATCTTTGTTCATAGGAAGAAAACAAATAGTTATTACAAAAAGTACAGGTGAAAAAAAAAATAAGCAAAAAAAAAACCTTCATCTTTAAAAATGAAAGAAACAAAGCAAAAAAAAAGGGAAAGTATGTTAGAGATAGTATGATAGAAAAAAGAAACAAAATAGTTTAAAATGTTGGTAGACAAAATTGTGATACAAATCCCCAACTAGATTGTGAATTCTCTTTTGAAATTCTGACCGAAAAACATCTCTACTCCAATGAATAGTTCTTAGTTTCATGATTTCCAAATCACAGTAATTCACAAATCAAATTCATAATTCTTACCATATATGTGTGTCATATTTACTAGTATTTAATGGATTTTAATCTATCTGTTTTTTGGAAAACCACTGTAACCATACAATTAAAATTTTGATATGTTATATTTTGATTATATTGAAATAAAAACAGTATTACTAAAGTAAAAATTGTTCATCATATTATCACATAAAACTATCAGGCACTGTGCTTGCCTTACAGAACAACCCTGTTGAGAATATACTCTATATTCATTAGAAGATGTGATGCACAAATATTTTGATATAATCATTTTATCAAAATGGTATCAGCAGATATTTTTTCTGGAATTTTCATTCCATGAACCAAGTAATTGGTGTATATTCTGGGGGAAATAAACTGTAGAGAATAATCAGTTGTCCTCATCAATCTATTATCACTACGGGCATGATATCAAGCACTTGGGCACGCGTCCCGCACCTAACAATCCAATCAATCTGCTACTTTTGCAACCCACTCCCTGCTTCCATTCCATTTTTTCCAAAGCAGAAATCTGAGTTCAGAGAATTTAAGATCCTTTTCTTAGTTTAGTTTTTGTTTGAATGTGCCCCTAAAAGTTAATGTATAACGAGAGTTAATTCCCAAATGGACATGTGACAGCATCTGAAAATGTGACCTTTGAGAGTTAATTGGATTAGATGAGACCAGAGGGCAAGCTTTCCCTTTGTCTTAGAAAAGCAAGAATGACTGGAGCTGGTATGCTCGCTGTCTTAGCATGCAACATTCTCCACCATGTGATGGAACAGCCTGAAGACTCTCAGTAGATTTCCAGCATGTGCTGGAACCATGATCTTGGACCTTCTAAGCTCCAAAACTGTGAGTCCAAAAAAAAAAAAAAAAAACCACTTTTTATTTTTATGAATTATCTAGTTATAGACATCTTGCTATTGCAATGGAATTTGCCTATTTACTGTGGGCATAGTAGATCCTATTATAAAGTCTCCCCCTTAAACTAAAATAAAGAAGACTGTAGAAAATGAGTGGATGGGCTTGTCAATCAACATAAAGAGAAAGAAAGCGAAGTAATAGGGGGAGTTGCTTACTTCCAGTAAAATGCTTCAATCTCCATTTCCATTGTAAATTTCTTCAAGACTAAAAACACAAGGTTCATATATTTTCTTTCAGATGCTTCTAGCTCTAAAACAAAATGAATATAAGACACACTTTTAAATGGTTGACAAAAATGAATTCAAAGTATATTTCTCATTACCCCAAATCCATTTTTTCCCTCTATTAACTTGTATTATGGAGGTTGTAGTTCCACAAAGCAACATAAACCACATTTTGTCACATGCTCACAATTTTGGAATTAGGGAATTTTGGCACCAAAATTCCGGAGGCTGACAGATAGCTGTAGTAATTCCAACAAATCTATATTTATGTGCGTCTGAGCAGAACATTGAGCATTTACATTTTCTACCACACACTCCCTATCTGGTTGATGAAGTGAAAAGTCAAATCTGAAAAGATGAGTATAAAATTTACAGGACGTCTCCAGGATTCCAAAAATTGTTAAGAACTTTAGGTCATACAAAAGTTATTTTATAACAAAATGTTATAAAACGAATAAAAGCTTCCAAAATATCCTCTATCTACTTCAACTGGTCAAATACACAATTTGTCATTATGTATACCATTGGGAAGGAAATTAGTAATTAGGCTTTCTTTTTTGTTTATCTGAACTGTTGAAAAGAATATACTGATTTAGAAACATCCATTTGGATTTACTGAAGCAAACAGGATTTCCAAATTGTAGCTATACAAGGTAAGGTATTATCTACAAGAATATTTTCAGTTCATCTTGGATAGAAATTCTTTCATTTGTTTAGTCCAAAAATATACAGGAAACCATATTCATTCTAAGATGAAATTAATAAAAATGAGTTCAGGATAAAACCAATGGCAGTAAATATCTCTTTCCTTTCAAGTGGCAAACATTTTGAAACAACCCAGAGGCATGAGTAATTTAATATCTTCATTTTAGTACCTATTCTATAACTCATGTGATGCTTTCCTAAGTTGTTTTGTTAAAATTTCAGTGTACCATGGACTTGTTTTCCAAAAATCAGCTTCTCAACCATGGTTATTATGAACATTGTTGACATTGCTTTGGAAATTCTAGGTAATTTAATAAGGAAAAATATGTAACTGCTAAAACGAGGATAAAAATCATACTTCCAAGATGTTAGAAAAGCTGTGTATTTCAGAATTAGTGTATTCAGCATTATTTATAATAGAAAGAATAAATAAAACACATTAATATTATATTCTGTCTACTATATAACCACATAGAAGCCATATATTCTGGTGTGGAAACCGTGAAACGAATCATTTTCCTGATGTTCAGAATGTAAATTAATACTATGTTTCTCAAAGGCATCTATACACGCACATACACTTATATACACATTCCTAATCAAAAATTAAAATTTTCAACAATTAAGAAATGGTTAATAAGCCATTGCCTGTCCCTTAAGCAAAAATTTACCAAATTTTAAGAATCATCTTTTCCTAAAGAATGCTGTAGAACATATGAAGAATCTTCAATTGTAATAGTAAATTAAGAATGCGGTGCAAATTGTATGGCAACATTTACATTTTGATTTAAAAGTACAGATACTATATATGAAGAAAAGAGAAAATAACTCAAACTTGCAATGATTTTTTTTATCACATTCTCTTCTAACGAGTTTATATGACAATCTGAAACACTTTTTACTTAGATTTTTGTGTAATGGACTATATTCCCAATGGGTGTGGGACAGTCTGGACTAGGTCACAGCACCCATTGATACACATGAGAGCCAGGCCTGGGGGTGGGCCAGGCTTGGCTAGGCTGAGGAACTCATCAGTGAGAGCCAGAATGGGTGCAAGCCAATTGAGCTAGCCCACAGTGTCCAACAGTGAGTGCCAGGACTGGGGGTTGGCCATGTCTGTCTGGGCAACAGCTTGTGACCACACGGGTGAGATCCAACAGAGCCTAGTATATGAGACAGTCCACAGCTGGGGCAGGCCTGGTGAGGATAACGAGGGTCACCTCAAATAGGCCACAGCGCTTGCTGATATTTCTGAGGACTGGGCATGTGGCAGGCAAGCTGGGCTGGGCCACAATACCCATTGGTTCGTGTGAAATATGGGTTTGGGCAGCACTGATTATGCAGCTGCACCCACTGGTACACACGTTGGCTGGTGCAGATGACACACCGCACCTGACCCTGCACTGGCTAGCAAACACAAGAATCAAGTCTGAGGTGACCTCAGGCAAGTTTTCTTGAGGGAGTCCCCAACTTAGACCACTGGACTCAGACCTTGGCCAAAGGGAAAAATCATAGGGTGTGTAGTACAACCTTGGAACACATATTTCAGGACAAGACCTCCTCAATTGTTGATGTCTGTGCAGTGATAGCATACCCAGATACACAGGGGGGACACGACAGCTGGTCCAGCAAGGGACATGAGTGGAATATGCTAGACAATTCTCTCAGCCAAGCTAGCAGCAAGTTGTATGGGCCTGTGGATGCACTAAGGTGGACTCCGTCAACCAATAGATCTTGGTAAGATTTTCCCAACCCTGGAGCAATGAAACCAACAACTTCTCAGAATTATCAAAATCACTCAAATGACAGCCTCAGGCCACTCTTCTCCATAGAGGCCCCTTCCTCTCCTACACTGCAGACACTAGAAGAAAAAAAAAAAAAACAAACATTTTTGTGACCCACCTTCCTCCACCCTCTCCAAGCTATTCAGAGGCCTACATGGGCATGCATTCCTCTTGACAATGCAACAACATACAAAAATTTTAATTAAAAAAATTAAGAACGTTAACAATGTAACAATTATGTTGCTTAGGAGGAGAGTCTAACAAGTGATCCTCAGGTCATTAGAGGCATGCCTCTGGTATATTTCACAAGAGGGTTGATTATCAAAGTCTGTACTGGACCCAGCTGCTTTCTCCACCACCTCACCACATTATCCTTTCTGTACACATATTGTGCAACTGTTTTCAGCCACCCTCATCAGAGTCCAAAAACTATTAGGTCACTCAAAGTGTTGAGGTACATAAGCCTTTTTATAAAGTTATTTGCTGCAGGTAGCAAAAAGGCATCACACATTATCACAAAGCAGAGAGAACTAAGAACAGTAGTGAGAGATTCCTTCCATTTTTATTTCTTGTAAGAAGGGGAAAAGTCAATTTATAGATTCTGGAGGATCTTAGGATTCCATTTTAAAATTGTTTCAATCTTGATTTTTGTAAACAATCACTCCCAAGTTAATATTTCTAAGCCAGATGCCATTCTCTTTTATAGTTCTAGAGTAACATATTTAACTGTCAGTATTTTTATTTTTGATGATTGTGGATATTCTCTCACTATTTCCAAAGTTGAGCTCTTTTTGCCAAAGCTCACTCACAGCTACCATTTTTCTCCCAATTTCTGAATACAGTTCAGTGGCCTCAAGCGCATACACATTGCTATACCATAATTACCACCTCCAGAACTTCTGTATATTCCCAAACAGAAACTTGATACCATAGTGTTATTCCCTTCTTTGTAGCCCCTTGTAACTCCTACAACTAAACTGATGTTTGGTTTTGGGTCTCTTCATTCAGTTGGTTCAAAGTGTACATAAGGGAAACCACTTCTCCTGCCTGAAGTATAGCAATGCAAGGCCTTGCAAAGGGAAATTGGTAAGTTGCTATTACTAAGCAAAAGCCAAAATTCTACAGAATAGTGTAAACAATTACTGCTACTTTGGACACATCTAAACTGATACAATATACTTCAAATTTAGTCTGACATTTCTCTTGAATGATAGGAAAGAGCCATCTGTTATATAGGTAGCAAATCCTGTGGTCAGAAATGAGTCTTGGTGCTTACTAACTCTGACTGCTGCTCTTAACTCACTATCCACATAGAAAACACACTGGGAATCCCATTGATTCAGCCTCCATAGAGCTCTCAGGGATTTCTGTATGTTATGTTACTGCTGTCAGAATCCAAATTGCCACCACCACCCTTCTTCTGTACGTCTGTACTCACTTGGCAAGACTTCCTGTCTCAGTATTTGTACACAATCCTAATCCTCCAGCCTTTGCACTTGGTTTTTTGTTTACTCTTAGACTGACTCAGAATTTCAGGTTGTCTTCTCTTGAACACCAAGTTTTCTTTCACAGTTCATTTTGACAGCTTTTAGTACAAACCTTCTGTAATTAATTTATCCTATTTATTGGCTTGCGTATTTGTTACATCTTCTAGAAAGCTAGTGTGACCACTGCAGACACTACTGTATCCCAATTTTTATGGTTGCCTATACAAGCATGTTGTTGAATAAACTAAAAAAGAAATAATAGGATCCCACATTGTGCAGGTAAAATTTCTGATTTTGTTACTGGTATCTTGCATTGGAGTGTCTGAGTTCTGGTTTCTCTGTGTCTTATCCAGCTCCTTGCTAATCTGACGGGTAGAGCAGTGGAAGATAACCCTAATATACACGTCCCCACCATCCTCATGGGACACAAAACAGAGTTCCTGGTTCCTGGTTTCAGCTTTGCCCTGCCCTGGCTGTTGCAGCCATTCAGGGAATGACCTTAAAAATAAAAGGTCTTGGGCCTCGCGTGATGGCGCAGTGGTTAAGGTCCTCGCCTTGCACACCCCGGGATCCCATATGGGCGCCGGTTCTAATCCCGGCAGCTCTACTTCTCTTCCAGCTCCCTGCCTGTGGCCTGGGAAAGCAGTCGAGGACGGCCCAAAGCTTTGGGACCCTGCACCCGTGTGGGAGACCCAGAAGAGGCTCCTGGATCTGGATCGGCATCGCATTGGTCGTTGCGGTCACTTGGGGAGTGAATCATCGGACAGAAGATCTTCCTCTCTGTTTTTCCTCTCTGTATATCCGCCTTTCCAATAAAAATAAAATAAATCTTAAAAAAAAAATAAATAATAAATAAAAGGTCTTTTTCTGTCACTCTTTCAAAAACAAAAACAAAAAACCCTCAAAGTGAACAAACAAAAAAGACAGAAATGCAGCCTGTGGCTCAGGAGGAATAGCTGCCTTCTGTGACACCCATATCCCACATCGAAGTGCCTGGTTCAGGTCCCATGTACTCTACTTTCTTCTTCTTCTTCTTTAAAAGATTTATTTATTTTTATTGGAAAGGTGGATATACAGAGAGGAAGAGAGACAGAGAGGAAGATCATCCACCTGATGGTTCACTCCCCAAGTGACCATAACGACTGGAGCTGAGCCAATTCAAAGCCAGGAGCCAGGAGCTCTTCCGGGTTTCCCACGCGGGTGCAGGGTCCCAAGGCTTTGGGCTGTTCTTGACTGCTTTCCCAGGCCACAGGCAGGGAGTTGGATGGAAAGCGGGGCCTGCCAGGATTACAACTGGTGACCAAATGGGATCCTGGCATGCAAGGAGAGGACTTCAACCACTACACTATCGTGCCGGCCCACAATTACTCTACTTTCAATCTGGCTTCCTTTTAATGGACAGAGACTCAGAGTTGTATAGATCCAAAGGCAAAACACTGCTCACTGAACTGTATGATGTGGAGTGAAAACTGGCATACCATTTCTTGAAAACCCAGAAAATATGTGTCCATAAATGAACGTAAATACTTACACAAAATAATTTACAGCATGGAGCATAAAATGCCATACTATCTATAGACTATACCAAAATAATAGGCAGATATTCAACTCTTGCTTTATCCAAGAATCCCAATTAGCATTCTATTCCATTTCTGCTTTCACATTTCTTTGGAAAAGAAAGAAGCATGGTCTTTTACAAACAAGTATTCAATGGGGATCCCAAAACACGTAAAAATGCTTTTCCGGTATGAATTAAAGTCAGCCTGTTGCAAAGCCTATGTTTTCCTCCACTTTATTCTACCGGTGGTTTTGACATTTGAATACTCATTTTGCTATGTACTATATTCTTCCTATTGCAACATTATCACTTGTTCTGAATCGATCTACTAAAGGCTAAGCAAAGATTCTCACAAGTTCTCTCATTTTGTTTTTCTACCCTAAGAGGTAAATCTTATTCCTATTACCATTTCTACAGGAAAATAAAAGTAAGTTAGTTTTTCAGGCAGGGTTACAATATTCACACAGGTTTAACTGATGTTGTAATTTCTATTCTGAAACCTTCTTTATACTGTTTCTAAACAGCTGGTGAGGAGGCAGATCCATAAAGTTCTATAGAAGGTCTCATCTACCGTGAGCCTTATAGACAAGCAGAGTAATCGTCGTTAAGACCTCCAAGCCACACACATTGCTGACTTGCAGGGGCTTCAGAGTCAGGTACCACTAGGAATATGCTGTCTGGACTCTCCTTTCTCTGTGAGCTTAGCCTAGTTATATTACCTTTGTGGGACTGAAATTTCTACAGATAGGAGAATGTAGCCCTACTAACAGGAAACACTGAGAAAAAACAGGCAAAACACTTTGTACAGTTTGTCTCAAAGAGTCATTATTACAACTAACTTCTGGAGTATGTTTAACCCTCTATTTCATTTATTTATTTTAAAGATTTGTTTTTTCTATTATAAAGTCAGATATACATAGAGGAGGAAAGACAGAGAGGAAGATCTTCCGTCCACTGATTCACTCTCCAAAGGGCCACAATGGAGGGAACTGTGCCGATCTGATGCTGAGAGCCAAGAGCTTCTTCCAGGTCTCCTCAAGTGGGTACCGGGTCCCAAGGCTTTGGGCCATCCTGAACTGCTTTCCCAGGCCACAAGCAGGGAGTTAGATGGGACGCAGGACTGCTGGGATTAGAACCAGTGCCCATATGGGATCCCGGAGTATTCAAGATGAGGACTTTAGCCAGTAGGCCACCACGCCAGGCCCCATTTATTTTCAAAAGTAAGACGTTTCCAAGAACAAAATCATATCCACTTCCAATGGTTCCAAGGTTAGCTGAGGTGGAGATCCACCCTTTCCTTCCCATTGCTGGGTTAGGTGATGCTGGGCCCTTGTGAGCAGATGGGCTTATCATTCACCGAAATAAATAGTAGGATTCTTCTGCTACAGCCTGTAATAACTAACCAATAAATCCTGTCACATGAACCTATTCAAAGCAAAAAATGGCTTTATTTTATACAAAACTTCATCAAACTTTCGTTACGTGTATTTGCCATAATTGGTCATTGAGAGGACCTTTGTAAAACAACAAAAGGTAGTTTTAATTGATGTAAATTATACCTTGTTTTTGAAAACAGGGATGTATTTTGGTTTAACAACAAGAAGCAGGGCCCAGCATGATGGCGCAGGTGGTTAAGGTCCTCACCTTCCACACCCAGGATCCCATATGGGCGCAGGTCCTAATCCTGGCAGCTCCACTTCTCTTCTAGCTCCCTGCCTGTGGCCCGGGAAAGCAGTCGAGGACGGCCCAAAGCTTTGGGAACCTGTACCCGCGTGGGAGACCCGGAAGAGGCTCAAGCATCGGCCGTTGCGGTCACTTGGGGAGTGAATCATCGGACGGAAGATCTTCCTCTCTGTCTCTCCTCTCTGTATATCCGCCTTTCCAATAAAAATTAAAAAAAAAAAACAACAACAACAACAAGAAGCAGAACAAAAGAGTTTGACAAAGATATAAAGCTGCATTCCAAACTCCCTTTGTTAGAAGGATATGTAATTAATTATTAAAGTAAGAAGAAACCAGTATTGCTGACTAATTTTGGACATATTAAACACAGAAGATCATATGTATTGAATTGTACTTTAGAAAATTTCTACCTTACAATTATAAGAAATTCCCTTCAAATATCAGGAATGAGACCATATAAAGTCTGGCATTGTGATATGTAGGTTAAGCTACTGCCTGCAACGCTGACATCCTATATAAGCACAGGTCTAAATGCTGGTTGTTCCATTTCCAATTCAGCTCTCTGCTAATGTTCTTCAGAAAGCAACAGAAGAGTGACCTGGTCAGTATTTGGGTCCCAGCTACCAATGCAGGAAACCTGAACGGATCCAAACCTGAATGGTTTCAAAGTCTGGCCGGCCCAGCCCCTGCCATTGTGGCCATTTAAGGAGTGAACCAGTAGACAGAAGATTTCTTTGTTTTTCTGTCTCTCCCTCTCCCTCTCTAAATCTGCCTTCCAAATAAATAATGTGAAAGAAGAAAGAAAACAAGAGAGAAAGAAAGGAGTTGTGGAGGAAAGGACCATATATTAATATTACTGGCAACAACTAAAACTCATGCTATAGTCTTAAGAACACAAAAAAAGGGCCTGGCACGGTGGCGCAAGTGGTTAAAGGTCCTCGCCTTGCATGCCCGGGATCCCATATGGGCGCCAGTTCTAATCCCGGCAGCCCCGCTTCCCTTCCAGCTCCCTGCCTGTGGCCTGGGAAAGCAGTCGAGGACGGCCCAAAGCTTTGGGACCCTGCACCCACGTGGGAGACCCAGAAGAGGCTCCTGGATCTGGATCGGCATAGTATCGGCCCGTTGCGCTCACTTGGGGAGTGAATCATTGGATGGAAGATCTTCCTCTCTGTCTCTCCTCTCTGTATATCCGCCTTTCCAATGAAAAAATAATAAAAATAAATCTTTAAAAAAAAAAAAAAAAAAGAACACAAAAAAATATGAACCAACAAGCAATGACCCAAAAATGTACTTGAAGTGATAGAACATTTTTTGTCATGAAAGTCGTAATTCTGAAGTATGAAAATTATATTTTTCAATTGATTTGAAAAAAATCAAACATTTTATCCTGTTACCCATTCCTTCATTAATTTTACATTTACATATTGTGATTAGAGTGATGAAAATTTACTTTTCAAAACTACCATTTTCAGGGTTGATCTTAAACAAAACAGAAACAAGAACCTTTAAATCCTAAATACAGTTTCCACTGCAGAAGGTGGAGATTAGTCTTCATGATTTAAACTGCCACTAGCCATTCCTCCCACGATATGACTCAATCATACTAAACCACGACAACAAAAATTTTCATGGTTTCCAATAACAGAGTAAAGTCAATCTTACAGATCCATTAATAGATTATCTGGCTGGACTGAATTTACAATTCTGCTTATAATATTTTAACTTCCTACATATAAACTCCTTCCCATTTTTAAATTTATATATCCATCCAAACTACAAGCATGAGTAATTATTTTTAATTGACATTTTATTCCTTTATATATGGAGAAACAGTTCTTATTTAATAAAATCACATTTCTTCAAATTAGTTATATTTCTTACCAAATTCAAACAGAAGAATTTAGAACAATAAGAACTATCACTATCAAACTTAAAACCACAAAAATTTTATCAGTTCAATTACTCTTTAAAATGATAATTTCATCCTGTATTACAAATAAAAGACAAAGAAGATAATTTACAATGTGTTCCAAGCATTAACCTTGCTTTAGGAATCATGACTTTACGATTGGTTTACACTGCCTTACACTGTAATTTAAGCCTAAGAACAGTATTATGGGATTTAGATTTGCTGTTCCTGTTGTCATCTTAAAACTTAGCCTGAGCTATACATCATCGCCATTCTTCAATGACTGCTCTGTTGAGGCATGATTTCAGCAACAGGTGAAAGAATTATCTGTACTCACTGTCCCTAATATTCTTCCCATTTAGTTTCTATTGAAACCAATTCAATATTTTGCTTCAAGTACTCCACAGAATGACATCCACATTAATGTACCCAATGATCGGTTTCTGGCCTCCTCCTACTGGAGCTCTCAGAAGCATATGGCACAGCCGATTATTCCCTCCTCTCTGAATCACTTTCTCCTTTTAGTTTTCAGAAAAATATTCCGGTTAACTTGAAGTCTGAGCCTCAGATGTCACATCCACTACATTTTCTGGTCAAAGCATGACACAAAAGCCAGAGTATATTTTAAGAGAAGGACAAATAGTTCCACTTTGTGTGTAAATGAGAATAAAAGGAACTGCTGCCAACCATTTTTGGAGGATGTAGCATAGACCTCCAAAGATAACTAGAAGTTAAAGAGATGTATGAAAGGGAAGGGTGAAGAGATCAAGAGCACGGTATCATTTAGAGAGAACAGTCATAATTTACCATATGTTTATATTTTAATATATACATGTTTTGATATTCAGCTATTTTTATTTTGGAATACGTTTGTGGCAATTCTCCTGCCCAACGTTCTTCCTTGACAATAACAATATGAGACTCTCAAGAGTGCAAAGCACTACTGTATGCTTGATAGGCTTACTCTTAGCTATGAATGGCAACAACTGCAGATGTTAAGATAGGTATTTTTGATGTTTTCTTGGACATTTGAACATGTTTTAAGACACTTATCCTCAAAAAACATCTTTTAGTACATGAATTGGAAATCTGTTCTGCAGAGGACCATAAAGCAAACATTTTAGACTTTGAAGCCCATTTGACCTCTGTGGAACATACTCAACTCTGCCTCAAAAATATAAAAGAAGATAGAGACAATATAAAAGTTAATGGCCCTATGGCCCGGTGGCGTGGCCCAGTGGCTAACGTCCTCATCTTGAATGCGCTGGGATCCCATATGGGCGCTGGTTCTAATCCCGGCAGCTCCACTTCCCATCCAGCTCCCTGCTTGTGCCCTGGAAAAGCAGTCAAGGACGGCCCAAAGCCTTGGGACCCTGCACCTGCGTGGGAGACCCGGAAGAGGTTCCTGGATGCTGGCTTCAGATTGGCATAGCATCGGCCGTTGCGCTACTTGGGGAGTGAATCATTGGATGGAAGATCTTCCTCTCTGTCTCTCCTCCTTTCTGTATATCTGACTTTCCAATAAATAAATAAATCTTTTAAAAAAAGTTAATGGCCCTTATTATGTTCTAATAACACTATATCTACGAAGTCAAATTATGGGACACACTTAGCAAGTCAGTTGCAATTTGCTTACTTTCACTTTGGAACATGAGTTGAACAGAAAGCTGTCTAACTGAGTTCCTCTGTGGAATCCTACACCTCTACTCTGAGTTTATGCAGTAGTCGAGAACAATACTTCCTATTTGTTGCTCAAAATATCAAAAAATCAATTCTGTCATTATAAAGAAAAGAGAGACTGTTAGCAAGCAAGCACACAAAAGCAAACTAAAATGTAGGGATTTTTAAGATAGTAATTTCAGTACAGAAATATATTTTTACAATCCACTTTTGTTATGTCATACAATAAAATGTTGTGCATGCATTTCAAGCAATTCCTACTTTGTGAGGACATTAATTCGTGTGGGAGGAGGATGAAAGTATTCAACACAATGTCTTTAAAATTATGATGATAGAAATAATGGAAACATAACCTTATTACAAAATTAACATACCCATACAAACTGTATACTCAAAGACTGTGACCTTAACAAAACAATATCCATTGCTGTTTTGAAGCTTTTCTTGTGACCTGGTTATTACATTTTGCCCTTAGTTATTCACAACCATTTAAGTCAGGCTCAGTGCATTTTTCCCAAGTATGGTATCATCATAATAGCTGAAAATGAAAATGATTCCCAAAATAACTTCAAGTTAATTGTGCAGGTGAGAAAATATATCCACCCACACATCAACCAGTGCCAAATTGTCTGAGTGAAAAAATAAAAATCTGGAAAGAGAGCAACTTCGCCCAAATTTTAAAATATGCCACAGTATATTTAGAGTGCTACTCACTATTACAAACACCATATTTCAAACATTCTATGGGACAGAGTCTCCACAAAAATTTTATCAGAAAAATTTTATTTTAAGTATGCGAAGAACAAAACGATTTGTGCACTCTTTTCCATCTAACAAATTATTTCTGAGGTTTTCATATATGGCATGTGGCATTTATGATTCTAATTTGTCTCACATCACCTTCTACACCATGACATAACTACTTTTTTTGAAAAAAAAAAAAAGAGTTTAAAACTCTTCAGGTTAGAAAGAGTTCTTTTGGTTATCTCATGAGACCAACTTCTGGCTGAACGTTAGATATAATCTCTATTATTTCTTCTCCTTGCCATGTCCCCCTACTTGTTTCCAGAAAATCTATAATATGTAATGATTTAGAATTAATACCCCAATTCCCTAGATCTTTTAATGAATTCACTTACACTTGGGGATCTGACCAAGGCATCTGTTCATGAATAGTGGAATGATTACCAAGTCCTGATGGGGAAGGCACACTGCCATTTTTTCCTGAAATACATCCCAAAAGAGAAATCAACTGCCTCATGCCTGGATTTTCTTCTGTGTCAATTTTTTAAATTAAATATAAGACCCTTTTGGAAATTCTCTTGCAAGTCTCTTCCCTCCATTATAGCTACGAACAGGCTAAACAAAAACACCTTGCAATATCCTTCCTTATTTCTACATCACAACTTTATATCAAAAATTAGCATTTGACTCAATAGCCGTTGCTGCTCTAAATTTTCAGAAATAATTTTTAGTTATGTTAGGCTTAATTGACACATCCTAATCCTCCATCTGCCAAAAACTTAACATAAGATGAATCAGTCTACTTCCTGCAGTACCTCTAATTATAATGGCTGATATAAAAGGGCAACATACAATCTTTAGTTCACTGGTTTGTTTCTCACTTATCAAATATCCTGTGCATTAAAGCTCAACTTAATTTAATTTTCTCCTTTTCTACATTTAAAAACTGAGTTAAATCTCTTCATAAATGAGATATAATCTTGACTGCACATGTTTTCTGTCCCCAAATGTCTCACGTAAACCACCTGGGGAATAACAGTGATCACTAACCCACCTCTTTTTTTTTAAATCAAAAAGCAAAGCAGAGCTGTTGACTGTGAGATGGGCATCCAAAGCGTTCCCGGGACCTTAGCAAAGAGTTTCTGTCACTGTGTGTCTGGTTTTGATTGAAATTGTTGACCTATTGCAGAAGGCTGCAATTTTTACTGCCATTTTCCATTTTGTTCTCTCTTGCCAACAATATTGTTCTGTCCTGCTCCCTAAGCATACAGGCAAGTAGCCAGTGTGACTACCCTCAATAGACAATTTCCTTACTCTCAACAGATTTGTGACCCTGAGTGGGAATGTTTGCTATTGAACTTGGGCTATTTCAAAACTTAGGATGGAAAAACAATTGCTAGAGAGAGACTATTAAACTGTTTTCCAAGCATTATTTGATACTTGTTAATCTTTACCACCATCTGCAGGAATTTTTCAAAAAGAGAATGTTAACTCTACCATTGCAAAAATAAAGTTAGGATGGCAAGGGGGCTTAAAAATCAATAACAAACCAAAAAAGTGGGGAAAAAGGAAATTATACTGAGTTATCGCTACTAGACAGGTATCAATGAAAAAACTCTGGTTTTGACATCCACTGACAATGAAACAACATTATTAAGTCAAAAATTTTTAGACCACTGCTACAAACTTAAAAACTCATGTAATCACACAGCATCCTGAGTCAGACTCTGTAAGTTCTCAAGAGTAAGCAGCATCACTGGTATCTCCCTCCATCAGCTTCCACAGTGCCTTTTGGAATGCTCTATGAAATATGACACTAACATACACATGGAAAAACTGAGTAGGACAGATCCAACTTCTTAGTAAATTTACAGAGTTGGCTGGCTCCCACAGAATACACCTACACCTACAACAGTTAATTCTCTTAGGTTAATGGATGTGTCTATTGTAGGCCTTGGTCTTCAATCATCAACATATTTATAATGATTACAAGGGAGTATTAATATTTGATGAGCATCTATTCCTAAACAACCGTTTTGCTAGGTGTTGTAAAAACATATTCTGTTAAACTTGACAACAAGTTAACAAGGCTAGGTATTATTACCACTACTTTATAGAAATTCAGCCTTAAAGAAGCAACTGGTTCAAAGGGAAGAAGCACCCTGCTTTCTTCTTTTACATCACATTAGTCATCCAAATACACAGTTTTCCTCATAATGGGGGAACACTTTTTGGATTGGTGTTTTCTTTATTTTTTCAGAAAATTCAATACCCTGATAACTAGATTATTTATATTAACCACAAGTCACATGTGGTTGTTAGAAATAACTGAAATTTAATAAAAATTTAAAAGTCAGTTTAACACTCTCAGTCACATTTCAAAAACATTTTGATTAACTTACTGGACAGCATATAGATATATTTCTGTCATTCCAAAAAAGTCCTATTGTAAGAACACTTGTATATAAAAAAGAACTTATTTATAGAACTCATTAGAAAATTGTATTTCTATCATCTTTAGATGACAAAGAGAAGATAATTTACAGTAAGCTTCTAAGAAGGAATGGTATACCTCTCATTTGACCTATTGATCAAAATGTCTTTCATTCATGTTGTTTGCCATCTTGTGGAGTCTCTACTTGCCAGTAACAATAAAAATGAACTTAAAATAATTTGTGCCTCCAGCCCTTTTCCTTGCCCCTTGACTTCCAAATATGCGTGGGAGTGAGCTAACTTGTTTTATGTCAAGAGGCGAGCAAACTATTTGATCCTCTGAGATCAAAATCAAAATATCTCAACTAAAGAGTTGGCCTCAGGTCATTAGATTGACCCATATTTACCTCTCTAAGTAGGTGAACTCTCAAGAGTTTTGTTTTATGATAAATAGATAGAACTGCAAATGGAGCTTGATGCATTCACGTCATTTGGTTTGCTTTTTTTTTTCCAGAAGGTTTAAAAGATACACTGACCACCTTTAGCTCATTTTCATTTCCCATTACAAGAAGAAATCCCAATGTGTTTTATTAAAATTTTACATCATGCATATTACACTCCAATTTCTATTTTTTAACTGAAAAGGATTGATTAAATCAGCAGGTAGCAACTGAATCGTGTTTAAGGCTCAGTGTGACTAGAATAGATTATTTTTCCCATTAAAAAAATCTGGTGGAGGCATGCTTTCAGTTCCTTTACTTAGTAGTACTCGAACACTGCAGCTTTAACCAATGGTTTTGTTGGTCATTTCACTCCCATCAAGGACATCTGAAGTAAAAATATATATATATATATATAAATGCCTCAAATCACTTTGCTTAATAAAAACTGACAGGCAGTGCTGATACAAGAGAAACAAATTGTTAGAGGGGAAGAACTTAAAGCACAAAGCATGTCTGGCTGAAATACTGTTGGGCAGATTTTATAGGTGCGTTGCAACTTGTAGCAGTTAAAATAATAACACTTCAGTAGTAATAATACCTTACATATCTAGAGTGCTTTTCATCTACAGTTAGCCTAAGGCTTTTTACATACTATATATAGATACTGCTTCAGCTTCCACTGAAATCCAACTAGCTTTGGGGTGGAACCAATCATCCTCTCTCTGCCAGCAATATTACACAACAGTTTTCAGGAGGGAAAATGAAGAATAATTTCTCTTGTTGAAACTCCAGGAGGAATTTCTGAGTGGGAAGAATGTAATTTCTAAGTTAGAATTGGCACTGACACTAGGACTTAACACCCCAATTCATACGGAAAGTGGGCGTGGAAACTTCAAAGAACATGAGGGGTCACGGCCACAGTTCTAGTCTTCAAATGATTAATTATAGCATTTATGAAAATGAAAGCTATTTCTCAACATGACTTCTTGCTTTTTACCTGTTTTATTCAAGAGGACCACAAATTTTTCTGCTTTTTAAAAAATGGAAAACAATTATAAAAATATACCTACACTTTTAACCATGAAGAACGGTCAACAAATGAACAAATGTATTCAGCCCTGTAAGACACAGCTATAGTGACATCTTTTATATATAATTAATTGTTTGCTAAAGCTTATTATTTTCCAAAACATATACAAACTGAATGTAGAACATGTAATGAAAAATTATCTAAAGCTATCATGGGACTTTATATTTTGAGATTCCCATCAAATCCTCTGGAGAAACAGTTTATAAAGAAAAATTAACTGTGGGAGTATACCTGGGATAAAAGAAGAAGAAAATGAACAGAATATGAGAAATCAGGAAGGAATAATTTTAATTTTCTCTGAAGAATAAACGAAGCAACATGAAAACCAGTATTTATTTTCCAAACTAGACAATGGCTATAATACTCTTCTTTCAGTTTAATTTTCCCCCAAAAGTAACCCTTTTTGTGCCGGGAAAGGATGAAAAAAAAAAACTATGTAATAAGGACCAAGATCTGTACATTCAAATTGTTTGCATATCCATTAAGGAAGTTTCTAGGATTAGTCCAGCCACAAGCTAAGATTAAAAATAAAATAAAAATTCACAAGTAATGTCACTGACTCCAGGCTCTTACTAACTCCCTTGACTTGTTTGCAACTATAAATTAAAATGAGCCAATGTGCAACTCAGATCAGGTTTGTTAAGGATTTATATGGGAGGAATATAAATGGGATGAAAGGATAAGAACTTAACATGGGGTTGGGGGAAGCTGCTCATTGCACACTCAGTGCATGGCGTTTTGATCAGTCCTCAGTCTATAATTCCGGTTTGAATCCCTCAGTACATTACGCTTGTTTATACCTTGCTTGGAGTTCTGCACAGGTGCTGTCATTTTTACTCCTCATGACATGCTCAAAATGGTGGTGTTTCTCACTACTGCCATGCCAGGAAAGCCACATATGGAACACAGTTGGTTACTCTGGGCTTGTGTGCAAGTTGGGATGTCCCTAATATGCAAGCAGACCTTTGGATGGCTAAAGTCTGGAGTCTGCTTGCTCCTGATTGGTTTGGAACTGCAAATGAACAGCGAGGTCCAGGGATATATACATGTCAGGTCTACAGGGGCTTAATTAGTGAGGCTTCCTTCTATCCTGTCTTGGAGAGAACCTAAACATTTTAATACAGTTTTGACCTGTGACATAATATTAACAAATCTCTTGAACTCCCATTTTAAAATAAATATTATGAATGTATAAATTCACTAATACATAGATTTCTTAACCCCTTCAACAAATATTCTGAGAAAAAAACATGAAGAGTTGACGAGGGATATCCAAGACCTATTAAAGCGATCCTGGCTCATTCTGGTTTTCATCTATCAGCAGTTTATTGATTAATTCAATAAGAATTTACTAAATGCCAGCAGCATCGTCCAGTTCTGACCATCAAAAATAACTCAAGACAATGAAACGTATTCTCTGAGAGGCAAACTGGTCTCAGCTATGCATATATCTGTGTGCAATCTGACAGTGCTTAACAGATATATTTCTATGTGACAGGGAGCACAGAAATGTCTAAATGGAATTAAGAGCAATTCAAAAGAAAATAGCAACAACTAGGAAATGATAATTAGAAGAAAAATAAGAAAGGAAGAAGGAGGGATGGGAGCATGGACAGAAGGGAAGATAGGTGTGAAGTAAAATCAAGCTTTAAAATATGTATAAATGAAATTTGTTCACCTTATATAAATTTTTTAAAGAAATTACATACAAAAGTGAAAAAACAGAGAAGAAATTTCTGTATTAAAATGAAATCTCTGTTAAGTTTTCATTTTTATTTGCTTTCAGAAACATTAAAAAAAAGCAAATAAGAAAATGAACCTATTATTGAGAATGAAAAAAATTTATGTCTTCCCTGGGTCTCACGAGTTACTTTTTAAAAGATAAATCCTGGGCCCGGCGCGGGGGCGCAAGTGGTTAAGGTCCTTGCCTTGTATGCCCGGGATCCCATAAGGGCGCCGGTTCTATCCCGGCAGCCCCACTTCCCTTCCAGCTCCCTGCCTGTGGCCCGGGAAAGCAGTAGAGGATGGCCCAAAGCTTTGGGAACCTGCACCCGCGTGGGAGACCCGGAAAGAAGTTCCTGGCTCCTGGCTTCGGATTGGCATAGCATTGGCCGTTGCGCTCACTTGGGGAGTGAATCATCAGACGGAAGATCTTCCTCTCTGTCTCTCCTCTCTGTATATCCGCCTTTCCAATAAAAACATAATAAAAATAAAATCTTAAAAAAAAAAGATAAATCCTAACTGTCAGATAAACATTAAAAAGGTACTATTTTTCCCTGAAAGGACATTTTCCCAAATAATCACAATAACAGTATCATATCTAAAAAAATAAGCACTCATGTTCCTTACATTCTCTCCAAATTTTTTTAAATATTTGTTTCTGTGGTCCTGGACACAAACAATATCAACACTTTGTTATTTTTAAAATCCCCACCCATTTTTTTTTCTTTCTCCTTCAATGCTATTGACTTGAAGCTGGATCTGTTCCCTCCAATTTAATTTAGAATAACCCCATAATAGATTTGTCTGATTTCCTCCTTATGGTACCATTTAATTAATTTACTAATTTTATTTGAAAGGCACTGAGACTAACAGAGAGTCTGAGAGATTTCCATTCTTCTGATTTAATTAACAGATGCTGGAAATAGCTGAAGTCAAGAATGTAATGTGGGTCTCCCACTTTGGTGGTAGGATCACAAGTACTTAAGAACTACCTGGCGAATCCCAGTCTGCACATTAACAGCAAACTCAAATTGGGAACGGAGCAAGGACTAAAGTCCCTACAGTTGGACAAGGGAAGTATTTCCCAGGTGGCTTCCTTAAACTTTGTACCAAATGCCTGCCCCCTGGTGGCCCAAGTAACTTCCTTTCCAGGTATCCAAATCTGATTTTGTTTAGGTTAACTTGGTTCACACAGGATGAACTACATGTTCTTTCGTACAGTAAGGCATATAAAATCTGTTTATCTCCTTTGTAATACAAGATTCCTTAGCAGGTACAGGGGGGTTCATGTGGCCACAATTTAATGCTAATATTATGAAGTTATAAATTGATTCTCAAAATTATCTGCAATGGAATTCTTTGGGAGCCTGTAAATATCCAGTTTTCCATTAATCCTTCGTCTCATGGTTTCAGAATCTGCTGATAACCACTGCAGGAATGACTCTGTCACAGATTGCAAAGTGTTGATTTTACTAATTACCTCACGTATTCACATTTATTAGCTAGAATGAATTCTTTAGGAAATTTCCTTAATCAACCATATTTGATTACTCTGAAATACAATCACTGGAGAAATGTAGAATAAATGCTTTGCATCTCAGTATTTTGAATAAGGAATTATCTCCTACATTATTTTAGATTAACTACATCAGTTTTTGAAGACTGCCTCATTCTACCATGCAACAAATTTTCAACAGAGCTCAGACAAGAATGGTATTTAGAGACTTCAATCTAAGCATTTAGTGCCCATAACAACTAGGTTGCTATTTTTTTCTGAAAAATTTAGTTCACAAAACTAGAAAGTATTTCTTTAAAAATATTAATCACATTAACAAAAAAAATGCAAAGTAAAAATTCTGTGACAGATCAGATTTATGGAGATTTAGCAGGAAAAGCAGAGATAGAACGATTCATTGGTTCATTCCCCAAATGGGCACAATGGCCAAAACTGAGTCAATCCCAAGCCAAGAGCCAGGAACTTCTTTCCAGGTCTCCCACACAGGTGCAGGGTCCCAAGGCTTTGGGCCATCCTTGACTGCCTTCCCAGGCCCAAGCAGGGAGCTGGGGAAGTAGAGCACCTGAAACAGGAACCAGTGCCCACATGAGATCCTGGTGCTTGCAAGATGAGGACTGAAATTGTTTTATCCTACATATACATCCTATACTTTCTAAACACAGCAGTACCAATGTTTAAAATACTTAATCGACACATTGGTTATTCCGTAGCATGTTACTTAACTCCATGGTGCTGTAAATTTTTTATTCAAACTTAATTTCTGTTGTTGACCTTGTTTCATGGCTTCTGATTTAAGGGAATGTAGAGTGATGGCGTAATAGAGACGATCATATCCAGATGTGAAGATAACACAGGTGTTCAGGATGATCATAGGGGTTGTTTTTTTGCCATTTTTTGTTGAAATAAATATGGTTATATATTATTAAATGTTCATAATAATAGAAATGGCTCACAGAAGTAGAACTACTAGGTCAAAAGGGAGCTATTTTTTAATTTGACATACACAATCCTATGTTAGTTTTTAAATATTCCCACAAGCAGCATACCAGAGTTTCCTCCAGTTATCTACTCACAGGAATTTCATTAAATGTTTGTCAATCTAATGGGTGAAAAGGAATACCTCATTGCTGTTAATGAAATAAAGCAGCACCTCATATACATATTGACATTTTGTATAATTTATCCTATCAATTACATATTGATATTTCTGGATCATTTCTCGACTGCACTCGCTGTTTGCTGACCTAATTGTCAGTATTTTATATTATTATGACTAGCATTCTCTTTCCGCTGTTTGCCTTCCAAACCATCATTTTTCATGTGATTTCATCTTTCATATAATTTGTGATTTGAAGATGTATTTATGGATTTAAATTTATTTACACTTATATGGTTCTGATTTTTTTTAATATATAATTTGCTTTCCTGTCACCTGAAAGTTATAAAATATTCTCATGAATTCTCTTATCAGGTTATAATTTTTTTAGAAAAAAATCTAGCCATCTGCAATTTATTTATCTTTATTGCATGAAGTAAGTTTTCTAAACTGTTGTTTGTACAGATTGGCAGCTTGCTGTGGAAGGCATTTGATAAATGAACCATTACACTTCTACTGAAATAAAATACCAAATTCATTGTATTTTATACTTTTCTAAGTACACATGCATATTTTTTCCAGATATATTTTCCTCTTCCTATACCAATAATATGTTACTATTTTGATCATCATTCTAAAGCATAGATTTTGAATTTCTTATGAATTAATTAACTCACATTTTCTTTCTGTTAGTAGTTACTATAAGGTCATTTATAGCTTCATTTCAACACATAATAAATACTTTTGTGGAAATACTGAAAGCACTTTACCGGAGATCACCAACTAAAAAATAAACAGACAACAATGCTTAGTTAACTAAAAGGAAATTTCTATGTATTCTCTGGAAAGTATTTTAATGAAGCTTAAATTGCCCATTGAAAATTACTGCCCCTTGACAAGCCCTATCAACATATTCTTTATTGTCTCATATTCCAATGTCTGTCTTCGTTTGATCCCTTTGAAATAAGAAAATCAAAGACTGAAATACTAAGAATTCAAATTTTTCACTAGGAAAATGTTTCTGTAACTCAGCCTTTTTCACCTACCCTTTCTAAAAATCAGAAAATAGCATCAACACAACAAATATTTTTAAAAACTTTGTAAACTCTTATTTACAATGAGGCTGAGAAACAAACATTTATAATGAAACTAAGAGGTACAGCCCAGAGATGTGTATATGAGCTAAAACAAACAATCTAAAACGGGAGAAAATGAAGAAAATAAAAAGTGAGTTTGTTGAGTGAGTCCAGCAACATTGGATGTCAGATAGACTCAGGAATAACACTTATGAAGGTGACAGCTTCTTTTTGTAGTGAAAAATTATATTCTGAGTGGGCACTGTGGCACACAGCACATTAACTGCTGTTTGTGACACTGCATCCCGTATCAGAATTCCAGTTCAAGCTCCCTCCCTGCTTCTGATACAATGTTCTACTAATACGCCTGAGAAGACATTATGACTCAAGTACTTGGATTCCCATCTCCTACATGGGATACCTGGATGGAGTTCTAGGCTCATGGCTTTCAGCCTGGTACAGTTTGGTTGCTATGGACAATTAGTAAATGAGCAGTGAATGGAAGAGTGCTGGTTCCTTCTCTCTCTCTCTCTCTCTTTCTCATCTGTGTGTATGTGTGTGTGTGTCACTCTGCCTTTCAAGTACACAAAGTAAATCTTAAAAATTATATCCTGCCTTACCAACACATAAAAGGAGAGAAAATGAAGTACGCAGAGCTTGTAGTAGATACGGTATTGAGGGGCTGGCATTGCTGCACAGCTGGTAAGCGCACTAAATGTGACACTTCTGTGGGGCACCAGATGGTGTTCTAGCTGCCCCACTTCCACTCCAGTTCCCTGTTAATATCCTACAAAAAGCAACAGAAGATGGCCCAAGTGCTTGGACCCCTATCACCTTGTGGGAGATCTAGACGTGACTGGCTCCTGACTTGCCTTGACTCAATCCTAACCACTACAGCCATTCAATGAATGAATTGGTAGATGAAACACCTCGCTTCCTCTACCTTCTTCCCCCAACTTTGACTTTCAAATAAGAAAAATAAATTTTTAAAAAAAGCACTGAACATAGTTTGGTTCAGACAAGATGGGCCTATGCCTAATTTCATTAATGTGCCACACTTGTAGAAATGCATAGTCGACCTGTATTCCTATGGCAACAGAGGACAGAATCTTCAGGGTGTGAACAAGGATGACCTCCATGGCTCTTCCCCACTCTGAACTCCCACATGATTCCAGATCTGCAAAGAGACAACTTCCTCCATAGTGAGCATAGACCTTCACTGACACATGCATATGACATGAAAACTGTGATGAAGAACAATAAAAGTGTTCAACAGATTTTTTTTAAATACTATAAAATATTGCCATGAAGTAAAAACTCATTAAAACCGAAAAACATCACTGTTTTAAGAGTGTGATACAACAATTATGTCTAAGAAGACCACAAAGTAAAATGCAAGGATTCTTGCATAAATGTGAGCACAATATGCAAAACATAATGTACTCAAGAATTTAGGGAAGACACCAAGGATTAAAAAAAGAGGAGATAAAATGTGATGTGCATGGGCTAAACAAAGTACAAAGATTTGGGGGGACTTCTGCTTCTGCCAAGATAGTTTGCATGTACTTTTTTTCACTATTTCTCCTACTCAGTAAAACTAAAAAAAAATTCTGGATATTACATATGTGTAACAAACCTAAGGAACAATATAGTAGTTAGTTCTCTGATTTTTCATTTTGGATACACACACACATATACATATCAGACTAAATACTCAGAGAAACCAGTGGCCTAAAAATACTAAAGCATCAAGACAGAATAAGTCCTAATAAAAGCATGCTACATCCTAGGGGTAAGACATATCCCAGTCACAGGCCAGAGTAGGCCCACAAAATCATTTGATCTTGAACTGCCAAGGCAAACACAGGTGGGATGCAAAATTCAACAAATCTATATGAGGCTCTAATTTTCAAGTAGATGAATTTGTATGGCCTGTGAATGATGTTACAAACTTCCAAATGTCCTTGTCAGTAAAATGTTCCCCACTCCTGGAAGTCTAGCCAAAGGAAAAGCTCTTCCATTCCCTCTGGTGTCAGAGGAAGCTACGGGGAGAGATACATGACTTCTCTCAGGTAGTATTCATAGATGACTAGTGGGAAATGAAAATTACACTTCTGATAAGCAGCAATACATTCTCCCCAGCTTGAACCTCAACAGACACTGAAAAAAGAACCTGGTCTTTTAGCTATCCGGGAAGTGATCAGGCATTCTCCCTTTTCTTTGCTAGAATGTTATCACAAGTAGTTAAAGAGAACTTTTGAGTAAGATCTAGAATCTCAAAATCTTTCATATGTGTGTGTTTCAATTTCCAAAACCACTAATTACACCAAGAACAAGAAAAACTCTATCTTGAATGAAAAAAGGACAGCAAGTAAACACAAACAGTGAGATGACAATGCTGTGATTTATGTTGAACCTATCATCACAAAATGCTTCAACATGCAGTTATACACATATCTAAAACAATATAAAAAATCTCAGCAGAGAAATCTGAGATGCAAAGAAAAACAAAAGGAAATTTCAGAATTGAAAGTCACAGCAACTCAAATTAACTTCTATTAGAAATATGAAAAATAAAATCATGATGGGATCACTAAACACCTTTGAAAATGAGTAGTTTAGCACGCTCTTAACACCCACTATTGGCAAGAAAAATTGGGTTAGTCCCACAGTACTAGTGGAAAACAAAATGCCTCTTGAGAAAGGCATTTCAATTTAAGTTCCTGCTGATGCACACTGTGGGGAACAGTAAGAGATAGCCCAGTAACTGGGTCCTGCTCTCATGTGGGAGACCAGCACTGAGTTCCTAGCTCTGGCTCTAGCCTGACAGCCCAGCTACTGTGAGCATTCGGGGAATGAACCAGTAGATGAAATGTTCATATCTCTCTCTCTCTCTTTCTCTCTCTCTCTCTCCCCCCCCTTCTCCCTCCTTCCCTCCCTCTATCTTCCCCTCTCTTCTTCTCCCCCCTCCCACCACCCCTTCCTCCCTCCCTCATCTCTCCATTTCAAATAAAATGTAAATTTTTTAAAAAACATCCTCTCAAAAAAAAAAGCCCACCTCTTCCATTTTACAACATTTTAGAAATGAGAAAATTATAGCGCACACTAGCAGTTTAGTGGCTGTGAGGGTTAAGGTAAAAAAACAGCTGAAGATGGAGATTGGAACAGTTATGTCAATAAAATACAAAAGATCAACATAAGGAATAATTCTGGCAATGGAATGTTCAATATCTCAATTGTATCAACATGAATTTCCTGGTTATGGTTTTTCCTGCATTATAGTTCTGCAAGATGTTGCTATAAGGAAATTTTTTGTTTTACTTACAAACGCATGTGAATCTACAATTATCGCTAAATAAGAAGTTAAATTTAAAAAAGAAACCTACAAGAAAAATGAGTATAGGGCCACTATATTGCTGCTATGTTACTATCCCACACTGCAGTGCCAGTTTGAGTCCCTGTGGATCTGCTTCTAATTCAGCTCCCTGCTACTGTGCCTGGGAAAGCAGCAGATAACGGCCTAGTTACTTGAGTCCTTGCCACCGGTGCGGAATAGCTAGAATGGAGTTCCAGGCTCCTAGTTTTGGACTCGCCTAACCCAGAATGCTGCTGCTCTTTCAGGAGTGAGCCATCAGATGGAAAAATTTTCCATCTCAATCTCTCACTTTATGTCATTCTGTCAAATAAATAAAATAAATCCTTCTTTAAAAACTAATATAAACCAGAAATATGAGCGAGAACAATCACCGTGAAAAACTGGTAAGAGATATGGAAGATAGAGGAAGCCAATCAACTAAGGCTTAGATTTTAAAAATATTAGGTACAGAACACAGAAAAAGACATTATCATTATTTTTCAAAAGATCATACTAATAGGAAATTAAAATACTTGAAGATTTATCCTGAATAAAGTAAGACTGGATTTCCTTAAAGAGCATCTCATATACCAGAGAGAACTGTCCTCAAACTGCCAAAACCAAGACAATTTTAGAATCTCTAATATATAATTTGAGAAAGGAATTGTCTGAGAAAATGGTCAGTTAAGCTCTATGTTAAAGGGGAAGAAATAAAGTTGATGTTCATTTTCTTCACCTTGGCATTTCTGACATTGAGATGCAGTAAAGCAATATGTAGAATTACTTAGGAAATATGACCCAAAGATCTACTTCCAGCCAACCTGTCCTTAGGATAAGGCTATTTGCAACATACACACAGAGAGTTTTAACAATCAATAACCTAGAGATTATTTTTTCCATGACACTTTTCTGATCAATGTATTGGACAATAAGCTTCTTCAAACCAAGAGATAATTGGAGAAACTGCCAAAAAGATAACTAGTAGGTATTGAAAAGAAGTAATTGTACAAATATATCTGAAACAAATGCAGGAATTATATGCAAGGGCCAAAATGATAATGCTATATGTTGTGCAACATAAAAATGATCAAATTTGCAAGTACTAGGAGGGTAGGGGAGAGGGGAAAAATGAGAAAAGTTTAAATACATCGATTTTATAAGGTCCACAGCCAAGCAAAAGAGGAAAAGGAGCTAAAAATATATAAGCAGCTCATGTTATATTAAATGTTCCATGTGAAACAAAAAAATATAAACAAACACAGTTGTCCCTCAATATCCCTGACAGATCATTCCAGAATCCCTGGTGATATGAAACCCCATGGATGCTCAAATCCCTTATTTAGAATGATGTAGTATTTGCATATCACCTATGAAATTCTCCTGTATACTTCAAAACATCTCTAGATTATTTATAATACCTAATGCCATGCAAATGCTATGTAAATACTTGTTGTACTGTATTGTTTAACAAATAATGACAAGAAAACATGTCTGTGTATGTTCAGTACAGATGCAATTTTTTAAAATATTTTTGTTCTGTGGCTTGTGGACTTTGAGAATGCAGAACCTGGGGATACAGAAGGCTGGCTGCATATAAGAACAACTCATAAACAAGTTTCTGTCTCTTTTTTCCTGCTAAAACAAAAAGATGGTTAAAAATTATGTTACATGTACAAACAAGAGTCATGGAAGTGAACCTGTGAAACAGGGCTAGCTGCACTGCAAATTCAGTGAAACACAGCGGCCAGCATTGTGGTACAGCACATAGAGCTGCTGATTGCGATGCCAGCAGCCCACATGGGTGTCCTTTCATGCCTCAGCTTTTCTGCTTCTGATTCAGCTCCTGCTACTGACTGAGGAAAAGTAGCAAATGACGGTCTGTGTGTTTGCAATACTGCTCCCCACATGGGAAGACCTGAATGAAATTCCTGGCATCGGGCTTCAGCTTAGCTCAGCCTTGGGCTTGGCAGCCATTTGGAAAGTGAGGCAGCAAATGGAAAGTCTCTTTGTTACCTCTCTGTAACTCAGAGGTTCAAATACACACATAAAAGTATTTTAAAAGATAATTCATCAAATATCAAAATAAACTTGTACTATGATCTTATGATGCATATACTCCCATACACACATACATATACAATGTTCAGACACACTGCCAAGTAAATCTTCCTTTGGAGAAAAATTCAACTTTGGAAAAGAGTATGCAACAATACTATAACTTATTTAATATTAAATATGTGGCTTATTATTAAGAATTCAAAATATACCTCAATATTTCTTTTTAATGACTCATGATATAAATATTATAAAAAGTTATATTACACAAAATAATGTAGAGAAGCAAAAATATATCAAATACGCCCAAACATATTCTGTAATTGCTACTATGTAAGTACATAAAATTCTAACAATTAACCAATATTGTACTAGATGCTTCAATGTTTTTACCAAAAGCTTTACAAAATGTTCTTTATAAAATGCTGTAAATCTCTTAAACATAGACAGGCATAAGTACATAGAGAAGGGAAGCCATGTAATTTACTAAATGTTTCTAATTCAGAAAAGAACATCCAAGGATCTTTATAATTTTAATTATTTTAAGAAGAATTAACAAACTGGAAACAATTTCACATAGCCCTTAAGGCAATTTTTTGTTGACTTTTGCAATTATCAAAATCTCTCTCTCTCTCTTTTCTATTCTTCATCTCATTTCATTATGTTATTTTACTCTTTGAATCCCTTGTGTCTCCACTAAGGTCTTCATGCTTCTTACAGCCCACTGCATTGGACTATCTGGAACAGTCATGGAAATAGATGCCTATGTTCTATCCCCAGACCCAACATTATCAATATCACCAGAGACAGGCTGGGCAAAGAGCGGCTCCTATTTCCTAGATGGGGTTCTTCACTGTGGCACAGCAAGTGGATTGGCCACTGCCTGAGACACTGACATCCCTTTCCAGAGCGGTGACCTGAGTTCCTGCTGCTATGCTGCCCACCACGCTGCCTGATAACAGGCATGGGGAGGCAGCACAAGGTGGCCCCAGCAGAAAATGGGTACTTGGCTTGTACAGCTGCATGGAAAATCTGAATAGAGTTCTGCTCCTATTTAGCCTGGTCCAGGCCTCATCATTTTTGCCATTCAGATGGTGTACTACAGATAAAGACTCATGCATGTTCTCGTATCTCCTCTTCCCTCCTGTTCTCTATCACCCTGCTTTTTAAATAAAATAAAATCATTTAAAAAAAAACATTTTCTGGGTGATTACTGCTCACACTGTACTCTGAGAACCACTGCTGAGTTTCACAAATAACATTTGCTCTTGCAGAGGCCACTGTAGAAAAGATAGAAAAGATGGACAAAATACCCAAATACCGTGAGACTATTAGATGAGATTCAGATAGCCATAGACAGATTTTTTTTTTTTAGTAAAAACCAGTTCAAGAGTTCAGAGAAATTATATAGGTGTGCATGCATACACACACATACATATGCATATGCCACATATGCATTTTCTATGAAACCCAAGGATCTTCAAATACACTGGACGTGGTATTTCCACTTTTTAATCCTTATCTCAACTAATCAATTCTTTGCCTTTATCTGCTTCACAGTTAGTATTCCAAAAAATATATATATTTCATTTAATAGAACGTTATGTTTCTTAAGGGAAAGGTATTGGCAATTCTTGGAACAGTCTTACAGTGAAACTCTTTAATTTGCCACACCCGAATACCAGACCAAAGACATGCTGATAGTTCAACCAGAGAAAGACAGACAAATAATTTTCCACCTTTAGTTTTCTCTAATTTTAAGACTGATCCCTGTTGAGAAATCCAAACACCTTGGGCTTTATCTGTTAGGTCAATTAGCTTCTAATGTTTGATCTAGGGCTTATTGTGTTAGGTCAACTAATTTCTAAATTTTCTAACATCTGATCCAAAAGAAAATCTAAGCCTCTCCTCACCCTCTGAGAGTAAATAGAAATGTTATTCCTGCATATAAAGATGATCTGATTTATTTAACCATATTTATAGAATATTTCCCTTTTTGCTATCATACTTCAGAGGAATTTAACACAGAAATGTAAATGGTTAGCATATCTATATCCCTCCCAGACAACAGTCGCGGTGTAAACACTTCTCCTGGAATCCCAGGCATAATAGGTACATTAAAATGATTGCCTGAATCTAATTATAGATCCAGCTTTAGTCCTCTGCTCTAGGTAATTGTACCGTTAAGTGTTACCCATTTTAAATTCGCCTTTTATTTTTTGAACTTATTTTCTTGCCTTTTGAGTTTCATCTGTGGTGAAATATAAAGAATGGTGTTGCCTGCTGCTGAGTTCATGTTGAAAAAGCACTATATTAAGGTGCAGTTTGAAACGTGACAGCATATGTAAATGTGCTGATGACGCTAAAAATACATGGATAAATGATGCATGACACCCATAGAGCATTCACATCTTTATATTTATATAGTACCTACATGTAGACATTAGAATTCTATTTATGCATTTGCCAAGAGAGAGAAAAGTGTCTGCATATGTCTTGTAAATATGGATCGGGCTCATGCCCAATGCAGATGCGCGTGAGAGAGGAGAGTGGGGGAAAGGACGTGCATCTCTGAGAGGAGGCTGGCTGTCAGATCACTTCCCCCAAAGAGGCTTCTGGAAAATGAAAACAAAGATGACGACCCACAAATAAGAAAAATACACACAAAGGGGATAAAAATTCTTTTCTGTGATGTTTCAGTACTATATATATTTTCCTATAATTCTTTGAAAATTAGTAATCTCAAAAGGCTATGTGTAAAGCATTGCTCTTAGAGTATGGGCTAAAAGATCACAAGTACTCTTACCCACTGAGGATCTCAGAGAGATCACAGCTCTACTTTTACTTTGTCCATCACCACGACAGAAACTCACAAGGAGACTACAGCAGTTTTCAAAGGCAAAATCACGTCACTGATGGGATGTCTGTGAAAGGGCTCTGCCCGTGAATGAGGTCAGTCCAACCAGGATTAGAGTCCCAAGCTTAGGCATTTCTGCAGCTTGTACCTCTGAGCTTGAGCTCTTAAATCTATAATATACATAAATATAAATTGAGTAACTATCTTGGAGTGAAGTTTTAAAAAATTAAGCAGTAGATGCTGACAAATTATCGATGCAATACATGACAGCTATTTATTATATTTATGCTCTATTAATATTTCTCCCTTGAATTAAAAAAACCTTACTTATTTAAGTTACCTTAGAGTAAACATTTTAATATATTCACTCCGAATTATGAATAACTAATTCCCAAATAGTTTAACACATACAAATTTACCCCAAAATTGGATCTTCTCGATAATATATCATGAATTTTTATCATGTTTTACTCGGAGAAATGTTCAATGTGTATAACGACTTTAATTGGCATTTTTCTAAGAATGTCTTGTCCTTCTAATACACTTGAGAAGTAATATACAACAATGCAGAATCCATGTCTCAAATTTGGAAACCTAGGCTTTTTCAAACCTTTACAGAATCTGACTCTGTGAGGAATATGAATGGGACAAAATGGTAGGGGAAGATCTTTGGCTCCTCACCTTTCCCCTAAATCTGATTTTTCTTCATCCTCTCCCCTTCTCTAATCCTCTTGCTCATGTTTTTTGTTGTTGTTTGTTGGCCGACAGTAACATAAAAGGATGATGGTTAATAAAAATTTGCTAGCTCAAGATTTTTAGATGAAGCATTTGATATTCATGGTAAAAATACTCCAAAGTGTTTGTTCAAGTGTGGGTCCCACAGCACCAATTCACAGATGATCTCAATTTTAACTCCACAGAGCCTTACAATTACAGAGATAAGTAAATGCTAACCTAATACATTACACAATCTTATATGCTACAATTATTCTCTCTAAAATGTTTTTCTCTAAATAACACAAGAAATATATTCTGAGTAGAAAAAGAATAGTAATTTCTGTGTCAGAGTTAACAATAAATAAGGAACCTAAGCATTTTAAATAAGCAAATTAGTGTTCTTAAACATGGTGGCTTAGTATTCTGAACACAGAAAAGGCTCACGATACTTTTAAATAATAGCAATACAATTTTAATAAGGTTGCATTTTTTTATTAGATGCACTTAAATACTCTTTCTGATCTCTCACATTACGCTCAGCAGTTAAGCAGTCTTTTGTGGAGCTTTTGTAACCACCTCATTTAACATTAGGTATATCTTTTAGTTTAATTAAAGCATTCCTCTCTTTCAGTGATAGTCAATTGTTTTCAGTTCACCCATTATGCATAATTGTTTTCTTTGATCCATTCAAAGCCCAGCTATTTTTCATGGATAATTAAATCAACACTTGACCACTACATTTAATGCTTAACTCAGTCTCATTTCTATCATGCAAACCCGCGATTCTGCTCATTATATGTCTTGTAAAGCTTGCTCACATTGTGAAGTTACACACTACAACTTGTCCATGTAAGTAGAGGCAAAGTGTATACCTCAGGAATTCCAGCAGAGGGCAGTAAAGCAAGAATAATCCTTCCTGTAAGAAGAGAAATTGATGATAATGTTTCCTGATATTTTTTTCAGATCAAATTAACATCAGGGTATGTGTGTTGGGGGTTGGGCTGGGTGGAACAAATCTATCCTTGGTGAGCCAACTCATTTCTCACTTAACCTCTTTCTCAGCTGAATAAGAGCCACTGTGTGCACAAGATAAGAGACAAGATATTTTCAAAACACTCCTAGTATTAAAACCAAAGCCATAAATTCTGTTACAAAAACTGACATTTTCATCACTGTACTTTGGCTTCTTTTACATTTCATGGATTTTAAGAATAGGTTCACATCATTGAGGAAAGTAATCAAACTTTTGAAGATTACTTCTTGCCAAGAAATTGTTAAACACATTTTGACTTAAAAAGCAGTAATATAAACAAAAACAAGTTGGCTTTGCTTTCATAAAAAAATTGAAAGATGCATTATTTATTCCAATTTAGAAAATGGGAGGTGAAATTTCTCATCCAAAGGATTTCCAATTATAACATTTCTGGACAATGAGGAATCAATTATTTGCCATCTGTTCATTTTCAAAGAGAGCTTCTGCATTAACAACTAGAAGCAGTGCACTAAGGATCATCAGACCTGAAAAGGGAAGTTCAATTCTCTAACTCATACCCAGTGATATTAGATAATCACTTACCCACCAGCGCTTCAGGAAGAAAAATCCCTAATTAACAGCTTTGCCAATTTCTATAGTGTAAATACTGAAACCGTGGTCTCTTTCAAACCACCAACAATGAGGAGCTAAATGCTGTATGGGAAGCAAGGTGCATACCAGCACACTGCTAGATGATGTACTCAACCTGTAGCTGAGATCGTGATAAATAACCTTAGAAACCAAAGATAACAGTAAAACAATAATTAGCAATTCATGAGTGTTGAGTGCTGATAACTATTGTTTTGAATGTTAACTTATTTGAGATACTCTAATTGAATTTTTGTAATGGTGATGTTTAGCAAAATTACTGAAAGTAGCAATTACTGCTGATGAGTACATATGAACTGACTTTGGCAAATGGCAAACACAGTGGACTTTCTGGAACTTACACCTAAGAGAAGCAGGACAAAAAAAAAACACCCTAGTAGTCAACAGTGAGACTCAGCAACTGTTTTCACTTACAATATTTGATCATCCCTTACATTCAGGTTTTCAAAGCATGAAAAACCATATGCCGTTAGTGGATTATAATTCAACTTTTAAAATTAAATTTCCTCCTGCTAGACACACATTTTCATATTTAATCATTTGTGCCACCCTCATGTTTTTTCCTCCCATATCTATGAACATCTGTTATTATTTGACTTTTAAAAATCAGCTCCTTTTAAACTTTAAATAATTTTATTAGAATATATATATATATGAAGGGAAGGTCATTATCATTTTTTATAAATAAGTATTAATACAACAAATAATGAACTAAAATATTAGCAAATTATAGCTAGGTAATTTTTTATCTTAGGCCTGCTCTGTTTATCAAACAAACAATTGTTGCAGTAAGTTTCAAAATGGTTTTAACTATAGAAGTACCTCTGAGATTGTCTCCTTGAAATGAGAAAAACCAGCTGAATCAGAAAGGAACTTTCTGACAATGCAAGTCAATGCTGTTTGTGTTCATGTCCGTATTCTTGCACATGTCACCCTTACAGTGCACCCCAAACACCTCATGCTTCGTTGAAGTGCATATTCCTAGTTCTTAACAGTACTGCTACACAACCAGTTACTTGTGCTAAGAACCCAGGAACTTTGTTCCTACAGATTGCAAATTTCAGCAATTCAACTGCGAAAGTAAATATCTTACATATGAATATGGATTAAATTACTTAATTTCTAGTATTTCTCAGTTTCCTACACAGTTATTAAGAAGATTAAAAGCTCTTATCACAGTGATTGTCTCATATAAAATATTTTAAAAACTGTAACTATAATTACTGCTCTGGCTGGAGTTATAATTATCAATAAACATTCTAAGTATATTTTACCAACTCACAGAAAATTAGAAGCAATAAATTAGCTACAGAGATCGCCTGGGATTAGCATTCTGAAGGCAGAAAAAGTCAATTGCTGCTCATTCTTGAGAAAACAATCCATTAACAGGAGACTCATGGACAGATATTTTAAAAACGAATAGACGGGGCCCAGTGCAGTGGCTCCGTGGTGAAATCCTGGCCTTGCACGCTCTAGGATCCCATGTTGGTGCAGGTCTGTGTCCCAGCTGCTCCACTTCACATCTAGCTCTATGTTAGTAGCCTGGGAAACCTGTAGCATGGCCCAAAGCCTTGGAACCTTGCACCCACATGGGAGACCCCAAAGAAGCTTATGGCGTCCGGCTTTGGTACGGCTCAGTTCCAGCCGCTGTGGTTATTTCAGGAGTGAATCAGTGGACAGAAGATGTTTTTGTCTCTCCTTCTCTCTGTAAAACTTCCTTCCCAATAAAAATAAATCAATCTTTAAAAGATAAATAAATGGAGGACTCCCAATGAAACTGTTAAATATATCTTGACAACAGGATACTAGACTATCTACTATTGCCTATACCTACAATGCCATGATACACTAAATAGCAGAATGTTGGACTTGTGACTCTTGTTGAGGGACTATACTATTGCAATAATATGGAGAAACAGCAGGGGAGGGAATGGGAAGTGGTCTATGGAACTGTATCATGAAATATAATTCTAAAATAATAATTTTCCAAAAAAGAAAAGAAAATGCCAACAACTCTCCAAAGCAAAACTGAAATTAACCACTACTGGTGAGCATGTGATTCAAGCCTGGGTGCTGGTCAGGCTGGGCAGGTTATCTCCACCCATCAGAGTGTGGGGCATGCTGGGCTAGGTTATCACACCTACACGTTTGCATGAGTCAGAGATGGGAGTAGAGCGGGTAGGGCCAGGCTTTAGCACCCACCAGTGAGAGTTGGAACTGGGGGTGAGTTGGGTCAGGCCAGGCCACAGCATCCCACGGCAAAGGCCAAGACAGGTGATGAGCTATGCCAAGCTGAGTCAGAGCAACCACTGGCATGAACAAGATCTAGGGCTGAGAAGACGCCTGGCTGGGGAGCTAAGGGGATATGCTGGCTAGGCTGTGGTTCCCACTGGTGAGAACAAGGGCAAGAATTGGGGGCAGCAATCTGGGGTGGACATTGCTGCTGTGTCACTTGGTATGGGTGTGGACTGGGTCTAGGGAGTGTCCGACTGGGCTAGACTTCAGCACCTACTGGTATTCAGGAGAGCCAGGGTGAGTGTAGAATAGTCTGGGCTAGGTCTCAGCTGCCACTGAACCACATGAGAGCTGTCATGGTGTAGACCAGGTATGGCTGGACTGTAACATTCAACATTAAGAACCAAATTGGGTGTGGGCCAGTTGTGCAAGGCCACTGTTCCTTTAGGACAGGAGGTGAACTAAGTCAACCTGGGTCAAGAATCCGCCAGTGTGTGCAATATCTGACACTAGGAAGAGACTACAGAGGGGCTTGGGGAACCCCTTTATCAGGGTGCAGTCCCTGCAAGTGAGCACAAGAACCAAGACAAAGGCAAACAGATCAAAACCGGTTACAGTACTTGCCAGCATACAAGTGGCTCAGGTCTGGGTGTGGGCCAAGCTGGGCCAGTTCATAACACCCATCAGCAGATCTGAGAACTAGGATGGGGTGCAGAACAGGCTGAGTTGGGCCACAGCACCAGGCAGTTCATATTAGGGCTGGGATTGGGGGCTGGCTTGGTCAGGTTGGGTGGCAGTATATGCCAGCACCCACCAGCACAAACTGGAGGAGTGAGCAAACGAGGCCAAGTCAGGCTACAGTATCCACCAGCAAATGCCGAGGTGAGAAGGGCCAGGCATGACTGGATCACAGCACCTACCAGCACAGACTCAAAGGGTGGGAGGGGAAGGGGGTAGGAGCCCTATAGTGGAGCAGTGGGAACTCCTCTGCTGGGCCACTGCTTCCACTGGTGAGCATGAGACTGGACTGGAAGTAGACCAGGCGGGGCTGTAACACCTGTTGACCTGTATGTGAACTGGGTTAGGGAGTAAGCCAGGATGGGCTAACTGATGCAGGCATGAGCCAGAGTAAGGGCAGGCAGGTTGGGAGTAGGGATAAGTCGTGTCGAGCTAGACTGCAGAACCACCTGAAGACTGCAAGATCTGACGCAGGAAGTTGGTCCAATAGGGAAATTGTGGGTTCCTCTCTGATGGGCTGCAACTCCCATTGATGAGCATGAGAACCAGAACTGGGGGCGGGCCTGGCCAGACAGATGGTAGAAGTTTCTGGCATGAGTGTGGACTGCAGGGTAAAATCAGCTGGGCAAAGTTAGGCTTCAATACCCAACAATGTGTACAAGACCTGAATGAGATGTGAGACAGATCAGGCCAGTCCACCACACATGCTCGCAGGCACAGGAATCAGGGCTGATGACCAGTCCAGTTATTGGGGGGGTCACTGTGACTGGGCTGCTGCTGCCCCTGATTTACATGAGGACCAAGTGTGTGGTGGGCAGGGCTGGGCTTGGCCTCAGTATAGAGGAAGCAGACAAAGATGGGCAGAACAAATTGATAAACTACCTGAGTGAAGCTTGACGGCAAATTTCTGGGTTAATGGAGACTGAGATGGACTATGTCAGCCAACTGACTCTGAAGAATTTCCTCATCCTTGTATCTGTGAGATCAACAGCATTTCAGAACTATCAAAACTACTTGAACAGAACCTTCAGAACATGCTCCACACTGGGTATGTTGGGATAACATTGGGTGGCTGATTCCCATCCCTAGGTACTGATATGATTGGGAGGCTGGGTGTTGTTTCTCCCTTTAACTCCCCTACTTCCCTAGGCACAAGAAAAAGAAAATGTGTAAACCATGGTCTCATCTACTTTCCCCTAACCCTTGACACTTTCCACCCTAATCAAATATGTAACGTCACCAAAAATAAAAAATTAAAATAATCGCAACATGCTATAAAAGTTTACCAATAAGGGCCAGCATTATAGCACAGCAAGTTGCCATAGGAGTACTCATTCCAGTCTTGGCTCCTCCACTTCTTATCCAACCCAGACGCTCTGATGTGTGATGCAAGACTCTTCATTGCTGAACATCCACTCCAATCTTTTCACTGACTTAATTTTTTTTAGCTAGCTAAATAAATACAATTCCGTGATTCTGTTTTGTAAATTTAGAAAAAGACTAAAACATATCCCAGAATCTTGTTATTATTGCTGTATTTGAAGACACAGGTAATTTTATGTCCTTTTGTGTGATAATGTCCATGCTTTCTGAAGAGAATACATACTGTTCTGTGATTCACAGAAATCAAATGTTTTGCTTCAATAATTGTAATTAAAAGGTAAAATTTTATTTCTTCAGAAACTCAGATTTAAAATCACCTCTGCTTCTTTGAAGTCATTGAGCCATTCATTTTAGAGTACAAGTAAATCAGATTCATATAAACATAGGAACAAATTATTTTAGAACTATTAATACTGATGAACAATGATCTAAATTTAATAAGTATTATGACACATTTATGTCTTTTGTCCTTCCTGATTTGCAAAGAGTTTTTCTGTTGCATTTTTCCCCTCAGTATATGGACTATAAATCAAATTTAAAAAGGTAATCAGGATTACATAACTCGAAAGATTGTTCAAAGAATACACAGATTGCTGTTTCATATGAAAGTCTGAACATACTGGGCCTGGCACAGTAGCATAGTGGTTATAGTCCTTGCCTTGCACACGCCAGGAACCCATATGGGCACCAGGTCATATCCTGGTGACCCCACTGTGGCCTGGGAAAGCAGCTGACAACAGCCCAAGGCCTTGGGACCCTGCACCCAAGTGGGAGACCCAGAGGAAGCTCCCAGCTCCTGGCTTCGGATCAGTGCAGCACCGACCACTGCAGCCAGTTGGGGAGTGAATCAGAGGACAGATCTTCCTCTCTGTCTCTCCTCCTCTCTGTATACCTGACTTTCCAATAAAAAAATAAATCTGAAAAAAAGTTTTAAGATACTTAGAATGAGTGTTTAGCACAGCCATTACAATAATGCTTAGGATGTCCACACTCCCTTACCGAAGTGCCTGAGTTTGAACCCTGCTCCACTTCTGCTTCCAGCTTTCCTGCTACCTCACACCATGGGAAGGAGCAGAGGATGGCTCAAGTACTGGAGTCCTTGCCATCCACGTAGGAAATTTTTATTTGAGTTCTTGGCTTCTGGCTTTGGCCTGCCCCAGTTATAACTAATAGGGAATAAAACAGTGGATGCATATATTTATGTAAGAGAAAAATGAAGAGAGAGCCAGGTAAGCCTGAGAAGGCAAGCAGATCACAATGCGTGTCTGGTCTCCAGGGTAAGGACAGGAAATGCTGGGCGGATGCCTCCCAGAATGTAAGCAGTCCAGAGAAGTTCTGACAAAGTTGTTGGGGAAATGTGGAGCCAATGTCAGCTCTTTGTGCCGCGATCAGAAGCTTCCAAGCACCTAGGTCTCACACAAGGCCAAACTGTATTTTCCAGTCCAGAAGCTGGAGGTTTTGGTAAATTATACTCCTTGAATTTGGCAGTTTAAAAGATACATTTCCATGACCACTACCATTTTCACGTTAAAGCTGAGGAGGGACTCAATCTCAGGCACTTTGATCTGAGATACAAGCATCCTAAACAGTGGCTTAATCCACTGAGCAAAACACCACTTCCATAAATAGATTTTTTTTTTTCACTGAGTTCACAGTTCTGGCAAACTCATTAAGATTACTTAGTCCTTTTGTTGTTGAGTTGGATTCCATGGAATAGGTGTGCCACAGTTTAACCACTCACCTAGTGAAGGACATCTGGGTTGTATTCAGTTTTTTGTTGACTATGAATAAAGCTGCTATAAACATTTATGCACAGGTTTTTGTGGGAACATAAGTTTTTTTATTTCTCTGGGATAAATGCCCAAGGATGTAATTCCTCAGTCATATGATAGTTACATATTTAGTTTTCAAAGAAACAACCAAACTGTTTTCAGGATGGCTCTACCATTTTACATTTCTACCAGCAACAGATGGTTGCTCTAGCTATCCAGATCTTCTACATCATTTAGTGTTGTTACTTCTTTTTTATTTTGGTCATCCTGACAGCTGCGCAGTGTAATATCTCACTGGAGTTTTAAATAGTATTTCCATAATTAATGACTAATGAACCCTTCAGTGAAATCTGTTACTGTCTTTTGCACATTTTCCATTAGATCATCCATTTGATGTTGGACATTCTGAGTTTGTTATCTACACTAGACCCTAGTCCATTTTAAGATATGTGATATTCAAACTTTCCTTCTCAATAAGTAATTCACAATTTCATTCTTTCAAACAGACTTTCTAAAAAATAGTTGGTCTTAATGAAGTCTAATTTCTCAATTTTTCCTTTTATAAATCATGTTTTTTGGTGTCAAGAATTTCTTTTTCAGCCTTAAATGTATATCCTACAAAGCCGCCACTCTCCTTTAGGATGGCTTTAATATAAGGTGTGAAACTTTCATTTATGGCTATCTCTTTGTTCTAGTACTGTTTGTGGAAAACATAGTTTTCTGCTGCATTGTTTTTTCATCTTTCTCAAAAATTAGTTAGGTTTAACTGTGATTCAGAGTTCTTTGTTCCACAATCTGTCTATTCTTTCACCAATACTACATAGTTCTTACTTCCATTGCTATACAACAGGTCTTAAAATAAGACAAATTTATTTTTCTTCAAAGTTATTCTTAAAATTTCCCTTTTTTAATTTTTGAAAAAAACTTTAAATATCCTTGTCTATATCTATATAACTATGCTTATTAGTCTCTTAAGTGTTTTCTTCTATATACATTTAGAATCACATCAGTGTTAAGATTTTAGGACAATAGCGAGCATAATTTTAATTTTTTAAACTTAAAATTATTTAAAACAATTATTTGACAGGGAGAGGCAAAGAGAGAAAGGGGAAGGGGGAGAGAGAGAGAGAACATGGAGAATTTACATCTATTCCATCTTCCTGGAAATGAAAATACTAATATTAATTTTACTATTTTTGAAACATATGTACCTTCTGCTTCAAATATTGCCCACTTTATCTTCTCTGATCCAGATGCTTGCAAGGATCCAGATCCTTTTCTCTTTTCCTGATCATTTTTTAAAGAAGGCAGCCTAGGAATCTATTCAAAAAACTTCTGACTTCTCTTTATCCTCCGATTGTAAACATATTTACCCTTAGAATCCTTCCCAAAGGCTAATATGAAATATACCTGGCCCATTTTCCCATGTGTTTTTATAAGGCATATTGCTTTATTTGTTAAGTTCAAACTGATTCCCTGTATATTAATAAGGTGTCCCAATTAAGACTTAAAATAAGATGAACTTTAGGAACATGTTATAAATGTTGTAACATCACCATTCAAGCCTTTTTTTTAATCTTTCAATACATGAATTTCATTACAGATTTAGGGATTGCCTTGACCACTGCTTTTGTCTGAAGCATTCCTACCTAAATCTTCGCAAGACTGGCTCTTTTATATCATTCTGGTTTCAACTCAAGGCTACCTCCTTAGAAATGCCACAGATCTCTTAACTTGTATTAGCCCATCTATGGCAGAATGTTCCTAAAAAGATTATCCCACATTAGTTTCCTCATAGCTCTTTGTGATATTTGAAGTACTCTGATTAGTTTGCATAGTTCACATTGATTTTCTGTCTTTCTCTACAAAAGTTTGATGTAGAAAAGTTTCATATTTATTAATGATTATTTTATATAATAATATATCACTGTAAAAGTGAATCAGATATTTAAGCCAGTATGTTCAAATTCAAAGTTAGGAAAATGAAATTAGAATGATAAAACTACAACGAAAATTTTAGATGTATTTTAAAGTGCAAGATCCACAGAAAGGTATCCAATATGAAGGTTTTTTTCTAAAACGGAGGTTGTGAAGAACTCATATCCTCTTTTCTTTTTGATAATTGCAACATTTGGGGCCAGTGTTGTGGCAAAGCAGGAAAGCTGCGACTTGTGACACTGGCACCCCACAATGGGAGCCTGTTTGAGTCCTAGCTGCACTATTTTGATCCAGCTCCCATCTAATGTGCTTGAGAAATCAGTGCTTTGGCTCCTGCCTCCATGTGGGAGACGTGAAAGTTCTTGGCTCTAGATTTTGGCCTGGCCCAGCCTCAGCAGTTATGGCCATTTTATAAAAGGGAGTGAACCAATGATATAACATTTCTCTCTTTCCTTCTCTCTCTCTCCCTCTCTATATAACTCTGTAAATGTTCTTAAAACTGTAAATATTTGTAGGCTGCAGTGTAATATTTGACATATGCATATAATGTTTAATAATCAAGATAGCATATGCATCATCTAACATCTGCCCTTTCTTTGTGAGGGGAACACTGAAAATTCTCTTCTAATTATGTTGAGATATAAAATAGTTTACTAACTATAGACACCCTACTGTGTGACAGAATACTAAAACTGCTTCTCCTAACTGCATATTTGTACTCAATTGTAAATTTTCTACACTCCCTCTCCCATTATTCTTTCTTATCTTTGATAACTATTCCACTTTTAATTTCTATTGGATAAATGGTTTTAGATTCCGTACATAACCGTACAATATTTGTATTTCTATATGTTCATTTTTTTTACACACCGTAATGTCCTTCAGGCTGCTCCATGTTGCTATACGTGATAGAATTCAGTTTTTATTCTTTTGTATGGAATAATATTCTACTTGTATTTATAGCACATTTTCTTTGTCCATTCATCTGCTGGTTGATAAGCAGGTTGACTTCAAAGCTTGGGTATTGTGAATTGTGCCGCAATAAACATTGGAGTACAGATATCTATTCAACATACTGATTTTCTTTTCTTTAGATTTATACCCTGTAGTGGGACTGTTGGATCATATGATAGTTCTATCTATAGTTTTCTGAGGAAGGAACTTCACATTTGAATAAATGAATAGTTAGTATGACACATATCGTAAAACAGTTTTATATTTAAAATTAGTTTCAAAATTTGGAATTTGGATGAAAGATGATAAAAAACATTATATATGGATTATCTTTCATAAACAGCCCCTGAGCTCTTTGTGTCATCACAGGCTCATGATGTTTCTAATATGATAAATACACACTAAGAAACAAATTTGGATGTTAGGTACCAATATCATACTTAAAGAGAAAAATAAGGGAATCCCTACATAGTTTTAACAGTAAATCTAAGATAGAACTTTCATACATTTTGTTCAAAGGAGAAAAATGAAAAAAGATAACTGTTCTCAGGAATTTCACTGTACCTACATGGAATAGAAATTTTTAGCTAAAAAAAATGTAGCTGTGGTGCAGAACACTTGCAGTTTACAAAAAGTGCTAGAACAAGTAAATGGAACTATATTTTAAAATAATAATTTGGACAACATTTTAGGGTGCAAATATTAATTACTCAGAGAATTCCTTTCTGGCTTATAACAGAAACCTGATTAAATGTGATTTGGAAGATGTGTCCGTGTGAGCGTGTGCATGTGTGTGTGTGTAATTTGACCAGGGTGTATCAAAAATAAGAAGTTTAAAAGGAAATTTTCTTACTTTAATCAATGTATCTATAGATTTTGTAATAGAAGAGTTCTGTGAAGGAGCTGAATGCAACAATCTCCACATAAAATGTGGTTTACATTGACATTTGTTCTTAATACTTTTCCTTTTAGTGTTTGTTGAGGTGCATAAGTAATAGGAGAAGACATTCACAGAGGCAATTACCCATTATTGTTGAGCAGCGTAGCAGTCCCCCGGGTAAACTCATGAATAATTTGCGCACAATATACTGTCTGCAATACTGCACCTACCCCTGCCTGCAGGATGATGTATTTGGGGCTTCTTGTTCATACTGCTTCTTCTACATCCAATGACCTCTTCTCTAAACTATACTCTCATCTCCTTCTCATTAAGGCTACATTCAAACTATCTTTCAAAGCCTGGTACTTTAATGACCCAAAAGGAAAGTGACTTTTTCCTTCTCTCAGCAACTCCTGTGACTTACCAACACTCCTCACTTCAGCGAAAGATAAGTGAAAGAAAAAATCCATTTATAATACATTATATTGTTAAATTTCACTGAACATACTATAACCACCAATTATGCTCAACTTTTGAAAACTTTTTCTCTGTATGCTCCATCATCTTTCATGCTCGCTACTCATGAAGAAGCAAATATGCTTCGTAACCTTGAAAACAATGACTGGTACAGGGTAGGCATGTGAGCTCTCCCCAGGGTAACAGGGCCAGAAAAGGAGACATTACTTGCTTCAGGATTGTCTCTCCACCTAGCTCAGGCACTAAAATCTAATGCTGAACATGAATAATTTCATTCATCTACTCACAATTTTACCTGAGTCCCATTTTCCTCAGGAAAAACCACGACAGTCTGCAAGATCCAGCATGGACCTACCCCTTGTCTCACCCCTTAATCATTGCACTCTCAGCTCTAGGTATACCAACCTCTACACTGCTCCATAATACCTCTGTAATTCACAACCATGGGACCTGTTACAGATTTACTAAACTGTAATCCACCTAATGTCCTTATTCATGTGTTGAGTGGTGATTGCCATTTCTCTTTTGCTAAGATCTGTATTCAACATATCATCATTGTGTGACCAGCACATGTTTTTGTGTGATGGTTACACATTAATTTCATTGCAAGATCTACTAGATATTCCTGAAAAGAGTCAATAACTGAAAGTTAAGACATAACACACATCAAGATGGTATTTCACCTTTGTACACAGAATGCTCTAAGACTGCATTACAAATATACAAAATATTAACCACACACAATAACTAATTTTGCTCATGAAAATAAAGACTGCAATATAGCGTCTATAGCAATTTGCAAGAACTCAAAGGGGAAAACTCCTAAACTACAAACGTGGCAATGATTTTTTCTGTACATCATACAAAATCCAGGCTTAATTAACTAATTAATCCAAGCTACAAAAGTAATTAAATAAGACTACATCAACTAAAAGCTTCTGCAGAGTGAGGGACACACTGAGAAAATTAAAAGGCAACCGAATGGGAAAAATATTTGCAAATGATTTACCTGATAAAGGGTTAACATCCAAAATTTATGCAACACCTTAAAAACTCCATTTTTTCAACAGAAAAATAAACATCCCAATTAATAAATGGACAAACAACTTAAAGAGACACTTCTCAGAAGAAAGCATCAAATGGTCAACACACATGAAAAAGTATTCAACTTACTGGATTGTCAATAAAATGAAAACTGCTATGAAACATCACTTCACATCTCTAAGATTAGCTTTTTTCAAAAACACAAGAAATAACAAATGTTGGTAAGATTGTGCATAAGATGAAATTCTAGTATACTGCTGGTAGGAAAGTGTACTGGCACAGCCTCTATGGAAAATAGTGTGGTAGTTTCCCAAAAAAATTATAACTGCCATACAACCCAGCAATCTCTCTTCTGAATATATACACAAAGGAAATATCTATATAGTCATGTTTACTGTAGCATTACTTACATTAGCCAAGATTTAGAAACAAGCTAAAATATTCATCTATTGAAGAAAGGACAAAGACAACATGGGGCATATATTCAAAGCCTTTTGCTACCAAAACAGGGACCACTGGACATCATGATACACGAAATACACCACACACAGAGAAAACTATTCCAAAAACAGTGATAATACAGTGGTTACCATAGGTAGGAGTGGAAGGGAGAGGAAATGTAGTGATGTGGGTCAAAGAATAGAAAACAGCAGATAGGTAGAGTGCACCGTTTAGAGACCTACTGTTCAACATAAGGACTAATGTTTATAAAACTGTGTTGTACCAGGGATTTTGTTAAATAAGTAGCACCTACCTGCTCTGGTCACAAAGGAAGTAACTATTAGAGATGACAAATACATTAATGTGTTTCAATCTAATAATTATTTCTGTATCTATGTGTATATTATAATATCATTTTGTAAACCTTAAACATACAGAATAAAAGTTATTTTTAAAGATACAAAAAAATTGTATCCAGCACAGTAGCCAAGTGCCTAAAGTTCTCAGCTTGCTCATGCTGGCATCCCATATGGGCGCTGGTTCAGGTCCCAGCTGCTCCACTTCCCATCCAGCTCCCTGCTTGTGGCCTAGGAAAGCAGTGGAGGAGGGCACAAAACCTTGGGACCTTGCATCAATGTGGGAGACCAGGAAGAATCTCCTGGTTCCTGGCTTTGGATTAGCTTATCTTCAGCCATTGCTAATGCCTGGGGAGTGAATCAATGAATAGAAGAGCTTTCTTTCTGTTTCTCATTCTCTCTATATAACTTTCCAATAAAAATAAACCTTACTAAAAAAATAGTGATGAATTGGCTTCAGGTAGAAAACCGTGTTCTTTAAAAGAGCAACATCATCAACTCTCAGTGTACTTCAAAAACTTTATATTAAAAAAAAAAAGGAATTCGGAGTCAAGTTTCCTTTGATGCAAAAAATTCTGAAATGGAAGCATATTCATCTTATTGGCATCTGTTAACTTTGCAGAGCATCTTTTACTTACTCTTTTCAGTACCTGCAACTCATGTTTCCCAAATGGTGAATGGCTTGAACCATTCACAAAGCACCCACCTCTTTACTCCCAATCACAACAATACACAAACATTGTCCGGGAAAGGGAGAGGGATTTCAAGATGAAAGACACACAGAAGGAAAGAAACAGAAGCACACTTAAACTGCAAATGCCAGAGTCACCAGTGGTGACTTCATGCAATGCTGCCTGTCCCACAATCACTGATCAGGTACATCTGCCTAAAGATAATGGTTCTGGAAATAAACTATGAACATCTCATAAACTCTCTGATATATGCTTCAACAGAGTTCATAAAAGACACTTGGGATTCCTTTGGAAACTTTAGTTGACAGCCATTAATCAAGCCATTTTGTAAATGAGAAGTGGCATTGGGTTCCTCGGAAGTCTACCCGACACCAAGATGAATACTTTGGAAAGAAGAACAGGGTAAAGCCAATTATGTTGGTGTGCTCCATCAATATATCTCAATGCAAAGCTGTCATCAACTATTCATGAGTTCTAGGCCAGCTAAGCAGTTATGCTAAGATATACTTTCAAAAATTTCCACTTATTAGCAAGAGGTGTCAAATGTGACAGCAGCTGCTTACAGCAGTTACACAAGACAGAAGTTTGAGGTGAGTGACCTAAAGTTTCTTATTATAGATACCATGTGATCTAGCTCCCATTTTTGTAAAAAAAAAAAAAAAAAGTCACCATTAATTTCTTACCTCAAACAAATTTATCCTCAATGGTAACATCATTTTACACAAGACATGATATACACAGTATGTGTGTATGTATACATGTATGCATTGAGACTGCACATTGTTACTTTTCTAAAATTATTCACTTCCTTTGTCATAGCCTAGTCAAAGTTTACAATGGGGACTGAGAGCATAGGACAATTTTACAGTAAGTTTCTTCAAGAACCATATATGCAAATATTTCGTTCAGATTTGATACTTCCTTTGATTTCTAGGAATATAAGGCAACAGGCTGTGTTTATTATTGACATTGTATTCAATATGAATAAGAAAACATTTTTAAAGATTTCTTGATTTGCAAGGCAGAGTGACCATCAGTTGGTTCACTGCTCAATGCCTGCAACAGCCTGTACTGGACCAAGTTGCAGGCCGGAATTCATTGTGGGTCTCCCAAAAGGATGGCAAGAACTCAAGTCCTTGAACCATCTTCCACTGCTTTTCATGTACATTAGGAAGAAGTTGGTTCCAAAGCTGCGAGTAGCTGACTCTTGATGCAAGTATCCCAAGTGGTGGTGTAACCTACAATACTCAGATTCATAAAACAACATTTTAAAGCTTCTCTTTACTGCTGTACAATTCTCAAGTGCCAGACGTTAACCCTTAATGAGAAAATTTCATTCTTTTTCCAATACACCAGCAATAACAAGGCCCTCTTACCCTTCTGTTCTGACATCCTTACTTTGTTGGTTATGCCCTTATTTTAAAATTCCATTTCCATGATTTAAAAAAAAAAAAAACATGTATCCATTTTGAAAGAGCCACAGGCAAAATGGGAGGAAGGAAAGCATGAAGGAGAAGGAGAGAGATTGGTTCTATATGCTTATACACTCCTCAGATGGCCACATCCTGGAGCTTCATTAAGGTCTCCCAAGTGACTGGTAGGGATCCAAAAACTTGGGCCACCATCTGCTCCTTTCCCAGGTCAATAGCAGAGAGCTGGAACAGACAGAAGGAGATAAGAGGCAAACAGAATAACCATGTGGGATGCGAGTGTTGCAGACTGTGGCTGTACCCACTATGGCACAATGCTGCCTCCTCACAAATGTTTTGAAGGGCCCTTGCACACAATCAATTATGTTTTTGGTTTGCATTTTTATTTTTAATTTGAGGATTAGAAAGAAATAAACAGATTCATCTCATATGCACTCTCTCAACTGAACTCTCTCATCTGCTGGTTCACTGCTCAAATACCCAAATTACAAGGGCTAGCCAGAACCAGTTAGGAGCTAGGAACTTAACCCATGTCTTCTACATTGGTGGTAGGGGCCCAAACACTGGAGTCTTCACCACTTCTAGAGCTTGCAAGAGCAGTAAGGTGGAAACAGGAGCCAGAGCCAGGAATAGAAGCTAGGCACTCTGATGGGGTTCACGGGCATAGTAACATTAGGCTAACATAAAACACACTCTGCACAACCACATTTTATCTTCACAGAAGCCCTGCATGACAGGTGTTGACAGCATTAAACACATTTCACACAGGAGGGAAGAGACTCAGGAAGGTGTATCAACTCCTTCAAGATCACAATATCAGCTGTTCCCAAAGCCTCCCTAGTTGCTAAGACTCCTTTAATAGACTCAGAGGACTCGGTATATATTACAGTCATCCACTTAAAAGAATGCAACACAAAATCAGCAAAGGAAAAAGTGCACAGAGCAAAGGTGGAGAAAATCAGGTGCCAGCATCCAAGGATCCTCTCCCAGTGGAGTCACAAAAAATGTTTTTATATCTGCCAGCAATAAATTGTGATGATGTATTTGAAATGTCACCTTCCAGGGAAACTTACTGGAGATTCAATACCCAGAGGCTTTACTTAGGGTTGATCATATACATATCCTTTGCCTTGCACTTAAAAAATTCCGTATTTCCTGAAGGACAGCAAGAGTTTGGCAAAATTTTTATTATTTGTCCAAACAATGTAGGCACAGTGAGTCACTCTTCTCAGGGCAGCAGGAACCCTTCCTCAAACTAAGTTCCTATACATCAGCTTTGTACCAACATATCAACCAGGACCTTAACAAGGAGAACAGTTTCAGGCCTGTTGTTACCTTTTTTATATGCAATCTCCTAACCAGAGCATAATAATTAAACCTGGGACTTTCAATTTCATTTTCCATTTTTCCAACTTTTGCTTTTGAAAATAGTGGAGAGAGTTTATAACACTGAAAAGGAGTAGACAGAGTGATACATACATTGTCCAAGATCCTAAATAAATTTTGTAAGGGAGCTACAGACCTGAGATTCTAGAATAGACTTATTCAAAATTTTAAGTTGAATGTTTCTTTCACAATAGATTGCTGCATAAAATCAATTATATAATAAGCATACTTGTGATGTTTATAAATTTTAGTCATAACTAACATGTGTGATTATAATCTTTACATAGTTAAAAGGATTTAAACATAACAATTTTTGCTGTATGTGAACTAAAGCATTTCCAAAGAAATAGAGCAATTAAATAAAGCTGAATTACAAATTCTTTAGAACATTAAATATTAAATCAAAGCTATATTATACAATGTGATTTGTGGAGAAACAACAAAATCATTATTTAGAAGATACTTTAACAAACATTAGTGCTTTTAGCTTCACACACATTTTCTTTTATTGACAAGTAATTCCAAGTAGAGAATCCTATTTTTAAGATCAGCTAATGAAGTGCAAAATCTTCATTTAAGTTAGCATCAAAGTCCACCTAGACGCACTTTGAAATGCCAGTCATGGCACATGATTATGCCAAATGATGCAAAGTTTCCCTAAATAAAATTCACAAATGCATATCATCATTATTACCAAATAACCGTAACAGAGTTTGGGTATGCAAGATGCTGAGCATTTATTTATTCATATTCTCTGCTTGCAGCTTTTTCCTTAGGGAGAACTAAACAAATGAAATGCGGCTATCATGAAGAATAGAGCATCAGGAAAACAAGCACATAACAGGGTAGTTACATTACAATTCTGTGGTTACATTCAAAGTGGTAAGCTACGAATAATCAGTGCTATGTTCTAAAACATCACAGCAACTATCCTTATATTAAATATTTAACAGTGGGAGATCATCTCTTATATTCTGATATCATTATTTAATCATTCTAAATTTTTTTGCAACATTAAGAATTATTTAATTCATTGTGGTGGTTCATGAATAGTAACAGATAAGCCCTTAGGATTGATTGCACTCTTCAATGATCTCTCTCTCTCCCACCCTTCTCCCTCTGTACTCTCTCTCCTTTCACACATCACATGTACTCACTTCCCTATACAGAAAACAACAACAAAAAGCAGGCCAAAGGAAAGAATTAGCTATCTATCTATCTATCTATCTATCTATCTATCTATCTATCCATCTATAGAGAGAGAGAAGGAAGTTAGTAAGTTGCTGACAGCAAATTCAACTACTAAATTCTTCTACCAAGACTCATCTCAGACACAATAGTAACACTTCTGTTGTTTACTTGTATCTAATAAGACCATGAATATCTAAAATCATTTCTAAGTAGGATATTTTCTTACCAATTCAAAGACTTAGAGGAATGGGTGCGGGCTGGTTGTCAATGACAATGCACGCAGTGGGTTAAGTACATTGTCATTGTACTTAACCCCACCAAGAGACCTGGGTCAAAGACTCACCAGTGTGTGCACGAGATATGCCTCTGGGAGGAGACCTGATGGAGGAGCTTGGGGAACTCCTTTGTCAGGACACAATCCCTGCAGCTGAGCTCAAGAACCAAGACAAGGAGAGGCTCAGACCATGCCAGGTATACCCACCAGCACACATGTGAGTCAGGTCTGGGGCTTGGCCAGGCTGGGACAGTTCATAACATCCACTAGGGCCAGGATGGGCAGCACTGGACCGCAACTTCAGCCAGTCCATATTAGGGCTGGGACTATGATAAACTGTATCACCCACCAGCAGAAGCTGGAACTAGGAGCAGGCCAAACTGAGCCAGGCTTCAACACCTGCTTGCAGATGCCAAGGTGAGGCAAGCCTTACCAGTCTGGGTACATTGGGGGCCAGGTCCATGAGTCCCAGTGGCGGAGGGGGCCCATGGAGCTTGGGTCCTCTGGCCTGGTCCTTGGGTCTGTCTGCAAGGTGGATGCCACGTCCATGAGCCCCGAGGGTAGGGAGTCCAGCGGGGGCCTGGGTCGCCTGGCCCAGGTCCTTGGGTCCAACTTAAAGAACTGGTTCTCCTCAATGGAAAAGACAGAGAAGAGGACAGCATGCCCTGTTGCACAAGGAGGATATGGCAGATCATTGGAGCTTGCAGAGGACATCTGGTACCATAGCAGAGGAAGGAGAACAGAACAAATTGGACAATTACCCCAGCCAAACAATGACAGCAAAAATGTGGTCAAATAGAAACTATAAGGTCAACTATGTCAGCCAGTGGACACTGCAAGCAATTCTTCATGCTTGGGTAACTGATATCAAGAGCAATTCAAGGGCCCAGTGCTGTGGCCTAGCAGCTAAAGTCCTCGCCTTGAATGCCCCGGGATCCCATATGGGTGCCAGTTCTGATCCTGGCTGCTCCACTTCCTATCCAGCTCCCTGCTTGTGGCCTAGGAAAGAAGTGAGGATGGCCCAAAGCCTTGGGACCCTGCACCCATGTGGGATGCCCGGAAGAGGTTCCTGGATCCTGGTTTTGGATTGGCATAGCACTGACCTTTGCACTCACTTGGGGAGTGAATCATTGGACAGAAGATCTTCCTCTCTGTCTCTCCTCCTCTCTGTACATCTGACTTTCTAATAAATAAATAAATCTTTAAACAAAAAGAACAATTCAAACTATTGCATCCACCCAGGGAGAACCCTCAAATCATGTGCCACATCAGAAGCCCAGACTGATACTGGGTGGCTATTTCCCATTCATGAGTACTGGGGCAGTTGGGAAGCTGAGTATGGCCTCCTATTATCTTCTCCCTTCCCCCAGAAACAGGAAGAAACAGCAAATTTGGAAGCAATAATCACACCTACTTACCTCTTTCCCCAATCTTCCCCACCCTGATCAACTATGTAAATATCATCAAAAATAAAATGTTTAAAAATTTTTTTAAAAAAAGAACCAGAGATAGTTTTCTGATGTCCAACTTTTTCTGGTTCCCACAGGCTTCTCCCACAACTTTCTAAAATAGGTTTGTCACTGAGTAAGAAAAGGTAATTATGCAAAAGGTAATAAATTCAGATAGCTTTAGAAGTACCCACAGCTATGCTGATTAATCTTACAGTGGCCAATACAAAAGAATACTGGTGGGCTGGCACAGTGCAGTGCTTTAGTATGCTAATCCTCCACCTGTGGGAGAGCAGCACCTGCTGCATGTCCCAACTGCTCCACTTCTGATCCAGATCCCTGTTTATAGGTTGGGAATGTAGCAGAGGATGGCCCAAGGGCTTGAAAGACCTGGAAGAAACTCCTGCATCCTGGCTTCAGATAGGCTCACATTTGGTTATTGTGGCCATTTGGAGAGTGGACCATAGAAGGCAATCTCTCTGTATGTGTGTCTCTCCTCTCTATAACTCTGCCTTTCAACCCAATTAATCACACTATACAGTCCACACTCATGCCACCAGGTGCCACTGCTTGTCGAGCCAAGCCTATTCCCAACCCTGTTTCTTGTGCTCACCAGTGGAAATTGCAGCCCATCAGAGAGGTGCCCACAGTTTCCCTACTGGATCAACTCTAGTCCCAGATTTGGCATTCTACAGGTGGTTCTACATTCTAGTTTGATGGGATTTGCCCCTGGTCCCAGGATTTGTCAATTGATGCTGTGGTAAAGCACTATCAACATGTACTCACTCTGGCTCATGCATGCACCAGTGGATAGAGTTGGTTAAACCAACCTGGCTCTCCCTTAACCCAGTTCACATGCAGGCCAACAGGTGTTGTAACACTGCTGTGCCTGGTCTGCTCCGAGTTCCAGTTCCCATGCTTGCCAGTTGGAGCAGTGGCCCAGTTCCTTTATAAAACTTAACATGCAGTTCTTAGATGTTCACAAGAGGTTGCTCACAATTTTTTAAGTTAAAGCCATAACACATATTACTGATCAAAATGGAAGATGGGATATTCCAACCTCACAAATTTCTGGATATTGAGTTCTATTTTGCACAGTGAATCTTCAAGAACCAATTTCACCTTGAGTGGGAGTATATTTATTGAAAATTTGAGATTTCCTTTTGAGAAGAACTTTGTTTGCTTCTGATGCCAATCTTTAATTGCAGGCAAAGATTGTTGTCACCCTTGATTAGTATGTGGAGTATAATACCCTCGAAGTACTGAATTCTCTTTTTTCCAAGATAGAGCTCACTGGTTTAATATAGCCTTACCAGTACTGGACACAAGTGTGGGGGGAAGGGAGAGCTGTGCTGTACCATAGCGGGTAGAGCCACTGCCTGAAATGCTAGCATCTTGTGTGGGCACTAGGTCAAGTTCCTGCTGCTCCATTTCCAATCCAGCTCCCTGGTAATGTACCTGGGAAAGCAGCAGAGCGTAGTTTGCATCCACTTGGCAGGCCAGGAAGAAACTACTGGTTTTTGGCTTTAGCCTGACCCAGCCACAGTCACTGTGGCCATTTACGGAATGAAGTAGCAGATGGAAGGCTGGAAGACAGATCTCTCTAACCCTCTTTTTAAATAAATAAAATAAATATATATATATTTTTAAAACCCAGCATAATTGGAAAGATCAATGTGAGTTTGACAGCATATGTTAAAATCTATCAATGAAGACTCTGAAAACAGATTGTTGGCATGATGACATGTCAGGTTAAACTGCGTCATACAAGACCAGTAACTCTTATGAACTTTAGTTCAAGCCCCAAATACTCCATGTATCTAGTTATTTGCTAAAGAGCTAGAGAAAGCAGTGGATGATGAACTAAGTAGTTAGGCCCCTGCCACCCATGTGGGAGACCCAGATGGAGTTTAACAGCCCATATCTAGTTGCTGTGGCATATGGGGAGGAAACTAGCTGATGGAAGAGATCTCTTTTTATATAACTCTTTCAAATAAATTAATAAATATTTTTTAATGACATGTGTCAGTTGATTACAGAGGAACAAAACCTGAGTATACATTTTGTTATACCTACCACAACCAACTACAAACAAAAGAATGGGTTACTGAGGAATCCAGAAGTTACTACAGCCATAGTTAGTACAGCAACACAGTGAAGGGAAAATAGTCAAAATTTCACACTTTGTCTTCAAGGAATTTACAGTCTGTATGCAAATGAGATACATTCACTAGAAGACAAAGAAACATAGATAAATTGTGTGTGTTCAACTCTATGGTAACTATTTATGAGAAGAAGTTTTAGCCCATTCTATAAACTTTCTTTCACCCTAAAGAAATAATTTCTTGATTAGGTGTCCAGCATAAATTCTAGTTACATCAAACAGAAAGTCAGGTGCCAAAAAATAAATAAATAAATGAAAGTTGTAAAGAATGCTGCAATTAAATGCCAATAAAATAATGGACAAGATTTGTGACTAAGATTTCAGAAGATTTCAGTAGGATAGAAGGCACTTCCATTTCTTCATCAGAAATAAATGAAGAAAGTATCAGCTGGTTAGTAGGGCTACTAAAATTATTAAGTTCAAAAGTGCTTAAAATACCCAACAGGCTCTCTAACACATAGTGTTGTTTTACTAATTTATCCTATTCATTTGCTTGTTGTCACTTCCAGAAGAATAGAGTTGAGATAACCTAAAAAGATAGTTTGGAGTCTTTCAGGAAAGCAATAGAGGAAGGTCCAAAGCCTTGGAACCCTGTACCTACATGGGAAGCCTGGAAGAGGCTCCTGTATCCTAACTTTGGATCAGTTCAGGACCAGCCACTGCGGCCACTTGGGGAGTGAGCTAGTGCATGGAAGATCTTTCTCTTTGTTTCCTCTCTATAAATCTGGTCTTCCTTTCCAATAAAAAATTTGAATCTTATTTAAGTTATTTTGGAAGTTAGCTCAGACAAAGTTAAATACATAATCTGTAAATTCGCTTAACAAAGCATAGGTCAAGTTCCAGTATGTCAAATATACTTTAAAAAATACTCATTTGAAAGTTGTGGAGAGAGGGAAATAGAGAGAGACAAGAGAGAGAGAGAGAGAGAGAGAGAGAGAGAGAGAGAATTTTCCATCCACTGGTTCACTACTGAAATGGCTGGCAAAACCAAGAACAGACCAGATCAAAGCCAAGAGCAAGTAGCTTCTTCCTGGTCTCCCACATGGGTGCAGGGGCAACAGGACTTGGACTCCTGTTTTCCAGGCACATCAGCAGTGAATAGGAAGGCTTACCAGCTTGTGTGATATGTGACCATTAGCTATCAGAATCTTCAAAAAGGTCTTAGAAAATGTAGATCATGAAAAATTATGCATGAATTTAAAAATTTTGCACCAAAATAAATAGCTCTTAAAGTTTTTGAAGCACCTTTGAATATAAACCAAGTGAGAAAACCATTATCAATCAATATACAAAGGGTGAAATTTCTAATAGTTATCTAATAGATAATTCTATCAAATTACCTATCCCATTCCATTTGGAAGCCTTATACAGGAACTGAAAAGAGCTGGAGGTGCTCAGTCGGAACTGAGGCATGACAGAGAGGCCTTTCAGGAAATTCTATCTGGAAGCCATGTGTACAGTGGCTTAGACGTACAAAAGAAAACAATGAAGAGATTCATTAGCAGATGAATTTGCTCAGATCCTAAGTCCCACATAAAAGTTCAAAAACAAAATCAATACTTAGATGGAACCCATATTTTCATTTACACATCCTGTTCAAAGATGGTATCTTCTTGCATATATCAGAACGACACAAGTTCCAGACAGAACACACAGAGGTGAAGAAAATTATGGAAACTTGTTCTTAGACATTTTAAAAGTTTTTATAATGATTATTTTAAGATTGATGAATACTATATGAACTTGAATATAAAATTCAAAGGGAAGAAAACTCATTAGGATGGCCTCTTGTGCCTTCTTGGCAGAACTTGGTCTCTTGTTTTTGGTGCTAGCGCCAAGAAAGAAGGCAAGTGAGTATACGGCACTTGAGTCTCCAAAGCAAGACTCTGGCTTTGTTAACAAGGAAGGAGACATGCGGAATGACTCTTGGGCAATAGTTAAAGCAAGAAGTTAAAGGATGGTGACATTAGCAACAACAGAAAGAAATCCTAAAAAAACAACAGAGGAATGGACGGCAAAATAGGATGTGCTGAACAAGGATATCAGGAACATGAAAACAGCTTCAAGCTTTTGAGGCTGAGTGATCAAGGGAAGAAAAGAACATTGCTAAACCTAGGAGACCCATTACATCTAGATCATTTTTACTTACAATTGTTACTAAACATACTACCTAACATGCGTCTAGTTTATTCATTTATCTTGTTCACTTACTTGTTGTACTTCCAGGGGAACACAGATTTTAGCTCAGCTAAAGAAATAGTTTAGTCTATTATTTAAATAAAGTAATATTCATAAAAACTTGTCCAGTGCCAGACACTGTGCTAAGTTCCTCAATATCTCATTCAATTCTCAAATTGAATTCAGGAATTATTTTAAATAACTTCTTCCAAGATGAATTAATGAGCCCAGTTGTTTCAAAAATGACACTTTGACATCTACCATGAAACTGGACAGGGACTTTGGCGCTCTGCCAGAGTGAGAACTCCAGTAGGCCCTGGAAATCATTCAGCAGAGGCTAAACCTAGAAAAGACCTGTTAACCTACATCACCAGGAGGAAAATTGAGTGCATCATCTCAGTAAGATCAGTCATCCTGTATATGGGAGAGTTTTGGCAAAGGCCAAACAAAACACAAACCTGAAGCAAGCTTCTAGAAATAGTACCTTTTTCTCCAAACACTTCAATTTCTCTTCAACACTGCATGCTTTGAGCTACAATAAATCCTAAAATGTCTGCTTAGTTGACCTAATATTGCTGTATCTTTCACTTTGACTATTTGTACAATAAAAGAGAATGTTACACTGAAAGTTTTTCAATTCTACATTCCATTTCTAGATCATTCATATGATCAATTTCGAATTCACAAATGTTACATTCCCCTTTGTATATCCAATAGTTACATAAAAACTTAATTGTGAAGTTACTGTACCAAATCTCATGAAATTCCATCCCCCTCCAAAAATCTCACAGGAATAACATTTTGTGATATTAACTTTTATACTCTTCTGGCACTTGATAAATTTTGAATTGTGGCATTACCTAAAGATGAGATTTATCTGTTTATTTAAGCTAATGGAATTTATATTTCTCTAATACCTTTTTAATTGTATAGACAGAGGGTGAAAATTAACTGAGGCTTTTTAAAACCAAAATAGCCACATTTTATTCCATGATTTATATAAGCAAGTGGCTTAGGAAAGTTTAACAAGGTGAATTACATATTTTAATATCACAAAATGTACCTCTCTGGCAAGATATGTGTGTGCAAAATTTGTTGTTTTAATTTCATTCATAGTACCTTGAATTTTCTTCCTTATCTATTATAAAACATGGCAAAATATGAAGAGTTACATGGAAGGCTCAAATCTAAAATAGACTGAATAAATTGGATTTGTGCGGATGGCAAACTTTAGGATCTGCTATCAGGTGGCAGCAAGTCTTGCTCCGATAAGAAGGCAAAAGAAAACATACATTTTCCCCCTGCAGTCTGACAATGTGATAACCTGCACATAAACGCTGGCCATCTACCAGTGTTAAGATCATCCAACAGTTCTAGTTATTTTATGGGACAAAACTTTGATTGGGCCAAGTAGGAGAGTTGACAGCAACATAAAATCATGCACTGGAGGGAAAAATACAGAAGAGTCATGGAAATACACATAATGCCACAGAAGCTACTCCTAAGAGGTAGGAGGAGATTCACTGGGTGCATTAAAAATTCTCACAGTTCCTGCTTTAATGTCTTTGTATTTTGTCTAAGGTGGAAAAAACCTTCATTTTGAGATCTTATTTTTCTAAAATTTCATATTATAGAGTAGTTATCCACATTGCTATCAACAGAAATAAAAGAAAAGACACAAATGTTAACCCCGTTCTAATTTTAAAGGAATTAAGGGGGCTGGGAGTTGCAATGCAGCGGGTCAAGGAGCTTCTTTATGAGACCCCGCCCATGTTGCAGTGCTGCTTTAGTTCCTGGCCACTCCAAGTCTATCTCAGCTTCCTGCTCATGGATCCTGAGAGATGAAGAGGCAAGCGATGGGGTCCTTCCCATTAGGAGGGCACACAGAATGGAGTGTTGGGCTCCTAGTTTCAGCCCAGCCTAGCTCTAGAGGTTGCAGGCATTTGGTGAGTGAACCAGTAGAGAGATTTCTCTCTCTCCCCCACCCTTTCAAGTATATGAAATCAAATAAACATTAAAAACATATAAAAGAATATGCCTTTTTCATTTATACGTATACGAAACCAAACATTGAGTGAACTAAAAACAAAAAAATGACAGATTTTCATTGATTCTCATTCTTTCTCTCCCTCCCTCTTGCCTTCCCTTTGTCCCTTCCTACCTTCCTCTTCATCTTCCCTCTCTGTCTCTCCCTCTTTCTTTCTCTCTACTACTAAGCCTTTCAAATAAAGAAATCTTTTTTATAAAGAGAATAAAGGAAATGAAATTTATATGAATGGGAAAAAGTAAAAATCTGCAAAAAGGTTAGAGGCAGGCATAAATGGTTTAGAAAAACTCTGGTAATACACCATGGCTCTCCTAAGTACCTTGTCAGAACCTAAAAGGCAACAACTGTTGAAATTCATGCCTATATGCCACAGGCTTTTGTACTGTCATGTGAAAAAGGAAGTTTGATGGCCTGCAGAAAGGAGAAGAAGAATGCATAACAACAACAGTATCTATCCATACCTAGAAGTATTTACTCTGTCCTAACAAATATTGGAAGTTCTTAACCACTATTTAAGATCCCATAATGTTACTATGAGATGGATGCTGTCAGCAATACACTTATTAAGTGACAAAATTGAAGAATACTGTGGTCCAGTAACTTGCCCTAAGCCTGATACTAATAATAATGGCATGAATGATACATCAAACTTTTGTTTGAGGACTTTATAAACATTTTTCACCCATTCATTAAGTGTTATACTCTGAGAGTAAGTAAGAAAGAAATGATGATAAAATGTAGAGAAGGGAACAGAGATCACAGAAGATGAGATTAGAAATACCCAGAATTTAGAAATTTTCCATAATTATGTTGATTACAGAAGATCAGGCAAAAAATGAAAAAAAAGACACTGCACTGTGATTTGGAGAATCGAACTAGCAGATGGTGTGAAAAATGCAAATATTAAAAAAAAAATAGTTCAATCACAGGAAAACTGAGTACACAGATATAGAAGAACAAACGTCCAAAGAATTTGTCAGCGATTTTAGGACTGTTCAGGCCACAGAGAAGGTAGTGATGCTAGCCTAGCCGCAGTAAGGCACATATTCCTTATTTTTTTCTTTTCCTGCAGCCATCTCCCATTTTTTAAAAAAAGTTCAAAGGAAGAATATGTCTCAAAATTTCTCTCCATATAAGGAGACTATATTATTATAATTCTAATAAAATATTTTAATATATTTTCCTTTCATAGCATCAATTAGTTAGATAGACTTTTGAGTTGATAATTTTCTCTTTTGAAATGTAAATGAACACTTGAAAGTTACGGCTTATTCAATCCCTTTGCAATAACTTTTATCAGCTAATCAGATCCACACCTAGTTAAGATATGCACAACCCACATGGTTAAGGTGAACGCAATGGGAAAGGAAATATACAGAACCAGACAGAATACTTTTAGTGTGTCTCAACGAAGAAGCTACTCAATTTGGGCCGGTTATTTACTTATCACGTAGAATGCTTGGTATCCCAGTATCCTGGCTTCAGCATAATGGAATGTAGTTCCCTTTTAAAAGTAAGAGATATGTTCCGAAGCCCTCAGCAAATGCTTGAAAGCACAGGTAGGTCCAAACTCACTCTCTCCCTCTCTTCACCATAAAACACTATAAGCTATTGTAACTAAAAGTATCATGAGAGTTGCCTCCTTCTTTCTCAAAATATTATAGGTAACACACTCTCTTTTTCTACCTCTATAGAGAAGTATCTGTGTGGAGAGGTGAAGTGAGGTGAGTGACATAAGCTTTGCAATAGCTTTGGCCACTGTCTGAGGGCTACTTGAACACACAGTGATTTTGTAATAGTTGACTCATTAGCCCAGCTGGCTACCTAGTAACACAAGTAGGCAGTGTATCCAGCAGGGATTCACCAGAGAGCAGGTGATTCCTAACCGGGCAAGACAAAGATCAGATCAGATTAGGTTTCATTACATTATTCACAATCATGCCACTGAGTTGTTCATTAAGAAGTAGACTATAACGTTCTGGAGTTTTCCATTTATTATTTCTGGATTGCAGGTAGCCAAAGCGGCAGAACACAAATCCACAAGTAAAGGATGACTATTGTAAAATTTCCCAGTTATTATGGAAACAAAGTGCATTAAAAAATGAATTTTATCTATGTTATGATTTTTTGCTATTTTATTCAAGTGTAACCCTGACACCTGCTTGCAATGTTCATTTTTTTTTTTCTGGTTTCATGGCTTTTTTCTTTCTTTGAAACTCACATATTTACCTTACAGTGCTTCACAACAAGGAAAAAGAAGCTGGAGTGGATACCTAGCACAGCAATTAAAACGCCCATGTCACACACTGGGGTAGCTACGCTTTGGCTTCTGACTCCAGCTTCCTGCTAATGAGACACTTGGAGGCAGTGATGACGGCTCACACAGTTGGGTTTCTGCCACCCACGTGGGAGACCTCAACTGATTCTGATTCCAACCCTGGAGTATACCTACCCTTTGCAGAACACTGGGATTTGCTTGCCTAGACATCTACCTGTGTTTTCTAGTCCTTCAAAGCAGGAAGAAAAGAGAGATGAAGAGAAACACACTACCTGTATCATTAAAGATTAACTACATTAGGGAACACTGTGCATTTCCTATGTCAGAGCACACTTATTTTGGTCACTACTCTTTGTTTTTGGTTGGGATCTTTTAGAAAATGCTGGAATAAATTACAATGCAATTCAGCAACCATTGTTCTTCATTGCATTCTTATTATCACATCCCCTAGCTGCATTTAATTTGACTGGGTAAATGGAATTTTAAGTTACATTAACTTTGTACTTTGGTGACACTTAGCAATGATGAGAGTCAAATATTAAATGACTGAGCTTATCAAAATGCTTTCTCGAGTTTCTCAAAATATGTTTGGTAGACCATAGTTTCAGGCAGGATTAAGTTAACATGCTCTGGCTAGAAAACAATACTGTATAGTAAATAAATCTGGAGAAGTCTGGACTGAGCAAATTATTTAAGTGCAGAACCTGGTAGAACTTTCATTATATGAATGAGCATCTATTAAGGTTTCAGTGCAGAGTGGGGTTGACTTCAGTTTTTCTCAAATACATTTTAGCATATAATGAAATTCTCTACCCATTACTAGAAAACTAATACAAAAAAAGGATTTTGGTTTTCATACTACCTAAGGCTTGGCGACAGCATTATGGCAGCACAGGTAGTTACCACCTGCAACCACAGCATCCCACATGGGCATAGTCAGCCTGCTTCACTTCCTGGCTCAGGTTCAAATGGCCATTGCAGCCATTTGAGGAGTAAAGCAGTAGACAGAAATCAATCAATCAATCAATCAATCTCTCTCTCTCTTTCCCCACCCACCTTCCCCAATGCATAATTCTGCCTCTCAATTAAAAAGGCGACTGATTGAACTCATTGATAATCTACTGCATAGTTATCAGAAATGATGCCATTTACATATACTACCATGTAAATGATATTCTGTAGAGTTCAAAGAACCAGAAACAATAAAATGTACAATAACCATATATTAAGGAAGTGGTTAAATAGAAGTGGTTAAATAATCTATTCAAAGTTGCTGTGTTTACTTAATGCTGGTGCTTCAAGCTGACAGGGAAGGTTCAAATGCATGTACAATGGAGAAAGGTGCTGAAAAGATGTAATCCTAGCAATCAGAGCCCAAGTCAGTTCACCCTGCCTCAAACTTAGAGGAATTACAGAAGTTGGTTCCTGTATTGTGGAATTAAACACAAGACTAGACAGATGAACAAGAAGCTAAAGGAAAATCGAAGAATATAGACAGATACAAACTGGCTGTTGCTCCATAATGTCAGCCAGAACAAAAGGAACAATACCCAGGGACTGTGACAGTGGCCACCTCCAATTCACTCACACTGTGATTTTCCATCTCTCTCTCTCTCTCGATATATATACATATATATATATATATATATATATACACACATGTATACATATATATATATGTATGTGTATACATGTATGTGTGTGTATGTATATTTCAAGACTCCCCAAAAAACTGCTTTTTTGGACCTCCCTAACTGAAAATTTACACAAAAGAAAATTCTCAGAAACATGGTTAAGCCAAGACAAATTTACCACATATAAAAACTAAGTGGAAGCCACGTGCCTTAAAGTTTTACAGTGTACAACCCAGAATGATTGCATATGCCAAACCTGAAGAAATTAATCAAGTAAAGCTACAAAAAGACATGTTAGAGATTATAATAATGAAACCAGGAGTATTCAGAGTACTCGGCAACTCTATGAGCAATATAAAAAATTCCCCTACCCCAGGTTCAGCATGATAGCTAAAGTCCTCACTTTGCATTGGCCAGGATCCCATATAGGCACCAGTCCATATCCCAGCTGCTCTGCTTCCCTTCCAGCTCCCCTCTTGTGACCTGGGAAGCAGTCAAGGATGGCCCAAAGCCTTTGGACACTGCACCCACATGGGAGACCAGAAGAAGCTCCTGGCTCTGGATTGGCTCAGCTCTGGCTGCTGCAGCCATTTGCTGAGTGGATCAGTGGGTCTCCTTCTCTGTATCTCCTTTTTGTATATCTGACTTTCCAATAAAAATAAATAAATCTTAAAAAAAAAAAAAAGATTTACTTTTACTTGAAAGGCAGTTCCAGTTAGAAAAGAAAAAGAGCTCTTCCATCCACTGGTTGATTCTTCAAATGGCTTAAACAGCCAAAGATGAACTGGTCAGAAATTAGGACCAGGAGTCAGGAGCTTCTGGAACTCCCACATGGGTGCAGGAATCCAAGCATTTGGGCCATCCTCAACTGCTTTCCCAGGCCACAATCAAGGAGCTGGATGGGAAGTGGAGCAGATGAGAGTTAAACATATGCCTGTGAAATATATAGGCACCACAGGAAGAGGCTTAACCTACAACACCATGGCACCAGACTCCTAATCCTAGCACTCTTAACTACAAATGAACACATTCATTTCATCTTTTACAGTGAAAATACATCTTGGACTAACCTTATAAATGATGTATCATAGAGAAATCACAACTCAGGGAAAATAATCTAATACATAATATTTATGAGAAAAAGAAACATGGAAGGAAAAATTTCCCTTGTGTTACTTCTACCTTATCCCTGTCCCCTAATTAATTATTGTCTTTTAGTTTTTAACACCAAAGTTTTAACATCTCTTCTCCAGAAACCTCTTTCCTTCACTTAGAATTTCCGTAACATTAAAAATTGTGTATTTTTAGATCACTGTGGCATTACTGACATAGGCTATGTGTGGTTTTAACTTTATTAAATTCATAATTTAGGGACATACTGATGTTCTTTTCCAATTAGTCTCTATGGCTCTTCAAAGAATTATTTTATCTCAGATAACATCAAATAAAACTGCTTACACTTTTTTTATTTGCTTTTTAGTTCTTTAAAGGACACAAAGACATCATTTGTGAATAGCTGATCAAATGTTAGAATTTCTTTTTGGATCCAAAAGTCCTGTTCAATTGAGATTGTATTTGAAGTTCAATTTATTTAAATATCCTGTTTTAAGACTGACCCGTGAGAGGTGGTCTAGAGAAAGGACTGATCAAGATAACATGTTTTTTTTCTTCTTTCCCTTTGGGTTAACAAAAAAAAAAAAATTATCTCACTAATGTAAGAAGAAGACCACATACTTTACAAAAAGAAATTATGGTTGTCTGTCCCACTAGGCAGAGGAGAGCTTAGAACCAGAAAAGATAAGACATTCTTAAGAAAATGGCAAATAACTAGACAGTCAGAAAAATACAACAGGATTAAAACAATTACACATAGACGAGAAATGCCTCTTCCACAAAGGGAGAGACTTTCCAGAAGCTACCTTTTAGGATAAATTTTACTGACATGTGTTGATAAAAGACCCCATGTTTATCAATAACTTGACAGTCAATAATATCTCTTAGTTAACATAATCATCTTAATTATGATGAATTTAACAGAAAATACTACAAGAATCCAAAGAATCAATACTTTTCATTATTAGCTAATTTTGAAGTAATTCCTAATACAAACTGAGTAAAAAACATTTTTGAAGGGTAATTCTATATTGCTACGCTCACAATCAATCAAATATTTCAAAGTATCTCTTTCTAGTGAAAGCAATATTGATATTTCTGTAATTTATTTGTAAAATGAATAAATTGAGCTTACAAATGTAATAAAAGGACAGCATTTTGAAAAACGAATGTGCAACACTGACAAGAAGATGGCATATCTCTTTTTAGTTATTAAAGATTTTTGAAAGGAAATAGAGCAGCGTTTGGTCTTACTGTCTGGAGTTTAATTAAATCTTTTTTTCCCATCCAGACCTTTTTTTCCCATCCTTTTCTACTTAAATAAAAACCATGAGTAGACAAAAACTAAGAAAATTCCTTCTATATGTCAACTTGTTCGTTGAACAGTCAAGTTGTATGCTCCAGGGTAAAATTAACATTACAGGCAAAAAGGAAATTATTTTTTTAAGATTTATTTATTTATTTATTGGAAAGTCAGATATACAGAGAGGAGGAGAGACAGAGGGGAAGATCTTCCGTCCGATGATTCACTCCCCAAGTGAGCACAATGGCTGATGCTATGCCAATCCAAAGCCAGGATCCAGGAACTTCTTCCGGGTATCCCACATGGGTGCAGGGTCCCAAAGGTTTGGGCTGTCCTCGACTGCTTTCCCAGGCCACAAGCAGGGAGCTGGATGGGAAGTGGAGCTGCCGGGATCAGAACCGGCACCCATATGGGATCCCGGGGCGTTCAAGGGGAGGACTTTAGCTGCTAGGCCACAGCACTGGGCCCAAGGATACTATTTTTATAAAGCATTTTCTAATGGCAGTTTTATATATGTTAGAGACTTTCTTTTCTACTTAGAATTTTTATTTAAGAAATATCAAAATCGGGGTTGGTGTTGTGGTGGACTGAGTAAAGCAACCACCTGAAATGCCAGCATTGCACATGGGTAGCGGTCAGGGTACCGACTGCTAATGCCCTGGAAAAAGCAGTGAAAGATGGTCTATCTGCTTGGGCTTCTATCACCCACAGGGGAGACTCAGAGATGTTCTAGTTTTCAAGCTTTAGTCCAGCCCAGCCCTGGACATTGCAGCCATCTTTGGAGTGAACTAGCAGGTGAAAGACCTGTCTCTCTCTCCCTTTCTCTCTCTCTCACTTCCAAATACATTTTTTAATCACAAAATACTAGAATCACAGATATATGTACAAATATTCCTAAAGCTTAATGAAGTCATGGAAAAAGGGAAAGTTCTCAAGTAACTATCAACATGCAAACGGATAAATAAGCAACTGTACCTATATTAGATGCAATAAAAATAAGTAAGTCATCAATACACAGAAAAATGAGTTTCAAAATCATTGTGGTGGATACAAAAGATAGACAAAAAGAATATATGTTGCATGATTCCATTTGTATTTAATCCAGAAAAAATGCAAATAATTTATAGGAAAAGATAAAAATGTTAGTGGTTGCTTGGGACTGGGAATTAGAATACAAAGGGATGAAGAGCTGTGTGGGTGATAGAACTGTTTATCCTGATTACAGTGATACTTTCTGTGTATCACAGATATATCAACACCGATCAAAATAAATGCTTTAAATTTTTGTCATTTGTTGGACTGCAGCCTGTGTCAGCAGCATTTCAATTATACTTCATTAAAGTTGCAAATAAATAAATAAATAAATAAATAAAAACCACACATAAAATATGCATAATTATTATGCCTTTACTGAATATTTACCGTGAATATATGGTCAGGCTCCTCTTTTTCAAATTCTTTACATTAAGTAACTTACATAACATTTTGCCTTCTCTACCTCCACAAAGCTCAAAAACAGAAACAATACTTTCACAGATAAAGAAACTGATAGAAAGAAACTACCTGTTTACTCTCCCTCAACTGCTCACTTTTGTCTGTGTTTCAACAACTCAAACAAGACACCCTAGCTGACTTAGACATTCCTGTTTTTCTACACTGCTAGATGCTAACTGGCTGCATTCCAATTCCATAATTCTGGGAGATAAAATTTGACAGAACAATTAGAGTCACCCATTTTGTATATAATCTGTGATGGGCAAGGAACATAGTCCTCTTGGTGCCAGACCCACCTCTGTGAGTTTTTATTTTCTGAGAAGAAAACAGTTCTGATAGGACTCTGAAAGTACAGAGCACACTGGTAAACTTACTATATGCCTCAGGAAACAGGAAGTACAGAACAATGTTATGTGTTCAGATCAACAACATACATCATGTCTGTTTCTGCATAATTGGAATTAGCATTTGATTTCTGCTCATGCTTAAAAACATTCAAATTCAAGTCAGGTCAACCTCTTTCAACTTAAAATGCAGGCTTTCAAGTGGATGCCACTGCCTGTACAGCCAGGTCCACTCCCAGCCCTGGTTCTCATGCTCACCAGTAGGAGCTGCAACCCATCAGAGAGTCAGAGAGCAGTCCAGAATTTTCCTACTGGGCCAATTCCCAGTCCCAGATATTACACTCTCCAGGTGGTTCTGCACCTGCAGTCTAGGTTGACAAAATTTGCTCCCGATCCCAGCACTTGCCAGATAATGCTGTGGCAATGCCTAACCAGTCTGCTCTTACTCTGGCTTGTGCATGCACCAGTGGACAGACTCAGCCCAGCCTGACTTTCCCCCTAACCCAGTTCACATGCATGCCAACAGGTGTTGTAGCTCTGCCCTGCCTGGTCTGCCCATATCCCATTTCTCACACTCACCAGTGGCAGTAGTGCTCAAAAAAGGGGAGTCCGCACAGCCCCTTACCAATCTCAGACCCTGCCCCAAGGCTTCCTGCATCTCATGTGTGCTGCAGTATGGGCTGGATAGTGGCATCAGCTGGGTCAAGTAGGCTTCAACACTGATTAACATGTATGAGAGCTGAATGAGATGTGGGTGAGACTGGACCTGTCTGCTAGGCAAACTGACCAGCACAGGAACCAGGACTGGAGGCAAGCCTAGTTGGGGTTACTGGGGGTTGCTCCAACTAGGTTGTAGCTCCCACTGGTATACATGAGGACCACATGTGCTGTGGGTAGGGTTGGGCTGGACTGCAGCATACATCAGTTTATGTAAGAGATGGGGCTGGAGACAGACCTGACCTAACAATTGTAACCACCAGTGTGTGTGTAGGCTGATGTGGGTGATGGACTGAGCCAGGCACTGTACTTGCAAAAACACACAAGTCAGGTCTGTTATCACCTCACAGGAGGTTTCTTTGGGGATCCCCCCAACTGAACTGCTGGACTCAAAACTCCAACCATGCGGAGAATTACAGATCTGTGGTCTGACCATGGAGTGCATGTATCACAAGTGGGCCTTCTCAGTAGCTTAGATAGAACAGCGTACAGCATATCCAGATGTACATGGAGGATAGAGCAGTCCATTGGAGCCTGCAGAGGACATCTGGTACCACAGTAGAGGAAAGAGTGCAGAATAAATTGGTCAACTACCCTAGCCAAGCACTGACAGCAACTATCTAGGTGAATGGAGACTGTAAAGTGGACTGCGTCAGCCAATGAGGGACCCTGGGATGACACCAAGTGGCGATTTGCCATCCCTGGGTACTGAGGCAGTTGGGAGGCTGGATGGAGCTTCTCCTCTTACCTTCCTCTGGATACAGGAAGAAGTAAAAGAAAATTTGGAAACAACGGCCTCACCCACTTTCTCCTAATCATCAATCCTTCCAACTATAATCAACTATGTAAACATCACCAAAATTAAAAATTTTTTAAAATCTTTAAAACAGAACAAACAAAAATACGGACTTTCAAGGTCAACACAATTCTCGCCTTGCATTCCTGCAGAACATTATCTACTTCATAACACTGTCTCACTGCTAGTTGTCACTTAGTGTATTCTACAATACTTCCTGCTGGCCTTTGAAAATGATCTCTGCCCCTACTGTTATTTCTCCCAAATTTAAAGTCCTATATTCCCTCAAGCTTGTGTATTAATTAATGGCATTTTTAGTGTGGCAAAAGACCCTCTTTTATTTGCTAAACTTCTCTCCTCTCTCAAACTTGGAGAAGTCTGACAATACCCTCGTGTGTCCTTACGATACAGAGACTTGAAGTCTTTCTATCTAAATGCTTCTGTCTGCCATGAGTATTCAGATGCCGTGCCAGATACAAAGTTTTCATTAAGTCTTGAAATTCACAAAAATATTCTAGGACATTGGGCAAAGATTATCAGTTCTCACTGTTGTCCCAACTTGACCAGGATCAGTAAGAACATAGCAAGATCCTTCTCAGTGGGTATCTAGTATGTAAGACACAGTCTTGACTCAACAAAATCAAGCTTCTTTTAATAACACCATGTACCCACTTGCGCAGGTACAATCCCACTCAATTCCCACATTAATCAGGAACAAAAAGCATCCCCACTAAATGAAAAAATAAATACTCCTTCAACTCGGTTAAGGAATTTCTCAACTCTTGAGAATGTTTGGAAGAGCTCAATTAGCACTAACAGAATGCCTTTCCTGGGGAGGCAGTAGTGAGCAATCCCATTTGGAATGTGCTATATGATTTTACTTATACAAAAGTAGTGGGGTTTTTTTCCTAATTTTTTTTTACAAGACAACTTATTATATCTATATCTCTCTCAACATCATTATTGAAATTTAAAAATTTATACATGTGAAATAAATGAAAACAGCAATACAAAAGAGTGTGTAATTATACAGCTATAGAGTTACTATATACAACATGAATTAGAACAATACTGGGGCTGGCACCATGGCACAATAGATTAATCCTCTGCCTGAATCATTTTGGGGCACTGATTCAAGTCCTTGCTGCTCCATATTCCACCCAATTTCCTGCTTATAGCCTGGGAAAGCAGTGGAGGATGGCCCAAAGCTTTTGAACTCTGTAGCTACATGGAAGACTCCGGGATTAGAACCAGCACCCACATCCTCCAACAAGAATAAGTAAATCTTTAAACATAAACAAACAGGGCCCAAAATGGTGGCCTAACAGCTAAAGTCCTCACCTTGAACATGCCAGGATTCCTTGTGGGTGCTGGTTCTAATCCCAGCAACCCCACTTGCCATCCAGCTCCCTGCTTGTAGTCTGGGAAAGCAGTCGAGGATGGCCTAAAGCCTTGGGACCCTGCACCTGCTTGAGAAGATCCGAAAGAGCTCCTGGCTATTGGCTTCGGATTGGCACAGCATCAGCCATTGGGGTCACTTGGGAGTCAATCATTGGACGGAAGATATTTCTCTCTCTCCTCTATATGTATATCTGACTTTGCAATAAAAGTAAATAAATCTTTTTAAAAAATAAAAATAAACAACAAACACTACATAAAAGGATAGTGTAAGGCTAGGCAGAGAAAAATGATTAGGCAAAAACAACTGAAAACTCTCAAGTGTTGGGGCTAAACATAGGCTGAAAATATATTAGTCAAAATTAGATATTATCTCCAAACTAATTATCACATCATCTTCACAAAAATGATTCTTTTCAAAGAAAAATCTTGCAAAAGATTTTAGAGTTTGCAACTGAATACTAGGCCTCACACAATTACAGTAAATGTAAAAATGAACAAGTCGAAATCATGCATAAATCAAGAATAATCGAGGAATAAAATGTAATTAGTGAGAAATATGGACAAGAATTTTGGTGTTGATCTTGTGACAGAAAATTAGAAAGTAGTATAGCTGAAAATAAATATAAAATGCACAACAATGGTCACAGAATCTCAGAAAGGTTTCTTACTGAACCTGGAAGCATCACATATTCACTGGTAGCAATGTGTTCTCTGCCACAGGAAGTGCATGGGAGAAGAATGAGAACAAAGTGCCCCTAAAATGCCTGAGAGGCATTCAAAGGGAACTCTCACTGAGAACTCTCTGACTAGTGTCAGCACAAAGCTATTAATCTTCTTCCCTACCAGGCCAGTTTGACTTGGGTGATGTGCAGATAGGGTCTGTTTCTTCTTAGCCATCTGGAACAAACTCAAGCAACCCTTTATTCTTTTATCTATATATTTCTTATATATTCCCATAAATGTCCTTCGTAAAACAAATAATTACCCTTCTCTTCAACAAAAATAAAGTGTATTTATAGCCAAACATGTTCCTATAAAAATCATCTCCAGTCTATAAGAAATTTGCCCCTGCTTACATAAAGGTAGCCTTTTGGGACCAAACCAATGTATATTCACTTTGCAATGATAAATAATAAATATAAATTCTGACAAGAAGTTGGTCACTTTGTAACACTTTCCAAGATTCAATGTAACTCACTGTGCTTGTGTCTCCCTAGCCTATGACACTCATCTTCTGCCCTGAATAAACTATATGTTAATCTTTTTTACACAGTCGGTTTTATTTAAATTAATAAATAACTACATGACATAACTTTACAGAGATCCAGATGTATATTTTTAAATGATAAAAAATTTTCTTTTGTGGAATAAGATTTGCAATTTAATCAGGTGGCCTAATATTAAAATAAACTAGCAGATACATCCAACTGTGTGTGTACCTAGCTCATCTACTTTGTTGTTACTTGAAAATCCTTTTTCATCTAGTTTTAGCATAGACTCGCTTTACCTCCTGTGTTGTCTCTACATATTGCTTAATGCTGTGATTTCTATTTACTCAAAGTCTTTCTGGCCCCATTCATATGTGAAATTTGGATTAACCTGCTTTGCCAAAAAACTGTGATTAAACTATGAAGGAAATTATACTGGGTCTCAAAAATGTGTGAGGAAACAATATAAAACTCTACAGCTATGGACAACAGATAAACTAAAGCATTATTACATGAATCCTATAATTTTGAAACAAAAGAAAACGTTATCGTCAGTTTTTTTACATACTAGTCTTTTTGTACAACAATTATTACTTTGTGGGCAATGATGCAAACAATGAACAAGACAATAAATACTGGGACAGAGACTAAGATGGGACAGATGATGGGCAGGGGGTTATAGTCTTGTCAGGAAGCTAAGTTAACAGAGACTAAATCTGGAGGGTGATCATACCAACAGCCACAAGCGGGATCAGAGAAGGAAAAGATGGTTTCCAGATGAGAGAGATCAAAAGGCTTTCAAGGTGGGGGAGGACATGGGATTCTGAAGAAACATTTCTAGGAATGTTAATAGCACAAGCACATTTGTTCAAGAAACAGCAGCAACACAATTAGGTTGGAGTAAAAAGTTGGGAACCTATAAGAAAGCTTAAAGACTCTGTGGGCTACACTTCAGAAACCACAGTCTGAAATGTGGCCATTCAAGGTCTTTATTAGCTGTCTAAATATGTTGAAATTTATTTTATTATTATTGAGAGGAAATGTAATTTATTTTAGCCTGATAATTAACTAATGGAGGAATATTTCAAAGTTAGCAGCAAAAATGAAATAAAGTAATAATGAAATCGGGAAAGCAGAAGAATTGAATATAAAACAACCAACTTACACACCTTGTCTAGGTAAAGAATGAAGATGGCAAACCACCTTGGGAAAAACTTAAGTATCATTTTCAGTGACGAAAAAATCCTGACAGACTTAAAGAACGGTGGACTATTACTATCACCCACATCCAATGTTTATGCTTTCTGTTTTTAACTTTATCCTTAAAAGAATCTAACAACAACAAATCACCTTTGGAATATTATTCCATACCTCTCTGGGATACCTGCAGATGATCAAAAGATCTTGAAATGTTTCCCTGTTCCTTATAAATGTTAAGAGCAGAGAATTGCTTTTCAAAACATCAGTCACAGGATGAACTTCCACAGAATACAGCTTTCTGGGATTCCCTCAATTGCCTTTTAATCCAATAACCTGTCTATATTTTTCAATTTATTTTCTGCATCTCTTAATAGTGATTCCGGATAACGAATGATGAGTATGGAATGGAAAGGAAATGGCATAAATTTGGTTCATTTGAAAAGAGTTTATATTTTTACTGTGTTTTGCACAGTGTCATTTTAAATATGTGCTACCCTGAGAAGGATTTTATTGTTTTGAACCACAGGCATTATATTACCTAAAAAAAAAAAACCTTTCAGCGGCAAGTTGGATGCTCTGGCAGCATTACAAATCTAGCACCACCCAAGGAGGCAGCGGATTTGCTTCTTCGCTCCCTTCTGTCAGGACAGAGGAATGCTGGACATCCAGAGACAAGCGAGACTATACTACACAGCTTCCCAGTCCCACAGCTTGGGCCTCCTTCTTCTGGAACACACAGGTATGTACACTGCAGTGCCGATTCAAGGGCAGAGTTCAGGCTAGCAAGCCTGGAAAGTCAAGTGCACTCTCTAAAGGTGACACCTTCAGGGAGTTCAACTTGATCTGACTTAGGTCAGAAAGTTCTTATTTCACCCAATAAATTCCTGAAAAGGTCTTTTTATGTGCTTCATTATATCTTTATACATCATTTTGCAGGCTGCTTGTTTACATCGACACAAAAACACCAACTTTTTTTTTTAGTTAAAACTCCATGACTGACTGTAAATGTTACCTTTTCATGTTCAGAAATTCAAGATCTTAAAACAATGCTTATTGATAAACAATGAGATGTCATAAAGCTTAGTTATTCAGTAAGTGTTCAAAATGGCAAATGGATAGAATATTAAGACAAAAGACAGTGAACTAAAACCTACAGTTAGATTTCACCATTATATGGCAGTAGTTTCAAGTAAAAATATCAATGTTATTAGTTTGAACTCTTAATAAATTTTTAATATCATACATTATCTTTTCACTTAGATGTCAGAAATTGAGCTGGAAAAGATAAAAGTAAGAACATCTGAGCATTTTGAAAATGATAAAAATAACATTTCTTGGTTGAAGGAAGGTAAGTCTCCCTACTCTTGACTATCTTTTAGTTTGAACATTGTGTTTATGCTTATAAACAAGAAACAGCATGAGAAAAAAAATATTCTCATAGTTCAAATGTGACTAGCTTCTTTAATTTTTCTTTTTCTTTTTTAAACACATATCCTTAAGCAGTAGTCTGAAGCTGTCTGAGTTTTGAAACACTTCTTGTAGCTCTGTGTTGGGGAAACACAGACTGTATTATTGGTAAAACTTACACATTTTCAATATAGATACGTATTATCTGTGACATTCTTGTACTGCTGTAGATTTTTCTCCATTACAGCCAAGGCTAAGTAATTTGAGAAAAGGTATTTTTAAATGATCGTCACGGAAAGGAAGGCACACTGTAAGAAATAATGTCTGCAAATAGAATCACCATTCACTGCAATTAGAGAAGCCACCTCCCCCGGGGAGAATGCTATCCGGCAGAGGTACGGCATACGAAAGACAGTTACTTGAAATACACACACAAATCAATACATTCTCCTACAATGAGTGCAAATTTGTGCACTTTTGAAACTATGCCTAAACTTGTGATTGTTTACTAGAAGGGTTGGTTTTATAATATTTAGACTTTATGAAATAATTTTATGTATCTCAAAGAAAACCAAACTGACGTTTTCTCTCTCTCTCTCTCTATATATATATATATGCTATTTTTTTTTTACCAGTTCACGAATCTAATACATTGGAAAAAGACTGGTCTAAAGTAATTAAAAATCTTAAAATTCATTTTATAATGTCATAAGAAACTAATATCAAGAAAGTTGCACATTGCTAAAATAATATCAAAAACATCTATAATGCTTTCTGACATTTACTGATTATTATGCTGAATCATCATGACAATCCTTTGAGGCAGTTATAGTATTCCTAATTTACCAATGAGAAAATTGCCTAACAAAATTGAAGTGACTTGCCCAAAATCAGAAAATCAGAAAATAGCAGAGCTAGAATTCAATCCCAGTTCCTATGACTCTGAAGTACATGACTCTACACCTTACCATATTCCAAGGGGAAACTGTTATTCATTAAGACTTGACCTCTGCTCAAAAGTGTTTTCCTGGAGTGTATAAACAACACCTCCAAATTCATTGTTCCTTAACTCTACCATACTTCTACCTTTATGTTAAAAAATGTTTACTTTTCAGAAAAGGATCAAATCCTCTGGCTAATTACTGAATAACCAAATTTAACAGTGGAATTTGTATCTTTGAATGATTTTCTTTCAGAGTAAATGTTGACACACATACACACAAACATACACACCTATGAAGTATTCTCAGAATAATTTCCTGAAAAAAGAAAAAATCCACAGGACTGGAAAATGCTCTTACTTCTTTTTATCAAATGATATTTTAAAAAAACATACTTTTAAAACAATGTAGAAGGGGAAAACATTTGGTTTGGATCACAAGTCCCTATGTGTTTTTCTTGTGAACCTCAAATCCATGATGACAGAGAAGTTCTTCACCGTTACTTGTAAAGACCTTATATTATTTATTTTTAATTTAATTGCTTTACATTTTAAATGTCTCATAAAGAAATAACGATAACATTTTAGACCAATCAATTGTTTCCTAATGAATTTTGTGATAAAAAATTACATCTATTAGATCCAACTTAGGCATTAAATTCTTGTAATCCATAAAATATAATTTCCCAGGTGACCTGTTTTATCCCATTTGGACACTTCATTTAAGCTACACTCAAATTATGTTTACTATATTTCATAAATGGAAATTGAGCCAGATGCTAGATGACAAGATCTTAATTGAGAATTATCAGGATGAGTTAGTTTTCAAACATAAGTGTCTCTTTTTTAATGCTAAAAAAAAGTATATACATTGGCTTTAAAAAAAGTAAAAGAAAAATTGGGATACCAGAAACATTATAGCACTGATGGCAGGCAAAAATGGTTTTAAAATTTCAGCTCAGCTCTTTTATTTACTAGCTGTGTGACTGTAACATGTTACTTTACTGCCTTGAGGCTCAGTTCCCTTAGCCAGGGACTATACCAAAGTGCAGAAATTTGTGAGAATGTAAGAATAAGATTACATTATTCCTGCCATTTATTTCATTCTTTAAAGTAGGATTCAAAATAGAAACGGTTTCAGAATTTAGCTTATACCAGAAAATATGTAACAACAATAGTACTTCATATTTTATCATTTTTTAACTATTTTGGTTCCTATGACAACCTGGTTGTAGTATTATTGCTCCCATTTTACAGACAGATTGAGCCTTAGAGACTTTGGGTCTTGTTTAAGCTCGCAGAGCTGTTTAAATGGCAAACAAAATCATAAACTGAGATCTTAAGGGATCCAATATCTACTATTTTTCCTTTATCATACTATTTTCTTTAACATTTATCAATTATAATCTTTATTCTATTGACCTCCCCAGGCCCCAGCTTTAAAGAGAAAGAGAATGAGAAGGAAGGAGGGACAGAGAAAGGCTTTAAGTAGGGCAAAAAAGTCATTTGACAAAATACTGATGATCATATTGACAAAAGGGGTTACATCTCACATCACAGTGCTGCATCTGTTGCCTCCCTCAAACTCTGGCTGCATCAACCCACCATTAAACTATGGATAATTATCAATGTTGTATTAGGGTTAGAGCTACCACTCACTGGGGTAATCTACACAGGCAGTGGTTATACAACATGACCTGATAGTGGGCATATAACTAAAAGCTATTGCCATCATCATCATTCATGGTACTTATATTCTAGCTTCTGATCATCCAACATTTCACAGTTTATACAACTGAATGAATGAATATTTACTGAATCTGAAATTAGAGATAAATTACATATGTGGCAGATGAACGAATGAACGAAGAAAGAAAGGGGGAGGGAGGGGGAGAGGGGGAGAGAGGGGAGTGAGGGAGGGAGGGAAAGAAGGAAGAAAGACAAGACAAGACAAGTCTCACAATAGAGTAGCTTATTATCTTAATATCTTGCTCCAGCCTAAAAGAAGAAAGAGCTCTTACTTGCCTTCCATTTCCTCTCAGATAGAGGAGGGATCCCCTGCCCTCAGCTCATGAAATCTACTCCCAAAGCTCTTTGCAATAATTAGAATAAACAGTTTTTGACAAATACCTCTGGCAGACCTAAAAAGACACTATTTTAAACTGAATCATCTTTTACCTTCTATCAAACCATCAAGAAATCTTCTATTAATACTAGCCTTAATACCTTTAAATCTAGACTTAGCAAATCCTAAATTCACCAGATTCCTGGGTAATAACTAAAAATTCAAGAGGATATAGGTGGAGCCAACAAATAAATGTTTGGCAGTAAGACCAGTGATACTGAAATAAAATGCCAAGGAGTCATATGGAGAAATTCTATTGTTATAAAAAAAAAATCATGGGTTTTAAAGTAAGCAGCAGTCAAGATGAGGTGCACCACGCAACTGTTGACCGACACGTACATTAAGGCCAGTATCGAAGGTGGCCATGGTGTATCTGCACAGCAGAATCCACTCTGAGAACCAAGGTACCTGAGGCTGGACGTCGCTTTATTGTAGTGCTAGGGAATGGGGCCCACTCACTAATTATTTGTGTGATGACTGACACAAAATGAGGGAAGGGAGAGTTGGGAAAAGTACTGATTTACAGTCTAAATTCTAGTTAGATAGAATAAGAAATTCTGGTGCTTTATTGCAAAGTAGGGTGACTAGAGATAATGACAATAATGTATGTTTACTTAAGAAAAAAACTGGAACAAGAGGGATTCTGAGGTTTTTTTTTTTTGCCACAAAGAATTGTTAGATGTTCGAGGAGACCAATATATTTATTTTGATTAGGCAGTACATGCATATATAGAAACATTACATGGTACCTCATAAACATGTGTAATTTTTGTGTCAAGTTAGAATAAAATTAAAACACAAACACAAATAGAAACACACCAAAAAATACGAGGGAGGAAAGCAGACTAAACTGCAGCTATATATTAAATAAGTGAGGGAGCGATTCTGTGTTGTCACTGCAGGTCTGAGAGCAGTGACTATTATACCGAAGCATGTTAGAATCAAATGAGTCTTTACATTGGTAACTGGGACGCACAGGGACGTGATCAGGCAGCGGAAAAGTTAAGAAAAGAAAAACAAGGGTGGTTAAGTCACTGATCTGTTCAACATTCCTAAAGTGAGGACTACCCGTCTAGTATAAAAGTCATAACAAGGAGAGAAAGAACAAGGTTCAAATGTGAAAAACTTTATGGAGGAAAAAACTAATGCAACATAGAAATTGGGGGGAAAATTACAGGTGCAATAGGCTGGCATGTAATACTCCATTAAGCCAAGGAGCATTGTGGGTAAGCATTTCAATGCTGGTGTCGTACACCATTTGATACGGAAGACAAACATCAAGATGAAGGGAGGGAAGCTCTTAAATTGTCGCCATTTGCAATTTAAAGTCGCAGCATCACCAGCATTTGAACTGCATATAATGTATCGTGTCTCCTGATGTTTTTCAGAAGGGAAAAAAATCCTTCATACAGGAGGATTTCTATGTGAAATCCCCTGAGTGATAAAGGTTAAGTAAGAGTAGCAACAACAATGAAACGCCACGCAGGACACAGGAAGCAGGTGCTGGGAGTCTATTCAGCCCTTAGTCAGCCAGTAAGTTCTACCTCAGATCTTGACTCTCTAGACAAAATCTAATACAATTTCCTGAAAACTGGCTTTTGTCCTTCAAAAGACTAGCTATTTGCAATTGTTTCACTGGGGTATTCCCTTCACAGTTGCAACTAGTGTAGGGAAAACATTTATTCCAAGTTGCAAATATATCAATTCAAGAAACGACTAGGTATCATAAGCAAGCCTGTTCCCATTGAATCAGAATCAATAAATATCAGAGACTAATAATCCAAAATATTCAAAAACAATTTCAATATAAAAATCCACATTCCAACAATTACCTTTCTTTTTTTTATGTTAAGTTTTTAAGCACATCTTGTTCCAGACCTCCAAATTCATTCGTAAATGAGACGAAAAAAAAGAGGACCCTCACTTAATAATAGTCACAAATTCCTCAGACTTTTCTTTAATTCTAAGTGAAACAATTTACCTCATTTACTCAGAAAGAAATTTCGGATCATGACTATTAAAAGAACTTCAAAATGCACATTAGCAACCATTCAATGAGGCTCCTTTTGAATTCAGAGACATTTTATGCAAACACTGATGCAAAAAAAAAAGAGACAGAGAATGGGGCCCAGCGTGGTAGCCTAGCAGCTAAAGTCTTCCCTTTGAATTGCCATGATACCATATGGGCACTGGTTCTAATCCCAGCAGAGCCACTTCCCATCCAGCTCCCTGCCTGTGGCCCGGGAAAGCAGTTAAGGACGGCCCAAAGCCTTGGGACTCTGCACCCACGTGGGAGACCCGGAAGAGCTCCTGGCTCCTGGCTTCAGATTGGCTCAGCTCCTGCAGTTGTGGTCACTTGGGGAGTGAATCATCACACAGAAGATCTTGCTCTTTGTCTCTCCTCCTCTCTGTATATCTAACTTTGCAATAAAAATAAATAAATATTTAAAAAAAAAACTTTAAAAAGGAGAATGTCAATCTCTACTCTCAAAGTATTCATACATTAAGTGTTCTACTCTAAAGGCTAAATATCATGGTCGCTTCAGCAGCACATATACTGAAATTGGAAAGGCTAAATATTAAACCTTATTAATTCTGCCGTTCAAACTAATTCTCATTTCTAAGAGGATTATTTTTTGCATGTAACTTAAAAATCAACCTATACTAAAATGTATATTAAGTTGTTAATTTCCATGAGTAGCATTTTTTGAGATTCCTTTGACCTATGTAAATACAGGAAATAAAAAAACATTAACTCTTATTTTTGTAGTTTTCATTAGCTTGTAAAAATATGTCACATAATAATCAAAACAGTTGTGAAAAAAAGCCCAAAAAAAAGCTTTTGTTTTTTAGCAGAGCTGATAAGAGAAACTGATATAAAATACACCCTTGAAAGCTATATAAGTCAGTAAAATAACAATACTGTCTTAGCCCATTTTGGGGTGCTACAATAGAATACAGCAGATTGCACCCAGTGCAGTAGCCTAGTGGCTAGAGTCTTTACCTTGCAAGCACTGGGATCCCATACAGGCAGTGGTTCATATCCCAGCGGCCCCACTCCTCATCCAGCTCCTTGCTTGTAGCCTGGAAAAGCAATCGAGGACGGCTCAAAGCCTTGGGACCCTGCACTCACGTAGGAGATCCAGAAGAGGCTCCTGGCTCCTGGCTTCAGATCAACTCAGCTTTGGTCATTGTGACCACTTGTGGAGTGAACCAGGAGATGGAGGAGGATCTTCCTCTCTGTCTTGCCTCCTTTCTGTATATCTGACTTTCCAACAAAAATAAATAAGTCTTTTTTAAAAAAGAATACAGCAATTACATCATTTATGAAGGAAATAAATGTATTCATTTTAGCTCTACAGGCTGGAACGACCAAGGTGAAGAGTCCACACTCACGTGCAGTGGGGGCCTTCTGGCTGCATCACATCCTAAGGTGGAACACAAAAAAGGAAGTGCAGTCACCTTTCGAATCAGGAACATGCTCCTGTGACTATTACAGACTCACGGCATTAGTTCAGTCACAGGGCAAAGCTTCATGACTTAGTCATCTCTTCAAGGTCCCACCCCTCAACACACTCTTAGATTAGAGGCTGTTTCTAAAACACACCATTTGAACATACATGCTATTTGAGCACACATTCAAACCAGGCAGACATGAAAAAGATAATTTCACAAGCATAACTGTTTTTGCTGAAATGTGAGGATGTGATCAAGATTGGTATAAGGACCAGCCCTCAGAATCAATAGTTAAGGAAATTCTTTTTGGGGAGGTGAGGTATCATATATCCAGAGCTGTGACTTAAATGGAAAAAAGACTAAAGCCTACAAAAACTCAGGAAAGCACTCCTACTGGAAGAAGGATAAAGTATTAAGATACCATTACACCTAGGATATTATATTAAGATATTATAGCTCAGAATGACTAACCAGGAAAAGTTGGGTGGAAGGACAGGTACAAAGAAAGAAGATGTTTAAGTTGGAAATAACGCAGTAGCTAGCCAGTCGGAAGGTTGGATGCTTTTCCTGACTGGAATTAGAAGCCATGGACCATTCAAACAGATGAACAGAAGCAACCAGTTCTATTGTATCAGTCAAAGAAAGGTGAGACAATTGCAGTTGACTAAGCACAAGTTGCTAGCCAGGATAGGATAAAATTCAACAAGGAGATTTATTTGCAGGTAGAACTAACCAAAACAATGGGATCTGTTTGCAGGTAGAACAAACAGAATTGGCAAGAGCCAAGAAGGGAGTTAAGCTTAAGACATTACATGCTTAACGGAAAAAGAATGTGAAATAAACAAGAAATGTAACAATTTGTTGTTGGCTAGGTAGGGTCTATTCCAGGCTCTTCTCTTTTACATAAAAAAAAAAAAAAAAGCATTCCAAGGCCTGACACAATAACCTAATGGCTTAATCCTCACCTTGCATCTGCTGGGGATCCCACATGGGCACCAGTTCATGTCCCAGCTGCTCCACTTCCCATCCAGCTCCCTGCTTGGGCCTGGAAAAGCAGGCAAGGATGGTCCAAAACATTGGGACCCTGCACCAGAGTGGGAGACCTGAGGAGGCTGTTGGGCTCTGACTGGCTCAGTTCCAGCCCTTGCGACCACTTGGGGAGTGAACCAGTAGATGAAATTCTGCCTTTCCAAATAAATAAATAATCTTTTTTAAAACAAAGCATTCTAAAGCATTCACAAATATGACTTACAAAGTGATGAATAAATTGGCTACAGAAGGGAGGATCAGGAGATCTGGGTAGAAGAGTTGGGATGCCTCAGACCTGTCTCCATGAAAGCTGTCACTTGGGCATCAGTAAGAACTAACAGCTGATCTACTTTAAATAACATTGAAAACCTTGAGATTGTACCTAGTCTTGAAGAATGAGATGTTGCTTATAGTGAGACAAAAGAAATAAATACATTTCAAATATAAGGAATGTCAAGCTAAAGACACCAGGGTAGGGAAGAAAAGCTCCTGCTCCAAGAAGTGAAAGAAACAAGGATGGCAGGAGCATTTTGACCCAAATAAGATTAGTTAGCAACCCATGAGTGCCAGGAGTTTGGCTGAGAAGAGGACCTAGAGGCTCCAATAGGTCCTGGTTGGCATTTGGATCCTAACAACCTCTTTACTCTGGGAATGCCTACCAAAAATAAAGTTCATATGTGTATCACTATATTTTATTTTCAAAGGAATATAAAATAAAACTGTCAAAGAACAACATTATTTTCAGAACATAACTTCAAAAGAAAGCTTTACCAGCTCTTAAGCAGAAAACAACAGACTCTGATTCTACATAACTGCGGCACTAGAAAGCACAGTGCGTGGCTCGCAGTCCAGAAACCAATCCAGGTCCAAGGCAAGAAGGAGTCAATTCAACCCGGGTGGGACTCCAAGCAAGACCTTAGGTATTTATTTCACTACAAGGCTTCTGTCTTCGCTCCTCTTCCCACGCCCAGAATTCTAAACAAAGCAATGCCAAGAGTACTGGGATTTATGAGCTCACCGTTCTGGATAGGCAAGGCTTGACTGACAGCATCAGAAGGCTACACACAATGAGAGGCAGTCAGTTCCTCAAAGGGAACTCAGGATTCTAGCAAAATAAAGGCAGAATAGATGCTGCCAGCTTCCCTATGTAACATCTACTATCAGCTAATTCCAATGGTCTGATTTGCAGGGATTTTTTTTTTCCATAAGGGATAATATTTTCTTAAGAATTTGACATGTGCTGCTGATGAAGCACTGAATACTGCAGCAAGGAGAGCACTGGCTTTAAATGTAGTGGCCTTCTCCCTAAGTTCAAATGTCAGAATCGTTTTGATTCTCTGATAACCTTATTTTATGTGTAGAAAGTTCAGTAAAAGATGAGATCTTCTGTGTTTTCATGGGTCAACAAATTAAACTCGAGCAGCACATCTTAGAGCTGACAGTTGAAATTTCTTTCCAACTAAGACTATAAAGTATTAAGTTCATTTTTTTAATAAAATGATGATGTTGATCCAATGGAATGGAAAGCCTACAAGATGCCATGTTAGCCTTGAGACTTTGACCAGATGAATTAATCAGTGCAAAGTCCCTTAAGTTGTTAAACAGCAGATTTAAAGACTCTATTTCAATGATGATAGGTCAGTACATCAAATCCAGAATGATCTTAGCTCACTATTACTAATTGCAAATTTATGAACTAGCAGTGAAGTAATCCATGATGACAGAGGACCAACCTCTCCTATCTCAATATGAAGATTAAAAACTGTAGATAACTAGAGACACTGAGAGATTTATACCTTTCAACCTATTTTTTTGGTGGAATCATTCATTTTCCTGTATGTCATAACAGTGGTTGATGTGATATACTTAATCAACATTAGTATAAAGAACAACCTGATAGTGATAGGAAAAGAGTGTCTTATGTTCTATGCCTCAGGAATAAGGACATTTCATTTCTTGTAAATTCTACAAAGCAATACTTTACGTTTATATGATTATGGCCCATTTCTTTCAGCTAAGAAACCACATTTAGGGGGAATATACTCTCTAATAAAATGCACCTACACTAGATGCTCACCAGACCATTATGGCAGGGAAAAAAAAAAGAGGAACGTGAAGAGAGCAAATGAAAACATCACTTTACAAGCATAAATCATTTCCACCATTTTAGCCATTATTTAAGCCTGTCAAGAAGTAAATGTGCAGCAAAGATGAAAAGCAAGGGCAACAATGGTATTTTTGCCAGTGTATAACTTCCAGAAAGGCAGAAAGGACAACTCCTACAGTATCTGGTAAGACAGCAGCCAATTTTTCCTTTTGAGCTAAATTCCACACCAACATGGATCTGAAAGTAAATATGTATATTGCAGAGGTAAGAAATATTAGTCATGATTCCTAATCCAAAACAACACACAATTAGAAAAATCTGCATTTTAACTCCCCTTTCACTTAACAATACTTACTTTTTCATATATAGAAAAGTCAGTCTTATAAATAGAAATCTAAATTTCTTTTGGGATTCTAGAAGCTAGAAAGATACGAATTTTTCTCCCTAAAAGTGTTAACACTAAAATATCTTAAATGAACTTTCACAAAATGTAAAAAGTTTGTATAAATAAATTCTTTGCAGAATGAAGATTATATCAAAAATCTATGTTACAACCTCTTAGAAACAAGTCTTAAAACTAATGTCTAGTCAACACATGGAATTGAAATGAAGTACCATTCATTCTGTAAAAGAACTATTTGGTTTACAGGATTTAAATGGAAGACAGGACTTAGTTATTAAGTCAGGCAAAGATGTAGAAAGTGACTTACATGCAGATTGTAGTGACTGACAACATCAAAATTATAACACTGTAATACCCTTCTATTCATATTTATGCAAGTTATAAATGCTATAACTCAGCTTCCATAATAGCCGCCATTTAAGTTGGAAAGGAATTAAATGGATTAATCATTATAACATTCGCCTATTGAAACTGGTTAACTGAACAAAACATAGCCATAAAAGGATAAACTAAAAATTTTACTTTGTTGAAATCATCTTTGTGAAATAAATACTTGAAAATAAAATATATCTGGGCCCGGCGCAAGTGGTTAAAGGTCCTCGCCTTGCACGCCCGGGATCCCATATGGGCGCCGGTTCTAATCCCGGCAGCCCCGCTTCCCTTCCAGCTCCCTGCCTGTGGCCTGGGAGGGCAGTCGAGGACGGCCCAAGGCTTTGGGACCCTGCACCCATGTGGGAGACCCAGAAGAGGCTCCTGGCTTCGGATCGGCATAGTATCGGCCCGTTGCGCTCACTTGGGGAGTGAATCATCGGACGGAAGATCTTCCTCTCTGTCTCTCCTCTCTGTATATCCGCCTTTCCAATGAAAAAAATAATAAAAAATAAATCTTTAAAAAAAAAAAAAAGAAAAGAAAATATATCATATCAATATCTGCGGAAAAATAACCACAGTGGCAGAATCAATATCATCAGACTAACAACATATTTCCACATGAACAGTAAATAGATAAAAAAAAATCTATAAGCCTAAGAATAATACCTGGATGTCAAACATAATTTTGGTTTTCAGATCCGCCTATCTGGCCATACCATCTTTCCTGCAATAAAACCTTACTCACATATCCGTCTTACATTTGGTAAGTAGATCCCCAGCACCAACCCTAGCTGTGATCCTGACCTTCCTTTCTATTTCTTAAATTTATCTCTTTTGTTTTACTGAAATGCAGACAAAGAGAGATACAGGCAGACAGAGACAGAGACAAACTTCCCCTCTGCTAGTTTACCCCCTAAATTCCTGTACCATCCAGGACTGAGCCAGGCCAAAGTTGGAATTCAAAACCCAACCTAGGTCTTCCCTATGAGTAGCAGGACCCATCCACTCGAGCAGTTGCCTGCTGCCTCTCGGTTTGTACATTAGCAAGAAGCTGGAATGTACAGCAAAAGCTGGGACTTGAAGCCCCACACTCTGATTACGGGTCATGGGTGCTCCAAACAGCAGTTTAACAAGTGTGTTAAACACCTGGTCCTGAGTTTTTCTACATTCAGAATTTACAAAAGGAAAATTCCTGCAGCAGGTATTCATCCTAGCTGTTGAGATTGCTGGCTACAATGCCCACAAAGGGTACCTAGTCTGAATTCACAGCTCTGGCTCTTGATTCCAGCTCCCCACTAACCTGGACTCTTGAGTGACAGTGGTGATGGCTCAAGTAGTAACTGGGTTCCTAATTCCCACACAGGAGACACAAGTTCCAGGTCCACACTCAGGACCAGCCCTGCCCCACACAATGCAAGTATCTGGGGTGTGAACCAGCAAGTAGATGAGCCAGCAAGCAGTGTATGTCTCACAGCATGTCTGTGTCTCTCTCTGCCTCTCAGATAAATTTAAAAAAAAAAAAAAAAGCAAAAATGTAAAAAAAAAAAAAAATCCCCTTAAATCCTAAAGCTGTACAAAATAGCAAAGGCTAAGACACTAGTCTGTAAAAGCTTTAAACCAAAGCAAACATCACGTCTTTCAGATGGCAATCACGGATTCACTATATCCACTGTACTTGTTGAACCATAAATAAAATTCAATCATCCTTGACGGCAAAAAGTTTGTGAATTAACAGCAATTCATTTTGGTAAAATTTCTTAAGGCAATCAAATAACACTTAACAAATTATCAGTTTTAGGAGTTCGTATTTCACAAACAGAAGCCACAAAAATACTTAAGAAAGAAAGGTGGGGCAGCAAAGCAGCACAGAGAGCTAATCCTCCACCTGCCATACTGCATCCCATGCGGGCACAGATTCACTCCTGATTCTATCTCCCTGCTGACAGCCTGAGAAAGCAACAAAGGATGGCGCAAAGCCTTGGGACCCTGCACCCTTGAGAGACCCAGAAGAAGCTCCTGGCTCCTAACTTCAGATCAGATCAGATCAGCTTTGGCCATTCTGGCCATTTAGGGAATCATTCAACAGACGGAAGATCTTAATGGAAGAGTACTTAATATTGAGAGGGTTTCCATCCACTGGTTTGGCAGCAGCTTGGGCTGGACCAGCCAGAAGCCAAAGGTCTTAAATTTGACGTGAAGAACACCTGGGTGGCAGGAATCCAAACCCATGAGCCATCACCTATTACCACCCAAGGTTCCGAAAGTGGATTAGAAGCAGAGCACCCAAGACTAGAAACAGGCACTGGATTATGGAATGCAGGGGTCCCAAACGGTGGCTTAATCTACTTGTAACAGAAGGCCCAAGCTAGGAAATAAAAATTTCTCATTTTACACAAGGAAGAAAACTGAGAAATACTTTTGATCCTTGAAGAAGGAATGCAACCCAACTCAAAGAATTCTGATTACACAAATACATACACTGCTTCATAAGAATAAGTATCATCTGTAATTCTGACTAATCAATTGAAACTGATGATGCTATATATTAATTTTCTTCAGTAACAGGAGAAACTGCATGAACTACCTAGGGGTAAGAAGAGATTCAGGCTAATTGTAGCCCTCCAGAGCACCAATAACTAAATAATTCCAATTTCCAACAGGACATTCAGTATTTGTGATCCAGGGCAAGTATTTAACAAGCTCCACCTCAACTTTCCCTAGCATATTTTAGTAAAAAGGTAGACTGCTGGGTTCTTTGGCTTTATTCTCATGAGAGCTCAATTAACAAAAAGTAATTATTCAAAACTAGGCAAAATGTTTTTGCAATCATTAAAATTATCTAATTTAATTTGATAAGAACACTGTGCTTACATAAATTTGGCTTGTTTTCCTTTTTTAAAAAAAGCAAGCTGAATTCAGAGAAATAGATTTCTAACATTTCAGAAGAAATTGTTGATAGGGAATAAATACTCTCCAATCAGCACATATTGATTAAACCACCACGCACTGCCAAATCCTGGCTCACACACTCCGGAGAGGCAGATCATGTGGGATCGTATCAGTCCTGTGGAAGATGTTCACTCTAAGTACCATGGGAAAACACTGAATGGCGGGAGGCAGAGAGTGGTCAATGCACTCCAGTATTAGATTGGCTTTTTAAAAACAAAAGAAAGCTGCGGTTTGGATTAAAGAGAAGAAAATGCTGACTGATGGAAAGCAGGTAGGAAGGCTAATAGCCCAAGAAGAAGTAAAAATAATGACAATATCAGTGAAAAATAGAAAAATTCTGAGAATTCACCAAAAATTAGATTTAGCCAGAATTTTGATAACTGGGTTGTGAAAAGAAGAGAGAATATCAAAAAGCATATTGTCCAAGTTGTAGGGTAAATAATCACGCTCTTTACTCAGGAACACCAAAACAGGTTTAAAATTAATAATTAAATTTTTAAAAATTATGTTATTTGGAAAAGTACATTAACCAATTTCAAGACATAAGAAGTAATGTGATCTGCAAACTAGGGTTCAATGTTTCTTGAACTTTGGTTACCTAAAATCAGTTTCAGTACATTTTCTGGTAGGATCTAAAAGCATTAGTCAAGACAAGGCAATTTCAAAAGTTTGCAGAAAAAAAAAGTTTATTTTAGTGTAAAAAAAACGGAATCCATGAATAGCTTTCTTCCTCATAAAAAAAAAAAAGTAAAATAAAGACATTTCTTTTTACAGAGAAAGGGAGAGACAAAAAGATCTTACATCTATCTGCTGGTTGACTCCCTCAGAGTCCTCAAAGGCTGGAAGTGAGCTGATCCAAAGCCAGGAGCCAGGAGCTTTGTCTGGGTCTCCCGCACAGGTGTAGGAGGCTTTGGGGCCATGCTCTACTGCTTTCTCAGGCCACAAGTATAAAGTGGATGGGAAGTGGAGCAGCCAGGGGACAAACTGGTTCCCATATGGGATCTTGGCGGATATAAGGTGAGGTTTGGCCACTAGGCTACCATGCTGGGCCCTTACTTTTCATTTTTAAAAAGCTTTTAATCTTTTGTGTCTTTCTATAACAAAAATAAATGTTTGCTAAGATAAACTGATTTTCAGAATAGATCACACACACACACAAAATCTAACTATATTCGGGGCTGGCACAGTGGGGTATCATGCTAATCCTCCACCCTGTAGTGCAAGCATCCCATAAGGGCACAGATTCCTATCCCAGCTGCTCTACTTCCTATCCAGCTCTCTGCTTATGACTTTGGAAAGCAGCAAAAGATGGCCCAAGTCCTTGGGAACCTGTACCCAAGTGGGAGACCCAGAACAAGTGCCTGGTTCTCAGCTTTGAATCAGCTCAGATGTGGCCATTGACATCATACAGAAAATGAATCAAAGGACAGAAAGCCTTCTCTGTTTCTCCTGTAAAATCTGCCTTCGACGAAAAATAGACAAGTCTTTAAAAAAAAAAAAGGAAATCTAACTATACACAAGATGCAAGTGATACATTTGAACAAAAAGTTTTGAGAAAAATTCAATTTTTGTTATATTACGTTTCCCATGCACTTTTTCTGGATTCCCTCACAGTAAGGAAATAACATGTTTACAGTCTCTTCTGCTTTCTTACTCAGGGAGACAATATGCTGAAGATGTGCAGAGTGAAACAAAACACAGGCTTTACATTCACTTTCATATCATTCTACGTCACAAAAACTACAAGTCAGTTAGTGGTTTAAGACCAAGAAAATATGTGATTAATAATAGGTTGAAAAGCTCACATTATCTTCATCTTATTACAAATTGGGAGAAAGTGACTTGACAAAATTTTCAGGGTGGACATGTGGCACAGCAGCTATGTCACTGCTTGGAATCCTGCATCCCATATGGAAATGCCCAGCTGAGTCCCTGTTCTGCTTCTGATCGAGCTTCTTGCTAATGTGTATCCTGGGAGGAAGCAGAAGTTAGCTCAAATGCTTAGTCTCCACTGCTCGTGTGGGGTACCCAGATGGAGTTTCCAGCTCCAGTTGTTGTAGGTATTTGAGGACTAAATCAGTGGATGGGTCTCCTCTCTCTAATAAATAAAACTGGAAGCAACAAAGCTTTCACCCCCTATCCATTATAAAAAGGTGGGTTGTTTCAGCACTAAAATAAACTTTTTTTTCTGCAAACTTTTTGAAGTTCCCTTGTCTTGACTTATGCTTTTCACACAGTTTAGCTTTGCCATTTCCATGAAGATCAAGGAATATTATGAGCAAGAAGCAAGGATGAAATAAAGTAGGGGCACATTCCTATTGAATTACATTTAGTTTTATGAAAACATGATGCTATTCCAAAGGTAAAATGTAATATCAATACCTAAAATATTCAACACATATTAACAGATACCATGCATCAAAAGTATTTTTTACTTCAAAGTAATTATATTACAATATTCCTCTCACTGTCAACAACACAGTTGAAGAGTTCAGTCTTTGGAATTAATGTACCTACATTTGGTATCTGGATTCGCAGCTTATTAGATGTTGATATTGGTCAAATCACTCAATACCACTGAGCCTTAATTTCCAAAACTATCAATCAAAAATAATTATAGCTACCACAGAAGGCACACGGTTACCTCCCCTATGAACGCTCTTCCACTCTTCTCAACGAATCTTAATTTTATTCAAGAATCCATCTATCTCTGTACATTTCCAAAGAGGCTGGCTTCATCACCCATCTCGAGAAGTGGAATGAACTCTGATTTGACTGTTTATGGTGGTACCACTGCTCATGCTATTGCTCCTATTGGCAACCGTTTGTGAAATAATTCGAGCTAATGGGACATGAGGGGCCCTCTACGGGGAGTTTCTAGCAAAGATTCATTCCTATTGCGTCTGGAGACAACCCGGTTGTTGGTTTACTTTTGTTTCTGGTTCCTGCAGAGGTCACAATAAAAGACAGCCTCCTCTTTTGGATGCTATAAAATATCTTTGTTGTTGGTTGAAACTAGGAAAACCATTTTATAATCATTAGGGAAATCAGAGCATAAAGCCACACACCTAACCTATTATGCCAACAGAAAAACAATGGGAAAAACATCTGGCTCCTTTAAAGTGCTGCTGAGAACTGGTTTCCCCAAATTTCTAGCCACTTCACCTCTAAAATGAATAGGTAAGTAATTAATTACCTTTCCAACATTTGAGCTGGGATTTGTTATTATTTACAGATGAAAGTATCCTAAGTGACCAAGCTACTGGGCAAAATGAGCAATGTGTCAACAGAACTCAATCATCCAATAGTATCTACTAATATTATTATATTTTCCCCATATTTTTAGTCTCTCCTTTCTTAAAATGATTGAAATGATCTGTTATTTCTTTCCATGTACCTAGAGCAGTATCTGTCAATAGTAAGCACTTATATTGTCCAATGGAAATTGAATTAAACCTCACTATAACATTTATTAACGAGCTATGGTGGACAAGTTTCGTCAGCACAAGGACACTGTTTTATATCTGAGAGCACGAGCCTAGTGATTAAGACAACCTCATCGCCTATCAAATTATCTGGGAACAAGTTCTAGCTCTGTTCCTAATCCCATCTTCTTGATATTGAGCATCGTGGGAAGCAGTTATGAATGACTCAAATGGTTGGATCTTTCCAGTCACGAGGGAGTCCAGGATTATGTTCCTGGATTCTGGATTCTGCCTGACCCAGCCTATACTGTTGAGGGCACAGACAATTAAAGATATCTCTCTCTCTTGAATAAATAAAAATGTAAAAGAATGTTTTATAAACAGCACCAGAACATTCTAAAGATGAAGATATATATGAACAACTGACAGTTTTAAAGTTCCAAGAAACGAGAACACTTAAATCATGATAATATAAAATTAGCCTGTACCCTTAAAAACTGGTGAGCACTAAAAATTAATCGATTACCAAAGTATTGTCTTCACATTTTTTGATATCTTGAGCTTGTTTGTATGCTTCCACTTTAATCAGATAATTTTACTCCTCTTTCTGGCTAGAAGATTGTCATTGGGACTCAGTGGGTAACACAAAAATAATATTATGAAACTAAAAGTGTTACAGTTAGTAGCAGAACCAGGTTCAAAATGATTTTTTTTTAATTATTATGTTTTCCTTAAGAATGTCAGGATGAATATTAACATAAATTTTTAAAATCGTATTGCTTCTATTGAAATAGAATGCTATAATGGAAAGTGAGAATGGGACGTAAAGGAACAGACTTACCAAAAATCTGAATTGTAGCAACAACCACACCAATTTATAGCACTGCAGGACTCAAGGGGAGCACAGATGGCTTGCCTCTACAATCTCTAATTAAAACTCATAACTCACTCAGAAACACATGATATTACAATAGGGCTCACAACATTTGTAAGCTTTAGAAGTCTGATACTTTCATACTATCATATCACAAAATCTCACTTCTTCTAACCAACATTATTAATATTCTAATCATATTTACTTTATTGATAGGTATGCATATATATTTTTATATCATTCAAAAATATTTTGGTGGAGCTGGCACTGCGGCACAGTTTGTAAAGCTGCTGTCTGCAATCCTGGCATCCCATTTGGCTGCTGGTTTGTGTCCAGGCTGCTTCATTTCTGATCCAGCTCTGGGAAAGCAGCAGAGTACGGTCCATGTACCTGGGCCCCTGCCACCCATGAGGGGAACCCAGATGAAGCTTCTGGTTTTTCTCTGGCCCAGCCTTGACTGTTGGGGCCGCTTGTGCTGGTGTGAACTAGTGGATGGAAGATCTCTCCCCAGACTGATTCTCTCGCTTTCTCTCTCTCTCTGTTTCTCTCTTTCTTTCTCTCCCCAACCCCTCAATGTAACTGCTTTAAAATAAATGAATAAAGTAAAAAGAAAAATGGTAACTGTGTACATAGCTTTTCTTTGTAATACGATGTATTATACGTTAGGCATTTAAGAACCTGATTGTGATTCATGAGTTTCACCTGACTTCCACCAAACATGTTAAGGACAGCTGAAACAAAGGAACACAAATGAGCAAAAGCTCCTAAAATCCTGTAGCACTACAGCACAAGAAGGGGCAGCTAATACTGAATTTCTTTGCTTCCCACCAAATAATATTCTACTTATTTTTTGTTTATACCACAAAGGTTAAAGTCCTGCAGTCACATTACCTATGAATGGCCTTTAAATTACAATCCTTGTGGTTAGTCTGCTATTATGAAGTTTTTATTTTAAAGATTTATTTGAAAGGCAGCATTGGAAAGATGGAGACAGAAGATTTTCCATAGGGGATTCACTCCCCAAATGGCTACCAGGACTGGTGCTGCACCAGGTAGAAGCTAAGCACCCGGCATGCTTATTCCTGGGGTCCCATTTGCATGCAAATACCCAACACGGTCTTGGGCTGCTTTCCTGGGCACACCAGCAAGCACTGGCAATGGAAGTGGAACAGCCAGGATTTAAGTCAGTGTCCATGTGTGATGCCACAAGGCCAGCCCCCAGATAACTTGTAATCACAAATATTAGGAGCCTTTTACTGAAAAGATTAATGTATGTAGATTTCTTTCAACGCGACTCTACCTTCAAACACAAGCACTTAAAACGCTACTTTTTATTACAAATTCCTACTGCGGAACTATAAGAATAATTCTTCATTTTATCTGCAAACGACATGTGTGTGTATACATACATAAATAACCAGACAGAATTTTAAATATTTGTGCATCACCAAAAAGCAAACATTTGGATATAAATTGGTTTCTGTTAAGCAATTAGGAAATAGAAATATTCCTGAGGAGAAAACACATCCCAACGCAAACCAAGACATAAAAATAGTGACAAGTTTATCAATTTTCTTCTTTCAAAACAATATTCTGTTTTCAATCCCTCCGGGGTAACCACGGGTTATAGCGCCCGCCCTGACTGGACCCCAACGGGGTGTAGGACCGGGCATTCATGAGGCCAACAGCTGCTGGTGGCTTCTTGGGCCCGGGGAAGAACCTGCGGCCTTTCCCCCAGCTACTCCCGGGGCTCCGGAGCACCTCAGGCGGGAAAGCCATTCACTCTGCCCCGAGGCTGCGGCCTTACCCGGCTCTGCGCACCTAGGCAGCTCCGACCCTCAGGTTCAAGAACGCAAAGCAGAGCCAAGAGGCAGGGAAGTTGAAGCACTGGACTTACCCTTCCAGGCTGGAGAAGGGGGCACTCCAGGAGCGCGATGGCCTGAGGCGCGAGGAGTTCCTCACGAGGGAGCCGGAAGCGCCAGTGAGCAGGCGCAGAGGAGCTGGGCCCTCAGCTCCAAATACCCGGATGCTCCTCCCGCGCACCTGCAAGGCGCTGCGCTCGAGGCACCGTGCATCGTATGTTGCCTCAGACCCTGTGCAGATTGCTCGGAGTCCCTCACACAACACGAATGTACAGGCATAGCTTTTACACCGTGTGGTTTGGGGAACGTCGACAACGAAAACAGCCCGTACATGTTCAGCACTCCTCCCCCAAGTCCGGATGGAGTTGAGTTTAGGGTCCCTGTTAGGATAACCAGGTTCTCCGAGTAGTCAGCGAATACCCTGGTTTTCCTTTTCCTAAATAGGCGCACCTGTGAGGGCTTCCTTTAGGCCGTCAGGAGGGTGTAGGACAGGACGCTGCTACAGAGGTTTGGGGCTCAATCTGGCACCTGGTGGTTACACTTGTATCCCAAATGGATGCGGAGATAATGGGATGACAAGAATGAATGTATTACCAATGTCTCTCAAATCGAAGGAGTCAGCATTCTGGACTTGAATTCCAGTGCCCCCCTCTCCCCCCCTTCACTGGCTTCACATGCACTACACTGTGGCCGAGAACGCGCTTTTCAGTAATGCTGAGTTACAGGGATTGAGGTGACTGTGGGGATGCTGCAGGCACTGAAACTGGACTGCGGAATCCCCGACAAGGGATGAAGAGTGAGAACTCTTAGAGGTGCCTATCAGACAAACAAAACATTTTATATGTAACCAGTTCAAGCCCTGGCTCTAGCTCCTGAATCTAGAATTGGCAACAATTCTTACCAACACCAAGAAGGAAAATCACAAAGTATACCTTAATGTTTACACCGACCCTATTAAAGATTTTTTATTTCCAGTTGGTAAAAGGAAGCCTGAAATCAGAGACACTTTGTACTGTGCCTAGTGTGGCACTATCGTAAGGTAGAACACAGCTACAAGTATAACAAAATCTGTTAAAATACACAAAATTCAGACCCAGCAATGTAGCCTAGTGGCTAAAGTCCTCGCCTTGCACACACCAGGATCCCATACCGCACTTCCCATCCAGCTCCCTGCTTGTGCCCTGGGAAAGCAGTGGAGGAAGGCTCAAAGCCTTGGGACCCTGCACCCACATGGGAGACCTGGAAGAGCTGCTGGCTCCTAGCTTCAGACCAGCTCAGCTCCAGCCATTGCAGCCACTTGGGGAGTGAACCAGTGGATGGAAGATCTTCCTCTCTATCTCTCTTCCTCTCTGTATATCTGATTTTCCAATAAAAATAAATTAGTCCTTTATAAAAAAAAAGAAATATACAAAATTCAGTCTAAATAATAGCTTTATATCATATTAATGCATATTTATTTAAAGAAGAAGATATTTATGCAGCTTTGAAATATCACCATTTGCATGTGGTAGGTAAAGCTTAAATTAATGATTCTTGGAAATAAAGCAGGGTTATTTCAAAACATTGGATAGAATTTAAGTAGGATGTGAGGATGAGAGAATAGAAAATATTAGATTTCTTTATCCTTGCAGGAAGCCAAAGACAAGATCCAGAAACTATGAACCTCGCAAGAAGAGTATTAAAATGAGCATTGGGATAAGCATTTAACCTCAGAGACACACATCAGCATATGCAGATTCAAGCCCTGGCTCTAGCTCCTGAATCTAGCTCCCTGCTAATGCCTGAGAAAAGCAGCAGCAGATGATTCAAGTGCTTGGGCTCCTGTTAGCAATACGAGAAGCCTGAAAGAAGCTCCTGGCTCTTGGCTTTGGGTTCACCCAGCTCTGCCCTTGCAGCCATCTAGGGAATGAACCAACAGATGGAAGATGCACTCTCTCTCTCCCTATCTCTCTCTTCTTGAAGTAAAAATTTTTGAAATAAAAATTTTAAAATACAACACACACAAAGGAATAGGGAGGGGTTCAGTAAAGTGATTAAGAAGCCACACGGATGAGTAATTCATGTTCACCATCCAGATTTGGCAGATGTTAACTTATGGCGAAATCAGCTTTCTCATTTTTCTTGTTTTGTTTTTTGCTTTTCCTTTTTGTTTGAGCAATAAAATCCTCATACTCCTTACTTGTTTACTCTGTATGAAATCAGTATTCCAGCTGTATCGTAAGCTCTCTGAAAGTAGTGACATCAACCCCACCCCCAAGACTTTCTATAGTAACTACAAAGAGCCTCTGACACAAGTAAGAATCCCATTGATCACCGAAATATCAGGAATCTGTCAGACACAATTAAGCTTATCATACAGATGAATTTAAAAAAAAAAACTAATTTTAAAATCAGTGTTAAAAGAGAAAGAGAGAGAATCTTCATCTACTGGCTCATTCCCCAGAGGGATGCAACAGCTAGTTAAGCCAGGCTAAAACCAGAGCCAGTAGCTTCATCTGGATATGGGATGCTGGCACCAGAGGTTGCAGTTTACTCAGTGAGCCACATATACAGATGATATTAAGAGAAGGTGACATGCATGGGATTTGAACCTGGCTCTGTGCAGTTCTGAGACTGTCAAGGCAGTAAGTGATGCTCATGTGAGATTCAAACCCTATCTTCAAGGCCTACATTCTCTGCCTCATTCTCTGTTAGCCAGGAATAATGATGTTATCCACTGGACTGACAGTAAATATCCAGTTTTAGCTTCTGCCAAGTCCGGGCTCTATTAATTTAGCAATTACTGAGCATTTACTACCTGTCACGCACAGTGTATTCAAAACAGACTCATCCAAAAGCAATCAATCTGAGAACTGCATGACTTTACAAGGCTCCAGCGAATCTATTTCAATTATAGCTAGATTCACAGACTTCCCTTGCCACAAGACTACTTACACACATCCAACCACCTAGTCCAACTGCTGGTGCCACAATAAATGCATTCTGTTTGATTATTAATCACCTCAACAGCCACTGATGGAGAGAACTGTATTGAGACATGATGAATAGCTTGTTTGTCTAAGAGGGCCCCCTTCCAAGTTGGGTTTGGTCAGTTGCAGTGTTTAGATTGTTAAAGTATGATCAAAGAGGCCTTGTAATAACCTTACAATCACCTTATAAATAACCTTATAAATAAAGACCTTAAAATAACCTTATAATCACCTTATAAAAACCTTATAATCACCTAAGATACCTTTAAAAAATCTATTTATTTGAAAGGCAGAGTTACACAGAGAGAGAGATAAAGGAAGAAACAGAGAACTTCTATCCACTGGCTCATTCCTCAAATGGCCTGGGCTATGCTGAATATGGATCCAGGAGCTTCATCCAGGTCTTCCATATGGGTTCAGGACCCCAAGCGTTTGAGCCATGTCTTGCTGCTTTCCCAGGCACATTAGCAACAAGCTGGATCAGAAGTGAGGCGGTCAGGACTCAAACCAATGCCCACAGAGGATGCTGGCATTGCAAGCAGCAGTTTAACCTGCTACACACAACCAGGCCCACAAGATGCTTTTAAAAGTAGGTATATGTTGGGCCACACTAATATGGGATGAACTAGAATATCAGGGAGCGGGATGAATCTTCATTTTAAACAATACTCTCTGGTGACTTACATACACAAGAATTTTAGAGAGCTGTTGGAATCAGGGAAAAGTTATGCAGAGAAGGGGATTCTTGAATTGAGTACCAAAGAAAAGATAAGAAAAAAGTGAGTGTGGGGAAGAGGGGCAAAGAGCAATATTGATTAAAAACCACTATGGATAAATACTTAGAACTGAAAAAAATCAGAGATTTATATTCTTTTGCATTATATCACATAACTGGAGAAATCTGTTTTGATTTTGAGCTTTTACCTTGTGCCAACCTATATGCCTTCTCATCACAATCACTGTGAAAGGAACTTTAAATGAACGGTCTATCCAAGAACACTTGGCTAGTGAATGTTTGAGGCTGAATTCAAACAAACATGGCTTATCTCTGAATTTTTCGATTTTAACCATTAGACTAAGATACCACTAAATAACAAAATCAGAGAATTGACCAGATCAGGATTTTCATAGAATTAGAATACTGACACATATTCATGGAGGGTTGCCTTGAAGATATTTATGTGAACTAATGACATGGTCAGATGTGGGTTTTTGCATGATTGCTTTGTTCTCAGAAATATAGGCAAGAAGTAGTAATGGAACAAAGTTAATATCAAAGATGACTTCCGCTTCCATAGAAAACAAAGATTGTGACAGGGGTGCAAATGTTGATATCTAAAAGATTCATGCCTAAGGTGACAAAGGTGAATAAAGGTAAGAGTAGTAAGCCAAAAAAAAAAAAAAAAAAAAAAAGCCCACCCAAAGGTGTCAGATCCAAATTCCTACAACTTGTAAATGTCACCTTGCCTAAAAAATAAAAAGTGAGGAAGTTAGTAGATAGGATTAGTAATCTTGTTGTGGGGAGAATCCAGGTTTATCTGGGTGAGTCCTAAACCTAACCACAAGAATCCTTACCACAAAGCAGAGGGAAAAGTACACAATTAGCACATAAAGAAAAGTAGATAGTGATGCAACTGGTTCATTCCACAGATACCTACAACAGGCAGGTCCAGAGGGACAAAGGTAGGAGTCAGGAATTTTAATCTGGTCTCCTACATGAAAGATAGGTACTCAAATGCTTGAGCCGTCTTCTGCTTCATTCTTAGGCACTTTGATAGGAAGCTGGATCACAAGCAGAACAGCTGGAACACAAACTAACACTGTGACATGCTGTGCTGGTAATGCAAACCATGGGTTCATGTTCTGTGCTATAACCCAGGTCCCCCCAAAATCCCATCTTACATTGCATCAATTCTATTTTTGGTTTTATATCAAAAAGAACATAATGTTCATGTCTAAAAATATGTTCAAGTCTACAAATATGTTGGTTTTCTTCATAATAAACAATCACCAAGAACACCTAAAAATCCCCAACAACAACAAAAAAATGGGTAAGAAAATTGTGGTACAGCTCTGTAACAGGACACTACAAGACAATAAAAAGAATGACTGCTAGGAATTAAACAGAACTAGTACACACAAAAGCATCTTACAGACATCATGTTGAACAACAGTGTTGTGTATGTTGGAACTGATGGTTTGTTTCCCAGCTGCTTCACTTCTGATCCACTTTCCTATTAATGTTTCTGGGGAAGTAGCAGAAGATAGCCCAAGTATGTGGGCCTTTGTCAACTGTCTGCCTCTTCTCTATGCTGTTCTGCCTTTCAAATAAACTAAATAATTTTTTTTTAAAGAAAGAATATACATGGTATGATTCCATGGATGAGAACAGCCAAAAGAAAGCTGTAGTATTACAAATCAGAAATTACGAGGGAATGGGTGATGACTCAGGAGTAAACAATGGCAGGAGAGACAAGGGAGCTGCTTAGGGTGCTGAGATGCTTTGTATACTGATGGATCATAGTTGCTCAGCATACACATATGTAGAAACCAATCAAGCTGTACAGTTGATATTTCTACACTTGATTCTCTATGCGTAACTATCTCAGTAAATATGTAACATAAAACAGTGATCGGGGAAGATATAATTTGGCCAGAAAACTATTAATCATTGTCTGATTTATACTGTTTCATTTTAATCAGATTTGTCTTGGCCCTTCAATCCCTGAATCTACCACATTACAGAACTTAGGCAAGTTTCCTTCCATCCTCAAGCACATCCCTCCACCTGCCTTAGGTGAATAACTGTGGAAGCACCAAACCCTGCAGCTTAGCATGTGGTGGTATACTCTTCTGTACCTGGCTATTCTTCTGTTAGAAGAAATAAACCATAAACCAAGCAGCAGTTTTGCAGCATGACACAGCAGTATTGCTTGCATTAGGCCAATTTTCCACTTATGACAGCAGTAATAGCACTAAAAGCCAATAAAAGCGGTCTGTTTGTTCAGAGATCAGCTTTTATGGCTTATTCTAAATATTATCAAGTGAATCAAGAGCCGTCATTACAGTGTCTAAAAAGCCTTCATACCTTGTAAGCAAACAGTGTGATTTTGACAAATAATCATTAGCATGCCTGTGTGAGGCCAGTGCTAGGGGAAAAAAGTCAAATAACAGATATTTCCGTTTACACAAGTCATTAAGGTAATGTTGGTTAGTTTCTGAATAAACAAAATAGATTTTATATGTAAAATGATACACTATCACTTTCAGCAATTCTATTTTTTTTTATTTTGGTATTTTATTTCCAAGCAGCTGAAGATAGATGTCTACTTTAGCTGTTCCAGCCTTTTCTGTCCTTAAAAACATAGAACAAAAGTTTGATGAAACTGCTGAGGGCTTAGACAATTATACATCAATTCAGGCAATATTGAATTTGAAAGCAAATTAATTCTGATTCTAGCCATCTCAGATTTTGTGATTATTCATACATATCATGTTAGAAAGGACTAACATTAACAGTTTATGACACTGTAAATTTTTCACAAACTTTTTGCATCTTTTATGCATAAATTTTCAATTTTTGAACCCAAATAAATGCATTTTGATTACATTTCTACAAACGTTTGGAAATTTTCTTGTACAATCTACCAGACCTAAGAATCAACAATTTTTTTTTTTCCTGTAGTGTGCCAAATAGTAAGTATTTCTGGATTTGTAAACCACACAAAGCCTCTGTGATAACTATTCAACTATGTCATGAATGTGAAAACCCAATGAGCATGTTTGTGTTCCAGTAAAACTTGATGTACCAAAGAATAAGCCATGGGTCACAGGTGTTCCAATAGCCATCATCTGCCAACTTCTATGCTAGATTACTCTGAAACCCATGGGGTCATGACGGTATTACTTTACGCACTATAGTATCCTCAGGTACTATCTGCATAAAGGTGGTACATATTTACAAGATAGACACTGAGTTAATCTTAATCTTTCACATCTGGGCATTATCCTAAAAATAGAAACAGAGGTATATGCAAAAATTTTGCTATTGGCACTTGTTGCAATACCTGTTTATAATAGCCTGACAACATAAAATAGAAACAACATAAATGTCTAGCAACAGAGGATAAATTTTAAAAATCCACTCTTCCTATGTTATAGGATGTAATCTTAATAACTATAGAAAGTATTCCAATATTATTTTTCTAACAGTACAAGTCACAATTTTAATATTAAAATGTTTTCTAGTATAGTAAGTATTATCGGAAGTATTTTGCAGTGAGCAAAAAAATTGTTGAGCATATATATAACAAAAACTATTTAGACATTGAAAGACAAGAAGAAAACTGACAAAAATTTTGTTCACATAGGCTTCATATTATCATAACTATCTTCATTGTGACTATACTTTGTTTGAAAGAGTATATATGTTTTACAAAATTTAGAAGCATTCATCATCAACATATTTCAAAGCATACTGAAGGCATAAAATTGTGAATAATTTTACTTCATTTTACTTAACAGTATTAATCAAAACATAAAAAATGAACAGTGCAGTTTTAATTATTATCCAATTACAGAATACAAAATAAATTTTAAATTTTTAGCCAAAAAAATTTTCTTTTTAAATATATGTTTAACATTGAATTTTCAACTTCATTAACTTATTTTTTATTTGGAAGGGATGTAGAAATAAAAGCAGACATAGAAGGAGAGATGGTTCAGTTTCTGGCTCACGCCCCATGTGTCCACTGCAGCCACGGTCAAAACAGGAGCCCAGAGCTCAACATGTGTCTTCTATGTGTGTAACAGGGACTCAGGTACTTGAGGTCACCTGCTGTCTGCCAGGAGCCACATTAGCAGCTGGCTGTAACAGCCAGGACTGAGATACAGCCACTACAAAATGGGTTGTAGGTACCCCAAGCAGCATCTTTAAAGCTTTGCCAAACATATGCCCTGAAAATTTCTTATTTAAAACAAGATTTATTTTATTTATAATTTTCTTATTTGGTACTTATTATACAGTAGACACTGGCCTACACACTTCATCAATAGCTGTTTAATCCTTGGAACAAGCCTCTGATTTAAGTATTATTAGTATCCTTGTTGAAGATGAGGAAACTGAGCATGAGCTGGTTGGATCAATGACTCAACCAAAGACACAAAACAAGTAAGCAGCCAGATCATTGCTTAAAACCAGGTAACGCAGCTGTGAGGCCTGTATTCTCAAGCATTATGACTACTATCTGGAAGCAAAAAATCTTAATCACATATTAGTTCACTATTACTAATAGGAACTGCTTTTTAGTCATAGGAACTATATTCTAAGTTAAATTCACCTAATTATAAGATGGGTGAGAAGACTAGGGAAGCCTTAATAAGGATTGTAGGGATTTTCATTTGCAGGCTTAACATTACCCTGAAGAGATGATTTATCTCTAGATTTTGCTTTGGGGGACAGAACACTGAGAATCTTCATTCTCACAGATCAACAGTTTCAAATGATAGTAAGCTTTATTCTCCCTATTTATGTTACTCAATTTGAAAAGAAAATTAATGCAACTGATCCAGAGCTAACAAAGCACTACCATTACCAATATCTAATAATTTTTACAACATCCTTTAATACTTATTCATTTTGGAGCTCCTTACTAAGTTCTTCAGTCAGTCAGTTTAACATTAATTCGAGAAAACAACTTTTCAAGTATATCTTATAAGATCGAGTTGATGAAGAATGTCATTGGAGGTTACATATCAATGTTCATTTCTGCTAGATTCTTCGTACTTAAGAGTTAAGCTTATTTTGTAGAAAATGATGAATAGCTGTGTTCATAACTGATAACTTACCTGGAGTCAAAAGCACAAAAAAAGGTATGATTATCAAAATTTTCTAGTGAATATCCCAAGATCATAATATAGCTCTTTTCTCTCTCTTCCCTCCTCTCTGCCACATACCCATCCAAAACAGATATTTCTTACTTTTATTTATAATATTCATAACAACACCTTATTTTAGAGACCAATACACTTTAGTACAAAAAGCAATTTGCAAATCTCATTTTAACAATTCTGAAAAGGTTATCCTTTAAAATCTATGATCTATTGATTAATTCCTGCCATTAGCAAACAATAAGAGAATGGAAACACCTGTGTGCCAGGTACATCTGTCCCTCATACTTTTCTTCTCTAACACTAACAAAATGTTCATATAAACCAAAAACAAGACCTGCATTTCTTTTTATATATAGTGAACTCAGAGATTGCATTAGGATTGACCTTTTCTCAATTAGGTGACATTACTATATCATCTGGAGTTTAGTGTGTTAGGGAGGATTTTTCTGGACCATCTCCTGGGTGATGGCAAGGATCTAAAAATACTGGAAAGACACAATTCTGTGATCTCATTCTGAAGCTTTTAAGACTTCCCTTTGGATTAAAGGTTTTAGCATCTCATTTTTAAGAAGAAAAAAGAGGTGATAAGTACGATATAAACACATATTTTCTTTAGAGCAGTCTTCAGAGAAATTGTTGAGTCAAGTAAGTTTTAATGAACTAGCTGGGCTTAGTGCACTTGTTATTCCACCTCTGGGGACAAACATTCACATCTGCATGAAATTTCATGCATGCCTTTCAAGTCTCACTGATCACTGGAGTAAACCTTAGATTTGGCGGTTCCTATAGGGTTTGAATCATCTTCCTCGTACACACAGCCTTCCTCAGACAAGACTTGGGTCTCAGGCTGGACTTGCTGTGGCAACAGGGAGGTGGGAGTGTGAGAATACAAAGGAGGTAGAGGGAGGAGGGAGGATACCATTTAAAGTGGACTAAGGTGGAAGGCACAAGGCCATAAATGACTTTCAAGAATTATCATAGAGAGCTGGTTAACAGTTCTCTCCTTACTTTTAGTTATTTGAGGATTTCCTCTGATTTTTTTTTTCTATTTCTGTTCCTTCCCAAAATCCTGCTGAAAGAAAATTCTGACTCAGGGATATTCATTTATGCTTTTCAATAGAAACCTGGAGGAAGCATGGAGAATATGGAAGAAGGATAATAGGATTTGTATATTTCAGCAATGCTATCTTTCCACTTAACTCAAAACTCAAAATGTGCAGAGCAGATTTAATAAAGTTAAATATACACTTACCTTCAACCCAGAAATTCACTGCTAGGTACTTGCTCATGAGAAATGAAGACATATGTCCAGATAAAGACCTGTATAGAAATGTTTATAGCAGCTTTATTCATATTAGATAAAACAGGAAACATCCAAATGTACATTAGAGAGGAATGGATAAACAAATTGTGGTCTGAATAACAACACAGATGAACCTCAAAACATTACACTAAACACCAAAGGCCAGATAAAAAAAGAGGTCTTACTATATTAAATGCTGAAAAATACTCATTCAATCTGCAGCGACCATAAGTGGCTGCCTTGGGCTGGCTGGTGGTGATGTGATTGTGCAGGAGCCCCGGGAGGATGTTACGGAAATGGAAATGCCCTGCCCCTTGGTTTGGGTAGTGCTTACATTTGTCAAGGTACACTATTCATTTATACAGGTTATATTTTAGTGCATAAAATTACATTTTAAAGAACTTGAGAAAAATAAATGCATTGAGTAACTTTCAGGTTGTGATGAGGGTTATTATTCCTTAAAAAAATAGTTGAACTGTCACAATTTTGGCCCTTGGAATTCAGAGCTACCTTGTCACTCCTGTGCAGTGTTACAGGATATTCAGTCTGACGCAGCCTTTGTGACTGTGAGTTCAGATACTAAGATCCCAAGATCAGTTCTGCCCTGAGCCATCTTGAGATGGGTTGATGACTTTCCTGGAGCCCAGGTTTTCTGGAATAGGAGCTAAGCACCAGGCCAGAATTTGCAAACTGGTGACCCATGGGTCATATTTGGTCAACACTTTGCAAGGTCAATGTGATCTTTGTGAAATATTTGAATTCATTACTATTTAAAAAACAGAAGATTTCACAAAAATTTTAGGATTATGGCTTGTTTGAGATATGAATAAGTGATGAATCTTCATTTCAAGTGACATCAATTAGTTGATTGTGATTAGCCAGTACTCCATATATCCATGTATTACTCTCTGGATTGCTTGTTCCAGCAGATCCTTCTTATCATATTATATACCTGTCTAGAAATGGGTCATTCCTTTCTAAAGATTTATTTTCTTTATTTGGAAGGCAGAGTTAGAGAGAGAGAGAGAGAGAGAGAGAGAATTTATTCAGCTCATTCATTCCCTAAATGGCTGCAACAGTCAGGAAAGGGCCAGGCCATTGAAAACTATAGAACCTTGGAACTCTCATTTGCAGGGCTGGAATACTTGGGACATCTTCACTGCTTTACCAAGCACATTAGCAGGAAGCTAAAGCACAGAAGCTGGTACTCAAACCGGCAGTGATCATCCAAGTGTATTCATATGTGAAGATTCCTCAACCAACAAAGAACTAACTGTAAGAATCAAGCTGCACCAACTCAGGAGCAGTTGCCTAGTGGCTAAAGTCCTCGCCTTGCACATGCTGGGATCCCATATGGGCGCCGGTTCTAATCCCGGCAGCCCCAATTTCCATCCAGCTCTCTGCTTGTGGCCTGGGAAAGCAGCCGGGGACAGCCCAAAGCCTTGGGACCCTGCACCCATGTGGGAGCCTGGGAAGAAGCTCGGCACAGGTTTCAGATGGGCTCAGCTCCAGCCTTTTGATCGCAAGGGGAGTGAATCAATGGATACAAGATCTTCCTGTCTCTCCTCCTCTATATATATCTGACTTTGCGATAAAAATAAACAAAACAGTGGGACTACTGAGATCAAAATGATGATAAAACCGGGCTTTATTGGGGTCTGTTCCTGGACCAGGCTTACCAATCCACAATGGAGTGGGCCAGGGAAGTTGCTCCCGGACGGAGGCACTCATTGCTTAAGCAATGGTTTTGATGGGGCTTGAGGTAGGGGTATGTGTTGCCTTCTGATTGGTTGGCTCCGTTTAAATGAGTTCCAGGTGGGTATTCTCCATGGGAACTTTTGGGCGGGAACTTTTGGTGCCACTCGGGGACTTTCTGCCTGCTCCCAGGCCAACACTAACAACATTTTCCCATTATCAGAATTTACCTTTTGTGTGAGGAATCATCAGAAAAATGCTCCTAAACTTCTACCTTAATGGTTTTTAAAACTGATCATGTTCCAGAAATTAAATAAATGCATTTTAAAAGAAAATAATATGTATACACATATTTATATAAAAAATAGTAACAATCATAGTAAAATGTTTCTGTTTAATAGCAATTATAGTTTAATCAAAATAATGTTTAACTTTTTTTATTTTTAAATTTATAATTACTACTATTGTTGTTTTCCACACATTTTGTGGATATAGGTATTCCTCCCAACTTTTCCTCTTCCCTTCTCTCCCCTCCTGACATTTTTTCTCATATTATCACCATAGTACAGTTCTTTAGTAAAATTTAACATTCAGTTATTTAACTGTTTAATGTCATTGTAGTGTTGCAGGGATTTCAATGAGAAAAGATGACAGCAACCCCGTTTCTTGTCTCACATGAAAGAATTTTCATACATACAACTTTAATGTGCAAGGCAAAATTTATTTAGCAAAGAAAGAGAAAGAAGTTTTCCACCATAGTGACATGAGGAGGCTCCAAGAAAGAAAATACATGAGAAAATGCTAGAAGTGGGGTCCTTTATGTACCATCTCAGGATGGGCAACAATGTCTGGTACTTTGCTCCAATCAAAAAGGGCATCATAAAGGTATGACTAATGACTTCCTCCTCCCATTTTGATAAGCTGAAAACTCAGGTACGCTCTCTTTTATAATAACTCAAAGGTAGAGGTTGGTATAGGCTGTGTCTCCTTGCTTTTGTCATGACAACAACTTAAGTGATGGGAATTGATATTCTGATTTTGTCCCTTGGCTTTTCCTCAAGAAGAGAATGTGCTCTTGAAAGGGTTAGCAATGGGGAGAAGCAAGTCTTTATATACCTATTTTTAAGGATTTATTTATTTTTATTGGAAAATCGGATATACACAGAGAAGGAGAGACAGAAAGAAAGATCTTCTGTCCAATGGTTCACTCCCCAAGTGGCCACAACAGCCTGAGCTGAGCCGATCCGAAACCAGGAGCTTCCTCTGGGTCTCCGGTGCTGGTGCAGGGTACCAAGGCTTTGGGCTGTCCTTTTCCAGGCCACAAGAAGGGAGATGGATGGAAAGCAGGGCTACTGGGATTAGAACTGGCACCCATATGAGATCCCAGCACATGCAAGGTGAGGACTTAAGCCGCTAGGCTACTGTGCTAGGTTCCAAAATTTTCTATCACTCCTCAAAGTATCTACAGGTAAAGGTAGAAGATAATATTAGATGGTATTGTTTTGCTAATAGTTTGGGTTGTATCCCAAATGTCCATGAATTGGAGGACTGATTCCTAAAGTCTTATGTTAATGGAAAATGGATTAATGTTAATGGTTAATAGAAAAGGGTAGAGACTTAATCTGATTATCATGTCTAATAGGCAGGCCCAAAGGGAGTTCTTCAAGTCATTGAGAGGTGTGCTTGCAAGGTCCAACAAGAGGGTTGGTTTTTGTTAGCCAAATTTTTCCTACTATTCTCTTCCTGGTCCTGGTCCTGACCCTGCCTATCAAGCTCTGAACCGTTTGCATTCTGCCATCTTATCAGATGTCAGACCAATGAGGCCACCTTATCTTGGACTGTGAGCCAAGAATTGTGAGTGAAAATAAATGTTGATCTTTGTAATTTAGCTTGTCTTAGGTATTTTTAAATAATGAAAAACTGGCTAATGTATTAGATATCAATAACTAAATCTAACAGTAACAGATCAAATGAATTTGCAAAATTGCACAATGAAAACTAAATGATTTCCTCCAAGAAAAGTTCAGAAATGTGCATAGATGTTTTTTAATAAATTGTCACTCTAAAGTTATTAAATTTGGAGACAGAAATATAAAAAACAAAAGTGTAAGAGACATGTTCAAAAATTTTTTAAAAGATAGATTTCACATTTTCTTTTTCTTCAGAAAATACCAACTCATTTGGCAAAGTCAAGAGAACATTGTGGGAAATGTTCATTATCTACCATGTGATTCAGTGTGGGAAATTATTAATGCAGCACCTTAATCATGTCTTTCCAGGGTCTGTACATAATATGTCAAACATCTTCACAGAGATCTGCAGATGGGTTTAATGCTCACAGAAGAGAAAAATCTTTCTATAGATGTGGATCAGTTAGTGGCAGAATGAGTTTAATAGAATCTAAGTCCCTTGAGCTTACTGTCTCTGATGCACACTGAAATAATAATGCTATCATCTACTAGGCACACATTGAATACAAGGAACTATGTTTGGACACACCTCATTTCAACCTTATATCACTTCATCTAAATCTCAAAATCACTATAGGATTTAGACATCAGTATCATTCCCACTATGTATACCTAAGTAAATTAAGTCTTGGATTTGCCTAAGGCCGTGCAACATGTGAACGCCATTCCAAATCTTCCTCAGTTGAATCAAATTTCAGGGTTATAATTCTTCCTTAGTCTAATCCCCAGCACAGAGAAACGGACACAGCTAAGAGCTGTCATAGTTACAGGGATCCAGGAACTGATGCTTCCAATTGTCACCACTATAGATAGCTCAGCTCCACCAGAAAAGTTCTAAGATGGCTGAAAGTTCCTTCATGAACTTCGTGTGTTAGTGTGAGTAACAGGATAAAGAACCTTATACTGTAGAGACTGCTTCACTAGCTTTTTCCTCTTCCTACACCTGTGTAATTATCTGTCATCCGTATCTCCAGTTAGCAATGAGCTTCTGTCTTTACCTGAACCCCAGTCTACTTGATATTCCTCGCTACCACACATAGCTTCACACCCAAGTGTTCCCATAGCTCCCTATATTTTCGTTATCACAAGATTCATGACACAGCCATTACTCCCTGTTTAGCATTAGCCCAAAAGCTCAGTCATTAGGGGGCTGCATCTGCTTTGTTCATCCTTTAGCAAAGTGAGTCTTTACAAAAGTGAAATGTAATGGTTGAAGGGATTGATGCCAGCAGCTCTTTGATTTGTCCAACTCATTTTGTTCTAATTCTGTTTGTACCAACACGTCTTCAGATCATGTCTTCTACAAAGACAGAATGCCACATGGACTCAAGCCCATTGAGTCTTGTGATTTTTCTGTGAATTAGCAAACTGATACTTCATTCTGAGATATTTATCTGATGATTCCTATGACTGTACATTGCTCTTGGGAAATAAATCCATTCTTAAAAGATTAAATAAAAGTAGATTTTTGAGCATGTAAAGATATTGAATTTCTACATTGTGGAAATTTACCAAAATACATTCAACTAAAGAAGACAGTTGACCATACCAAGGCCTTTTAAGAGTCAGGAAAGTTTTGAGAGATGCACAAGAAATTACTGTTTTTTTTCCTTAGGAAATCTTTACATATTTTCAATATGAAGAAATGCTAAATTTTAGATATTTACATTTAATCATTTAAAATGCTTCATGAAAAAGGTAAAATTTGAAAAACTGGACACAGATGATGATAGAATTTATTAAGAATAAAAGGAATAACAGTAAACATAGTGCTTCCAGCCATGAGAGAATAGGAAGGCCTGAGTTATCCCTACACTATTAACAACTAAAAAAACTGGTTAGATGTATTACCTGACTATTTGAGACACTGGAAAACAGGAATTGTCAGGCAGTGGTCCCTGAGAAAAAGGAAATAACCAAGTTGTGAAGTTGCATCACATTATTGCACAGGCCTTTTGCCTGGAGGTAATTTCTGAACTGTGATATGTCCAAACAGAATCAGAAAGCATGACTGAGTTAAAAAACAAACAAGCAAGGAAACAAAACATCCTTGAAACTTGGGGAGGATAAAGAAGATAGAATTTGCAGGCTGGAGATACTAAGGGATTGGGGTGAGATACAGAATAAATCTGCCAATTTGCAGAGAAGTCCCTTAAGTTGTTGCTAATCATCACATGTGTGTAGGGGATGGAGCCCTATAAAGCATGACAGACTTTCTGGGAAAGAACAAGTGCCAGAAATCTGTAAGCCAAACATTTTCCAGGGATCATTGTGGCTTGAGAATTACTTGAATTCCTATTATCTAGATAGGAGAAAACACTGTGAATACACATATCCACCATTAGTTGTCACTAGAACAAAGTGTAACACACTGGAATGAATAATGATAATTAAAAAGTCCAAGACTCAGTAAGATAAAACTTACAAAGGCTAGAATGCAACAAAAACTTACTAAACATACACAAAGAAGGAAAATGTGGCAATAAGAGACAGAGCTGAATTACACAGATACAAATGAACTTAAACACACAAAAAAATGTAATACCTAAAAGAAAAATTCCTCTGGGTTGTATTCAAGGTCATTTTAACACCGCAGATAAAAATAGCACTAAACATGAATACAAAGCAACAGCAACTATACAAGGCAAATCACGGAATAAAAAAATACTAAAAAAAAATTATAGATCTTTGAGATAATTCAAGCAGTCTAACCTAAGTATAATTGGAGTTATACAGAACAGCAGAGAGAACACAGAAAAATATTTGAAGAAAAACAACAAAATATTTTCAAATAATATCAAAATATAAACCCACAAATCCCCAATCCCTAACTCTTACATAGCTCTTGCCGAATAACCACGGTACTCAGAAACATCCAATTACGGGATACAAGTATAAAATTTCAGATTAAATGGCTGCTTATTTTAAATGAAGCAGTACACTTCAGTGAGTTAAATACAATTTCCTTTGAAATAACCTTTTAAATTGTTTTATTTTAAAATAAATTTTATATTACTGGGAAGCAAGGCCCATGTGAGCAGGCATTTGGTTTAGCAGTCAAGCCGCTGGTAAATCAGATCCTTCCCTTCTTTTACCACCTAACAGGGACTCCATCCAGGACTTTCATATTGAGCTATCTTCCACTGCTTTCACAGACCCATAAGCAGGGAGTTGGACAAGAGGTGAAGAAGCTGGGACAAGAACCTGTGTTCCTATGGGATACCAGCCTTCAAGACAACTGCTTACTGCACTGTGCCATGACATTAGTCCCTATATCATATTTTAGATTTTTTTATTTAATGTACAATGAAAATTGGGATTTATAAAATATTTCCTTAAGGATATACAGATATTGTAGCACTGACTCATGGAAAGACACTCCATTGCTCTCATTTAATCACCTTAGTATCTTATCAAAATTCAATTGGCCATACAAATCTGTAGGTTCATTTCTTGAGTCTTTATTGTGCCCACTAATCTATATGTCTGTCCATATAGCAATACCACACTGTCACAGCTACTGGAGCTTTTATTGTAAATCTTGAAGTCAGACAGTAAGAACCAACTGCAATCTTTCATTTCACAATAGTTCATGCAGGTGTACTGAATTTTTGAAAATGCCCACTGTTAGATGTTAATTGACTCTTTAAGTCAACTAGCAAAGAATTGCAATATTAACAACACTGACAATACCAATTCACATGTTTCTCCATTAATTTAGGCAGTCCTGAATTTCTCTGAGCAACTTGAACTTTTTAGTAAACAAGCATATACCTGTTTCCTTAAATTTCAGTATTTCATAAACATTTATTAAGTTCATTTGTTTTATTTGAAAGGCAGAGAGAGAGAAACAGAAAGAGAAAGGTATCTCCCACTCACTATTTCATGCCATAAATGTTCAATAAAATCAGGGCTGGGATGGGCTGAAGAAAGGAGCCAGGAACTGATTCCAGATCTCCAATGTGTATGGCAGGGGCCAAATATTTGAGCATCATTTGCTGCCTCTCGGGGTGCACATTAGCAGGAAGTTACAATTATCCAGAGTATAGCTGGGACTGAAGCCCAGGCACTTCCATATTGGATGAGGTCATCTCAAGCAGCAGTCTTAACCACTAGGCAAAATACCAGTTCTTATTTTACACTTTTTTGATGACATAGAGAAGAGCGTTCTCTTTTATTTAATTTTGCTATTCTCTCTCCCTTTCGTCTGCATTTTAAAACTCTGTCCACTTACAATTCTTTTTGCCCTCTTGGCCACATTCTCTCCTCCTATGAGTGGGTTTTTCCCAAGAGGAAAGATGATCTCTGACATTCATAAGCCTAATTCCCAAACACATATGACCAAAAGAAGACAGTTCTTTACTGTTAGCGCCATTAAGGAGTGCCCAAGCATACCTATCCTTGCACTTCCCTAAATGGCTGGTTGTACAGGTTTTAAGGGTCTGGGAAAAGTTTGTTAAAGAATTGCTTCCACAGTACTGAGAAGGGTACTGGGAAGACAAAAGGTATAGTTAACCAAGTCCCCTCTGATATCATGACATGGATTATCAGAGGTGCTTTCCAGGAGGTTTACCCTTCCACAGAGTGTAAAATTTCATATGCATACTTTAATCCTGGTTAAATAATTCAAATAGTGAGGACAAAATTGTTTTTCTTTAATTTTTATTAATTTGAACATCACGTAGAGGGAGAAAAACAACAGTAATTTTACACCCACTGTTTTGGTTTGTCTGCAAACACCCGTTAACAGGAAAAGCTGAGCTGGGCCAAAGACAGGAGCCTGGAACTTAATCTGGTTCTCATTCATGGTAACAGAGACTCAAATTCACAGGGTCTGCATTAGCAGCAAGTAGAGTCAGAACTTAAACACAGGAACCCAGATGTCAGATGCAGGGTCTGCACCTCTGCAGTGTTTAAACATCCATCCCAAATTTTTAATCTATTTTCCAAAGAACTGAAAGCATCTGCTGAAATTTCTAAGTATCTACCTAAGGAGTTAATTTGAACTTTCAGTTGCAGACATAGGGGAAATAGTACAACTAATTTGAATTACAGTATTGACATATTAAGCTTCATTAGAAGGCCCCTAACTAAGAAAAAAAAAATCATTAATAGGAGATTCCTAGAAGAGCAAACTAGAAGACCAATAATATCATTTGACCTGTTTCATTTATTCTCCATATTGCTAGAAAAAACAAACATGTCTCATGGCTTTAATCTCTTCTGCCTAACACATTATTTATTCATGGGGTGGAAAATGGCATGTGTCTTACAACACTGTACTAATTTTTAAAGTCACTATGGATCCAATACACGGACGAACTAATGTAACAGCTGTGTCCTGATATCTTCAAACATTAAATACATCCCATAAATTAGAACGGAGGCCAAAAACTTTTATTAATTGTGGCTTACAGACTGTTTTCCACCCTAAAGCAATTTTAAAGATCACTTTATAAAACAAGTTCTCATAGAGTGTTGATGAAAATGCCAAATCATGTCTCTCAGATAATGAATACCTTCCTTTCTGCATGACTCAGAACATTTGTAACACAGATATCTGATATCTTGATTCCCAGAAAGTGGCTTCAGTTTTAGTAGCAACACTTTATAATATAATTAAAAATTTTATATAAAAGTTAAAAGGATTAATCATTTTTTTTAAAAAATGATCTACTTATGTAAAAAGCAGAGAGAAAGAGAGAGGGAGAGAAAGAGAGAGATCTCATCCACTAGTTCACTCTTCAGATGGTCAAGGCCAAGAGAGGCCAAATCCAGGAGCCAGGAACCCCACGTGGGTCACCCACATGGCTGGCAAGGACACAAGTATTTAGGTTTTTGAACCAGAGTTCGCGTGGAATGGCCGCTTTTGTAGGCAGCATCCTAGCTTACAGGACAAAAATGCTGGCCGATGTTGTTGGTTCTTGCTACAGTACCTAAAATCTTAAATTCACATTTAACAGAAATCATTACTATTTGCATCAGAAAAGATTTTGGGAGTGATATTATTACACTTGTAAATTGTTCAGTTGTAGTGTGGAGAGAAGATTTGGATTTTAAATTTCATGTTATAGAAGATTTACTAACTTACCATAAAATATTTTTTTCATAAAATGCTTGCTATCAATAATCTGCACATTAGCAAGGCATTAAAGTATTTTCCAAGTGATGAGGTTTTTATGAATTGGTGGCTTGTTCTGAAATTTCATATACGAAAGCCATGGTTGAGAGACAGATCTCCTTGTACAACTCTGAGTGACCGAACCAGTGGACTCATTCCATATGGCTTTATTAGAACTGTCAGCGTAGTTCAGATGGATTCCCAGCCTTTTTACTTGCATGTTTGCAGTGCCTATGAAATTATACAATACTCATAGAAGTTTCCTTTCATTAGAAAACTGACTAGCATTAGTCCAGTATACTTTGTAACCCCATTGTTTACCAACATTGAAATTCCTTTTGCTTTTTAAATAATATGTCTCAATATAACCTCCTTGCTGCCAAAGTATCAGTAGTGTTTCAAAACGTTATCAGTTCATTTGTTTGTACTAGTTGAACTATTAATTACATTTTTAACTGAGCCAATAGCTTTTACCTGCACTTCTTTTTCCCTCAATAAGGCTCCCTACTTATCCCAATATTATTATTATTAGATTATATAAATTAAACTAAATGCCTGTCAGCATTTTATGGGTCAAATATATTATTGCAAATTCATAAGATGAGTACTCAAAAGCGATTAAAGGGAGATGTTAAGTTGGGAAAAAGTAGGTTATCATATTCATTAAATTTGCACTTTTAATAAAATAGGGATGCTCTACAGGGATAAATAGATCTTACATAGAAAAATACACTAGAAACTGCAAACAGTAAACTACTATAAGGAGGAAACGAAGTGTCTCTAGGAAGGTAGAATGGTTACATAATGATTACATTTATATCTGCCATAATACTGAGGAAAAGATTATTCTAGTGGATTTCTCAGTGATATGTGGTTTCAAAAGGAAAACTGCTATATATATATAATATATATTATTATATATAATATATAATAAAATATAATAATAGACAATAATATATATTAATATATAGAATATATATATTATATATATGTAATTATTTTTTTTTGCTTGTTAACTATGACTGCCTCTGCCACCTTACCACTAGGAAAATCGAGTTGTATTTACTGCTCCAAAAGCTTAATAAGTGAAAACTAATTTTCTCCAAATTTGAGTGGAAAGCCCAAAAGAATGTCTATTTTTGCTTTTATATCTTTGTATCCAAGATGGATTTTGTTAGTTCAGTTCATGCTCACATCTGTTTATAATAATTTTAAACTCATACAAAACAAAATAATAATCGAGAATAATTATACAGATTGAATAAAAATGAGCAATTTTAGAGTGTTGGGAGTTCAGCTTTTAGAAAAGATTCTTCTTAAAAAGCAGCACTAAAATGTGACTAATTTTTCCATTAAATTCAACATAATTCAAATACAGACTGAACAGCTGTTAAAATCATGCAATTGACACTAATGTTTTATCATTCCTAGTTAGCATACAATTTTTTTCAGTAATTGTAACTAGGTTTTGTTACGTACAATTACCAAAAAATTTTAATGTTCTGAAAAGAATATTAAAAACATAAATACGCCTACTAACTACTAAATAACTGTTATTTGAATAAACTATACAGACTCATAATGACTCTCATCTCTACATTTTTAACCCTTTTACTGATTCTACTGAACCTGCGACAATGTGTCAATGACCATAATGCAAAAGCTTCCTAAGGAGCAGGCATTTGGCACAGGGGTTAAGACACTGCTCAGGGGCCACGACACAATGCTTCAATTGGCTAATTCTCCCCTTGCAGGTGCCAGGATCCCACATGGGTGCTGGTTCATGTTCCAGCTGTTTCACTTCCCATTCCGTTCCCTGCGAATAACCTGGGAAAACAGTGAAGGATGGACCAAAGCCTTGGGATCCTGCACTCATGTGGGAGACCTAGAAGAAACTCCTGGCTCAGCTCCATTTATGAAGTAAATCAGCAGAGGGATGATCTTTCTCTGTTTCTCCTTCTCTCTGTAAAACTGCCTTTCCAATTAAAAAAAAAAAAAAAATATATATATATATATATATATATACATGTTTTTAAGACACTGCTTGGGATTGCTGTATCCTGCAATAAAGTGTCTGGTTTGAATCCAGCTTTTCCACCACCAATTCAGCTTCCAGTTAACGTTACCCTAAGGGCAGCAGGTAATAACTGAAACACCTGAGCCCCTGGCCTCACACACAAGACCAGAACAGAGTTCTAGCCTCCTGTTTCTGCCTGGCACAACCCTGGCTGTGTCATGGACATTTAGGGAATGAGCCACTAGATGGAACAGCTCTCTTTTTCTTTGCAACTTTAATCAAATGAAAGACACATTTTTTAAAGTTTAAGTAAAAAGGAAAATAAAAATAAAATCTGGATTTTGTGCTGTTTAGAAGTGAATGTACATTTTAAATATACCAAATATTTCTTCTTTTTTTCCTCAAATATTTCTATATTTTTGTCTGGCAACATGTATTTTTACTCAAAGTTTATTTGCTACAGGAATTTTTTATGTCTCTAAATGGGTTATATATAGTCACATATATTTATGACTATATGTATATATTCTTATATATATATATATATATGAGAGAGAGTATAGTCTTGTTGGGTGTTTATGATTGGAATTCAAGGTCAGGATAAAATGCTTCCAGTGTGGAAACAAGGCATCCCAACTAAAGCAGCCAGGGACCTGGATTTTCTCAAACTGCTCATTCCAGTCCTACGTTAACCATTTAGTCCCTTCCACACGGACTCCTGCCACTCACCGCTATTGAAAATTCAGCATACTTTTGCCTTCATATCTTTGCACTTGATATTTCCTAAGAATGAAACAGTCATCCACTATCCCCTGACTCCCTCTACAGTTTCATTCAGATTTTATCAAAAAGATATCTTAGTAAGGTCTGATGCAGACACTTTGTAAATTGTCACATCTCTGTTACCTATTGTACTGTTTGCTCCTTAGCTCTTACCATGACTTAAAATACTTTTCATTTCCAAAATTTCTTTATGCTATGGTTCGGTTTATTTTTTTCTCTGTTATATCCTAAGAAGCTAGAACAGTTCCTGGGATACAGTGAGTTGAGTATTCAAAATTTATTTTGAAGAAATTAGAGGCAGTTAATACAACGCCTTCCTCACAAACCCATTGGAACCAAACTGCGACTTTCTGTAAGTGGAGCACATGTTCTCCAGTTTACTATGGAAGCTCCAGTCCTATAACCTCACCTGCTTCATTCATTCAGGTTGTATATCTGGTCTTATTCAGTTTTTAAACATGTTCTAACTATTCTCTCTAACCCATCATATGAGAGGCACTTAGCTCGACAGTCCATCACTGTTATCACCATAATTTAATTCCTGAGTTGAGATCTACTCCCAAATCCTCACTATGAAAAAAAAGTTAATACAAAAAAAGTTTATACATTAATGTGAATGTGGTGACACCCACAAATGGTTTATGGGACACTGACATGCACACCAAACTCCAGAGGAAACTCACAGCACACAGTATACACATCAATTAGGTCTAAGAAATAAATATATTGAGCAAGAAAAATCTGACACTATCTATGATTTTGTAAAACCCCTCCATTTTGTTCGATTTCTTAAAGTAACAGGTTTGGAACACTATACATGACTCATTACTCAATGAAGTTTTTCAATTCTGCATAAGTGGAAGCAAAATTGCAGCTTCAGAGCTAGCACAAATAACAGAGAAAATGCATATGCAGAAGATACCAATCAGGAAACTAAAACTGGGCACACCATATTTTAGCCATTTACTGCATACTAATACTGTACACACACCCAATTTCAACAGCAAATAACAAGAAGCATTTATCTCTTGCTTGCTTAGAAGTAAGTCAACTGGCTGATCTGTGCAAGGTGCCTCAGGGTTTGTAGCATGTGGAACAAACCTAGGTACACCTACAGCTTTAAGCCACTTATTCTCAGTGCAAAAAACAGATGCTTAAATTAGCAAGTCCACTGCTTTCATCATATTTGCTGCAATGGCAAAGGTAAGTCACTTAGACACACAGGGATGCACATGCTACCACCATGAGGCTGTGAGAAGCACATGTGAAGTGGTATTTAAGGGAATGAAAACTGTAGACCAGTAAATCAATCTAATCTGCACCCACTATTATACAAGTAGACAGAGACCTGATATATTTATCATCTTAGACTTTGGAGTGCATACTTAGATAAAATAAAATTCAGATGGGGCCTTCATTATGACATAGATTAACCATGAATACAGAAAATGAAGACTAGAGACAAAGGTAAATTACTTAACCTCTGGACGCTAAGTTCTACCAAGCCAGATATTAGAACTGAAACTCCACAATGTACTGACATCTCAAAATGCTGAGACTGTAATAACCACGGAACTTGAGGAGTCATTTTGTCTCCAAAGAGGTGGGCAGGAATCACCTTTCTGCAAGTTCCCTTACAGGATTACAATTAACCACAGGCTTGTTGTGGAATAGGGTTCCACCGCATATTACAAATTTGGCTTAATAATTACAACTCAGTGGTGTATGGAACATTCTCTAAGTCTTCCAGAAAAGAATGCAAATGGTGATTTCAAAAAAATATTAGTTTTAATCAAATCACATCAGGTTGTCATTATTTAATAGCATATCTTTCTTTAAGTAGATTACATTTTTGAAGATGATTTTTTTTTCAGCTGAATCCATTATATAGTTTTGGTGAAGTTTTCTTACTGTTTGACAATCTTTTCATTAAACCTGGCTTCCCCTGGAAAGACCCGTGTGCTGAGGAAGAAGTAAATATGCTTATGTCTATAAATCCAAAGGGAACACAGTATTTTCTTGGTCCCAAATTGCAAGATGCTTCCAGGACAAACAAAGGAATTGCCAGTGGAAACTCTGGATATTAGCATTTGAACCAGTCTGGGGAGGCTGGAATTTTTTGCGAAACAAAAACATACAGTAATTTGAAATCACACACATTCGCTGAACAAACCTTCGCCAAACTGGCTGCTCAGGGACTACTTCTCTGCCCAAATATTCTAATGGTTTCTTTTTTCTTTTACACATTAGTAGAAAATATTTACCTACAAGCTGAAAGGAACATCCTGAGGTTGATTGAAATCTGGTTGGAAAACATCCTGATATTTAAAAAAAAAATCATTTAATGAAAAACAGGGATAACAACAAAAGTAAAAATAGAATGTGATATCTGCTCAATTCTCTAAAAATGTCACTAATTATAACAATGCACAAGAGGGGAGAAATACTGGAGAAATATTTAGTAGTTAAGTAGTTGTGAGAAAGAGGTGAAAATTTCAAGTTTCTCAAAATATTTATTGAGTAGAGAATAACAAGCAACAGATTGAAAGAAGAAATCTCTGGTGTGAAACCATTAAACACAAGAGACATAAAATTTGCACAACCTGACCACTCCCTGTGTTTAAAAACAGTATGGAAATAAAACTCCTGATGACAGAAGTTCTTTCTAGATTTTAAACCCAAACAGCTCAACACAGTTCGATTGCTGGATCTAATTACCTGCTATAACATAGGTTCTTGGCATACTGTTCATGTTTTTGCCAAAAAACTCCCTCATCCCCTCAAGAATTTTTTTATTAGAGTTAGCAAATAAAGGAATTTTAGTACTTTCCTTTATGACCACTGGCATCGGTGGTTACAATTTGAAATAACTACGGTATCTTAGCAACTCTAATCTTCACAAAATAAATATGGCAAGGAGAAAACAGGCTTCATGCCACACTAATGTCTTATCAACATCCAAAAAAGTGAAAAGGGAAAAGTGAATGGAAGAGGACTCTCACAGTGCTGGTGCTGTGGAGCTGGCAACCCTCCCATGGCCAAACATTACATTTGTTTCCATTTACACAGCAGGGGCACCTGCAGTGATAAATTTTAAGGAAACAAAAAATTTTTACTTAGGCCTGAAGAAGCAAGCAGGAGTGAAGAAGGGAGAAGGATGATTGATTCTTTAAAAGGAAGATACAAGAGAAACCATTAAAATTATATTATTTTCTGTTCCTTCTTATTCTGTGGTTTGAAGGTCATAGAAATGGCAGCATTTGAAAACCGTCTCCTAAATGACAGTCAAACCAATGCTAAGACTTGTACGGTATTATACATTCTAGCCCTTGGAAACTAATGTTTAAGTAAGTCCACTTACATTCTCTGGTTTTCACTAAAGTCAGAATAGGCCACTGTTGGTGAACATTATCAAACAATGCAGCCTACTCAAGATTAGGTTGCTTGCTGTTAACTTGATTCAGCCCTAAATCAAGATTTTGTGTTCATTGGTTCATTAGCTCTTGAATCTGATACATCTGTTCATTTACAATCATAAAATGATATCTTGTTTAAAGTCCTCATTACCTCTTGCATCAACTCTTTGAACGTAGGAGTCTAAAGACTGCTCTTGTAGGATGATCTCTTCCGAGGTCAGAGGAGATCAGGCACATTTAGGGTGGTCGTACACGAGACTGTCTCTTCCAATCTGCTGCCAACTATTTTCTAAAACTGAATATACATTTTTCTTTATAAAATTCCCTTTTGGCCCAGTGCAATGGCTCCATTGGCTAATCCTATCTCTTCAAACACCAGGATTCCATTTGGGTACCAGTTCATGTCATGGCTGCCCCACTTCTCATCTGCTCCCAGCTTGTGGCCTGGGAAAGCAGTAGAGGATAGTCTAAAGCCTTGGGACCCGCACATGGCAGATCTGAAAGAAGCTCCTGGCTTTGAATCAGCTCAGCTGTCTCTCCTGTGTGTAAGTCTGTCTTCCCAATAAAATAAAATAGATCTTTAAAGAAATTTCTTCTCCGCATATTATTAGGCCTCCAAGTTTCTAGCTATCCATCTCTACTTCTCAAATTCCATTTGCTGTAATTCTTTCTCTTCTGAACTCCAAACTCCAGTCAACCCAGTTAGCTTCTAATGTTGCTTCATGATTTACCTTGGAAACTGTTGTAGAATACTTGCAAACTTTTTGTCCAGTTAATAAACACAAATGATGGATTGAATAGCTTGAACTTTCATTCTGATCATTGTAACTGCAAGTTACACTAGGTTTGTTGATGTAAAATAATAAGTCTCTATGTGCCACAAAAGCCAGATTTATATTTAGAAGGAAAAAAACCACATATTATTATTTTTTTATGTTTGGTTAATGTTTTAGTTTTTACATTTTCTTGGTGACTATAATCTTATTATAATCTTATAATCCTACTTGCTACATTTATGTTATCTCTCTCTTGCTATTTATTTGTCCTTAATAAGAATACACTAGAAAAAAAAATAGGTGATGGTGATGGAGATAAGAGACTTACTTTTTGCTAACAGAGAATTACACATCTGAATTTTATTGATATAATTCATAGTATATAGTGCATCATAAAGAATACATTTAAGATCTCAGAAATAGTTAAATTTCTATAATGCAACTTTCCCTAAAGGTTTTAATCAAATACTTCACACATTCTTCCCATCACCACAATATTTGAAAAGAAGAGAAATAATGAAATATTTGAAGAAAGGAGAGAAAATCAGTTCATTCAAGCAATATGGATGGCTCTTATGTACTTGGTACCATGTGTGACACTCAGAAAAATAAACTAAACCAAAATAAACAACAACAAAAAACAACCAAACCTTTGATACAGACCACCAAAGACTTGAGCTTTGTGTTATGAAGGAATATTCTATCAAGTACCTGTAATCACAAATTATTTTTTTAAAGTCATGTCTAAGTATTGTGAATTGTTATTCTGTGAGGAGGAAATCCAATTTACATATTTTTAAGAGTTAGCTTGTTTTAAGAAATACAATAAAGTTCTATTGTTTTGTTCTCCACTTTCTTACTCCAATTGTGACTTCTAAAGAATACAGAAAGCATTGCTTTTATAGTTAGAACTGTTAGAGTAAATCAAAAATTATCAGTTAAATTTAAATTTCAGATAAAATTATACGTAGTTTTTTAGGATTATGTATATTTCACATACTGACACACAAATGAAGGTCAATGTCTATTTCAGTATTAAGTATGCCCCACGAGTACCAATTTAGGCAGCATTTGGGACATAGGCATTCATGCTGGGGTACCTGGCTTTGCCTTCTAGTTCTACCCCTGAGTCGAACTTTCTGCTGATGTACCCTCTGGGAGGCTACGGTTATTAGCTCAAACACTTGATTCTCCCTCACCCACATGCGAGATCTTGATTGAGTTCCTGGTTTCTGACCTCTGCTGAGATCTGGCTGTTGCTGGCATTAGAGGAGTGAAAAAGCAGATAGGCAATTCCTCTCCCATTCTATCTTTCAAATGAAAAGAAAAAAAAAAAGGAAATATGCCTTCTATATTGCATAGAGCCACCTATGCATATTTTAGCTGACATTCAAATGTAACAATGTGTTCTATAGTTTTATTTGTTAAGCCTGATAATACTATTTATAGTGGGACCAATCCAATCACCAGAATCTCTTCTTTGAGCTCACTATTCATTGTTTTAATGAACGCAGAGGATTGAACAACGTCTGCTTGACCTTGTGCTTTATAACCACAGTGTTTTCCAAGTATGCAGACTTAGACTCTTCTTACCTTACCTTCTAAACTGTTTCTGGGGCAATGTAAATACAAGTAACAAACTTTGATCTCTAAAGGGGTAGAAAATAAAGCAAAAATTAAAAATGATGATGAACTCTACTAGAATCCGGAGGCTGTCAATGTGTTATGCTTTAAAACAGCTGCTGTGGTTCACTCCAGATGCATCCATATATATACCCATTTTTAAAAAAAGTTTTTGTTTGTTTGTTTTTTGTTTTTTTCCCCCATGGCATGCAGCATACTTCTAGATCTTTGGGAATATAAGAACTATCTGTCTACCTGCACATACATATTTAACAGTGCAAGTTATTGTTACATAAATGTAGGCTGTTGTCAATTTCAGTTCCTTACCATATCAAAAGAACAAAGCAGGCAGGAAAAGTAAGAGGATGATCTAATATGCCTACGCTAATAACAAAGCCAGTGTCCTAAATTGGCAATGGCAGCCCTCATCTGCAAAGATTGTTTTTAGCACCATCAGTAGACATTCAAAACACTGGATACTGACAGGAAGAGTACATTTTAAATTGTCAACCTTCATGATGTCCTTTTGAAGAACAGCAATTACATAACTGAGGGAGCTTTATTTTGCATTTGAAAAATATATATATACATATGTATAAAGCAGTTTTCAAAATGTTATGCAAGACGCCATATTCTGAACTCTGCAGAGATGAAAGTTATTCATTCTTTTACTGTAATCTTTCCCCTTTTGTTACCCGGTTACTAGATAAAGTTGACATCAATATTAAGTAATGCAGAGTTTGACACTGTTTTCTATTTAAATTAGTAACAAATTCATTTAAATAGGTCATTAACTACATGCTATTTCTTAATCATATTTCAACCTGGTTTGTAATTTTCAAAGGATCATACACTTTTCTCCCAAATACCAGCATTAAAACGCCACAAGAATTTGTTCATATTCTAATATTTTGTTAAAGTTTTAGACAGCTTTAGGTGATGAAAGAGGATAATGTTATTCAAAACTAATTTTATCTCACCAAAATTTCATTTGGTCTTTTTTCTTTTTTCTAATTCTCATCTTCTTATGAAATAATTTTAGAAAAACTCTTTTTTAAAATGCAGACTTAATGCCAATAAAAACGCATTGCAAGTACCCCTAAATAGTTAATGTATTTTCTAAATGAATGATTTAAAATAGCTATTAAAGGAGAGGAAATGAGCTTAGGTTTCTAGTAATGACTTCTCCTCTTCAAAATGAAATCTGTAAATCCCTGATTGCAAGTCCAAATCCCCAAAGGACCAGCAGTTCTGGGACCAGAGCTCACTGGCTTTATGTCTAATAGCACCAGATAAGTAGTTTGATTTTTATATATGTAATTTGGGAGACTATTCAGAATTTATAGTTCTGGAGACAATTTATGAATGAATTTCCTTTTTAAAACATATTTCTCAAAAAATCAACATTTCCACCCAAATTGTAAGCAGAGTACATAGAAATGTGAGAGGCACTGATATATACATACAGAGACATATGTATATGTATTTATACATGCATGCACACACATGCACAAAAACATAAGTACCATTTTATTCTTAAGAGCATAATGATTCAATCTTGTGATTGTTAATAAAAATGCATTTCTAACCATCAAATTTGAATCTATTATTCTAAGTTAATTGCATTTGCCCTAAAGAGACTTACAGCTGGCTGTCAGCCTGTTTGTGTCAGTTTCATTTTATTCATCAGTCAGTCTTGTCTCCTTTTCTTTTAACATCCCACATATTGATCAAATAGATTTGTTAGTCTACCTCCACAGCTTTCACAGCGTTAAAAAAATAATAATCTTGATACTACCATCAGATGCATTTGATTACTTCATTCATTTACATGTTATTTTAATTGATATTTCAATAGCAAATAGAATGCTCTTTTGACAGGCCCATGAGACTGCCGTTTTTATAACAGATGTTATTCACTCAAAGAGTCATCGAGAAAAAGTTTAAAAGTCCATCCCTGCAGTGGTCGGCAGCATCTCTGCTGTTCAGTTAAAACAGTGAATACTCATCACGGTAAACATTAATTCTTTACTGGATGCATTACAAAGTAAGAAGGCATCTTGTTAAAACTGTCTTCCGAGAACATACTATTAGATGGTGAGGAGGATAAAAGAAATGAATGGGCACCTTGTTCCCATTTGAACCAAAGAAAACCAGTGGGAGAAACAGAAGAGCAGGAAGGTGAGAGTAGGAAAGTCGTTAAGGTGCAAAGTCCAAGAAAAATTAGAATCTTCCTGTGTGAGTCAAGTCGTGCAGAGGGTAGATAAAAAGCATCACAGGGTGAGGAGATAATTAGCAGATCAGAAGCAAAGCAGTTCAAAGGTGACCCTTACCTTCTCTGTTACTCAGTCTTAGAAACTATAGACAATTATTACAGTTATTTTCTCCAGGGATGTTTGATACAGCTTTACCCGTATCCTCCCGGACACAGAGCTCTTTCAGCATTGTCATTGATTTCAATGCTTTTTACAGAAATCCCTTCTCCTCGTAACAGACTTGTCTATTAACCTTGCTCGAGATCAGGTGATTCCCAGGGGACACTCACAGGCTCTGGACATGCTGGAGAAATTATTGCTGGTTTCTATTGAGTAGAGGCCATGGCCACTGCTACTCAACCTGCAAGGCACAGCGCAGGCCCCAACCACACAGAGCTTTCTAGAGTGAAACATCAACAGCGCCGGAGTTAAGAAACCCCGTTTTAGATGCCGGAAACACAACAGGACTTCAAGAAGTACATGGACAAATGGAATTAAAAGTCTGAGTTTAGTTCAAACATTTGTAAAAATCCACGCATTTGTTTTGTTATATACATTTTCCACATTCTATGAAAAAAGTACAATGAAATAAATTCCTAATTCCATTTTTTATTAACCTTTTTTTAAGGACCCTCACATGTATGGCTGAAAAAACAAACAAACAAAAATAAAAACAAGAACCACTAACTGCATCATTTGCAGTGCCAGTGCAGTCAGTCAGTAGTCTTTAAGCAACTCCGAGAGGCAGAGAGCAACATAGCTACTGAACACAGAATCAGACACTCACCCATTCAATAACAATGCATTACCTAGACCTCAGGAATAGCTGAGTAAAATGCAACCCCAATTTTGAGAAGAACAAAGAAAAATGAAAGTCATTGCTTGATAAGAGACATTTCAAAGACCTCTGAGGAAAAAAGAAAAAAAAATTGAAAAAAAAATCCCTTACAAAAAGACTCAACAAGAAAATTCTGTCACAGCCCCTAATCTTCAACAGACCTTAAAAGATGTTCATAAGCCAAAGACTCTTGAATGCAGAAGACAAAAGACACAGGAAACAATCTCATCTAGAGAAGAGCTATGCGTATGAGGCAGGATGAAGATAAAACAGATTCTTCAACCTTATAATTAGAACCCCTAAACAAAGTAACTATAAGTGTGCTAAGCCATGTCCCAATAGCTGCTAAATTTTTTGTTCTTGAGAAACTGACATTCAGGTTAGACTTGGGGCAATATTTCTAAAATCTTCCTTGATGGAAGCTTTTTTACCCACCTGATCAGACACCCCTGCCACCGAATCACTCCCTGGCACAGATGGCCAGGACATTTGCTTTTTCAAATATTCCATATTTCCCCAGCCACCCACCAGACAAAAATTAGATTACCAATGCTTGTGTAAACTTTCCAAGCTCTGACACAATAAGATTCCAGGAAATGTACATGCACAGCTAAAAGCAGCATTATACATAATGCACTGTAATTCCAACAGACAAGTTGCTATCTTCGATAGATATACACATTTTCCATGCCAAACACATGAACGTCAATACATTTTTCTCAAGTTAAAATGGAAACCATTTAACAGATATCATGGGCACAATGAATTTCATTTTGCATTACTAATGCAGCAGAGAAGGAGGGAAGTTTTGGCAAGGATTACAACGAGGCCAAGACAAACAGGAAACAATTCAGCAGCTAGCGTGTTTGTCCGAAGCCATTGCCCCTAAGTACAGTCATGGGTCCCAAGGGCCTCTGAGACTTTCATTCTCAAATACATAATTCTATAAAAACAGATTTTCTGTAAGTGGAGGTTATAAAATGTACAAAATCAATGTAGAATTTTTGCAAAATGATTAAGGAATGTCACTTTATATTTTCCCCACTGTTCTTAAAGGGGCATTATCATGGCTAACCTGATTTTTAGAGGAGATTAATTGGAGGGAAACAAATTAAGTGATATGTCAAGTAAAAGATGTTAAAAAGATACTCTAGAAGCTCAACCATGAGCCTCTGCTTTACCATTGGAGGTTCATAGCCTCCAAGACTCCTTGTCATCACTCGTACAAATATGTCAAGGACAGCAGTGAATGCCATTGGCCCTAACCTTTACCAGGAAATTCTCTCAATTATTGATGGCATATTCAGTCAGTGCACATTGAAAATTTTTGTTTGTGCCACCTGCTAGATTAAGAAAATAAACTCTAGAACTCTAAACAAGTATTTTTTTTTTCACAATTTAGATTGGAAACTTTATGCACAGCATTACTGGGATCAGGCAGACCATTTTAAGCCCATCTCTGCTATTTACAAACTGTATAAACTTGAACAAACTGTTTCACTGGTCTTTTAGTTTCTCCATCTGCGAAAGGGGTATAGTATTGGTAGCACTGCTTTCAGGAAGGATTAAATGGATCATACATGGAAGGCTAATTAGATGTACTGATATGCGCAATGCCTAGCAGCAGAGACATGAATGAACAGTGGCCCTTCTTGGTTTGAGTTCTTGCTTAACTCTGAGAACTAGGTAAGATACGTAACATCACTACATCTCAATGTCCTCGCATGAAAAATGGACACACTATCAACAGATATACCTTTAGGTTTGTTGCAAGAATTAAAGTGAGATAATAACAATAAAGGGTATTACAATTCCTACCTTATAACCCATCACATATACAACTGGGGCATGCTATCTCTCATATTAGGCACAAAAACAATTGGTGGAAACACCTCAAAACATAAATGCACAGATAGAAAATTGGAAAATCTGACAGTTTTCATTATGCTTATTATGAATCCTAGTAGCAGTTTGCTTTCCTTGATTTCATTTTGGCCTTGGACTACATGCACACCTGTACACAGTCAGATTTTAAAAGTAGAAATATGATAATATTCATGAGAACTAAGCAATTCTCTCACAATATCCCCACTTTCCAGGACATAATGCTTTTTTCTTCTTCTTTTTTACTAATATGTCATTTATGAAAACTTACCCAAATACTGAAGCCATTATCACTGTAGCTATATTACAGACTAAAAATGCTGTGACAGCAAATTTGATAAGACGTATAAAAAATGGTGGGCACAAACAAATGAAGAAAGTCTTTGACTACAAAAGGTCAAGATGACGTAGTATGCTATTAACTTGACTCATTTATCAACTGATATATCAACTTTTATGTGGAATAGTCAGTATTTTCAACCATCTTACCTAGAATGCTAATTCTGTCATCCTACAGGTTGTATTATAGAATTTGAATAGTAAAATAGAGTGATGCATCCTGGAGTATGAAAATAACTAAAACAAATAGCTTGCCCCTGGTGGGTTTTTTTTTTTTTTTTTTTTTTTGGTACAGAAAAAACATTCCCCAAATGAGAGGTTTTTAAAGTGCATCATGTTTAGCCAGATGAAAAATAAACCAGATTGGTTCCATAGTCAGCAATAGAAAGAGAAACAAATTAAGTACTTATAATTGAAGTTTGAGGAATGAAAGAATTCACACTTTCTTAGAGCTATTATTTCAGACAGTCTGGTGTCAGAATTAAAAGCCAACCAGTGCATCTGTTTATATTGCCAAGAATTTTCACAGTAGGAAGGGCTAGGAAACACATATTTTTTAATGAGGGTCCAAATTCCAAAGAATATAAAAAAAATATAGTATGTCAAAAATATATGTTCTTGTGATTTTTATTGTCCAATGTCTAACCAAAGACAAAAAAAAAAAAAAAAACAATGCTGTTTACTTCTTCACAAACAGAAGTGAAAGGATTAAAAAGAATTCTGTTGCTTTGGCCACCGACACCCTTTTTTGTTATCCTACTTGCTTCTGGCTTAGCTACTGCTTTTCTTTCCCAGGATGAAGCAATAAAGGAAAAGTCAATTAAGGAAGACTTCATTCACACACAAGGTTCACTAGACTTGCTCAGTGAAAATTGAATCACAGTGGCCAAAACGGCCACTTGATATGCCCAACTAAAAAGAATAATTTTTAAAACATGAGCTGTGTTTTTGAAAAACTATTTTGAAATCTATGCAGTTTTTTTACATCATGCATTTTCTATGTATTATGGAAAAAACATGCCTCAAAAATTTTTCTTGCACAAAATAAACTTTATGCATCCATAAAAAAAGAGAAAAATGACCAATTTCCACTGTAAAAAATGCCTCCTGTTTTAAAAATTCATACTGGGGACACACTGCAACACTGTGAGTTAAACTGTAATACAGGATGATAAGATTCCTTAAGAACACCAGTTTAAGCCCTCCGTGCTCCTTTGCTGATTCCAAACTGTGTTCATGTACCAGCAAAAGCAGAGGAAGGTGTGGGTTGGTGCCATGGCATAGCAGCAGGCTAAGCTTCTCTCTCTGTAGCACCAGCATACCAAATGGTGCTGATTAAGTCCTGGCTGCTCCTCTTTCTATCAGCTCCTTGCTTACGGCATGGAAAAGTAGTGGAAAACGGCTCAAGTCCTTGGTTCTCTGAACCTACATGGGAGACTGGAAGGAAGCTCCTGGCTGCTGGCTTCAGATCAGCTCAGCTCCAGCCTTTCTGGTCATTTTGGGGAAATGAACCAACAGATGGAGGAGGTCTTTTTTCTTTCTCTGCCTGTCTCTTCTTCTCTCTATAACCTATTTTTCAATTATAAATAAATCAATCTTAAAAAAAAAAAAAAGCATGGAACATGGCCCAAGCTTTGGACTGGCCTACTGTGAGCTGACATGGCCATTTGGGGGAGTAAACCAGTGGACAGATTTTTCTATCTCTCTTTGTAAAATCCTTTTAAAATAAATTAATCCATTTTTGAATAAATAAATCTTTTTCTTAAAAAAAAACTGTCTTAACTCTTCACTTACCTTGAGTTTCTAATTAGAGGAAAGTCCTCTTTCAATTCACACTAATTAGGTTTATTCAGTGTTTGGCTAGAGATTAAGAGATTCATCTAAGAGTGTGAGTTGGATACCTGGCTCCACTCCAGCTCAGGACTCTGGCTTCCTGTTAATGCAGACCTGGAAGACAGTGGTAATGGCTCCAGTGCTTGTGTTACCCTCAGCCGCGTGGGATACCAGGACTGAACGCCTGAGGCAGAGCTCCAGCCCCAGGCGCGGGCTGCTCTAGATATTTTGAAAATGAATCAGTGGAGGGGGAATCAATCTCTCTCCCTCTTCCTCAAATAAAAACACAATTAAGTTTAAAAAAAATTTCATGTTGAGATGTAAGACATAGTATTCACATATTCCAGTCTTTTTTTTTCCTTTTCCATCAGCAAAATTAGAGGTATTTTCTGCAATATCACAGAGCGCTCCTCAGTCAGTGAAAGAAAAAAAAAAGCACACAAAATAAAAAGTGATATTCTGCATATAAGAGTAGACTACATTGCCTTCTTTATTTACTCAACCAATATTTATTGATGATCCATTTGCCAGACATTGAGTTCACTGGTGCAGTGAGTTAAACAATGCAGTATGTGTATATAGCATATAACTATATCATAAGGCAATAGGGTCTCTAATAGGGAAAATACAGAATGCTGGGGGGAAAAAAAACTTCTAGAAGGGAGCTAGACATGATTTGAGAGATGATCAACTCTTTTGCCCTTTATTAGATCAACGAGGAAACTGAGCTTTAGAAAAGTTGAACTGTCTATTCACAGAGCGCATCAGTGAAAAACAACAGGACCAGAATTCACATTTACAAATTACAATCTGAAACCCTGTATCATTTACACAATTCTGTGGGTTTCTTTCCTTTACAGGTCACAAAAACACAACCAGTTTAGATAAAAAATGGGAGTCTGTAGAATTATATATGTAGGACACCCAGGAGTAAGTAAATCTAGGCATCCAAATGATAAATTTACTTTCCTGTCTTCACCTTAATTTCTTATCCGCTTGTCCCCTGTAATTTGACTTATTTTCAGACTTCTAGAATTTGCAATAAAGATATGGCTTCTGTCTCTACCGTGGGCCCACATAACCTTTACACTTCATATCTAGCAGGGGAGAACTCTCAGTCCCACTGTGCAACTCTGATTGATACTATGTAGTGTCACAACCCTCCCAGAGCAAGCTGCTGAGGCCAGGAGATACTCTAGCCATATGTGTGTGAATACAGAACAGCAGGGGCAAGCTATTTCCACTCAAGCTACATGGAATAGGTTCTGCGCTGGGAAGCAAATCTCCCTTTCCTGAACACATGCTAGACAGGAATTCTGAACAAGTGGAACAAAAAAAAAAAAAAAAAAACACCACAACAACAAACCCAAAACATGAATAAACACTCAATTCTTTTTCTTTCTGCTTATCATTCAACTCCATTCTAAATCCTCTTGCAGATCCTTTTAAGTTTATACCCTTTTCTTTATGGTAGCTTCCTGTATCGACTAACGGATATCTGTGACATAGTATTGTAAAAACTCTACTCCTGTCTGTTCCCAACAGCATGGCTACAACATATACAGTCAGCATGGAAATCACTACATTTGTATATTATTTAAAGAATGCTGAAATATGTTTTTACCTTGCAGATGCTTCTAATAACCTAGGTGTACTTTTTTAGAAGACAGAAAGTGGACAACAAGTAGTCAGCACCTACTTGACCTACTTGTCTTCTGCTTCCTTGTAACATGTTTAACAAATCTATCTGCACTCTCAAAAAAGAGCAAATGTTTTAAAAATTATATATGGTTTATGTAATAAGTGGATACAGAGTCTGTCACCTGCAGGGCACTAGTTTAGTTCTGAGGGAATACAAAAATTTCCATTTCTGCCCTGAAAGGTCTGGGTTGAGGAGAAGGTAGTTTAAGAGCTCACTTATAGCACAGGACAAAAGACTCCATGTATAAATTTACATGTGAGTTGGGCTTTAGAGGACAATCAGAAATTTCACTGTAAGGATCAAGAAAAAAAAGCTGAAATGTGCTTTCCTATTTGCTTAAAAGACTAGACACATGTGAATGTGATTATATATATATATATACAGTATATAATATAATATAAATATAAAAATAGCAAGGTAGCTCATAAACATTCATCAGTAAAGGTATGGCTAAATCTATTATGGTGCATATGCACCAGAGAACACCAAGTAATAGTTCTATAGGACTAGGCAGAGCTAAGTGTGCATACTGCCGAGTTATATTAATAAGGAGGAAAAATCCAGTTTCCCATTAATAAATACAGAATAGCCCCATTTACATGAAGTAAAAGTCAAATATGCATATGTTCATGAATGTATGTAAAACATCTGGAAAAGCTTTATCTTGAACTGATAATCAGAAGCAACTAAATTGGAAAGAATAGTGGGGATAGGGCACAATGCAGTAGTGGGAGATTTTGCCTTTTACTTTCAGTCTTCTACATTACTATAGTTAATATTTAAAGTAAAAATTATTTTATTTTTAAAAAATATTTATTTATTTTTATTGGAAAGTCAGATTTACAGAGAGGAGAGACAGAGACAAAGATCTTCCATCTGCTGGTTCACTCCCAAAGTGACTGCAACGGCCGGGGCTGAGCTGATACCAAGCCAAACGTTTCCTCTCAGTCTCCCACATGGGTGCAGGGTACCAAGGGTTTGGGCTGTCTTTGACTGCTTTCCCATGCCACAAGCAGGGAACTGTAAGGGAGGTGGAGCACCTGGGACACGAATTGGCACCCATACAGGATTCTGGTGCACGTAAGGTGAGGACGCTAGCCACTAGGTTACTGCACAGGGCCCCACAATAAAAATTTATCCAGAACACGGAATGTCTGGCCTAGGGCCTTATCCCTTACTTTGCTCCTGCAGAGACAACCACAGGTGGAACTCAAAATCAATACATCTGTAGCAGGTTAATTTTCAAGTTGATCATTTTGAATTTCCTATGAATGATGTTACAAATACACAAATTAACCTTTGCAGAAAAACAGTTACCCACTCCGGCACTATTAACATAAATAAAAGGAAGCATTCTAGTAAAATAAAGGTCAAATTACTGGCATGGTAGGGAGTAGGGATTTGGAAAAGCTAATATTATTGTTTTTGTTTATCAATGCTACGAGTAGCTAATAGATCAAATTATAAATTGGTAAGAACAACATTTTGCATATGGGCTTATGCTGGAACCATAAACAAATAGGCACACAGAACCATTTGGAGGCTATTTTACATATTTATATGTATTAGAAAATATATGCATGTATATTCAAATATATACACATACAGATGTATGCACATATATTTGTTCTATATGTACATATATATGTATTTAACAGACACACAGAAAGTAGGTACACACGTAATAGTAAATCCTAAGACGTACGGAGTAAGTATAGGGAATGTAGGGTGTCAAAGTGATGTCTTGGAGTATCTCCATTGGAGAAGCATCTACAAGACACCACCCTGGATCTGGAAATCCCAAGGGGCTAAATCTGACTTCACGGAGGGTTTACACTCACCCATGTGAAGGAGCTAGTTGAAGAGTGAATGAGGTCAACAGGACATCGAGGAACCACTGGAAAAGAAAAGTAATGCATTTGTTGGTTCATGGAAGCTAGCAGAAGGATGTTCAGGCTTTTGTACATCTAAGCATACAACGAGAGGGAGATCAGAAGAACAAGGTGAAAATAATAAGGAAAAGAGGATGATGGCAGATGAAGTACATTTTGTGAATTGTCACCTCTGCTTTAAAAAAAAAATTATTTATTTATCTGACAGGCCAAAGGACAAGTAGGAGTGAGGATGCTCTCCCCTCCTGCTGACTCACTAACCAAGTATGCATAATAGAGTGTGGCTAGGACTGAAACCAGGAGCTAAGAATTCAATCCACATGGTTCATGTGAGTGGCAGGAACCCAGTGACTTGAGCCATCACTGCTGCTCCAGCTCTACATCAGCAGGATGCTGGAGTCAGGAGCCAGGGCCAACTTGGAAACCCAGGGCCCCTGATGGGAGACAGACATTTCCACTGGCATCTTAACCTGTGGGGAAAACACTCTCATTGAAGTCTCCCCTTTAAAAGGAGGGCTCCTTTTCCTCGCTTGGGTGTGTATGAAAATGTAAAGGAATAAGAAAAGATTTGCACTAAAGTGCAAGCATAGGTAATTATATCAACAAAGATCACTTCGGGAAAATGGTTTTCAACCCTGGCTACACAATAGAATACCCTTCAGAGTTGTTACAAATTGCAACGCCCAGGTCACACTCCAGATCAAGTAAGTCAGAAAACCTGAGGTTGTCCCAGATGAGCTTTGAAAGGAGCTAGGAATGGAGAAGAGACGCATATACAACATAACAATTTGGACACCATCTGAAAAACCAAGAGCCAACAAAGAAAGTAACTTGCGTAAAACAAGGAAGCAAGGAAAAAGCTGAATGGAAAAAAAAAAAAAACGGAAAAGCTGAATTTCGATTAGATTACAAAGGATCCTTGTAGCTTTTCGAAGGCCACAAATTGGTACATGTGCATCCTATTACTTATGACAGGCAGATGTTCAATTAACATTAATTTAATAAGTAGCTTAATAAATAAGCATGCAGCTTATGTGCCAACCCAATTCTTTAAGCACACAGAATACTTGAGAAGAGTAGAATCATCTCTCATTCAGTCCTGAGTTATTCACTGCAAACACCTTTTCACATCCCACTTAGATATTCATGGGTCCTCACCTGGCTTTCTTTGAACTGATTTCAATCTCTTTATTCTTAATGCCATTAACAGTACATTGTATGGGCGTCAACTTTTTACTCAAGTGTCTCGAAAATGAGAAGGCAGTGGGGGTGGAACACACCTGTCATTTGACTTAACTTTGTATTCCTAATGCAAAGTTTTGTCAAAGAGAATTTTTATGGAAGCTTATTTATAACATATAACAACTAGAAATACTGCAGATAATTTTAAAGAGGTGAATAAATAAACTAAATTGTAGTATATTGAACAACTTAATATTACTTGGCAAAATACATATATTTTTTGCTACAACCTGAGTAAATCTCACAATAACTATCCCATGTGAAAACTTAACCAAAAGAAGCACAGTATGATTCTGTTTATATGAATTTCAAGAAGAAACATAGACTTTTTAAGGCCATAAGCTTTTACAGTCATTTACAATTTGAAATTGTATTTTTCCTTCTAGTCTCTAAACCAAAGAATGAATGACCATGGGAGACAAGTGGAAACTCTCTAATCTAATAATAGCAAGTGAATTCCTGTGAAGAAACAAACATTTGTCACTGGTAGTGAGTAAAACCACATGCACTCGCACTGTTGTTGTAAATCATCCACGTTTTCCTTATTGGAGAGTCACAGAATCAATGCCTTTGACCTAGAACCTCGCAGCATATTCAGTCACATGTATACGGTACAAATGCAGGCTTACTCAGCACATGTGCACTCCTCATGAGGATAAAGGGTAACAACGAGACACTCTCTCAGATTTTATACCTTATAATAACAGTCGTAATAATAGCTACTTTGTATGTCCAAAGCTGCTTAAAACCATTAACATTTCACAGGGTGCACATCTCCCAGAGCAGAACAATATTTATTCTTCCAAGTGTGTTGAGTTTAGAGATGGGGCATGCTGAGGTGAAACCATCATGCTGTCAGTGTCACAGTGCCAGCCTCACAACTTGAAAATCGCATCTCCCAGAGTTCACTGGGTCAGAATAATAAAGTGATCCTCGCCAGTCTTGGACATATTCATTAACAGTTATGGAGAGAGGGCATAAGGGGCAGACAGTAGTAACGCATTGGGGGGCCAACAGTGCTAAAGAGTCATCCAGAAAACAAGACTGTTATTTGATGGAGCATCAGTCCTGGAAGGGAAAAACACTCAGTCACTCATCACAGTAGACCTGCTCAGTTCTCCTGGATGAAAAATGATCTTCATGAGTACTGGTTCAAGAAATGTCACTGCCTCTAATTGGTAGGAGACAGGGAGAGTAGTGGTGCCTCTTTTCTCCCCGTTGTATTTTCTCTTTCTCTGACACCTTCTATCTTGGTCTCCGACTCAGTCTCTCTCTCTCTGTCTCTATTAATAACTAGCCAGGCAAGGTTCAGCGGCATCAGACCCATACTAGCGTGTTCTCCAAGCCATTAAGAGATAATCACACAGAGCAAACTACCAAGTCACTCAGACCAGACTTTGAGAATTTGGCTCTTTTGTTCTGTCAGTTTTGAAGAGTAGGGCGCACATGTGATGCAATTTAGAAGGGAGCTGTTTCAGAGCTTTCACTCAGGCAGGCATCGGGAGCTCTGGGGGTAGAGCTTAGCTCAGTGAAAGAAAGAATGTGAGCCTGCATTGACAGCTGGATCCCAGAGAGAGATGGCTGGCTGCTTGTCTGCTGGTCCTTGGGGTGTGGGGATGTGGCAGGGGCAGGAGCCGCCCAAGCAAAAAGAACAATTACTTTCCTTGTGTGCTGCTTGCTGTTTGTGACTGCTGTTTCCTTCAGTAAAACCTCTTTTCACTTGCCAATTGGAGCCTGTCAGGCAATAATATTGTTCATGCATGATACACATCCTCAAATGCCCTTGTGCGTTTTAAATACATTTACAATTGGTAACAATCGGGCTGATTTGATGGGAAAGTAGCAGAATGGTGGTTACAAGGGCAGAGCAGAGGCAGCCTGCGATGCTACAGGATGCTGCTTCCTGGCTGCCAGACCCTGGCTGGGGTCTGTGCCTGGAAGGGTCAGCGTAGCCCACAGAGGGAGGGGATGTGGCCAACTGAGTTCAGGTTGTGCTCTTTTTATTCAAACTGAAGTTCACTTTTTAAAAATAAAGAGCTGTGATGCCAGCTGAGAGTACAGTCAGCATGTAGCATTCTTATCTGTGAATAGCTTCAGAGGTACCTCAAAAGTTCATGAAAAAATGGAATTAAAATGTAAGGTTTTTTCTGTCTCTTTTTCTTTTCCTTTTTTTTGTAATACACATTTTTCATAAATTTCTGGAAGAATTTTTGTGTTTGGTCCTTGTTCTTAGCATAAAGTACTACCTTCAAAGCTCAAAAAGGGTAAAAGGATCAGAGAAACTGTTCCACAGACAAATGATCATTTAGAAGAGTTCTCTACTAAAAACCTAGAATATTTGACTGTTAAATCACAGCTTGCTGTTATCACATCTCAAAAATTTTGCTGTTAAATGAAACCCATATGTTATAAATAACAAATAGACAACCTCTGACAGTGAATTTCAAGAGCAAATTTTGTTATTCAAATGTCCATTGACCTAGGCTTTCAAGTAACATTTTTCTGAGATTCAGCTGTCGATAGACTGCCACTAACAATGAGTTGTTGGGCCTGGCGCGATAGTGTAGTGGTTAAAGTCCTCGTCTTGCACGCGCCAGGATTCAATTGGGGGCTGGTTCTAGTCCTGGTGGTCCCACTTCCCATCCAGCTCCCTGCTTGTGGCCTGGGAATGCAGTTGAGGACAGTCCAAGACCTTGGGACCCTGCACCGGCATGGGAGACCTAGAAGAGCTTCTGGCTCCTGGCTTCGGATTGGCTCAGCTCTAGCCATTGTGACCGCTTGGGGAATGAACCATCAGACAGAAGATCATCCTCTCTGTATATCCGTCTTTCCAATACAAATAAATAAATCTTTAAAAAATGGATTTATAAAACAGTGAGTTATTGGCACTTCTATGAACCAACTAATAGTTCTAGAGAGCAAAAATAAGAATTTATAACAAATCTCTCTCTCTCTCTTTCTCACACCCCCCCTCCACATGTAGATTGTTATAAAAAAGACATACTGGTAGGGAAACAGGGGTTGGCATTGAGGCACAAGCAGGCTAAGCCACTACTAAGATGTAGGCATTCCATCAGTGCCAGTTTGACTCCTGGCTGCTCTACTTCCAATCCAGCTATCTGCTAATACACCCAAGAAAGAAACAGAAGATGACCCAGGTTCTTGTGCCCCTTCCACCCACACAGGAGACCCAGACAGAGTTCAAGGTTCCTGGTTTCTACTTGGCCCAAGCCCAGCTATTTGGAAGAGTGCCTCTCCCTCTCTCTAACTCTGCCAATCAACCAGTCCATCTTTTGTGTCAGGGACCCAATTACCTGAACCATCATCACTACCACCTATGGTTTGTGCTAGTAGGAACCTGGAATGAGGAATCCCAGGCAGATACTGAAGTATGGCTTGTTAATGTGGAACTCAGGTATCTTATTCCATGTCGTCTTTGCTAGAGCAAATGCAATTTACTAAGCTTTTTGTTGGTCATCAAAAGCTCACCACAGATACATATGTCTGTGGGAGAGAGATACCATGTAGTGACTCACTTATCCAGGTTTTTTTTTCCATTTCATAGTCCCCATACAGCGCCTCAGTATTTTCTATCATGTTCCCTGCTTGCTTCTATCCACTAAGTAGAGAACCATGTGGCATACCTAGTAGCTAAACCTGAAACCGAGGCATATCATTTCTGTACCTACACCTTTGTCCAAGATGACAGAGAAGGCAATCAACTGTGTACCCCGAAAGAAGAAACAGATTTGTCTAAATATGCATTAATCTATCACTGATACAATTCTTGAAGTATGAATTATAAGTTCACGTAATTAAGCAGTAATTAAAAGTCTCTTCTTTGTGCTATCTTCATGGAACAACAGGTTAAACTAACACCTATAATTCTGGCACTCCTTATGAACACAGGTTCAAGTCCCAACTGCTCCACTTCTGATCTAGCTTCCTGGTGTGCCTGGGTAAGCAGAGGAAGATAGATTTAATACTTGGGCAACTGTCATTCATGTCTGAGACTCATGGAACTCTAGGCTGCTGACTTTGCCTTGGCCTAGCGCTGGCTATTCTGGCCATTTAGGCAGTAGCTCAGAAGGTGCAAGATCTCGGTCTCTTCCTCTCTTTATAAAAATCTTTCAAATAAATAAACATTTTTTTAAAAGTCTCTTCTTTAGGGCCTGGCGGCATGGACTAGCGGCTAAAGTCCTTGCCTTGAACATGCCAGGATCCCATATGGGCGCCGGTTCTAGTCCCGGCAGCTCCACTTCCCATTCAGCTCCCTGCTTGTGGCCTGGGAGAGTCGAGGACGGCACCCGCGTGGGATACCTGGAAGAAGTTCCTGGATCCTGGCTTCAGATTGGCATAGCTCCAGCCGTTGCAGCCGCTTGGGGAGTGAAACATCGAACGGAAGATCTTTCTGTCTCTCCTCCTCTCTGCATATATGACTTTCCAATAAAAATAAAAATAAATCTTTAAAAAAAATTCTCTTCTTTAGCCATATGTGAGGCACTGGATATTCCAATACAAACAAATAGGTATCTTTTTTGCATGGATAATATTACTACCTGACTGACACTATCGACCACTAAATTGTTTTTACACTCACATTACTTGGTTTTCTCCATTTTTAAAAAAATTTAATTATTACCCTTCCTCTGAAGATTAATTTCCTCTTCTTTATACCTATAATAGGAAGTTGATAGTTCTTTAAATCAACAAATGTTTTGTGTTTTCTACAAAAGAGAAGGCATATCCTTTTTATTTTTCTTTAAGTTAAAGCCCTTGATTCATATTCCATGGGAAGATCTCTTTGATTCTGGAGGCTAAGCTGGATACCCACATGGGTCTCTCCTTAAACTTTATCATTAGCGTTTGCTCCATGGTACTCTCAGCGACTCTTACTGCATGTGCTAATAAGCTAGAATTTATTTGAAAGGTGACTTAGGTCTGTTCTCTGACCTTTTTTTCCCCTCACATAACACCTAATCTGCCAATAGTAGACAGTCAATGCTAGTTAGTGAAGGAACTAAGGAACTACTAACTATGACCTCGTTCTATATTTTCAAAGGTAAACAAAACCAAAATACAAATGAAGTTTGACTGTTATCCATCAAGAAGAAAATGATTCATGAAAAAACGGGAACATCCATTTTTCCTTACTTAAGTAGAAACCATCTGAGTTTTTTTTTTTTAAATTTTCAACATTTAATATTAAATTTTTAAAAGCAAGTTAATAATATCAAGTGTTCTACCAAATTTCTTTCATTTAGTCAATCTGGAAAGAAAAAAGGGAGAACTTGGAACTAGCATACCAGCAATACCAGCAATGCTTCCTCCGCAACTTTCAGGCTCCAGACAAAGACCCTGTCTCTGAATTCCTAACAGTGGTTCATCAAATTTTTAACAGTGAAACATTAGTTATAACAGAAACAATTTTTTTTTTGAGAATTGGGAAAGAGCAGCCACACTGTCAATGGATTATTTTTTAATTTAAACTTTTATTAAAACCTCCTTTTTTAAGGAGTATTATTAAGATTTCACATGCAAAAGGAAACAAACAATGCAATGCTATATATTTTTCAGTATTTTGGTATGATTGTGATGTTTAAATCCTTCTTACAAATATTCACTTCTAAAATGTTTTTCTTCCTTTCAAAACTTCTAAAACATAACAGTAATCAAGACTGCTGTTAAACCTTTTTGAGATACTGAAATATTTAGCATATGATACTCAATAGTGGTGCACTATTCAATATGCTTAATAAAATTTACTCTTTGAATATTTTTGTTGTTTACATTATTACTATAATAGTACAGTAGTATCAACATTTATAATTAGATTATATCTACAATGATGTTGCTATTTGCTGATTCAGTTTATTTTATAAGGGACAAGGCACCACACTGGTTTAAAGCTCACGCTCTGCTCTGGAACCAGACTCCTTGGCATCAAATTCTACGTCTGCCTCCTGTCATCTCAATTGTAATTTACAATTTATTTTTGCTTTCTGTGTCTCAGCATCATAATTTAGAAAATGTGGGTGATAACAGTGCTTAGCCATCAAATTTTTTAGGACTATTTTATATCTTCAAAGCCACATAACATTCACTGGTTTTTCAAAAACCCCTGGAAAATATTTAGGTATTATTTATTACCCATTAAAAGAAAATGTTCCAAATTTCAACTTTCTTATTTCTGTTTTTCCTCCATTCAGCCATCTCCATTTGTCTTGTAACCTTGCCCTTCTATTGGAATTATTCTAGCAAAAGTCACCAGTGGCCACCACATTGTAAAGTCTGATATTTGCTTTTCATTCCAAGGTATTTCTTCCTTCCTTTTTTTTTTCAGTGTTAGATATTTCTCATCACACCTCCTTTCTTGAAATGTTCTCACCACTTGAGTAAAGTGAAGTATATAAAATAAACAAAAAGCAGAAAAGCTAGAGTTACAGTAGCTCGGGGAGAAAAACAGAATAAGAAAACGGCTGTAATTGGCTTAAAAGTTAATTGGGAGAACAGTCAAATGAAAATGTCTAGAATTCAGTCTACTTCCTGTCTATTTTATCCTTTATAATGACATTTCTAAGATACGAGGGAGAAGACCCATAAAATACCTTGAAGTTCATCCCCTTTCAATCATGAGCTCCTGTTTGAAGGTCCCTTTGTTTTCTACAGGCTCAGGTTTGCAGGTTTTGGTAACGACAAAATCCTTTCTCCTCACTTCCTACCAAGCATTGGTATGTACTGTTTTATCATACTTTTCATATTTCACAAGCTTTTCTTCTGCCAAGAATATTCCCTGGAAACCAACTTTTCTTCTTCTCTCCTCTTCACTTTTCTTTTTCAATTTGAGAGGCCATAGAACATCCTCTAGCTGGAGGCTAAAGCAGGAGCCTGAAATTTAATCCAGGTCTCCTATGTAGGTGGCAAGAACCTAATCACTCCAGCATTCACTGGTACATCCCAGCATCTGCATTACAAGGATGCTAGAGTTGAGAGTCAGTCACAGATATGAAGCCCAGGTACTCTATACAAAATGCAGGTATCTTAACCAACATTTTAACTACTGGGACAAATGCTTGTTCCTGAACCAATTTTTAAAGACTCAGTGAATATTTCATTTACTTCAAGTCCCTGTTCTGCAAACAGAATTGGAAACCCTGGGGCTTTGCAGGCAAAGCTGTTAACACACCTCTGTCACGCAGCTTGTCCTATGCTGTTGAACTTGTCTGAACACCTGTCACCCTGCAAAAGTGTAAGTGCTGAAGGAAGAGGCCAGGTCTTATTCATCTTTGTATATTATCAGCAGCTGGCATGTTATCCGGTGATTTATTAACAGTCCACAAATGTTAACTGAATCAGAATGATCTCTGTCTTACTTTAGATTCACCTTTTCGCTGAGGTATTTCATGGCATTACTGGGCCAGGTGATCAAGTACTGCCTTTTTCTTTAAATGAGTGTTGATTAATTTATCCTATCCAGATCTTCAATGAAGAGAAGAAAAATAAGAAAATATGCTTTACTCCTTCTATACTTTTTTTCAGTCACATAAGCATCGTATCAAGAGACACATGGTAGAGAAATTGAATTAAGGTTTGATGACACCATTTTTAAATCCTGTGATGTCAGAATTCTTTCCACTAGCATTTTTCTAAATGGAGGGCATTGTAAATATATTTCAAAATGGCATCACCATGTATTTTAAATCAAAGAAAAAACAGTTTTAAGATAGATGTAGGTCTGAAATGCTTTTGCTGACTAAAACGTATTTCCACTCGAAAAATGTGTTTCATTTTTTTGTGAGTTCAAGAAACACTACACCTCTTGTGGGCCAGAAGAGAAACAGAATTATTTTTTGTGAATGTGTTGAGAGAACTTGGGATTAAGCATGCTTCTGGCATCTTCGCTTTTACAAAGAAGGATTTTGAAGCAGAGAGAACATAAACAGTATATACTGACTCTTGACATATCATTGCTTTCTTAAACTATAATAATAAAAATTTGCAAATGAACAAAAGAGTGGGAGGTAGATATCTGATTTACAATGTTTTTGAGATAAAGAACAGTATAAAAAAGATCAGTGTGAATAATAAAGCATTGTTAACTGAGTCATGACATTTCTATTCTAGAGACGCCTTGAACGGCAGAACTCTGAAAATGAGCACCTTGTGCCACGTTCAAAGCAGGAGGAAGACATATAATTATAATTCTTATGCTGACGAGAATTCTAGAACCTCCAGGGAAAAGTTTATTGAAAAACATATTGACATATCAGTATTATAAATTACTTTCTCTTATTAAACCAAAAAAAAAAAATCTTTTGTGGGCCAGCTTATCATGTCATAAAAGATATTTCATGAAAAGACACACTTTCTTTGAAAATCCTTTTCTTAACTTGAGAAATATCTAGCGTATACTTCTTATGTAACTTTTCCAACACCCAAAGTATCTTACAGAAATACATTTTCCAAATAATTTGAACCCCCATTGTCTTGAGCAAACATAGCAACACTGTCATGTCACCTATTGAAAATCCTCCTGAAACATTGAATTTAGTAAAAACTAATGAATCTGTTTTCCCACCCCCTGCAAAAGTAAAAGAAGATTTAATATTATGTTTTCATTTACTACACGTTTTCAGCCATCTCCTTTCTTGGGTGGATAAAGCAGGAAAAAGTACAAAAATTACAGTGATGCTATCAACTTCAGTGTTTTGGTAGAGAAGTGAATTGGCCATGCCATTACGCAGAGTGGATGTCTAAAGAATTTTCTTTTAAAAATGGGCAAATTTTCTCTTCATGTTAATCCAACTCAGAGAGTAGATACCCCGATATTGAAGGAAGCTCCTTCACTGACCCCATTCCTGACTCTAAGGGGCAGTGTAAAGTCACAGTCTCAGCGAGCTCTGGGGAGATTATGGTGTTGTGTTAAATAAATATATACTCCACGGGGTGCTTTCTGATCTTCAGCGAACACACTCATTGCGTGCTTCCAGAAACAGGACTGTGTTTTTTTCTACACAAAATGTGCCACCTTTATGGAACATCTAGAATCCATCGAAAAAGACTCCCAGAATAGATGGAAGAACATAATGAAGTATATCAAGCCCATCCAGGAATGTTGAAATATCAGGTACAGAAAGGAATCGCCTTTAAAAATGTAGTGGGATTATTTATATTCTACAATAATAGATTAGAAATAACAAGGAAGAAAGCAAATGTTTACTCCATGTAGAGACCTTAGGTGGGACATTCAACTAGCCTATTTATAAACTTAGAGGAAAATATACTTTAGCTCTATACTGAAGTTTGCTAATTCACTTTAATCCATATTAAATCATTGTCCCTCTACTTATTAGTGATAAAGATACACTCAAAAGTTAGAATTTTAAAAACTATCCTAGTGTTTTCTTCTGTATCTTCTGCAATAAAAAAGAGAGACATGAAGAAAAGTTAAAAAAAAACACTCACGCTATAATTATTATCCCTAGGCATGTTTCTAATGCAGGTATCATATCAAGTTATACTCAGAAAAGAAAGCAAATAAATGAGGAAGAGGACTAGGAAGGGAGGATACAAAATCAAGATTGAGAAAACAATGTCAACAAAACAAATAAAAGAGAAACAAAGATTAGGCCTGAAAAGTGATTAAAAATTCACCTTCAAGAAAAATAAAAGAACATCCTTCCGCAAATTAGAACACCAAAATAGTCTGACACTTATATGCTTGTGAATTAAATCAACCACATAAAACAATGGATTGACCTGGTCCTGTTCTGGAATGGTCTTTACATTGTTTAGCATGTGGAGAAAAGGCATTTCTTGGACTGAAGTTTTGGAGATGAACCCGGGACCCAATACTAGGGAACAAAATGTAGGACTCATCGTGATAGCCTGAAGCATAATAATTTGTCAAAATGTTTTTCATTTTCTAAGAAGAGAGAAGTTCCATAGTTCTGATCTGATACACTTTACTAGTTTGCTTGAAATCTAGGAGAGTAACATTTATTCAGAAAGAAGAAGACGGGATTATTTCTAATTCTAACCTCAACATCTTCTCAAATAGATGTGTGGGCCAAAATAGTGGATATGAGTGTTTATGACAGTGATCTGCCCTCATCTCAGTTGGTTTTAAGGAATTTATGTAAAAAAAAGAATTTTGGAAGTAGAGAACACATAATTTTAAGGAGTCTTCATCTACATTTGCCAAGAACAACCCAAATTATACCCACTCTTGTAATTGTCCCTGGCTTTTATTGTTCCTTATCTTAGTTTTGTGACATAAACCAGACACATTTCTGCAAGTATTCTCTAGAGCACTGGAAGGTGGACACGCGGAACATAAAAGCATGCAGAAAAATCTACAAGAACCATAAAGAATGGATATCATCTTAGCTAATAAATATTGATGTTTATTTACTAAATAGGAAGGGGCAAAGAACTCTCACCCACATGATACTTGGAATTTTAGCCAGGCTCAATAGTACTACTTTTTCTGGGACGATATGATGGAGATTCTTAACAGGGATCAAGAGATTAATCTGCCCAAGTGCTAGGACGAGGACAACATAATAATGTCTGTAAATGTGGAAGACAGCCTTAACATATAGCTTGGCATAATCATGCATATTAGAATCACAAGGAGTGACTCTGTCAGAATGGGATCATATGAGAGATCTACCTTATTGTCCCTGCATTTGAGTTATAGACTCACTGAAGAATTATGGTCAATCATTAGTCATTAACTAGAATTTTACTAATTCACTAAACAGGATTCAAGCTGGTACAGATTGGATTACCTATAGACATTGTATCTGTGACTTAGTTGGCACAATTAATAGACAACAAAAGCTTCCAATAAAACACTCAGGACTCATTCATGCTTGTATCTCCTGCATATATCACAGTGTCTAAATTCAAATTTTGATTCAGAGTTTCATTTAGGAAACGAACAGTTAATAAGGCACTTCCTCCTCTCCCTGTAGGTTGTATTTTCATCTTTAGAAAAATAGAACTTATATGAACTTCTTCATTGGGTTACTGAAAAGATTAAAATGAGGAACTATTGGAAACACTTAGCCAAGTTCTCATAGTGCGAAGTCAATCTTTTTTTGTTATTATAGCAGTCATCAATGAATGAATGAAGGGATGAATGGGTATGTGAGAGATGAAACTGACATTTACAGTTTATTCCATGTCTAACATTCTTTTACTTCCATTCATCTTCCAAGCAACTTCATATCTGAAAATTTTCTATGTGAAAATATTTCACCAGTGCTGGCTACAGTTGAGCCTGTTTTGAATGCAATATAATACAGGAGAAAAGTGTGTCGGACTAAAACCCTGAAAACCAGAATTGAAAACATTCTATTACTTGCCAATTAGTAACCTGATAGATTGCCTACTTCCATTCAATCTTTATGCCAAGCACTGTGCTAAAATCAGAATACCTAGGCTTAGCTCCCTTCCTTTATGGTGGGAAAGACACACTTATTACTGAATGTCATGGAAACATATAAGGGAAATGAGCTTTTTTTTTTTTTTTACACATTTTTTTACACAAGTCAAGGATGGCTTCAGGGGGGCTGAAATCTCCATGATGTTAGGAAATGGATATTCTGCATCCCACAAATTCCCAGGACCTAGTAAATTTCCAAGATTAGTAGCAACTGACAAATATTTATTGAATACATGAAATACTGTGTCTCCACTGAGTCTTGAACATGAGTGGGATTTAGCAAGGTGAACCATGAAAACTCTAAGCAAAATGATGGCAACAGTCAAGGACATACACATTAGGGGATGCAAAGTGTCTGTGTGTGTGTTGGGACTGGAGGAGGAGGTTGTCTGGAGGGAACGGCAGATCTAATGCAATCATACATGTGAAAGCTTCGTGTGAATTATAAGGATTGGATAGTCATACCAGGATCTTTTAAAAAGTTCATAGAAAATGTGTGTTACAAGAAAAACATGCACGGATTTCAAAACTTTTGCACTAAACCAGAAATATTTTAATTTTATTTTCCCACCAACTTTTTGAAGCCCTGTCATGTTCTATCATTCTTACTGCCCTGCCTTGGTCTAAGCCTTTTTGGAATCCCACGATTTCCTCACACTGGTTCCTTGTCAAAACATTCATTTACTCCAAAGTATTCCCCAAAATGTTTTAATTTCTCTTCCTCCTTAAAATGCTTTCAAGACTCTTTCAAAAGTAAAGAAATAAATTTCATGTCTTTTGTCACTTCTTTCATTAAACTAAAAAATTGTAAAATTTTCTAGGGAATGAAATTATCAGTGTGTGCACACTGAGTAATCATCTGGCTGCTAACCTTGGTTTCTACTCTATATCATCACTTCTTTTTTTAGTTTATAGCATTAATTTTGAATATTCCCACTTAAATTTTTAATTTTTAATTTTGGTATTCATTAAACAAATATTTTTCTCAGTTCTTATAAAGGCTTTTCATTTGAAAATTTCAGAAAATGAGAACAATCTAAATAGGAAACATTTAGAGAATTCAAAAAACACTTTATTTATTTTTGATGATATTAACTGTTGAGAGGGATGGAATTAGATATTTTCATCAGAGAATTTTTCTTACATGTACTTTCCAAGTTATTATCATAATGAATAATTATGAGAAGATTTCCTTCGGTATTACATCCAGATGCCATCCCCAAAAGGACAAGTATCTTCACACATTTCCAGGTATCTGATTATGTTTAGCCCAATCAGGATTAATTTTATAAATTGAAATTTACTTAAATATTCTGTAGTAATTTAAACTTCATGCCACTTAATAGTTTACTACAAGCTTCTCAAAACCTGAGTTTATAATTTTTTTGCTTTCCCAGTTAAAATGACTTTAAACAATTCTGTCAAGAAAGTTTTCTAAGTTCTGAAAATATAATGATGAGGCTACTCTATGACATCTGCACATGCAAAAAGACAAGTTGATACGGAGTAAAATTTCAGGGCTATATTCTTATTCTTTCAAAAACTTTAATATGTTGACACCACTATCTTTGTGACACTTAGTTTTGCACATAAAAAATCTGGGAGTAGAATCAGCACAGTTGTTTCTTAAATGATCTAGCCTTTTGTTGGCTCGGTGCTTGATAAATTTTTTTGTCCTTGGAAATACCTTCAGCATGATTAGTCTCCTTATACTGCATTTTAGGCAGTGAATTCACCAAATTGCCTCTACTCAGGGCATACATTTCAGGATCATCTTGGAACAAAGTTTGGATTTTATGTTTCTCTTTCAGCAACCCCTGTAATTCTTATATGCGATCTGCGAGCTTAATTTTAATTCTTTGTTTCCCACTTCCAAGCCATAGGAGAGTCTTATATTTGCCCTTTATATTATTAATGACATGTGCTACAGTGATAATTCTGTTGTTGAAAGCATCTAATACATATTTGAGTTCTGTAATTAAAATTTGGACTTCTTTAGCCCAGTCCTTGTTTCATACATGTCTCCTTGGGTCTATTATGTGAAGTTTCTCATCTGCGATGGTCGATTCCTTAAGATTATTTCTCTCTTCTTTACAAAGTTCTTGCTGTAACCTGATGAGAATCCTGTAAATTTTCTAAAAATTTTCTTTACCTTATTTTAACAAATAATTTCTGAGTTGGCTAAGATGACAAAAACCATCATTCTTGCGGTCCTATCAAAAGTAACACCTCTTCAAGAAACATTGCAACTACATTTTCTGTTTGGCACAACACATGAGTTCAGAATAAGGAGCTTGGGAAGAACAGAGGTAGTTTACGCTACCTTCAGTAGAGTCAGCACGAGTGTTAGTATTGGCTGGATTCTTCAGTTGGACTGCACTGGGCTGATATTTGGCGTATAGCATTTCCAGGACTATTAAACCCAAACTTTGTGCCTGTACACATTCTTTTCACTCTGTACTTCCAGAGATGTTTCAGAAGAGAGCTAAAAGAGGCTGCGCCAAGGATTGCTAGCTACACAGACAATATCTTAAAACTTAGAAACCTTGACTAAAATAACTATTTGGCCTTTGGAAATTAATTTTTAAACTGTAATTATGAAATACATGAAATCAATCTATTTTTTTTTTTGAGGATACCTTTTTCCCCTTAAAATGGACCAACACTTCATAAAATTTCCTTGTTATTTTTAAGACCTGAAATTTTAAACTAGCTTTATGGTAGCTTATTTTAACATGCTAAAATATATTCAGAATGGTTCACCTCAACACGTTTGAATGCTGAATATTTTATGCTTGGACAAAGAGCAAACTGTAGGTCTTTCGCCAAGCACAGTCAATGTACTTGAGTACGGGTTACCAAAAATGCTGAAGATTTTTTTTCTATTTATTGTTATAGCTGAAATCCTTGTGTCTCTTGTAGGCTTTAAGTGACATAAATATGCATTTCCATCTGCACATCCTTGTCAGGAATAGTTCTGCTGGGAGGTGTTATGCCACCCAAGTACTTCCAGAATAGAGTCTGTTAATCCTGTTACCACTATAGAAACTCAGAGGAACAGTCTACTCAAGGCCACTACTGCAGCTGCTGTGACTGTAAACGTTCCAGCAACCAAACCCTGGGTACCAAAAGGAAGCATAAGAGAACTGAATTCCTTTAGTAGGAAGAGAATATAAAATGCTGATCTCAGGCTAATACTTAGACCAGCAGTCCCCAAACTTTAGTGTAAACCCTATACATTTCTATAAGGGAGGCGACAGCAAGGCCACCGAATGCATACGATATCCATCCATACAGACACACACAAGATACACCAATTACAACAGGCAGTATGAAATATGCATTATAAAACAATGCTGAAATGGCAAGTATATCAGGATTTAAAAAGCAGAAATAGATGCTCTAACCCCAGTGGACAGATTCTCTTAGTTATACCATGTTATTCTCCAAGGTGTAACATACCACTCTGAAGGTCATTGGACTAAATTTACACCAAAAAGACACCAAGAAAACAATTCTTAACCCGACAATTATGTCTTTTAACAGATTCCTTAACACACTGCACAGCTGTTCCCCAAACATGATCTACCCTCCATTTCCTCCTGTGACACCCAGTCCTTCTACTAGTGTGGCTTGATTTCTGTCCTCTCCAGGACTCTGAATGGATTTTATTTTACCCTACATGTGGGTAAATGTGCACATGAAAGATGGAGACTAACACTTCAGGGCTACAGGCTGACTGCAATCCTCTTAAGTCTACCAAGGGCATGCCACCTCTGAGTCGTCATGACTCAAAGGCAAAACTCAGTTAAGCAAACTCAACAGTTAACTAACAAAACTAACTAACCTATGCATGCAGAATGTGTTTACTTAACAGAGTAATATCATATAATGCAAAATCTCAGAAATATCTTTGAATTTTGTTGTGGAGCCAAAATTCACCCGAAAAGGTAGTGGGTATAAGAACAACTTCTACCCTCTCATGATTGTGAAAGACTTTTTCAGGGGCATGAATTTGGATGCTTGATCAAAATTCATTCCAAATTAATAAAAATAATGTGTTTCAGTGATAGTGTCTGGAATTGGTCAGATATAAATGAAAAATTATCCTAATGACTGTTGGCCTAACTCTAAATTGACAAGATCTTTCTGGAGGAAATTCAATTATTGATTCACTAGCTCTTTCCCTGAAAAATCAACATACATAAACAACTAATATGAGAAAAGTGGAAAGGGAAAGAGCAATAAAAGAGTAAAATAATGCTTATTTCGAGTGTATTTCTGATAGCAAATGTTAGTAACAATCTATATTTATATTGAATGGGGAATTATTTATTTTTGGCATGTCATGCAGGCAATCCTATGCATTCTTTGATTTCCCATATGCTGAGTACATACTATAGCAGTTGATGCAGACACAACTTTCCTAAAGGTGGTATTTCAGTCACGGGTAGGAAAGACATGTACGCCGTAAGTAAGTAAACAAATAAAGGGACAAAACAGTCTCAGGATTTTGGAAATACTATAAAATAAAGTGAGAGTGATGTTATGACAAGGTTGATGAGAAGGGCAATGAGACTACTTTGTATGAGGATTTCTGTCTTGGTACTAATTATGATCCAAAACCATATTCTTTATGGGTATTTGTGGTGAGAGGAATAGGTTACTGGGAACAGTAGTATGCATAGCATGTCCCTAGTCTCTGTCCTCTTCAGCCCAAGGTACTCTTCCCAATACTAAAAAGATTAGTCTTTAGTCATTGCCAAATGTCCATTTGGGGAGGGGGAATACAACCTGATTGAGGACCTATATTTTAGATTATTGTAAGGAAAGGTTGCTCTGAGGAGGTGACATTTTAGCTGAGTCTTGAGTTTGTTTTTCAAAATAATATTTAGAATGTAGTGACATGTCTATGACACAACAAATATAATATATTCAATATTATATCACTATTTTTAAAATCTCTTTCTAAGGCACTATTGCATGCTGCTAAGGAGCATGGATTTGATTCAGACTGACTTAGTTAAAAATACCAACTCTATCACTTATTAGCTATACATTCTTAGGTATGTTATCTCCCTATGCTCCTGTGTCTTCATGTGAAAAACAGGGAGTACATTCATAGTACTTTCCAAATAGGGTTGCAGGGAGTATTAAATAGATTAGTACATGGAAGGAAGTTAGGAGAGTGAATGACACTGTTGGCAAGTGCTATTTGCTTTATACATATTTCTATGCATTAATTAGAATTAAAACATAGACAACCTGATATTTAATACAGATCATTAGATCAATTGCAAATATACTATAGATTATTATATATGTAATTCTAATACATAAGTTTGAACACATATGTACATATGTAACTACATGTATGTACATTTTTTTCTTTTGAGATAAAGAAAGAGTTTTCACCTATTGGTTCACTCCCAAAACGCCCTTAACTAGGTCATTGCAGTGCTGAGGCCATAGCTAAGAGCCAGAAATGCAATCTAAGTTGCCCGCACAAGTAGCAGGAACTCAGTTATCTGAGCCATCCAGGATCTACAATAACAAGGATTTGGAATCATGAGCCAGAGCTCTCACATACCTCAATGCCAGACATGAATACTCTAATCAGCATGCTAACCATTAGGTTAAATGCTCACTCCTAGAATATGTATTTTAACTCTAGTGTATGTATATTATATATCACCTTCTGAACAACATGTGAAAACTAGAATTATAGGAGATTTCTCTTTAGTTTTACATGCAAATACAAATGTTGATTTCAAGGTAAAATGAAAATCAACACCTATTTTTGCACAAGAATTTGTAGGCTTTTACCAGGATCAACTGGCATACTGAGAGTTGGGGAAGAAGTACAATAGAAGTGCTCAGCAAACCTCTGCTAAGGATGAAGCCGTCGGCAACTGCACCTTCCACCTGTCAGTTCAACACTCCACTGAACGTTAGGTAGCAACTGCTCCTGCCAATCCTGATGCTAGATGCTGGGAAATCGAAGATAAATGCAGCATGGTTTTCTTAAGGTACTCAAGACAAACAGAGAAATAGAAACACATCCACAATGCATTACAGGACAGAAACTGAGGAAAAGGCTGTGATGAGGTTGTAAACCTAGACTTCCAGGGAGGGGCTTCCAAAGGAAATGATACATTTCACATGAGGATTTTGGATGGAGGAGAGGGTATAGGAAGCATCTTGTATTGGGTTTTGAGGGGTAAAACTGGAAATTGCAACCAATTAGTCATCAAACAGGAGCTCTGGTTTTGAAAAATAGACAAAAAATGCCTGCTAACCAAATATCAGCACAATCAATTAGCTTGGAAAAAGGAAAGCCACAAGGAACAAAGGGGTTATGCTTCAGGAAAGGATCTCATTGTCATTCACTCTCCTAGCAAAGGACCTGGTTTGAGAATGCAAAGCTTGAATACCACAGGAAACAGACAACAAACGTCCAAAAACTAGCTATGCCCCTTACCAACTGGGTAAACTTGGAAACTTGGGCAAAATACTAAAATATTTGCCCCCCCCATCTACTCAATCATGTGCCAATGAAAACAATATTTTGGAAAAAATATGTGAGCTTCAAATGTGATAGTGCACATAATAGATTTTAAGTAGCATTCAAATAGTTGCGATGAATAAGTTGGGACCATTTTAACATAATAAAGAATAAACTGAATAATTAGTTTCATTTATAATACATGTTTAAACATGAATAGTAAAGAAAATCAACTACATAAGTAGTGTGCATACAAATTATGTGAGTTTATAGCCTGATAAGTTTCATTTTTTTTCAGCACCTTACATTTATTTTTAATCCAAGTGCATCATAACATAAAAACTGCTAACCATTTTTTTCCCTTGGATAACATCATGATTATTTCTTGAGACATATTTTGCAAACATTAGATTGAAGGCAACTACATAAATATGAGATGGGGACTCATAATTGTAAACTGCGTTCATGTCTGAAGAAAATTCAACTGGTTTTTTTTTGGAGTGAACTACTCCTTGTTACCAGCCTACAATCTGGCTACAAAAGTATTTCTCTCGGCTGATGTCTGTCTACAGATGTAGAGTGCAGCGCTAAGAAGAAAATAGAGACAATTACCCACAGCAATTAGTTGAAACGGAACAGAAATCCACATCAGCCCCAAAGACTCAAGTTACTGGAGTAGTAAAAGCTTGGAGAAGGAGCCATGATCTGCCTTCCGTGTTCAGTTCTTTACCCTTTAAAGCACTTCACCTTGAGCACCAATGCCTATTATTTTTGGAGAAATAACATTTTAAAAAATTTTTCTTTCAAAAAAGATTTACTAAGGCTGACTGAAAAGACTTAAAGTAAACTCTTGTCATAGCCCTTGATAAGCATTTCATCTGACTTTTTTTTTTTTTTTTGAGGCAGAGTTTTAGTTGAAGTACTGCAGAAGACAGATCAAGATGACGATATCTAAAACTGCTACTTGAACTTGAAAGTCCTTAAAGGACATCTTCCAACCAGAACTGAAATTTGAAACTTAAAGGCAAAAATGTCAAATGTTTTTATCTCATTTATTTCCTCTAAAAACTACATTTAATGGATCCATGATTTTGTTTCAACCAATTTATCAGGGTATGGAGAATATGGATTACTAATTCCCATTCATTTAAAAAAGGTGAGAATACGTGATGAAACCTTTATCCTCTTAGCTTGAGAAAATTACCTCCTTCTAATCACTCTGTTTCTAAAAACGTAGGCATGACTTTCTTATAAACACAGCTTCTTTCTGTATCAATCACTTTTATTAGATTTTTTTTTCCCCTCAGACTTAGGGATTCTTATCTTCCTACCTTCGGTCTTCAGTCATAGTTAATAAAGTTACTCAATATAATAATAATGATCTATACATTTAGAAAAAGGGAATGCGACCTCGTTTAACAAGTTTCATTATGCTGATCATGTCGAATGACTTGCTGCGTTTTTGTTCATTGTGTTATTTTTTTTTTTACCAAGAACAGAATATAGTCACATATTCTAGCAAAAACAGAAAATCATTTCTGACATTTATGTGAGCTTCACAGCATTCTCATACGACGGAAAAACTTTTTCCCCCTATTGTGTCACTTTAATTAACTACTTTTACTACCCATAATAATTTGTTAATGGCTTGGTACCTTATACCTTGAAATGTCACTTGTCTACCTTGATCTGATTTCAACCACAGATAATTACAGCAGTAAATCCTAAGCTGGAGTATAGCTTAAAGCCAAGGCAAAGTACAATTCACCATTATAGCTTTAAAAATGATGCATACATTTGAAGTACACACTCACTTGAAACATTTTGGTGTAGAACTAAAAATAAAATCACTATGCTTTAAAAGCTTTTCTAAAAATTTTCACATAGCCTCTAGGAGTTTACCACTCACAGGAAAACTTAACAACATGCTACAGCCTTGAAAAGGTAACTCAGTAATATAATGGATTAGGTTAGTTGATAACTGACATGTGCAAGGTAACAATGAGCCACTAAATTGTGTGGGTGAGAGAGAGAGAGAGATATTCATATATATGGATTCCATTTTAACTTTTTAATCAGTATTATAATCAGAAGGATGTTGTTCAAACATTGGTTCACAACAAGATTATATCTTGGAAAGAGTTGTCATTGTGGTCAAGGTCTGTGATGACTCAAAGAGTCCAGATTTTGAGTGCATGGAGGATTAAACCTAACTGGTAGTGACGGAAATAGAAAAGCATATTTAGACTTGAGAAATGTTTAAAAGGAATAAATAAAAATCGGATGGAATGATGGGGACAGCTCAAATAGCAATTTTAAGAGTAGGAACTAGGAAAGTGACAATGTAATGAAGAGAGAAACTAAATGATGAGTTTTTTTGAGTTACCCAGCTCAGGAAGATAAAGGAGGAGCACATTAACAGGATTTGACTGAAAAATCCTTCCTTCCCCTTAAAGCAAACACAGACAAAAAACCAAAACAATCAGGTACAGTTCTCAGACTGTAATGGGTGATGACAGTGGGCTCTTAGGGACTGCGACTATGTGTTGATCTCCCTTGTGACACAGGACTGGGCAGATACTAGATGCTCAGTTAATGTCTGCATGGCTACATAGAGATTTAGGAACCAGCATTACAAAGGAACAATGAAGTTGTGAATATAGATAAACATGACCTTCAATGTTAAAGAGAAAGAAGAAGAGATAAAAGGACAAAGTCTTAAGGAATAAATTTACTGAAGGAGATGGGCAAGAAAGAAACTGATAATAGAAACAAAGCAGGTCAGCCACAGACCTAAATCAGGGACAGGCAAACAAAAAGGGGTGAGGAGGGCAAGAAGGGGCGAGGAGTTAAAGGAGGCAGGGAAGAGGAGAGAAAGAGAACAAAAATGAAAGAAGAGAAGGCAAACATAACAACAACATTCAAGAAGGCAGGGAGTAAGAGATGCTTCTTATTCATAATTTGAGTATTTGTATCTATAAAGACTCAAATAGGAAATATATGAATGCAAAAGTTATAGTCATATTTAGTGAGCAAAAATGGAAATCATTAAAATGTTTCCTTAATAACTTAAAGTAAATAAATTAATGGTTCTTGTCACATTGATTCATCTATTGCATGTGGGCACTCAATAAATGTTAATTGAATTAAATTAATAACATTTGCTCAATGGTAATAAAAAATTAATTAACTGTCTATCGCCATGTTATTCAAGTTTATGTCCATTGGTTCTCACAATTATTTCTAGCCTAAACATGAGATTTCTATTTCACTGGTTTTTAAGATATGCTTTAAATTTTTCTAAGAAATAGAGATGAGCTTCTAATTTTTGTCCTAATTTTAGTTTTTTTCTTGTTGAAAAAAAATTATTTTCTTTAACTTAATGTCAAGAACTAAGTTTAACATCTCAAATATAGTTTCACGAGTTTCTTGCTTAATTCCAAAATAGTTTCTCTGCAGAAGATGTGATACCAGCGTCTCCTTTTAGCTTATGCTACTTTGTAATACTTGGATACAATGTCAAATAATGCTGTACAAGAAGGAATCTGGGAAAATTATTGTTAGCATGCCATCTATAAAAGATGTAAGATGTCAGTAACATTCACCCAAAAATTGTGACTCGCTTCAGATGTCAGAATTCTTGTTGAACAGACCGGTTTTTGAAATGTGTGTATGTCAGATGGCTTTTTTTTTTTTTTTTTAATGAGCAACAGATAGTTTCCACTGGGGAATGAAAAAATAAAAATATAAACAGAGATATAGAATTAAAATAACGTTATGAATGGCAGTTTAACTTCTCCATAAAAATCTCTCACCAAAAGCTTAGTGTGCTCCAAATGGTTGCTTAATGTAGCATACCACTTATATTCAAATGCTATACTTAAAATTGTTGCAAAATTAAAAAGAGAATCATACACCACTTGGCTGTATTCCGTATTTTCTGCATGTTCATACATTCCAGTAACCTCTATCCAACTTTTTCTGTTACTGAATTACTTTGTGCAGAAGCAATTTAAATTATATGCAGGCTGACTACGTGTGATAATTTGAACTGATTGTTAATTAATTCTGTTAAGTAAATAGCGGTTGTAATCTTTATACTCATCAAGGTTTCGTTATCTATCAGCTCTTCCTGAACTACTCTCTAATGTACAGTGCAAAGAAGCTGCAAATGAATAGGCAGGATTCCCTGAGTATGCATGAAGGTAGTTTTGCTTTGCAAAGACTACTCAGGAAAAGGCAAGTCTATAAAACTAAATTATTTGCCAAGCTCAATTTGGGGTTGTGAAACATCACGGGATTTAGGGTGGAGAGGATGTTGCCGATGTACAGCCTCAGCAGTTAGGAAACCAAGATAAATGCTAAGAATGATGCGGGGCGGGGCGGGGAAGGAGGGAGCGGGGAGGGAAGGTTGTATTATGTGAAAGGACAAGAACAAGAGCAAAGCTTTTGGAATCCATCAGCCTCTAGTTTGCATTCTAGTTTTATCACTGCTTGAAAAGAGGGCCCTGGACAACTTGCAACTCTCAATGAGTGGGTATTTAGCACAACAGTCAAGTAGCCAGTTGGGATCCCATATCACAGTGCCTGGGTTTGAGTTCTGGCTTGGCTCTCCATCCAGCATCCTGTTCATGCACACCCTGGGTGACAGCAGATTCACATGGCTCGGCCCTTTCCATCCATGAAGAAATGCTGGAGTGAGTTCTGGCTCCTGACTTTGGCCTGGTCTTCCTTTGTCTACTGAAGCATTTGAGTCAGCAACCAGTGAATGCGAGATCTTAGTTAATCTTTCTAATAAAATATATTTTAAAATAAATAAGCATTGATTAACCTCATTTATTTGTTACTTAAAAATACTAATTCATATATTTTCCATAAGTTCAAGAAGGTTACCAATATCTATTTCTAAAAGTTTATGAGATGCTTAGGTTCAGTACGGTATACCAACAGTAACACAGAGCCTGAAATAAAATGTGTGTGTGTGTGTGTGTGTGTGTGTGTGTGTGTGGAGGGGGTGTGCACCCTATGTGTCTATATGTATGTGGTTTCCAATCTGAGTGATTTTGCCTCACAGCAAATAACTGGCAATACATGCATAAACTTTCGATTACCATTACTTAGGGAGACAGATGTTATTAACATCCAGTCATCCAGTGTGTTTCTAGGGTAGGAATACTGCTAAACATTCTCCAGGCCCTGTGACCAAACACAAACAAACAAACAAAAGCAAACCTAATGTAACCATAATGATCTGTTGGCTCCAGTTCCATTTTAGAGCCTTGAGAGAGTGGGCAACTCATGGCTTGCTTTTGAAATTGAATAATGCACAAATCAGTGGAGGTTCTGCCTCTTTCCTCCACTCTCAAAAGCAGAAATCCCTATGGTTCCCAAAATTATCTGCAAGTCAGAATCACCTGGAAGATTAAAAATGTCCCCAAGGGATTGTGATCTAATAAAAAGCCTACTGGGAGGAGGGTGTCCAGACTTTCAAACATTCCAAATTTTTCTAAGGTTTCTCAGAACTTTTCTGCAGAAGTGTCTGGAAACTGTTGTCCTTAGAGGTAGAGCCAGGTAGATTTTCCACCTATCAAAGAAGCAACTTTGGGAAGGATTATGAAAATGGTCTATGAAAAAATGTATTTTTTACACAGAGCTGCATAAGAATGGTAATATCAACCAGGCTGTTAACCGTGACATTACTTTCAGTAACTCAATAAACAAGATTGAATAAACTAGGCACTGGGCTAACAGGTGGAATGGGGGACACCAGAATGCTTCTTTACCATCTCCCCAAAGTGCTGACAAGTCAACAGTCCTGTTGCTGGTTTAGGTGTTAAGATGTCTCCTGGGAATCAACATGCCTGCATATTTTGAAATACGTTCTTCCATTAACTCATTTTGATCTTAGGCATTGGCTTAATGGCATTGGTAAGTCCAAATGATCTGTACTGCCACCCAGACTTGCCCTATGTCTAGGGTAACTTGACGATAGGCCTCTATTTCTCTACGCTACAATGGAAGCATTTCCTCCTTGAGTAACTTGTGTGATACTGAAAACCAAGGGCCATACCTGTCCTTGTCACTACTGTACCTAATGTCCTGCCTAATCAGTGCCGGTTATAATAACAGAACACCAAATATTGGTCAAGGACTTTACCTGAAATTCTCTTATAACTGTCCGTCAGATTATCTAAAAATAGAATGTTCCCAAGAAGAGCATCCCCCAAAGCCACTATCACCTGACTAGGGACATAATAAAGGCCAAGGCAGAGGAATGGTTAACAACTGGGGTTTTTGAGGATAGAATTAGGAATGAGATTATAGACTATTCATTCTCTCTGCTCTTCTTATACAAAGGAAAAGAGACTGGGGTTTGTAGAATCAAAGAAATAAAGAGACTTGATTGAGATGATGTAAATTAGTCAGTAGGAGTGCCCAGCATTTAAGACCTCTTTTCTGCCCCTTAGTTCCATAATACATGATAGCAGGTTGACTGCACATTCTTGAGAACCGGTTGCTTCAAGTGAAAAAAATTCCTTGATTCTTCTCAGTCATCATTAGGGAAAAAAAAAATAGTATAAATGAGTATTGAAATTCATGTGATAGATGAAGCAATGTGTGTAAAATTTTATGTTTGCAATCTCTGTTTTTACACTTGTCCTCAAAATTATACTGCTCATTAATGCTCCATTCTTTTTATTAAAATGTTTTCTTATACATGTTTAGAATGTAATTCTGAAAATATCCATTCTTAAATCATTAGGCCATGTAAACTACAGTGGGTTTTTTCTATGTGTGTTTTCTTTCTTCTTCTTTTTTTTTTAAATCTAGATACACAACTCGCAAATGAAAAGCATGCAGATGAGAAATCCATTAATGCCATCGTTATAAATTCAGTATCTGAATTCAATATCACAGATGGACCAGCCAAAGAAACCCCCAATGAAAAAAACCTGTCAGAATCCAGCACATCACTGTCCTCCCTTGAAGAATGCCAAACGAAATTTTCCTACCTCCAAACTGATACTTCAGTTCATCAGAGAGACACTGATGGTATGTTTCTCAGAATTCAACCCACCTCTAAATAAAGCTACCCAACCCCCAGCCTCTGTAAATTCATCACATATGCTGTTGGGGGTGGGGGGGACTCTTAATGAATATTAAATAGGAAGACTTGAATTTGAAAACCCTGGTGAATGACACATGTCAAGGTCACTTTGCAGTTGTGAGATGCCTGGCAGATTGTTTGCTCTCTTAGCTGGAAAGAAGAGGCAATGTGTTTTAAATAAGCTAGGGTAGAGCATAATCGTTCTTGCTAGGAGGCTATGAAATGGGTAAGAAAAATGGCAAACTTGCTTTCCTGCTTGACTATGGGACTATTTAGCCTGTACTTGAGCATACAAGGAGGCAAAGAATCATGGTATTAAAATACTGTGAATATATGAATGTAGGTACCATAAAGTCTCAAAATTCTTATAGCAGAAACTATAAAAAAAGGTTGGTGCCTATAGATATCACCTGCTAGGCATTCCGATCAGTTCGAACCTATACCAAACTATATCTGTACATGACATAAAAGGCATGTTCTGTTTGCAAAGCCATTTTCAAGCTGGATTTGGTGCCCCATGATGAGAACAGTCAAATTGTCCATGCTGGATGTCACACTAAGAAAAACAGAATTTGATTCAGGTTAACTTTGCAGTGACTTTTCCAAGACACATAAACCATTTAGGAATTGTATGGTGTTCAATAGTTCAGTGTCTACATTTGCATTTAAAGAAATGCCAAGTTTCTCAAAGGAAAATATACTAGGATATTTTTGACAGTCTACATTTAAATTCATATTTATTTTTTGGAAAAAGATTAAATAAACCTTGTGCAATAACATATTTGTAATTGTAATGGTGTAACTCCTGCATTTGAATCTTATTAACTATATAGAGCAAGTTTCTTTTGCTTGACCATCTCTGAATCTCAGTTACTGAAGTTACCTAGTAGGGCTACTGAGCAGCAAGTGAAATAATATGTACAAAACACCTATGACAAAGCTAGTGCAAAATAAATACTATATTTCAGCTTTTAAAATGATGATAGTTTTAGGAATTAAGAACAAGGAAGTTTTCTAACTCTAATGATATGTTGGTGGCATCTTGTGTACATGTTGTCATGAATGCTTCAGATCAGAAACTACAGACATGGTTTTCTGCCATTGTCAAGATAGTGTGAATAAAGAAGCAAGCTGGACAAAGTACATAACAGGAGTTCGTGAGGCCTATAGCCAGCTAAATAGCATCTATTTCATCCAAAGCTCACCACTTCTACACATCTCCAGAAGCAATATGTCCAGAGCTGCCAGATCGTCAAGTTGATCAAGAAAAATCAGAATGCAGAAGTACTATATGAAATTCCTAAATTATCCAGTTCTGAGAACTAGTTCTGTTTTTCTTCATTGTATTTACTTAAAAGGCAGTCTAGCAGACATGCACACACATGGTCAAGACAGGGAGGGGAGGAGGGAGGGAGAAGGAGAAAGAATTTTGATCTTCCATAGATGGCTCATTCCTCAAAAGCCTACAACAGCCAGTGCCGGGACTAACCAAAGCTGAGAACCCAGAGTTCAGTCTGGGTGTCTTCTACATGAGACATAGACTCAAATATCTGAGCCATCACTTGCTGTCTTCTAGAGTGCACGTTAGCAGGAAGCTGAATTAGAAGCAGAACCCAGACATCCCAAACTGCAGCTTAATCACTATACCTCAATGCTTGCATCTTTTATGAAGCCTGAGAGTCCCAGCAACACACCTTGGCCCACTGTGACTGCAAGATGAGCAGGTTATGATCTTGATTCCAGGATTACATTCAACTACAGCTTTGGAGAGGATAATGACAGTCAGGCAAACAGGCAATGCAACAGGTTCTTTGTAAAAGCTTTTTGATACTAAAATATGTCATTGGGCTGCACCTTCGATACACAGATGTTGCTCATCATAAATATCAGGCTAATGATATTGGGAATAGGAAGTGCCAATTTGTACATCCAGAGAGTAAAACACAGTGTCCTCCAGATTCTCCAGTATCAGGGATCCTAGGAGAAGAGCCAGGCCAACTAACCCATTATCTGAACCTTTGCACTCCTAGGCAAAGTCCAAAATAACTACTCCATTAAAATGACAACTGACACTCAAGACATTACACAGGGGCTGGCATTGTGGTGCAGCTGGTTAACCTGCTGCTTGCGCCATCAGAACACCAATTTGAGTCTTGACTGCTCTGCTTTATATCCAGCCCCTTACTAAAACATCTGGAAAAGCAGTAGAGGACAGTCCAAGTTCTTGGATACCTGACATCCGTATGGGAGACCAAGATGGAGTTTGAAGCTCTGGCTTTGGCCTAGACCAGACCTGGTTGGGGAGTGAACCAGTGGATAGAAGAGCACCCTCCCACTCTTTCTCTCTCTCTCAATCATTCTGATTTTCAAATAAATACTTCGTATTTTTTTAAAAAGGCATGATGCAGAAAAGCAAGAGATTGCTCCATGCTCCAAATAGCAAAGGAGATTCATGGGGTTAACTCCGTTGTCTTCTGAAGGTCTGGTTTAAGGCTACTCTGATCTGAGAAATTCAACTTTTACACTGATGGCACAGGCAGGAACCCAGCTCTGTGAAAACTGCCCCAATGAGGTAGGAGTATTTGATATCTGGATAAAAGAGAAATCAAAAACCCAGACAGAGATCCACAAATATTGATAAGAAACTCTCATTATCCTAAACAGCAAACATCAAGGAACTGAAGAGTTAAGTAAAATTTGCCTCGTTTTAGAGAATTTTTTGATAGTAATTAATTTAAGAATGCAGAAATTGAGAGCTGGGGTCATTGTTCGTACTGAGATAAATACAGAAATATCTTTTGGGAACAGCAGGGAAAACAGAAGGGAAAAGAGAAGATTGCATCCACTTTCATGTAGTTTGTGGTTAATTTATTTTCAACTGTATAAATGAGTGCGTAGGAATGGATGCTTAATTGCTAATATCTATTATTTATATACATTGCCCCACTTAAAACAGGATGGAAAAGCCTCACACATGCAGATTTTGTAAAATGTGTTATATCCATTAACACAGTTCATGGTGTGTGCTCTGATGGGAATTTAAAAGGATCTTTACTGCACATCACACACTATGTGCTGCAACATTACTTTATTATTAAATTGTGGTTCATCGTGTGTGGTCCCTTTCTTGAATAAAATGGAGAAAGGCCAGAGAACTCTCTGTATACTTGCTCCTGCTTCTACATTCTTATGCTTACAACAGCATCCCCGTGTATAAGAAAATCAGGGATACATACAATATTAGAAAACAGGTCCCTTCAAAATAATCCTGAGCAGATACCTAATTGATGTATATAATTTTGAATCTAAGGCATCTCATCCAGGTGGAAGAGAAAAATCATAAATATGAGCTACCTCGAAAGAATAGTCTTAATTACACCATGGACTACTGAATAAAATGATTACATTTTCTACACTGTAAATTTCACACAATTAAATGCAGTGGTGTCACCTTGTAAAATGTTTCAATTTTATAATTATTTCAGTTCATTTGCTCAGAAAAAAACATAAGCACAAATTTACTAAGTATCACCCAAATCTAGTCATTCTAGTTCTAAAGAACTGACTCGAATGTTAGTTGTGCTTGTCTGAACTTAAATAGATCTTGACATATTTAAGTAGCTATTAAAACTGATAACATCAGGGATGATACCCCAGCCAAAAAAAAAAAGGCATTCAGTCACACTTTATTCATATTCCACACTACATATTCTTTTAAAAATACACTTAACGTTGGGGGAGTGGGAAACCAATTTTTATAGTTTGGGTCCAAAAATTTTCAGGAATTGGTGGAAGCCAGTGTATCAGTGAAGTCATGATACCCCGATCTCTCTGACATGTTGTACAGGTTCTTCTCGCCTCTTTGTTTTCAATATTACTTTGTTTGGGGGGAGAAGGAATAGGAACTTTTTAAAATCCTTTGTCATTTTTACAAGAACCATATTCTTGCTACTTTGGATAATGATCCCCAAAATAGCATCAAGTGCTACCTGGAGTTGAGAAATGCTTTAGGAGCAACAGTTGACTGTCAAAGCTGCCTCTCCTCCCTCCCTCCTAACTGTGGGCACGATGGTGGCAAGGCTGAAAACCAGGTGCAGAATTTCTGGGAGTATGGAACCATGATCATGAGGTTAAGATAGGGCATATTGGTAGAACCTCCTTTCATTATTACCTTTCCATTATGATTAAACATAATCCTTCCTAAAGAGTCAGATCCTCCCTCTTCATTAGCCAATCTTCAGTTGCACACTTTAACATCTCTGGGAGCTGCATTAATTCTTCAGTCATTAAAGTATCACTTTGTGTATTACAGCCTCAATGCCCTAAAGGTACCCCAAAGGTGTAAAAAGAAAATGAAACAACCCTCAGAGGGTTTTTGCCAGGGGTTATTGCTCACAAACACCACTTTGGGCTGTAAGTCCTGCAGGTCTCCATTCCATCTTAAACCTTCTTGATTCCAAGTTTAAAAGGCAGTAAAGTCACAAAGGGTTTCTGACAGCAGTGATTAGAGTATGTCCCAGGATGCCAGATAGTTCAAACAGGAGATTTACTATCCAAAGTACCAGAAAAACTGAAAAAAACATCCAGTGTAGAGTGAGACAACCTACACATTAGCAACAACAGGAGGGTTTTACTATCTCACCCCAATGCCCCTCCAGAACACCTATGGATTGCTAGTACTGGTATGAGCTGTTACTAGTTACTAACCTCTATTAGATCATTAGTAACTAGAAATAGAATGATAATCAGCCAAGGCTTCTCAGAGAGAGAGAGAGAGAAAGAGAAAGAGAGAGAGAGAGAGAGAGAGAGAGAGAGAATTAAAACCCACAAGATGTGAGTGCCTTAGACACCACCCAATCCAATAGCAATAGATTAGAGACAGAGATGGAAACCCTCTAGATTTTCCCTTCCTGGCATCTTCCTATTTCCTGTTGCTGCCTTCTATTGGCCGAATCCAGCCAGAAGCCACTAAGGGAACATGGAGAATGTACTTTGCCAGCATTGGCAAAACACAACAGCAGAGGACAGGAGCAGAGACTGACTGGACAAACCCATCCATAATCAAGCAGTATCTTGTACTGTGCTTAAAATTTCACAAGGTCAGAGAGCGTCACAGAGAGCTGGCCACAGTTTGGCACTCTGGAGAACATAGTCTAAATTCAAATTGCAGCCCACACTCTCCTGTGTTTTCTGGGGCTTGCCCCTTAGCACTCTGAATCAGTGCTCTCATCTAAAAAAGAGGGATAAAAATAATACTGAACTGTATTCTGTGAAACGCACGAAAAAGTATGGAGGACTGCAGGACACCCACCTTAGTACAGCTCTGGGAGGGATTCAGCAAGGATGGAATTTAGAGAGGACATTGCTTTCAAATGAAGTCTAAAGGCTTGGATAGGAGTTGGGTCAAGCAAGGAGGCAAGGATGTGGAACATAAGTAAAAGGCACAGCTTGTTAGATACACTAAAAAATATTGAGATGAAATCAGTGTTACTGAGTGCAGGTCAGTAAAAAATAAAGCAGGTGTAGAAGTCAGAGAAACAGGCATCAACCTGGCAGAGCTTGTAGCAAGGGCAAAGATTTGAGCCATCACCAGTGAGCTGCTCTAACTCACAAGTCAAAATATCACAGGAGCTGATGATTTTGAAGTAGATTCCTAAGGAAGCACTGGATCCCAGCTAGGAGGTAATTCCTATTAACCTGTTCAGGGTGGATAGCGGTTTGGGATGTGGCTAGAGGGTTGCAGGGTTTAACACAAATAGGTAAAATCAGCAGAACTCAATGATGAATTGCAAGGAGAGGGTATGATTGATAAAGAAAAGGGTTCCCCAAGTTTTGTCAAATTTGAATGCTCAGTAGCCAAACCTAAGGAAAAATGAAAGTGGGACAGGTATGTGGGATGGGAAAAGAGGAAGATCTAAAATGCCATATGGCCTGGTAAGCGAGGTGTTCTGAAAGCACTGTAGACGACACATGACGTAGAGAATTGGCTCATGGCATGTTCTTTTGGATTTGCTGGAAGAAGAGGTCTTCAGCATGAGATGTGTCTTTCAATATTGTGTTTATTAAACATGAAGGTCCCAGAAAGTAGTGCAGGCGCACAAAAATAAACTCACTCAGGAGAAAGGAAGTCGAGCACTCTTTTCAAACAGTTGCAAGTTCTCCCCTGAACTGCTTATGTTTCTTTTATACAAACAAAAATTGGCCATATGCAAAACAGTTTTGTCTGTTCGTGTAGAATTATTTAACATGCCTTTTAGGAAAAGTGTGGAACATACTTGAAAGTTTGGAAAAATCTGTTTTCAATTCATTAATGTTACCGTGTTTTTCTTGGGCAAGAAGCTCTGCCTTTTATAACCAAATAAAAAAAAGGGCTGAGTTAGTAACCGAAAAAAAAAAAAGGCTCTATTCTCAAGTGCAAAATAGGGAGGTGGAAGGAAACCAATGCCAATTTGGCCAAAGGATTAGGCCAAGACTCCTTTTGGTAATAAAATGTATAGTATATATCAAAAGTGCAATCCCTTGCCAAACTGAGGTGGCACTGGCAGGAGCAATTCAATCAAAGAGTTATTTACCCTCAGGAAACTAACTACAAGGCCATTTTAGAAACAGGTTCCTCATGCTGTAATACAAAAGCCAGTATCCATCCTTACAGTCACCTTGCAGCCTTCGTGTCTAATCTCTAAACCAAGTCTCAGCCTTGCGTATATAAAAGACAGGATCCTATGGGACCATTTTCACATGCTCATAAGCCCAAGGGAGTTTCTTTAGCCATCAGCCCAGAGGATTATCGAGTTTTTTCCTACTATGAACTTGGCATGGTGAGGCAAAGTAGCAGTCCTGGTATTGGTAAACTCAATGAGATTCTATGCCCTGTACCTTTGATCACCAGCATGCTTTCTTTGCAAAAGCAGAAATGAAATAAAAATCTTTGTGCTCCACTTACTCCTGAATTTTTGTGGGTGGCTTGTGGTGACTTACAAGATATGAGTGAGTTGGCCATATGCTAGAAGCTGGCTGTAAGTGAATAAAAATACACCAAGTCTGGCAAAGAGATGAATATGTACACCATAGAGGTATTATGGAGTATGCTGCCTGCACTATAAATGTCGAGTAATGGCCACAGCACCTGCAACAATATCTGGCTGCTAGAGTAATCTTAAAAGTAATGGTGTGATTCTTTACCATCTTACTGGGACGAACGAAAGAGAGGGTGACAGGGAGGAACAGGGTAGGAAGATTACTGTTGACCTATATTCAGGACTCGTTTAAGAACTTTATGTAGTGTTTTCATAAGAGATTGAAACAGCTTTCTTTAAAATTCTTGTTCTTTCTCCAAGTTTTTCCTTATTTTAAATACTAACAAGAATCTGAGCAAGAAAAGAAAAGGAATATTTTGGAAAATACCATTAGATGCAAATAAATGGGGCTTAAAGAGCAGTTACTATTGCATATGACACGGAGGGCAAAAGCTCCTCTGTGTTCCTATATAATCCCTATGGAATATATTCTGAAAAAAAAGTTAGCCACATTACTTGCTGAGGAGAAAACAGGTTCTTAAAAAAACAAACTTTAAATCAGTTTTTAGGCCCATCTGGAGGGAAAAGAATTTTTTTTAACAATTCACACCACAATGTTACTTTCAACCAACAAAAATCTTCAGATTGCTGAATTTAATCCATTAGATGACATACCAAACGAATACTTAACCCTTTTACAAAGCACTCACACATTTCTCGGGTTTCTTTACCTTGAAAAGAAAAAGTTATAATTTTAACAAGAGAACTGCTACATCTTCTAACTAACTCCCTTTATGGAAACAAAAAATATAATAATCTATAACTCATCACAGCTGTTTGGCTAGAATTACCAATTACCTTCAATGCCTTAGAGATACTTTCCAGATATTTACAAGTCTGCATAGCAAATATTTAAACCAACTTTCTTAAAGAGGACTGATAAGATTTAAAACCTTTTAGGCATATGATGATGTATTTCACTTAAACAACTTGAATTTAAAAACCAAGGCTCTGTACAACTGGAGAAAAACGGAGACAGAGATTAAAAACAAAACACAACTCAAAAAGCAGTGATTATTTTAAAAAACATTTTCTCAGGTATTTAAATATGCTTTTTGCTTGCATCTGAATATGGGTGTGGCAGATTTATGGGAATTCATGTCAAGCAAATAACAAAGCCGTTGACGAGAAATAGGATATTTGTACAGTTTCTCCTTGTCCCTAACTCTAATTGCTCCGGAAGTCTCTTGCATTTGGGGAGGCCCTGCTGCTTTTCAGACAGTTGCAAGATTTCCAGATAGGCAGCTAATGATGTGACTTCCCAGCACCTTTGCAGACAGAGTAAATAAAGGAGTTTAGAAAAGTGACAGCACTTTAAATAACCAGATTATGTAGAATCAATAGGAAATGCTCAGGAAGTTAATAAAGCAATTACTTAAGTAGAGTGAGTCCTGGTATGGGGGAAGGGGAGCTTGAGTGATTAGTGGTGTACATTACCCTGGATGTGGATAAATAATTAAAAGTTGGCTGCAAAGATACATACATCCCTGATTCTTTTTTTCTTTTTTTTAAATACAGATGTGATTTTGTGCATTCCTGTTAATTTTCTTTCTTCCTATTTACACAGAAGAGTGTGCCTCCCTGATCCTCACCTGTCTGTTTTGCCAGTTTTGGGAATGTCTCCTGATGCTCCCCAGTACATGCGAAACAGTGTGTACCAACTTGTGCTGCCCCTCTCACAGATACCACCACACCTCGGATGAAAGCCATTCACGAAATGATTGTAACTGCAACTGTGACATGGACTGCAGCCTTTTTGAATCTTGTCATGAGACCAGTGACTGTCTGGAATTAGCCATGGAGATTTCAGAAATCTGCTACCGCTAGTGCAGCAAGGTATCCAACATTCCGACAGTCCTCTGGGTCACTGTGTGGAAATCCATTACAACAAGACCACAATTGCCACATGTCTACATGCAAGGACCATGCTCATTTCTTGGATGCTTTAGGCCATTTTATTCTGCACCTGTCTAAGAAAGCTAGTATTGTCAACAATGTGATCATATTCCAAATTTCACAACCGCATGGCTCACTGAAAATACAATTTTTGATCACATGTGTTGAACAAATCTGAAATACCTCTTAAATGTCAATATTCTTGACTGTAAAATAGCATGCTAAACAACTCTGTTCCTTCACTCATCAGCTTGCATCAGGAATCCAACCTCATTCACAAATTCAGGACAAATTAGTGCATTCTTTTAGAATTGACATACAGTAGCTCATCTTTCTAATGGACTCATGCATAAACATTATGTATTGTTGGTTGCTATTAATAATGTATTGTATAACATCATTTTGTAATTAAAAATTTATTTATACAGTCTCTTAAAATTCACTTATATGTACAGTTTAGGTAGGAAAGGGAATTAAATGAATTATAAACCATGTTCCTGTAATTACAACAGATGTCTCTGAAACATCTCCAGTGAATTTTGAATATGGTGTACTTCACAGAGAGTACTATGCTTCTAGACCGCATTATTATATATCTATGACTATGTCATAATAGGTTATGCATATTCTTAATTTGCTACAGAAGGCTCTTTATTCTAATAACCATAAAGGGGAATTATATGCAAGTTTCAAGAAAATGATCTCTGATAATCAATTCTTCATTTCCCTCGTTTCTGTTTGTCAGGTACAATAAGCAACAGGATATTAAAATAGATTCTGCTCATTTTACCAAACTATCATTTGTATAGACACCCAAAAGAAGAGCACATGCAGGTACTTGTCAGAGCCGAGTTTCCTAATGCAGAATGTGCTTCGGAAACCATACTGTTTTCTTTTTCAGATAACTGAATTAATTCATAATTATGCTAAGCATTTCTTTATTCTTACAACTTTAAGAAATTTAATATAAACTGGAGTGATTATCAATGCAAACAAATTAAAACAATTTGTTTAATTTAAATCCCATTTGGTTGACATTCCTTTGAGTCCTCTTTACTTGCAGTAGGCATGATTCGACAGTTCCTAGGCAAATACCCTGTTTAATTCATTTGTATATATCTTTTCCAATGGAGATCAATTGTTGTATTTCTCAGATACAAAATGGCTCATATCTCAATAACCAAGCAAAGAACAAGAAAGTCAAATGGAGAGTTGACAGAAATTTTGTGACTTGGGAAAACTACCAGGGGAAAAAAAAAGTCCAAAATGCCTATTTTTAACTGGTTTAGGTAATTTCAAGCAAGAGCAACATTATTGTATGTCTGTGGTAAAGTAACACATGTTTCTAATATGTAATAAATTCCCCAGCATCAAAAATTATTAATCTTCAAAACAATATTTTTGCATTGCCCCTAAAAGATATTTAACCGTTATTCGACTTGTTCCCAAAAGTACAATGAATTCATGGTTTATGCCAGCTTCACTCCTGCATGAGTGTTGTGTTACTCACAAACTACACAGTAACACACAGCCCCTCGACCCATTACGAAACTCTTCATTCTTTCTGCTTTCCAGACAGCTCCATACTATAGACATAGAACAGATTATTAGAAAATAAATAGGAAATTTCTCAGAACATGAAAAGAACCTAGGGCTCTTCCTAGCCACTATTCTCATATTTTGTAAGAGAAAAAAAAAAAAAAGGCCCCAAGAAATGACTCAGCCAAGATCACAGAGTGAGTTCACGGCAGTGTTAGAGACTCTAACTCAGATTCTAATTTTTTGTGCATACTGTATTATCCCATGGTTCCTCATTTATTAGTTCTGATAGCACAGTGGTATAACTGTTAGAACTCCTGAAATAATAACTCATAGAAAGTTTAAACCTTGAACCCCCTCGGTGTATTCTCCATACACTAATCACCCTGGTCCCTGTCCAAGCATCCACCCTTCTATCCAGTCTAGTATCTAAGGAAGGAATACATAGACTTGTAAGTGGGATCTCCAGTAACATGGAATCTGGCCAAGTTGTTCAGGCTGTTCCATATTCGTGTTAAATATTTTGACCATCATCCCTTATTCGATTTAATCTACCAACCCTCAAATTATGTAAAGATTAATCATTTTAGATGTGAATTGAATGCTTGTCAATTAGACACATAACATTGCCAGATTACGTTATAATGTGATTGGAACTCTACAAGCTCTTTCTATGGTCTTGCTTTCCACGGTTTGCTAACTTGTTCTTCACTTTCAGAATTCACTGTGCTTTAACAGAAAGGACTGGCTATGCAAAGTGTGAAATTTCTTTTCTTTATAACCTACAATAAAACATCATACTTTTTGCAAACAAGAATGGCTGTTTCAATTGAATTCTAACACAATAAAACATGGTGCATCTGGGAAAATACAATGGCAGAAGAGATCAAGAAGGGATGTGGTTACTGATTAAATACAAATATCAGAATCCAAGAAGGCTTAGATATCTTCTGCAATAACAAATCACTGAGACTACAAATAAAGATAATGTTCTTTAAGGTGGGGCTGCTTAGGGAACAGAGCACTTTCACTTAAAAAAGCATATCAGGATAAAACAGATTTGAGAATAATACAGCCTTTACAGAGAATGGAGAAGGGAGATCGTCTTCCCCCATAGCAATATAACAGGATAGGTACATTGTCTCTGCTTTCCTCAATGGGTTTTTATAAAACCATTACTTCTGAAAAGCCAACAAAATATGGAAAGCAATGAAGAAACAAGGTTAAATTTCACTTGCTAATGAAATTTCCCTACTACATAAGCTGATAGGCCTACAAAATTAATTATCAACACTGGACAATCAAAGTCAATAGAGCGAAAGTCACTTCAGCTTTTTCAAGGCAGTACAAAAACATTCAGGCAGAAAAGCTACACAGAGGAAACAACTTGTGAGGGCATATCAGCATTTCTTTCAAGGATCAGTGCAGAGGTAGAAAACTATTTGGAGCTCAGAATTTATCAACCAATAAACCAAGTTTCTCTATTTACAATATAGAGGAAGAGAATAAGATGTATAATTGTAAAGTTGTTTGACCATAGGAATTTTGCTCACCAAATGCTAACTTCTCCCAGCTCATACAAACTGATGGCTTCTGGTAAAATGTAAATACTTGATTTAACTGTTGGGTGTCCCCCAAAGAAGAAACCTGGGAAAAAGCATTGTCAAATAACAGCTTCATTTAAGCTGTGTAAAAATCACAGTTAAATAGGGGGTGAATAGTGCCTGTTGATCCCAAACACCACAGGACTGGGCTTTTCAAGCAGAGGACGAGAGACAGGTCCTAGCATAACAAAGCGGGAGCCCAGAAGGTTGGAGAGGGGGAGGAACAGAGGTTAAGTGCAAGACCTGCAGCATTATTTGGATAAAAGTGCCACCTTCTGGTCTACCATCTTGATATACTCCACAACACTGCTTTTTTCCCCAACAAGGTGGCTTTAAAAAAATTTTTTTTTTTAATCTGTAAATCTGCAGTTCTCAACTAGGGAACTACCCACTCTCTTCCTGCTTGGCAATGACTAGAAACCTAATTGGTTGTTGTTTTGGAAGAAAGATGATTGCCACCTGTGTCAGGTGAGCAGAAACTGTTAACTATATTGTAATGCCCAGGACAGACTCCCACACTAAACAAAAATCCAGTGTCAACAGTTTCAAGGTTTCAGTCCCTGCCCTGACATTTTTTACATCCGTGTCAATTTAATCATCACCAAATTTACCTTCCAAAGCTGTTGAAAACATATTTGTTGAATAAACTAGAGGATGATCAGCTAATTCTGAATTTCAAAACAACAGGATAGGCATGTCGAAACTACATTGCATGAGATTTAGTTTCACCTACAAAAAATGATTCCTTGTTTCTCTTGAGATTCAGATGAATCTTGATGTCCTATATTTCCATTTGTTACAAATCATAGTTCAAAAAATTCCATATTTTGGAGAAGAGATCCACAGAAATGATGATTCCTCTGCTCTCTCCCAGGGAGAAGGAGGAACTTACTTCTCTGATCAGAGGCCAGCACCATCTCACTGGGTCTCATTTTATAGCTTAGTGTACTTTAAGGCTGGCTGGGGATTAGCTGCAAAGCATTTTCTTTCTCACCTCAGGTTCCCACAGAGCCATCTCCTTCCGTGGAGCACGTGTCCTCTGCTCTAGTTTCCTCTAGCAACTGAGAATGTGTAGCCAAATGGTTCCCTTCACTCAACGGAAGATAGGAAGCAGACATCCTCACATAAGCTTTGGAGGTTTCAATCACACTTTCTTAATCAATCCTTGACCAGAATGATGAGTCAGAGAAGCCAGCACATCTGCAAGTGAATATTTTCCCTCATCTAGCCGTTTCTTTTCCATATAATGTTGTCTGCTGGAACTCCTTGACAAAAGGGGTGAGTGGGAGAGTAACATAGTCATGAATTGTAATGTCATCAACTAACTCTCACCATGAACTTGTAGATTATAACTTGGAGTGTGTGACAGGAACTGAAGTGTTCCCTTCTCTATAGTATTCTTAGGCTCATTTACTTTTCTGTTGTACATATGAGGTAAAACTATGCATAGAAAATATATGTGCTTTATACATTTATTATATATCCCTAAACAAGTCTGAGAAATAGGTTCTAGTAGTTTCATGGTTCTTGGAGAAACAGAGACTAAAAACACTAAGCAAATGGCCTCCAGTCACATAGCAAATAAGTAGTTATGAAAAAAATTGAGTCCAACGTTATAATTAATCAGAGGATTATGAAGTTCAAGTATTCAGTTTTAAAGCAGTCAGAAAAATGTCTATGTCAAAAGGAAAACACTCATGGGTAGTAAATGTTTTAAAGTTGTTATCTTGTGGGATGATTAGAATTTGGAACATCTTCAAAATGCTTTTAGGATATGTACCCAATAAGTAATAAATGTAAAGTCAATGTATTGCAATTTAATCCTTAAGTCAATGCTTTGCGTGATTCCTCTATGGTTACAAAGACTTACCTTTTAGCAATCCATTTTAGCAAAGCGACTTTGATCTCTGCTTTAAGAAAGCCCATTGTGCACACAGAACCCAGACCAGTCCCTCATTAGCATTCCACCAGAGGGTTCTGGGGGCATGAATGGTTTTTAATCAGTCAACAACACTACAGTCAACCAAATGCATTCCGATACTTAGACCTTTTATCTCAAAAGCTGTGCAGAATCCAAGGTCATGGCAACCTCTTTTATGGTTTATTGTTCCTCAAATGTACTTAGAGTGAATTTACAAAGCCACAACTTATTTTATGGATACAGAGCTTTCGTTAGGTTCAGCACCCCCCAACATCTTCTCTGTTCCCTCTTTCAGCACTTTCTGCCTGCGGGTCCTCATTTAATCATAGTTCCTGTAAAAGTTTTTTTTTAAATAAAATAAAATAAGAATATTGAACCACCTTCTCTCAGTAGCTAAGCTACTTATCCTTTGTCATTGAGGTTTTTCCAAGAGCTGAGTTAACATTTCACATCACTGATGTGTAGCTTTATAATTCTGGGCACAGGTCCTGGCAATCAGGAAGGAAAGCAAGAAACCAGGAAGGTGCCAGGATCACAACCCCAGCACCATTATGATTATATGACTGCCAATGGGAGGGTGGAAGTAACCCACCTGGATCATAAAGTAAGCTTGTGGAACTGTGTCCTTGGAAGTGAGGTGAAAAAAGGGTTCAAAATGCTGTAAAAGCTCTCAGCATATCTACACTTGAACTTTATCTTTTTGCTCACATTCTTGATAGCTTTCATTCTAATCAAGACAACATTAATTCACTGTTTCAATCTACTAGTTATACTTTTAGAGAAGCGCATAGAAAATATTTTCAGGGGCCAATGTAGTAGCACAGCCAGCAGAGATGCTGCCTCTGATGTTGATATATATTATGGGCACAAATCTGTGCCCTAGCTGTTCTAGTACCAATCCAGCTCCTTGCTAGTGCCCTCGGAAAAGCAGCCATAGATGACCCTTGTCCTTGGGAACTACACTCATGTTGAAGACCCAAAAGAAGTTCTTGGCTCTTGGCTTCAACCTGGTTCAATTCTGCCTGTTGTAGTCACCCAGCGAGTAAACAAGGTCTTTCTTTCTATCCCTCATCCTCTCTAACTGACTTCCAAAAGAATAAGTCTTTAAAAGAAGAGGCCTTATAAAATGATTTTGAGAATGTAAATATCCATGTAAAACTAAAAATAATTTAGCATCCTACTAACAGCACCCACATATTTGGTGAAACACCAAATTAAACCAAAGCAAGAGTTAGAACAATTAGATAACCAATGAAGAGGCAACTGCTCAAATTTTGGCTAAGATCTAATAAGGCCAATGTTACAACGGCGGTTGTGAAATAAGTTCACAGCTTACAAAAGAGCAGATGAAATGCCACTGAGCAGCAGCAGGGGCTGCATGATTCAAGTGGCAGAAGAAGTTGTGTGTCATGCAGTTGTGTGTGGGACACATTAAAACAAGGGAACTGAAAACTAAGAAAAGAGCAGTTGCAATAAGGTAGGGGTGATGAAAACTTGAAATAGGATGGTGACAGGGAAAACAGAAGGCAAGAGATGGATGGGGAAAAAAAGTTAGAAAAGGACCATTAGTGCTCTCTCAAACTCTTCTTATTTTAAGACTCAAATATTCCCTACTGTCTAACACATATATGAGTCATGGAGCCATTATTTTCATTAGGGAAGAAACGGGCTGGGGAGGGGTGAGTTCTATTCCAAGCAGAAAGCAAGGTATATTTTTAGCTACATTAAACCAGTCTTCTGCTGTTCTGCACACTGATGTAATTCCAACATAAAACATAATCTATAATATTCCAGGGGAACAAATCCAATTCTTGGTCATATAAATTTTCATATAAGTCCATCACAATTCATTCCCCAAACATCTCATTCTCTTTGAAAGCTGGTGCTGCAGCAAGTGATCAAAAAGAGTAGTTTAAAGTCGCTCTGGAATTTCCAGAGATGTTAAATCTAACCTGCCTACGGTGCAGGACCAATCCACCAAACTTTAAATCAGAGGTAAAGCATTTTATGTTTTAAGAGATATATTCCTCAAAGTTTATCATAGTGTATTAAAGTCAAATGTGAGTTATTACTTACCAAATCTGGAGCTGATGTCTCTTCTTGATTACCCTAGGTAGGCGAGAAAAGTATCTTCCAACCAACATATTTTTTACCTTTTCATCTGCCTCTTGCTATTTACAATAGAGTGAAAATAATAGCCAAGGAGTGACTTTTCTGGGCTGGATGAAATGCAAATCCCATCTGACTATACTCTAAATTATATTCCAGGCCCCTGGCAAGTACTGCTGCACAGAGAAGCATAACGCAAGCTGACTTTTCAATAGCTGGATTGATCTCGTAGGAATAATCAGCCAAAATTCATCCGCCTAACTTTCAGGATATTAGCATCAACTTAGAACACAGTGCACATATGGCTGATCAGACCCCAAATTTATACCTTGCTTCTCTTTTGGGGTGCTCTTGGCATGAAGGAGATAGTTATACCACAATCACACTTCCCTGTGAAACTCTAGAAGAAAAGTGAAAATCTAGAATTAACACCAGCTTTTCAGAAAAATCCTGTGAATTCTCCTGGTTTTTTTCTGTTGCAAACACAGAAAATATTAGTAATCGAAGATCCTCCCTAGGAGCTGGGCAAGCGGTAGAATGCAGGTTATCTTTTGGTCTTGAAGTTGTGTTAAAAGGGTTATATTTAATGATTGGAGGCAGAATATTCCTTAGGCAATCTAAATCAGAGAAGCACACAAGAGGTATACATTCTAGGAACCCTCTGTTCTCGTCTTTGATGTGCTAAGGTTATGAGATTTCTATTTAAGAATGTCCTCTTAAAACAAATGCAAAGGTTTCAAGCTAATCCTATAACAGGTAAGATATTTGAGGTTAACAGACATGTATGATTCAAATTCTGCCACCACCACTTACTAACTAACAACATTGGGTTAGTGACAAACCTCTCTGAGCCTCACATTCCTTACTGATAAAGTATGTTTAACAACGCCCACTATGCCATTAGCCCTAAGCGTAGGTTTATTTAGTTAAAAACAATAAATTTACTAAATTTGAGCATTAATAATTACTAGTATCACTAACAAACCAGTATCACTAGTAAACTAGTTAATTTGTTTTCATAATATATGAAAAGTATTAATAATTTGTGTAATTTCTCACATCCTTTTTTTTAAAGGTTTATTCTATTTTTCATTGGAAACTCAAATTCACAGAGAGGAGACAGAGAGGAAGATCTTCTGCCCACTGATTCACTCCCCAAAAGGCCACAATGGCCAGAGCTGAGCTGCTCTGAAGCCAGGAGTCAGGAGCTTCTTCAGGGTCTCCCACATGAGTGCAGGGTCCCAAGGCTTTAGGCCGTCCTCAACTGCTTTCCCAGGCTACAAGCAGGGAGCTGGATGGAAAGCGGGGCCGTCGGGATTAGAATCAGCGACCATATGGGGTCCTGGTATGAGCAAGGCAAGGCCTTTAGCTGCTAGGCTACCATGCCGGACCCTAATATCTCACATTCTTTTAAGATTCATTCATTTAATTACTTTAAAGGCAGGATGAGAGAAAAGAGAGATTTTCCATCCACTGGTGTTGACTTTTCAATTAGTTCACAACAATGAGATCCAAACTCCATGTGGATCTTCCATGTGAATAGCACGGACTCCCCTACTTGGGTTATCATTTACTGGTTTCCAAGGCATGCTGGTATAAACCTGAATTAGAAGTAAAGGAGGTGAGATTTAACCAGCCCCCTAATATGAGATAGAGGCATTCCATGTTACGGCTTAACCCTCTGAGCCACAAACCATAATTACATTCCAAATAGTTAGAACGTAATGTCATAGCTGCCAGCGTGGCATTGAATCCTCTGCCTACATTGCTGGCATCCCATATGGGTGCCAGTTCTAGTTCCAGCTGCTCCTTTTCCAATCCACCTCCCTGCTTACGGTGTAGGAAATCAGTGAGGGGGATCAGTGGGGTGACCTGATTGCCTAATCCCCTGCCTCCAGGAACTGGGATCCCACTTGGGCACTGCTTCATGTCCCAGCTTCTTCATTTCCATCAAGCTCCCTGTTTATAGCCTGGGAAAACAGTGGAGAATGGGCCAAAGCTATGGGAACCTCACCTGTGTGACAGACCTAGAAGAAGCTCCTGGCTCCTGGTTTTGGATCAGCTCAGTTTGGGTCAATGTAGCCACTGGGGAGTGAAACAGTGGATGGAAGATCTTTCTCTCTGTCTCTTCTGCTGTCCATAAATCTGCCTTTCCAATAAAAATTAAATAAGTAAATCTTTAAAAAACGAAAGCAGTCGAAGATAGCTCATTGCCTTGGGGCCCTGCACCCACATGGGGGGCCCAAAAGAAGCTCCTGGTTCACAGCTTTGCACCAGCTCAGCTGTGGCCATTTGGAAAGTGAACCAGAAGATGGAAGATTTCTCTCTCTCTCTATCTCAAGTAAAAAAGCAAGGAATGTAACATCATATATTCTAATGATTCTTTGAGACTTATTCTATATACTATACTTATTATTCCAGAACATGAGCACTTTTAATTCCCGTATCTCACTGTTTTTTTCTGACACTATATATTTGTCTCCTAAGATGAAGTTAATACTTATTAAAGTAGTTGATTGTGATAAGCACTTAGTATGCGCCAAGCATAATCAGCTATTAATGTATTATCTTGTTAAATTGCCTTGAGAATATCAGAGCAAGGTATTAGGATCCCCATTTTATTGGGGGGCAGGCTAGTGGGAGTGAGTCTTAGAGAGTTTAAATAACTTTCTGAAAACCAAAGTAACACTTGGTGGAGTGCAGACAGCACGGAAGAGTTTTATTCCAAAACTCACTCTTAACCACTCTCTTTAGATGACCATGACTGACTGACAGGTTGACCACTTCAACATTTCAACAATCTAAAAAATGGCAATGCATGGTGGAACAGGCAAAAGTGAGCTTATGAAGTAGATTTCCTTGGAGACTATGCTCTGTAATGCCTGTCCGAGTAAAAGGTAGGATCGTGACACTCTTCCTTAATGTGGGGTGAGAGAATTCAATTTAACTGCCCAGCTGTTTTATGGGGACAGAGTGGACTTGCACTGACTTCCTCCCAAGACATCAGAGCATAAAGGCTGCCTTGGCACCAAAATGAGATAGCACCACCTTTGCCCAGAAGAAAACCTCACGTTGAGCTGCCTCATGCTGTACCTCATGAGAGTCAATGAGACTTCAGCAGAAAGAAATGAAGTTTAATACCAAATCCTTTGGAAATAGTGGTTTTGATTACAGATCAATGGGACACAGGTGCAAGACCATTCACATGAAGGGGAATCTAAGGAACCCACAAAAGCACTGTAGATGAATTTTGTCTCTTTAATATGTGCCAGATACAAAGAATGTGACTCCATTTTACAGGGGTATCAATCAAATTGAGATTTCCCTATCCTCCCTACCCTTCTCCCTTCTCCCTGGCTTACTCAACTCCATGTCACTCCAGCCCTACATTCAGCATCAGTAGGGACAGAAATTGCAGTGCTAGGCCAGATGCAGTAGATTAATAGCTAAAATCCTTGACTTGCATGCACCAGGATCTCGTACGGATGCTGGTTCATATCCCAGCTGCTCCACTTCCCTTCCAATTCCTTGCTTGTAGCCTGAGAAAGCTGTAGAGGATAGCTCAAAGCCTTGGCACCCTGAACCTGCATATAAGACCTGAAAGAAGCTCCTGGCTTCAGATCAGCTCAGCCCTAGTTGCTGTGGCCACTTGGGGAGTGAACCAGCAGATGAAAGATCTTTCTCTCTGTCTCTTCTTCTCTCTGTAAATCTGACTTTCCAATAAAATAAATAAATCTTTAAAAATAAATAAATAGTAGAAATTGTAGTGCTGGTTGAGAAGGAAGAACAGTAGCTGGGATAACAGAAAAGCACACAGACCTCTCCTCCAGCAGCAAGTGCACATTGTGGGCCAAGAGTAGAAGCTGAAGCTGAAATTCAAACTTATGGTTATTATTTCTTTAACAAGGTTATTCACTGAGACTGTGTTTATGGCTACCTATAACTAACAGGCAACAGAAGTGTTCTGGAGGCTCTCTGGGTTTCTATCTGAGGGCCATGGAAGGACTCCCTCTAATAAATACATGCAAAAGGATAGTGGGAAACAAATTTATAATTACTTGTATGACATCCTGTAAGTATAACTTGGTCATCAGAAATATTTATGTCATCATTCTGTGGAATCTTCTTGGAGGTGCTTGTTTCACTGAAGGGGGAACCCAATCAGTTTTTTTTTTTTTTTCGGGTCGTCTCCCTCATCAATACCCAACTTGTTGGAAATTAAATTCCTTTCAACTATTAGGTGGCCTTTCAAAATAAAACAGTCCTGTATTAAAAATGAGGGGAAAGGACCTGGGGCAATAACCTAGTGCATAAATCCTCAACTTGTATGTGCCAAGGTTCCACATGAGCGCTGGTTCATTTCCCAGCTGCTCCACTTCCCATCCAGCTCCTTGTTTATGGCCTGGGAAAGCAGCAGAGGATGGCCCAAGTCCTTGGGACCCAACATCCATGTGGGAGACCTGGAAGAAGCTCCTGGCTCCTGGCTTCAGATTAGCTTAGCTCTGGCCGTTGTAGCCACTTAGGGAATGAACTAGGGTTGGAAAATTTTCCTCTCTGTATCTCCCTCTGTGTATCTGCCTTTTCAATAAGAATAAACAAATATTCAAATAATTTCAAAATAAATAAATAAAATGAGGGAAAAACACTGGGCTTTACTTTTTAATAGATACATACAATCATACTAAGACAAGATTGTAAAAATCATAGTTTTTAGAGCAAGCAAATCTCTGTGTGAGATAGGCCGGAAGAGTAAGTGTCTCAAGTGGAGAAATGAAGTAATGATGGAATGGATTGGTTCCTATCGGGCAACTGCAAGTTCCTGGAAAAAGTGTATCAGGACTATAACCTCACCTCATTGAACAAACGTCCTGAGGACACAGAAGCTGACTTTCATTCTTTTTAAAAAAGATTTATTTTTATTTTTATTGGAAAGTCAGATATACAGAGAGGAGGATCTTCCATCAGATGATTCACTCTCCAAATGAGCACAACAGCTGGTGCTGTGCCAATCCAAAGCCAGGAGTCAGGAACTTACTCCAGGTCTCCCATGTGGGTGCAGAGTCCCAAGGCACTGGGCTGTCCTTGACTGCTTGCCCAGGTCACAAGCAGGGAGCTGCATGGGAAATGGAGCTGCTGGGATTAGAACCAGTGCCCATGTGGGATCCCGTTATATTCAAGGCGAGGACTTTAGCCACTAGGCCACTGCGCCAGACTTGGCCCACTACTTTATGACAACAGCCTAGTATCCCCTGACATCCCAGGGGGGCAAAAATGCCACTATATTTTTGTAAACACTAAGTGGTATATTATACTCCAGTTCATCATTCTTGACAAGGATTCTCCAGCAAGGTAACCTAACTGTGTAGAAACTACAGGAAATGCTTACAATTGCATCTTTCAATAGGAGCTGAGATTACAAGTTTCAGTTTTGACTTATCTGCTGTTTCACTCTCCTTTCATACATCTTTAATTTAGGATTGCCTAAAGATCTGAGTAATTAATTCACAGGAATTATGTGCTACAAGTATATTAAGTAAACCATGAGGACCAAAGAGAGGAGTTAAATGTAAAAATTCATTCGTACAAACTTTTATGTCAGTGGAGGCTTAGCCACAATCATACTAAATCTTTCTTCAGCTAAGAGATGGCATTCCAGCACTTCCTAAGGCTATCTGAAGGCATGTTAGTTTCCAGAGGAAAGACACTGTGGGAGAGCACATCCAGAACCAACTTGAATGATATCACTCCTTTTGAAAGACTCACAGACCACACCAAGGGTTCTAAGAGGTGCTGCAGGAAAATAATTAAGAACTGCTCATTAATGTCTAACTCATCATTTTCCATAAAATTCTTAACCAAAGAATCTCCGTTAATCTCGGCAAACACATTTGAAGCTTTGGTCTCAGCATTAATTTAATACTTCTAAAGTCTCATTGATGATGCACTTGATTGGGTACTATAAATACTTTTAGACAGTTAAACATGACAGTTTTTCAGAGAAAAATATCAAATGACCCAAACTTCATTTTTGCATCCACACTGCTGCAAACAGGAATCTGTACCAACGCAGAGGACCCATCTGCTTTAGCTCACAGAGCAAAGAATTGGGAAGCTTTTCAACATGACATCCAAAAGAGGATTGTGATTCTGCCACAGGGAGATAGTGACATGCTCTTTTCTTTAGCATTGTCTCTGCTTCGTGGCGTGCAAGTTGCTCTCCCCTCCATCTCACCACTCTCTATCCTGTTTTCTTTCAGCAGTCCTGAGAACGGGAACTGAGAATGTCCTCAGTTATTTATTGAATTGACTAATAAAAATAGAAGAGAGTCTATGGGGAGGTGTTATTATTCATGTGATGCACTTACGTGATGATTAATCTATCTGAAGCAGAATCTACCTTATTGTCAGAATTCAAGCAACCCTGCAGACACTAGACTTCAACTGATAAAAATCTTTTAAACTCTGGAAATTCTATATTAACTAATTAGTAAAGTTAGAGGTGTTTTTTTTTTTTTTATCAAACTCAGTGGAGTCTCTGCCTTTGAGAAACAACCTGACTTTTAGATTAGATTATCTTCACCTCCATTTCAGAACCAAATATTTTACAGGAGGTATTAAGAATACTGAAGTGAATGCAATATGCTTTTTCTTCTAAGAATTTCAGAATATTTTGTGTTGCACAATTTCTGAAAACTAAACGGAATGACAGAATTCAACCTATTAACCACTTTTGTACTCATTCAAATTTTCTAACCTCTATTTCCTCCATGGAGCATCAAGACCATACCCAGACCTCATTTTTAATGACAATAAAATAGAAAGCCCATGACAAGCATCGTGGAGAAGAGGGAACACAAAATAAGTGGTCAACAAAGAACAGAAGGCGCCAGCACTGTATGCATAGGATTAACCCATTGCTCACAATGTCAACATCCCATTATCAGAGCACAGATTTGAGTTTCCTACTGCTCTCTTTCTGATCCAGCTCTCCAGAAATGCACCTGGGAAGGCAGCAGATGATGGCCCAAGTGCTTGGGCCTTCCACTCATGTGGAAGACCTGGAAGGAGCTCAAGGCTCCTGGCTTTGGCTGAGCCCAGCCGTAACTGTTGTGGATACCGGAAGATGAACCAGTAGACAGAAGCTGTCTCTCTCCTTTTCTCCCCGTGGCCAACCCCCACAACTTTCCAAATAAAGAAAACTAAAATAAAATGTAAAATAAAGAACAGTTATTACCAAAAGCTAGTCTTAAGGAAAACTCAAAAGCTGCCTTCTCCATAAACCGTCAAAGTGAGAGGGACTTTTTAAAGTTCAAATTTCAATTTTGACTAACTCTGTTGTTGGGAGTTCTTTTTCTTCTGCATTATTAAGATATAGTTACCAAGAAATCTAATCACAGGTCCCTTAGATACAGGGAGCCATAAGCCTGATAAGGACACAAAAAGGGCTGCTAAGAGATACAGAGGAATAGTTAACTATTAAATGTTCATTCATAAGGAACTGGCATGTACGTGGGAGCTAAGCTACAATTGCCCCGAATTAGCAAGAGAAATTTACATCACTAAGAATGAATCTGCCATCTCCATTACTAGGAACTGTTAGATTTATGTGCGAGTAAAATTGAACTAAATTGGGCTAAAGTCACATTTGGGGGCTTTGCTATAAATTAGCCTGTGAAATCATAGAGATTGAGGTGAAATTTCCAAAAGCATAGTCTTCATGATGAAAACGAACAGACCAACAATTCCTTAGTGTTAGCTCCACCCTGCTCCAATCTGTTACTTTTACGTCCAATGTCAGAGGCAAGCTCTCTTCATTCCAATTGTGCCCTGAACACTCTCCCCTATAAAATGAGTTTTAAAGGCCAGCTGCAGTGTGGAGCCTTTTCTCGGAGCCTACAGTTTCAAACAAACGACTGGGCAGAAGCCAGAATCTATATGGGCTCACGAAGACTGTAAAACATTTGGTGCCGAGTGGAAAACGACGTCTGTGAGCTCTGCCAGACGTTTTCAGCTTTCTTGCACCTGTGCCAAGTGTTTTTCAGTTCCTCCACCCCTTTCTTTCAAATGTGGGGGTTGGGAGTTGGGGGTTGGGGAGATAAGCATGCTTTCTGAGGGCATTATGCCATAGGAATTGAAAAATTCACTGCCACTATTAGACACCCACTTCCTGCCCAGTTTTGCAGGCAAAAGGAGAACCCGCAGCCAATCTGAATTCTGGAATGCTGAGCACTTGAGACTGTGTCATTATTTCATCCCTTCAAGTATCACTGTAGACCATCCACTGGCCAGCCCCTCCCTGCCTCCTGTCTGATATTTCTTTCTTGAACTTCAAGTTGACTCACCCTTGCCCATCAACGACCCCAAATTGCCAGTTATTTCAAGGAAATAATTTGCAAGTTGACACAGTTTATAACATGCAAAAATATGTGTGGAGGAAAGTATATGTTTCTTAAAGGAAGAACACCCAAAATGTTTTCGGATGAAAGTGTGAAAATGTCTAAACATAGATGACATGATACAGATCATGAGAAAGTCGATTTGAAATTACCCTGGAATCTTGCAATAATGTTTTCAAAAGGAGGAGAGTTAGGGAAGGGAGGACTTTCACCCACTCCGTACAGAGGGGTTTACTATAAACCAGCAGGCCCACAGCAGCACATTTATTCCTATGCATTGTGTCACTCAATTCAATATCACATCTTCCCAATGTACAGATAAAGGAATTGATGGTTTAAATAGATTAAATACAATCAAGTGCACTCTCAGGAAGCAAGATTTGAACTTGATCCCTGGTCGACTTACCTTTGAGCTGGCCACATTTCTCTCCAAAAAGAGCCCCTTCACCCCATTGTCCTCTTCAAAAGAAATATACAGCTTCACCTCTATTCTAAGTGAAAAAATGAAATCTTTCTGTGGGCATGTATCATGCAACAGAAAGGACAAGCAGAAGCACCACTAGGCCAGTTACACACGGCAACAGAGCAAGAAGAGCACAGGTGCTACTGAAAAAAAAAATGGAATCTTGTCTATAAGGACGTAGGGCTTATTAGAATTAAGATACTCAGAAACAGAATTAAAATAAATGCCCAGGGCCCGGCGCAGTAGCCCAAGCGACTAAAGTCCTTGCCTTGCATGGACTGGGATACCATATGGGCACCAATTCTAATCCTGGTGACCCAGCTTCCCATCCAGCTCCCTGCTTGTGGCCTGGGAAAGCAGTCGAGGACGGCCCAAAGCCTTGGACCATGCATCTACATAGGAGACCTAAAGGAGGTCCTCCTCTCTGTATATATGACTTTGCCATAAAAATAAAATAAATCTTAAAAAATAAATTATTCGAAGTAATTAAAATTGAATTCCTATTCAGCATTCCCACTAAAAAATCTCAAACTCCTTTTTCTCTCTTTACACATACATACACACAACCCCCAACAATATAAAACAACAAAACTCTATTCTGTGATGACAGAAAAACACTTTCTGTTACTGCAGTGAAGTACATGAGAAAAGTAATTTTATAAGTGGAAAAGGTTTACTTATCTTACCACGTTAGTGGCTGAAAGGTAATGACACAGACTTAGGCTCTGGAGCGGGCCTAAGGCTGACGGTGGAGACCAGGCATTGGAAGAGTCATACAACAAGCAAGAAAGCAGATAGACAGGGCAGATCTCAAGTCAGGATTTAGGAATACTTTTTTCCACTAAAACAACCTTCCAAAATTATCCCCCAGTGACCCAAGGCCTCACCTCCTAAGGTTTCACCACTACTGATGGCACCACCCTTTAGCACATGACCTTTGGGGGACATTCATTGTCCAAATGAATATAGAAACAACAGTACCACAGGAGAATGAAGGCTACACTACTGAAACTGCACGCTGAGCATGCTGCCACACATTTGGGCTTTCACCTGCTCAAGCTGAAATTTTGGATATAGTAAGCCTATTGCTATAATCCAGGAGTCAAGAAGTTCACTGTTAGCATTCAAAACAATAATGAACAATATTCCAACACCTTCTTAGCAGACACACTGTAAGTCCTCTGTCAACAGTAATTAGTCATCCTCATATACAAGTAGCTATGTTTAGAAGCAAAGATTTGGGCTGGTAGATAAAGAGCCCAATTTTAAGACCAAACTTTGTCACAGAAGCTATATAGGGCCTTATTAGGCACATAAGTAGGGCTTAGTAAAGTGAGAACTTTGATTACATTTGGGCTCAAAGTAGTCAAATATGGGTACTTTGAGAGGCCAATAGAGACAGGGTGGTGTCCAAGGGCAGCTGTGGGAGTCAGATGCTAAGCTGTTCTTCCTCATAAGCCGCTTCAGCTCTGTTTTTATTGACCTTGGGAACAATGGTCTCATGGAGGACATGTTTTAAACTCATCAAATATGTACTGAACACAGACCAAAAAAGATTTATCAAATATTATGCTCCAGGCAGTGTGTAAGTGCCTAAATATTTGCTTCTACAAGAGCAAAGGTTTAAGGGCAGTGGGGGAAAGTAGAAAAAGAGAGTATCCACAGGACAGACATCCGATTCAGAATTCTGAGAATACTTCTCGATTTCACACTGGAAAACTCAAGAGTCTTAACTTTCAATTTCTGCCTTTTTCAAATGGGGCAAATGATCTTGCCCCTCTTATTATGTCGCAGAAACGTGTTTCCAAGTTTTCCTTGCAGGTTCTTGCTCCTACATGACATACGGACTCTAACTACACACGTTTGCTTAGTGTAGTAATCAGAGTAAGGTTTATGTAGAGCGAGCACCAGCATACATTCAAGTATGAGTATAGGCAAGGCCACAAGAGAGACACACACCATGAGGAGGCCAACAAGAAAGAGAGGATTGCACACAGGGAGAGAACACATAGGAAGGCAAAAGGGGGCACTGCAACGCCCAGTGGTTGCCTTGGTAGAGCAGAGGATGATTTCCTGACTGAACATACAAATCAGAAGGAGTTCAGGTGGGGCTTAGTATGCATGAGATCTCCTGGGAGTTACATACCCATGTGGAGCTCAGTTGATACATGCTCATCATGCAATCTACTTCCTTGTTTAGGAGACTTAAGTGCTTCTTTGCAAAATGAATGTACTTGACTGGATTGTAAAGGGATAGAATGAAGGCACAATGGTAAAGCCAGAAACTGTGGAGAAACTGTGGAAAAAGTTTTCCAGTTTTTTTTTTTCTCGACTTTATGCTTACCTAGAGCCCCATAACAATTAGGTGGTTATGATGTCACATACAAATATATAAAATGAAATTACTGTCTGTTGTAATGTTCTTATTCTTGCTCCATGAGAAATTCAAAGATCATTTTCCTAATGAAGCATCTACGCATTTCTCATAAGCCAAACAGGAGAATTCAGCGGTATTTGGAGAACTAGAAATGTGAAAAAAAAAAAAATGCCCTCTTCACAGTGCCATGCCCTGGTTGTGAAACATTAGTCCCTTCTCAGTATAAAGCATTTTCTTGAATTGCAGTGACTCTTTCACTAACAGACAGAGGTGCATTAGTGGGAGATTTATGCTAATATCTCAGCAGTAGAAATCATGAGACTCACTATATTCTCATTCAGTCTGAGACAAGCAGCCAGGGTATGTCCTTTAACAGGATTTCCAGGAAGGATACTGCAGCTTAAGAAATGCTGATTTGTTGGCATTTATATATTCCAGGAAGAGGGCTATCTTATGTGTATATCAGAGCCTAGAGCAGAAAATTATTTTAATACCCCCTCCCTCTTGCCACACATCCCCAGCACAAGAGAAGAGCAAAAAATATCCATTGGCTACAAAAATGCTTGCATTAAGAAAGAGCCTGGAACTGTTCAGAACAGCTCTCATAAGACAATAGGACAGTCTTCCTGGAGGAATAAGGGTGCTATACATGCCCAGCAACTGCTCCCAGAACGGCCCTGCCAGCATGTGTAACGGCCAACTGGTTCATCTTGCTAACTATAACGCTCGGCATATGGGGAGGGAGTGTTTATGGATATATACATACACCATACATTTTTGCAGCAAGTACATATAGAGACCATCCAACTGTATATTTTGCAGATATACAAACATGCACATATATTGTCCATATGTTCAAACAATTTTAAAAGCGTATCATGAACAAATAAGGATCTCCTTACAGTAAAACTTGCTGGATGTGTAGAACACTTTTTTAAAAGAAGGGCAGAAATGAGTTTGAATTTAAATCGTAACCCTTTCAGCTGTGTGACCTCTTGTACAACACAGAAATAACACCCAGATCTTCCTCATGGGGTAACCGTGAGGACTACAAGGGACTTTGTAAGAAAGATGCACAGCATGACAAATTTTCTTGATTAACATTATGAATACTGGGTACTATTCTGGGTTGGTACCATCAAAAGTGTTTCAAAATCAAGAGGCAAAACAAAGGCAGGATGCTTTATGAAGCACAGTGCTCACCTACATCCTACAGTCCATCTTGTATTTCCCACCACTCCCCAAATACAGTTCTACACAAACTCCCCTGTATATACTTCTCTCCCTTCATTGGTCTATGACGTTCAAGCTGCGGGGAGAGTATTTCTATTTTTTGTTCTATGTTCTGGACCAGACACTGGTTCTTGCTAGTATTCAATAAATACTGGTTGAAAAAACTATTAAGGATATATGATATATTGCATGCCAAAAATTTGGCATACAGAAAACTGTCTGATTTGGTCAGGTAGGGGGTATATAGAAATGTAAATTATCACAGTAAAAACTGATTTCTTAAACAAACAAAAAAAAAAGATAAAATGAAGAAGCATAAAACAACACACATTCTATTTTTAGACATTTTCTTTGAGAACATATCTTCTCTAATATTTAGAACAATACCAAAGGTAAGTGAATGTCTGATTTCACAGTCTTGCCTCATTGCATACAGCACCTGCTTTGTGCAGCAACTAAAGTGGTCATCCTTTGTTTTGAGAGAAACGTTATCGCAGACTATCCCTGTAAGAAAAACCTGTGAGAACATTGATTCAAGATTTTTGAAACTCACATGCATCTGCCTTTTACAATCTCCTTTTTCAGCTAAGTAAATAGAAAAATTTAAATCTAAACCTTCATCAAGTGATAAGGGACCAGAGTTGTGGCGAAGTGGTTAAACCTCAGTGTATATTGCCAGTATCCCACAAGGTTCAGGTCCTGGTTCTAGTCCTGGCTGTTCCAGTTCTGATCAAGCTCTGCACTGCTATGCCTGGGAAATCAGAACAGGATGACAAGTCCTTGGGTTCCTGTATGCATGTGGGATACCTGGTAAAGCTTCTGGCTCCCAGTTTTTGTCTGGCTCAGGTCTAGTCATTGCAACCACCGGCGAAGTAAATCAGTGGATAGAAGAGATCTCTGTTTCTCTATCTCTTTCCCTCCCTTTTCCTTCTTTCCCTCCCTCTCAAACTGCCTTTCAATGAATACAGCAAATCTTTAACACTTATAATATGTAACTTAGTTTTCAGAAAAAAGCAACTTTTCAAAGTTTTTATCCATTTATAAAATATCTAATCAGTTAGGCATATAATAAGTATCTTAAACATTAGCAGACTTGGAAACATCCTAAACTAATCAGGATACAAATCAAATGTTAAGTGTACTGAAGTATTTGGGTCATTACAGAATATGTTTTTATAAAGAAATAAAGTAAATTAATAGTCTGGAAAGTTCTTTAGAACTTTTTAGATGTCAGTTATGAAATTTTTTATTTAATTGTCTTTGGAGCAACTCAGAAAACATCTCTCTTAAGGGCTGAAGACAGAATAAAATCCAAAAATCACATTATGGAAGTACTTTTTAAATACCTATCAGGCTAAAATATTGATTAAAATTTGGTAAGACTAAACTTTCAGTGACATCATCAAAAACAGTGGAACTATATTACTGACACAAATGATTTCTGCTTTTATTCTTCCTCTAATTGAGTATAACCCAGGCCTGTGAGGCCCCTTCCAGCAAGATATCTGAGTTGTTCTGAAGCAATCAGAGCACTACCGAGGGGCTGCTTGCAGACATAACCCTGAGATGCACAAACAGATTGAGCGCATCTAATCCTATTCCCCTGGCTTGCTTAGCTCTAAATGCTGCAGAAGAAAATACATGAAAGCATGAAAGCATGAAGATGATAATGAATGTGTCTTCCATTCCATTTGTAAGTGTTTTGTGTTGTGGTGAATTTGGTTCATTCAAAGTCTCCCCTGAAATTTGAATCTCAAATGTATTGAGATACTATGGGAATTTTAAATTAGAATCTTGGAATAAGGACAGAAATGTGTCAAATAACATGTTCTTTTGCATGACAAACAATAAAAATGTAAATCTAATTATAATGTTCAAAGGTGTTTTGTTGTCAATATTAAAACAACCATGAACTGTCAGGCTGTTTCTTAACAGAATCCAACATTCAACTTTCAACCACCTTTTTAAGAGAAAATATATGCTACAGGTATATTGCTACAATGCAACAGTCCTGATAATGTACCATATTAAGCTATTCTAAATCATTTCCTTATTCCTAGAAATTAATTTTTCTCATCATTTGATAGTTTCTGGAGAAGATTAGAGAGAAAGAGTAGGGTAATAACCAAAAAAAATATTTTGAAACTGCACAATTTGTGATCCTGGGTCAGCTCACATATATCCACTTCCCTAAGGTGGACTCAGACCAATTCCTTGTTTCTGTCTTACTAGATTCCCAATTTCAATTGCAAACTTCCTATGTCATACATGCCTCAAGGAAACACAAATGAAGTTTCAATCAGTCCAAGGCATTTCCCTGGTAACTGATTATTCTAAGAGTAGCACAATGACCAAAACTGATCCAATCAGCCTGGAAGAAAACATGTACATATCAGGCTGGGGAGAAGGGTACTCCTTTTAATTTTCATTTGGCAAGAGAAAGGAAGGATGGCATCTCAGTTGTTATTGGCAATTAATCTATGCCATGATGAAATCAATGCCGTCATATTTGTAATCCTACAATTGACTGAGAAGACTTGAAAAGACTTTTATGGTCCCCAATGTCACTAAACCCTTGTTTCACTCAAACAGTAAACCTGCTCATCTTTCAGTGTTCCATTAGCTGAGATAAAACCAAAAAACTATCTTATTTCTTAAGCCAATTGAATATCATGTTTTATAATATAAAAAGAAAACTACTATACTAAGTAAGTGTCTATATTGATTCTAGGATGTATTTCAATTTCAAACTACTACAAAGATGTGGGAACACGGAAGGGAATTATTTATTAGAATTTGTAAAATATGCTATGATACAAAAATATAATTGACTTGGTTCATAATTTTGAAATTAAATTGTCTACCTGGGATTTATGATCTATAATTAGAAGTGGTTTCACTTCAATGGCTATTTCAATGACAGGCTAAAGAATCTTATACTGCACTGATATTAACTGAATAGATAATTGAAAGACCAGATTAATTTTTCTAAATTCTTTTCATTTATAGACAAATGTATACAATAAAACTAGATTTTTTTAAGAAAAGTAAAGATATTTTAAGAAAAGCTGAACAGGAAATTCTTTTTTAAGGCACCATGCAGTACTCCAGTTTATGTAATTCTTTTTTATCATTAACGGTAATTTACCTAAATCTCAAGTACTAAATATCTGCACCTGATTTCTGAATGCTTCATCTCTGCTTGAGATCTTGCTTAGCTCTTCTCTGGTCCTTCATCCCAGATCCAACTGCCTCAGGGAGCAACAAAGATTTCTCTGCCTTTATTCAGTCACACACATTCACACATACTTAAAAACATACTGACATGTGATTAAATTTACCATTTTTTTCCCAATAGATGAAACAACATAGCTTCCTAGCACCAAAGCATTTCTCTTTTCTCCATGTGGTATACTATTTCAATAAACAGAGGTGCTGTGCTTATTTAATGCCTGAAAACAAATGCAAATCAATAAATCATGTAGAAATAGAAAATCCAGTAAAAGAAAGAAAAAGCACCTCTATCTAAGAACTACGTGAAAGATTCATTCAGATGGGATAAGCTAGTATTAAAATAATTAGAATTAATGTACATCAGGGAGAGAATGTAATTTAGGAATTGACACCTTGAACAACTCCCCTGAGCAGTTTGTATTCTGGGTTTTGGTTTTGCTGTTGTTGTCTTTAAATTTCCATTTAACTTATTTAGAAGATACAGAGAAATTAATCTAATCTGTCATCTGTTGGTTTTATCACCCAAATGCCCTCAACAGTCAGGACTGGGCCAAGACGAACTCAGGAGATCTTGACCTATCATCTGTTGTCTTCCAGGGTTGTCAATAGCAAGAAGCTGGAATGGAAAACTGAACCAGAACTTGAATCCAGGCTTTGGTAGAGAATTGGAGCATCCCAAGGAGTATCTTAGTGACTGCACCAAATGACTCTCCCTGCTCTTTTGGCTTTAATTCTTATTCTGATCCCCACTCATTCTACATTTCTTACATGCTAAAATATTTTAATGCCATGATACATCAAGAACATCTCCCTACAATTTAAATTAATTAAATTATTTTTATACTGAAAAGTTTTTAAAAAATCACCTCAGCGTGAAAGCTGATATAAAGCTAATACTCATAAAGTAAAGCTCATCAGTAAAGCTGATGACACTTTATTATTTTCAAGGAACAAACTAGAGAAAGAGATGTGGCTTTTACTTGGCTCATGTGATCAATAGGACAATAAAAACACATGCAAAATTTGAAGAACAAAATTTTTTTGTCATTGTGGTACGTGATGATGATAAGCCACTGATGATTCAGAGAAAAATGTTTCAGAAATTTCTTGCAAGAATATTCATTTGAAATATGTATATGAAACATTCTCCTTTTAGATGCACATATGATAACACTTGTGGAGGGAGGTAATAGCGCAAGAGCAATAATAATATAATGCCTAAACAGATCATTTAAAACTTCCAACACATATTCGCTTTTTAGTTAAATCAGATTTTTTTTATTGCTGTGTAGTCTGAGCATCCCTGATATATTCAAAAATTATTTCCAAAAATGAATTTTAGAAACCTGTGACAAAAGTAAGCATTTACCAAATGGTTTTAATAAACTAAACTGAACTTACTGATGTAGCACCATCCCTGGAATCCCCTCCCACACAAAGCCCGTGACAAGCAGAGCAAAGAGACTATTTTAAAATTAATTCATGCTGAAAAGTAAATGGTTGAAGAAACTGTACCTTGCATTACAATCTATTAAAGTCTCAGTGCATTAATACAATAAGGTAATAATATCTTAATCAGTGTAAGTATAGACAACTTGAATTTATCCAAGAAGAAAAATGTAATAGGCTTTCAGTAGTTAAGTTTGCAAGCAATAATTTGCATATCTTCCTAATACCTAGCTCATCTTGCATGGGTAGTTTCAAAAACCACAGTGGTAGAGAACCCATTTATGTGGCAAATTTAACTAGAAATCCCCAAATTTTAAAATACAAGTTCCAATAAAGAAAAGTGAAACAAACACAAAACTACTATTTGACCTGAACCAATAATTATTAAAGATAGATAAATAAACACCTACGATGCAAAATGTATCTCCTCAATACATGGGGTCTTCAAAAAAGCTTATGGAAAGGGTTATTATGAAAATACAGTGTCTAGATTTCAAAAACTTTTTATACCACAATAAAGTTACCTTTTAATTGCATTTTCTGCAAACTTTGTGAAGTGCTCTTGTATAATTTCCTTCCTCTTTAAACTAAGAATTCAGATTCTGTGCACCCAGATGAGATTCTAAATTTCCTAGACTCCTGTTGGTCTGTGACAGGTCAAAAGAGTCTCAATTAAATGAGCATCTGAGGAACACGTGGTTATCTTCACAGAGGGAAAGATAGCACAAGCACCTGTCTTCTGCCCTTAGCCCTCCCCCTTTCCTTGGCTGCTTCAGTGTCACTGTAACGTCAATGGTCTCACCCGTAACCAAAACTCATCTCCAACCCAAAGGCAGATGTAACATCTTCCAAGCAACTGATTGTTGTTAAACGGTTCCTCAAATATATGAAAATAAAGCAAATACTTATAAGCCAACTGTGGTAATGAACTTTTTACCCCTTTAAATAACACCAGAATGCTGGCAGTAGTCGTTTCTTAAGGACTTGGAATTTGCAAGGGCTTAAAAATGAAGCTTTGTTTTCTCTCTCTCCTGGTTGCAGGTGGGACCATAAACCCTTTCAGCATGACTCAGAGAGAACACCCCATGGCCAACAGGAGACTGTCACCTGAAAAAGACCACTAATGAAACAACGTAACAACTTAGGGGGAAAATGTGTTTAGTTTCCAAATACTAACTAGCCTATGCAGAACTTTAAAATATTTTACCTAGCCTGTGGCTGCCTGTTGAATGAAAGCAAAAGACTTAGAAAATGAAACTCGATGAAGCAAGTTTTGCTCAATGCAAAGTTCTCTGTAACAGAAAACGTAATTCTAACAGGTCAAATTAACTGTCTAGATTATGAAAGATATGGTCATTGAGCAGATTCTCCCTAGATAGTATCTCCTTATCCAGTTATTATCACATTTCACGTCAGTGTCGGCATAAATCTAATCACTTTCTCTCTATATAGCCTTAAAACACAGAAACCTGCATGTTCAAAATCCTTCTTCTTTGGTATCTCTCCCTGTCTAACACGTCTGGTGTTTTCCTGAAACCTATAATCTTTAACTATCAGAGGATGATTTCTTTATTTTCTGTATTGCTTATGATCTTTGCAAAGAGAAGGTTTAAGGGACAGAACAACTTCCTAAATGTGCCCTAGGAAGTTAAAATATATAAACACCTTCTGTGTTTTTCTTTGCTGAAGATTACTCATATTTGAGTAAAAACTGGGTGTCAAAATCCCCTCAAAGTCCCTGCCTTTTAAGTTACTTGAATGTCCATTTTTTTCACTCTTTTTCAAAATTATTTCAGCCGAAATTATACTCAGATCTTCCATTTTCTGCAGTGCTCATTTTGAAAATGTATTTTTATTGAAAGCATTATATATAAAACCTATAAATGCTCTGAATAGTATGGCTTTGATATGTCTGAGGATTTTTCAAAAACATATTCACAGTTTCTTTCAGGAGAAATATATGACAATGAAGTTAAACTTCAGCTCACCTTCCAAACATAACTCAGTTACTCCCAGATTATCCGTTCTCCATACCCCTGAAAAACATTTGGAAATCTGTCTGGTGGCACTTTGGTATACAAATTTTACTTCAAATTTTCTGATGTTCAGGTCAGGCATTTGGCATAGCACTTAAAACACTATTGGGATAGCACCATCCCATACCTGTGCCTGAGTTAAGCCCCATCTTGGCTTCAAATTCCAGCTTCCTGACAATGCAGATTGGAGGTCATGGAGGTGGGGGTACAGGGCAGGGGTTCTAGCTCTTGCTGGATTTTAAGGTAGAAGCTGTGTGGATGTGAGATCTGTGTATGCGCATGTGTTGTATCTTTTTCTCTATGTGTGCATCTCAAATAAAGAAAGAAAAATTCAAAATTAAAAAATTTTGGTGTTCATAGAATGACCAAGATAAGACTTTTTAATTTGTGAGAAATAAAATAGAGAAAAAGCAACATATAATTTTTTTTCCTAAAAAAAAAAGACAACTTTGTTTTCTGGACAGCAGGAAAGCAGTCAGTTATTTCTGGATCATTTTCATTGCATAAAAATATCACAGATCCAAATCCTGCCCTCCAATGATTTTCCTTAAAGTTACTTGAGTCCATATGTTTCTGGAAGTTGAATTTGCTTCACTGCATTTAAAGGTCTAATCCTGCAGTTATTACACAGGCAGAATCTCCATGAAAGTAAAATTCTGTTTGTGTTAGGATAGTGCATTTGAATATTTCCTGAAGCAAAAAGTAGGCAAAGACAGTGGAGAATTAGGGATAGTGGGGAATAAATCGCAGATCATCAAAACATTTCTGCATTTGCTAATTTTGCTTATGAGGTATCTACTTCCCTTTGTAACACACCAAGGCTTCTGAGAAAAGAGAGAGGGCGATAAACAGAATTTCCATTTCTAGTTATCTCAAAACAATTAACAATGTGCCTTGTAATTTTTTTTTCCTTAAAATTTTTTTTATCTCTAACCAGTAAGGAAAACATAAATTTTCATATAAAGCACCATCAAATACCAAGAGAAAAGAAAGTCAAAATCACACGAAATTTTGCTTGAAAACATTTTTGAATATCTGGTTGCCAATTTAATACCATATGTCCATTAGTTGTGGAGTATAACATAAAATATTATGTGACTTTCTGCATAATTAATGAATCTTAAATTCATGGATTTAAGAGTAGGGAAAAATGTTTCTGCCAGATTCCAGACATTCAGAAACCTCTATAGAATGTCACAAATATTTCTTTGCATTTTCTGAACAGTTGTCAGTTTTCTTACAAAGCTATATTCATCTTCATATCAAAAATACCTGTTTCAGTTTTTCAGATAATAAGTTTAAAAAAAAACCTTTACTACATCTGCACAAAATATGTCTATCCTCATTAGATCCATTTTCTCAATTAAATTCAAGTTTTTCTGAAAAAAGGCATAAATCTGAGTATTGATTTAACTATAAAATCATTGAAACTCCCGGTAGTCTTCTAAAACCATTTTACTTGGATGAGCATGTAAGCTTTTAAAATATCAAGCTATTCCAGTATTTAATACACATAACTGCTTCCAGAGAACTAAAGGCAACAAGGCACAGCTGCCCATTACATTTGAAGAACTACAACTAGACTGCTGGCCAGTTTCTTACTAATTTCTTGCTTTTAAAAAAAAAAAAAGTTTGCTTCTATTTTATTCAGCATGGGTTTGATACCTTTTGAACATGAACCATATCACCAGCAGCCAAAATCAATAACCTATCTAATCAAGGACCTATAAACTAACAACAGACCCTTGGTGCTCTGTTCCTATAAAATGTAGTTTATTCTAAGTCCTTCTTTCCAAACCAGTCTAACTCTAAATTTATTATCCTCTTCTGACAAGGTTAAAGCATTGTCTACCTAGAATTCTAGAAAGACTGTTTTGGGAAGCAAATCAATTACCTCTTCAATAGAAAGAAGAAGAAAAAAAGAAAGAAAGAAAAGAAAAAAGCCCTCTCTAAACTTTCCTGGAATCTTTTTATTTAGCTTCAATTTTTCTTTTGAGAGCAAGGAATCCCAGTCATGAAGCTTTGATGCAGCAACCAGCTACTTCCTTTCAAACAAAAATCATGAGTAAATATTTCATAGACATGTCTCTAGTGTGAATTGCACAATATGAAAAGGAGATGTTAAGGCAATATTTCTCTAAATCATACCAAATAAGAAATACAAACATTTTCCTAGATCCATGATGTTTTGAAGTGTAAGCCACAAATCCTTCTTGCATAAAACATCATATGGTTTCTTGATATCTCGAAAGCTGTGTCTGAATAGCCTTCGCTCAATGACTTCATACTGTATTTGATACTTCTATTTATTTTAAGCTTCTTCAAATGGTATTTTCCATCTTTAAACTGAGAAGGATTTTTGCCTTGAAAGATTATTCATAGGTAGCAATATAAGCAAAATCAAAGTTTATCCAAAATCTCTTTTTTTTTTCTCCCAGATCTGTGACATTAAACACATGTGTGCCAAACTACTTTCCATGACATCAATTTTCCTCCTATATATTCAGTGATTTTATGAGTCTTTTTCCCCAGCTACAACACTGATTTTCTGGACAGGGACCATGATGTCTTCACCTTGTTCCTACAAGGTTTCTATTACTAGAGCAGCTTTAGCATAGTAATAAAAATACAATCCTTGCCTTGGAGGGAAACTCAGAACTTCAAAACAGAAACAGCTGGAGAACTTGAATCCATCATCAGCAGATACTGGTGAGAATTACACACAGAACTCACTGCTTCCTGGTCAAAATACAATCAACAACACTCTTTACAGGATAAGAAATTAAAATTCAGAACAAACATAATAAATAAGGTTTATGCTAATCAGCTGTTGGACACACGTAAACGAGATGTGAGAGCAGAGAGGCCATGAAGTGAGTACTGACGGGGAAATACTGCGACTGATGTTGGCTACCAATCCTCAGTCTAACAGCATTCTTACCCGCGTGCATTGATCTTCCTGGCTTGTGTTCCATGTACCACAGAGCTCATCTCTCCTGCTGTGGCTTTGTATCCACGCTCAGCTCTGGTGCATAGGTGTGTTGTCACTGAAAACTCACCACAACCCAGGTTATAAGCATGGCACTCTCTCTGGCGACATAAACACTGTATCAGTGGTGTTCTTTAAGAGGTGCCACTGCTGATCTAGGTGATGAGCTGTTTTGCTAATAAAGGTGATAGATATCCTTATCTGTCACTCTTTCCTCCCTTCAGTGCCTTGGGACCAACAACACACTCCTTCAAGGCAGCACCCTGGAGAAAAGCGGGGATATGTGGCTGGGAGATACTGAGGTTCACTCGTCTACCCATGGTTCAATGTGTGCTCTTAAATACATCAACCTTGCTTTAACTAATGCTTTAACTAAGACATCTGGAGATGAACTAGGAAAGCAAGAAGTAACCACTCTTTACCTTTGGTTAATAATATGTGAACCAAGAGATGGAAGCTATCTCCCTGTGTCTCTCCTTTTCCCTGTAAATCTGAATTTCCAATAAAAGTAAATCCTTAAAAAATTAAAAAATATGTGAATCTTTCATGGAGCATTTCTTTAGTTTTGGAGACAGTTCTTATACATCCCTACAACTGGTTCTGTGGGGTCTGGTGCAGTAGCCTAGTGCTAAAGTCCTCACCTTGGACATGCCTGGATCCCATATGAGCACCAGTTCCAGCCCCAGTGGCCCCACTTCCCATTCAGCTCCCTGCTTGTGGCATGGGAAAGCAGTTGAGGACGGCCCAAAGCCTTGGGACCCTTGTATCGCTTGGGAGGCCTGGAAAAGGCTCCTGGCTCCTGGCTTCAGATCAGCTCAGCTCCAGCCATTGTGGTCACTTAGGGAGTGAATCATGGGATGGGGGATCTTCCTCTCGGTCTTTTCCTCCTTTCTGTATATCCAACTTTGCAATGAGAATAGATAAAGCTTTAAAAAAAAAATTGCTTCTGTGAAAGTGGTATTGTTTCCCCTGTGAAATTTTGAGATTTTCTTGCACATTCAGGTGTAATCCAGAATCAATACACTAGCCATTCTCATTATAGGCTGTTCAAATGATCCCTCAGATTCAGTGATAAGGACAACGGCAGCATCACCTGCGATGACCACAGGCTTCTTCCTGGATGAAGCCCATCACTGCAGCCATCTCCAGCACAGCCATTACCATGAAAGATTTAGCAGCTAGAGTGTCATAATGCGGTTGTTGCTGATGCTGATCGGATTCTAAGCTGCCCACTGTTCCCCTAGCGCTCTTTAAGTTGGCAAGAAAGCTGACGCATTGAGTTGACCAAATATTCAGGAGATAGAGATCTCACAATAGACGAAAATCAGGAGCTCCTAAATGGAATACTCTTATAATATCTTTCTCAGTTAAATCTCTCGGTCACCGTGTTGTTAGCGGCATCTTACTAAGATTTGCTTTGCCCAAAATACAATGAGCTGTTCATCACGGTCAAAGGCTGTGAAAATACATATTCTGTCACACTGGGAAGATGCTGCAATTCTAAGTATGCTCTTTATTTTCAAATATAACATTTCACAGGGAGAATATCTATTAGATGTTAGAAACTTGCTCGGTGTTATTTTAAATATAAAAAAAAATCACTGACTACATAGTCTATACCTATTACTATATGACAAATAATACACCATTTTGTCTATCAATCCAGTTCTTTTTATTAGCCAATGATAGCTTAACATGCAATATACAGGACTCTATTGTCAAACAGAGTAGTCACTAATGACATGTGACTAGTGACCACTGAAGAGGTGGCAAATGGATATATGCTGCATATTTAAAATATACAACAGATTTCAAATACTATGCACCAAATAAAGATTTCTACTGACTTCATAAGAACGATAGTATTTTGGAAATACAGGTTAAATAAAATAATTAAATCAATATTATTTTTTAATATTTTTAATGCAACAATTTAGGTTACTAGAACAATTTAGGTTACTCATATATAGCTTGAGGCTTACCCTATATTTATATTGAACAAGAATAGTTTTGATGCCAAAGAGAATAATATCACTAACATATGATGATTTCTACTTTTATCCATCTCCAAAATTCTCTTTCTCAGGAGGATAAGGAAAGGAAAATCTATTAAGATGCTTAATATGTAAACTATAAACTGCAAAGATTTATAATTTACTAAATATTGTCATGGGCAAGTCTTTAGTATTGAGATTATAAAGGAATTTTCAGCAGCCAACACAGAGTTTCTCTGTATGGTTAACATTGGTATTCCAAACCAAATCACTACATAAGGAACAAGACACATTGAATTTTGGGTAAATATCTGCAAATTCAGCTCAAGTGAAAAGAGTGAATGGTGAGTAAGAACTTTAAGAAAACAGACAATGAAGCATCTTCTGTTCCCTTCTTCTTAGATGAATATCCGTCTCTTGGAGGACAAAGCTAGGATAGGAAGTTCAGCAATGAACTTCTTCCTAATTTTTCTAGAGGGTAACTCCTGCATATATTAGTCCATTCAGGCTACCATAACAGATATAACAGATTTGGTGGCTTATAAATGACAGAACTTCACTTTTCATGTTTATGTAGGCTCTTTTCCTGAAGAAAAATTTTATGTGGAAACTCAAATAGCAACAATAACATTAAAAAAGTAAGTAAGGGCCTCTGTTGTGGAGGATTAAGACATTGCTACACCAGCATCCCAAATGAACACCAGTTAGAGTCCCAGCTGCTCTCCTGCCTTCACTACGTCCTGTTAATGCAGCTGTGAGAGCAGTGGAAAATGGCTGGGGCACTGGCAGGTGAGACTCGGGTGGGTTAGGCAGCTACAGATACCCAGCCAGTGCCAGCTATTGCGGCAATTAGGGGAAGTAAACTGTTGATAGAACTCTAGCTCTCTGTCTCTTTTTCTGTAATTCTGCTAATATACAAATTTCTTCCTTTAAAAAAAAAGGTAAATTTTGCTTTCTCCAGGCACCATTCTAAGAAATTTGCATGTGCTAATTCATATGGTTGTGTGTATGTTGGGGGGAACCCATATAACTGATCAACAGCTGTTGCCCACCCAGGGTATATAGGAAGTTTGTTGGAAATGGGGTCCTCTTTGTCATAGAAAAGAAAGTCGACCTACACTGAGAGTGAAACATTTGCCTAACATCACACTGTGAAAGAACCAAGATTGTGTGGCTCTAAACCTAGGCACATGACACTGCATGTATTGTCTTGATGTAGAAGCCCTAATTGTTGCACAAATGGGAGTTTATGGTAGATCCTGGCTCATCTACAAGTAGAAATAGCTTTGATGAACCAGTTAAATTTCAGGTGGTAAAATCAGAAATAATATCAATACAACTTTAATGAAATGTATGGCTTGAATATAATTTGCTTCAATAAATGCCTTCAAGTTCCAGAGAAGATGGCTCACTTCTTAAAAGCACAAATTATTCTCTGATACACCTTCATTTGGGTGATAGACACTACTAAGTGAACATAACCTTCTGATAGAGGTTTCATTTATATTATCTCAGAGAGAGAAATAAGTATCATTATTTTTGTCATTATTTTTGTCATGTAGATAATCAAACTGCCTCAAAAATTTTAGGTAATTATCTCCAAATGACACAGTCAGTAAGATGTAGAACTAAATAAGAGCTTTGGTCTGCCAGAGGCTCTTGTTGCTTGTTTCTCCTCAAATGACAAACATGAGCTGTAATACTGAAAAAAAATTTTTAAAAGCCTTTTACTAACTAAATCTATATCAGTATAGTTACTGCAAGGCTGATGGCCCAGTGTCTCAGATTATTTAATGCCTGGTGGATAAGGGAATCATTTAGTGGTTCACCATTTAGGAGTAACCATAGAAATCTTCCCTAAAACAAGAATTCATGGGCTGAAAGGGCAAATGGCTAAACCATGTAAGCTTCCAGATCATTCTGCTTGGAACTACTGCATCTCATTCACAAGTAAACTTATAGTACCTGGAGCTCAGAACACTAGAAAAGATTCAGGAAAAGTTCTTTTTTTTTGTTTTTAAGTTTCTCTACTACAATAGCAACCTTAATTTTGAGAACTTCAGCAAAACTATGGTGTTACTGTTTTCCTAAGTCACTGCTTTTACAAATTTCCAAACCTCACCTTCACCATCATCTTCAACATAGCTTCCATGCTACAGTCTTGCCAATGCTCTCAAAATATGCCTTTGATTCTAACTCTCCCATGCTTGAAGTCTTTAAAATGCCTTTCATAAAAAAATAAACGTCTGCACAGTACCTAAAAAAATAAATTCTAAACCTTACAAAGTAAGGCACTGATATAATCTATGTTATAATAATAGGACAAATAAAGGAAAGGTAAGGGAGCCATGCTGGAACAATGTTTCTGTAGAGTAATGAAGTTTATATAGTATTCATTTCAACTAGATCTCTGAGACTCTCAAATAAATTTTAAGAAGAAAAGCAGAAACTACAGACCAATAATGGCCCTTGATAAAATACTTCCTGATCAAATTAAATATCATATAAAAAGAATTATACTCCATAACCAAGTATGATTTGTATTGGGAATGCAAAGATAGTTTAACACCTAAAAATCAATTAATGTCAAAATACAATATTATTAAAATAGAAGGGGGAAGAGAGCAGATAAGTATCTCAGTAGATGAAGGAAAAGACACTCAAGAAATTGCAATATCCATAGACAACAAAAACTCTGAACAAGCTTAGAATGGATGAGAATTTCCTTAATGTGATAAAGAACATGTTCTATGAAAACTTTATAGTAACATCATGGGCCTCCTCCAAGTCTCCCACAAGGGCTAAGGGCCCAAGGGACTTGTGCTATCTTCCTCCACTTTCCAAGGTCATAAGCAGGGAGCTGAATTGGAGTAGATCAGCTGTGACATGAACCAGCACCCATATGGGTTGCCAGCGGTACAAGTGGAGGATTAGCTTGCGGTGCCACTACATCTGCCCTGGTTGCTTCTCTTTCAAATGTTTTTGTAAATTTCCATTTACATATTATTCATGGGATGTATAACTGCCCCAAGCAATGTGTAATGTCTGTGGAATAAAAAATAAATAAAAATGATTAGGAGAAAAGGTAAAGATCCTTAAAAATATCCTCAAAAGTATTTGTAAGGTAGTAGCTTCATTTTTATTGGCTGCCTAACCAAGAAATTTATGCCCTACTTCTTTGAACCTTGCCTTCTAAATAGGTATCAATCTAAGACTAGTAGAAGTGAATTTAGTGATAATAGCAATGAAAATAACTTTAGGTGTGTCAGAGACTTAACTTACCACAAATTCTAAACTCTGGTTTTGAACTCTCTTAATACACTACAGACATTCAATAGCATTTTTTTGAATGAAGCAAAAGGACTGTTGTCATCCTAAATGTTCCTAATTAGTGATAACTTAGTGAGTTAAATGCCTGGAACCATGGGGAAGTTGTCCTATAGGGCACCCAGAATTCATATAAGACGTTCAACATTTAAAACCCATCTCTGTTTCTGATTCAGCTTCCTACTAGCATCCATGCTAAGAAGCAGAGGTGATGGGTCACCTATTTGGAGTTGCTGCCACCCATGGGAGCGATGCAGACTCAGTGCCAGGTATGTGGCATTAGCCTGGGTCAGAGCCAGCTAGTGAGTGCTGGAAGAGTAGGCCGGAAGATGGAAGTTCTACCTCTATCTATTACTATCTCTATCTTTAACACTTTTTTCTATATTTCACACAAAGGCAGTTAATAAACTTTTTAACATGGGAGTTCCTGAATGAGTTCGTTGCTCCAAGCTTCATCTCAGTATCCATCATAATTCCTGCTGTTGTGGACAATTGAAGAGAAAACCCCCTGGATGGGAGAACTCATTCACTCTCTCTCTCAAGAAACAAAACAAAATATCTGGGCTCAGAAGAGCCAACCTCAGAGGCACAGTGAGAATAACTAAGACCACACGGATGAATCTGCTTCAGTGCTTTCGGACACAATTTAAAACCAAAATCATGTTCATTCCATTACTCCCTCGACTATGAATGGGTGCAACACCAGAGACGAAACCTCAGCTGCTTCCCTGAGGTTTAAAGATACCACTGGGCTTAGTCTGTCTCATCTCTCACATTCTTTAAGCAAAGGAGTGGACTTCATAAATTAAACTTGGACCTTCTGTCTGGAAGCAGGCAGGGATGTGAGGAAAGCATTTGTTTTGAGACTTGGCTTCAACTATTAAAGCTTTGAGCAAATCACTCCATCTCTGCAGTCAGTGTCCTCATCCACAAAATGGGGAGTTAGTATCAAAGGTTACCCTTGAGTGCTGTGCAGATGCAAATGTTTATTAAATATTCAGTAACCTTGTTTCAAAAAGATGCATGTTCAATATTTGAGTAGCTCTCATGCCTATCAGTCCTATTATTTATTTCACTGTGTAGCTCTGTAAATTCTTCTCTGCCTTCTATCCTGAGCAGGAACTTTGTTTTCTAAACAAATTCATTTTGCAGGGACAGAACTAAAGACTCATTTTTCAAATATGCTGAAAATAGAAGATTTCTTGCATATTTTGTGTGTTATTAGAGCAGAATGTAAGAGAAAGGGTTAGTAGAATGAAAGCTTCATTACTGCCCAGGCCAATTTGACTCTTACAAACCTAATTAAACATGTCTTGAGTATATAAAATATATCATTCCCAGATAACACCATTCTGTTAAGTTCTTCATCTTATTAAGAGCTTGCATTAATGCTTCTTCAACATAAATTTTGTATCCAGACAGGTACTATTTGAGAAGGCTCACAATAGGAATGACCTAAATTATGGTGACAGAGGGAAAAGATAGATCACCAGTGCTTGTCTCAATGAGAAGAGGAATGAAGATTCCATCTTCCATTATTGCTCAATCCTAGTGTGCTAAAATTATCTCCTGAAAAAAAGCTTCCTTCCTCAAGCCTAAGGCTCTCCTGGGATCCTGCATCAGATTAAGGATTTTCATAATCTGGAGAAATAAATCTCAACTCCCACTGCTGAAAGGCCCTTAGCTACTCCTGAAATCTCATACTTTACAAATGAGGACAACCAGGCACAGAAGGGTCGCACGTATATGGCCAGAGACACTGAATGATATTTTGAGAGAAAGCAGTATTAACATAAGCAAAAGATTCAACACAACTGATTTGATTGCTAAGAACTAAAAACAAGGAGGGACAGATGTTTAAGATGATGGTTAGGACTACCTCAACAATTTATGGGTGAAATGATCACTTCTCTACTCAATTACTGTCCATAGTCATTGTGTTTGTTTCCACTAGAGTCTTTTTGCTTTTTATTTGTTCAACTTCTTATTCTTAGAAATATTAAGCATTTGAACCATATTGTCTCAAAAACTGTAAAAGGAAAAGAAGAAAGAAGCAAGGTAGGAAGGATAGGGAGGGTGGGGAGAGATGAAATGGAGGGAGGATGTGAGGAACGGGACATCACTATATTTTTAAAACAATATCTAAAAACCACGTTGACTATGTTTAAAAAAAACAAAAAACTTAATTTTAAATAAGTGAAAACTGAAAAATAATACCCTCATCCCATATTGGAGCAGCTAGATTTTAGGTGCCAGTGGTCTGATAAAACAATAAGGCAAACCCTGGGATGAAGTAGAGCTGGCTCAAATAACTGAGTGACTGTCACCATGTAGAAGATTCAGATGGAGTTCTGTCTGGCTCCTTACTTTGGCCTTTCCTAGCCTTGCTTGTTGCAGATATTTGTGAACTAAACCACAAGATGGGAGGGTGCTCTCTCATTCTCTTTCTTTCTCACCTTCAAGTAAATAAATAAGGCCTATAGCAATTTTTTAAACTGTGGAATTTGTCAATTGATCTAATTTTTCCATGCTTCTTATACTTTTCTCAACTATCTTAGTATGCCACTCGTGGAACTATCCCTCTACCCTTTGGAGATTTTCTCTCCAATGTATTTTTTCCTTAAGTTCAAATTTAAGTTCCCCTTTGGGTGCACACTCTGCTAAAAATCAAAGATGAACCCAAAGTCTCTTTCATGTTCCCCAGATAAAGTCCACATTTAAATGTAGCTTTTGAAATTTATGACCTATTTTGAAGAGACTAATATTCAAAGCAACTCATCCAGGTACACAAGCTCATTCTTAATTATTTCACTGTGTTTTAACCTAGGGGTTCTCAACTTGGTGCTACATGGGGATAATTTGAAGCTTTCTGGAACAGGATCAGTGTCCTCCCCACCCCACTTCAGACCACTTCAGTCTCCTTTGAGGGAAAGAGGCACAGGAGGCAACATGACACAGTAACTAAAAGCATGGACTCTGGAACCAAACAGCTTGGGCTTAAAATTGGCACCTCATAGAAATTATGTATCCTCCTGTGCTTCTATAAAAGAGGGGAATGATAGACTACTTTCGAGGAATATTGTGAGAACTAAGGGATTGATACATGCAGAGCACAAAGAATTATTTCTATTACATAGAAAACCCAATGGTGATTTGTATACAGAGGCTAATACATTTTTTCTGATTTAAATTTAACTGAATGCTATTTTTAATGGCCTTTACAATGGTATTATTTTTTATTCTTATTGGAAAGTCACATATGCAGAGAGAAGGAGAGACAGAAAGGAAAGATCTTCCATTCCATGGATCACTCCCCAAGCAGCCGCAATGGCCAGAGCTGAGTCGATCCAAAGCCAGGAGCCCGGAGCCTCCTCCAGGGCTCCCATGAAGTGCAGGGTCCCAAGGTGTTGGGCCATCCTCAACTGCTTTCCCAAGCCACAGTTGGATGGGAAGTGGGGCCACCAGGATGAGAACCGGTGCCCATATAGGATCCTGGTGCATGCATGCATGGATAGCTGCTAGGCCAGCACACTGGGCTGACGATGGTGGTTTTTAAAAAGCTATTTACACCACATATTCTGGTATCACAGAGCCTTTAGCATTTAATACTGAGAATAAACATCCTGGGATAAAGCAATATGGATAAAGCTTTAAGAGATGAAGCTAAGTGAAACAAGTAAGACTAAACCACAAATGTCAAATGATTCTAAAAGTGTTCCTAGAATGGCTAAACTCAAGAAGCAGGATGGGGAGGTAGGTTACAGCAATTGGAGTTTGGGCACGAAATTTCTAATGGGAAAGATTTTTTTAAAGTTCTGGAGAAGGATATTGGTTGCACAACATCAATACATTTAATGTCTTTCTGAACTCTACATTGTGTACATGAAGTAGCCAAAAAATAATAAAAATTCAAGTTTTAAGAGTTAGAAAATGTCAGGATTACAGAACACAGCTTAAATATAGTTGATAACATGATTGTTTGCAATCTATCAAAAACCACTTGATGGGGACTAGGGGGTGGTGCTGTGGCATAGTGAGTGGGGCTGCTGCCAGTAAGTAACACTGACATCCATATGGGTGTCCTGACTGCTCCACTTTGGATCCAGATCCCTGCTAATGTGCCTAAGAAAGCAGCAGAAAATGGCCCAAGTCCTTGGGCCCCTGCAGATCGTGTGGGATCTAGAAGAATCTCCTGGCTCCTGGCTTCAGCCTTGTCCAGCCCCACCAGTAGTGGCCATCAGTAAGGGGAATCTGAATGGAGAACATCTCTCTGTCCCTCTCCCTCTCTCTCTATCTGTAGCTCTGCCTTTCAAATAAAAACTCTTTAAAAACATTTTTATTCTTTCTTCTCATTCATGTTCCCCAGATAAAGTCCAAATTTAAATGCAGCTTTCGAAATTTATGACCTTTTAATAGGTTCAATGGGAAATAACACAACCCAAAGCAATTCCCTGTGATATCTACTGCAGTGAATTAGAACTGCAGAGGAAGCCCTGTAAGTTGCACAGTTCTCCTAAGCAGAAAATGCTGAACACTGATGGGTAAGACTTTAGTCACACTGTAAAGCTGCTATAGAGTTGACATTTGATTGATGCTGTGACAGCTTTTCAAACCTTATATACTGACTATGCAATCACATTAGACACTGCTCTTTCCTTTGTAGAGTCATTTCAAAAACTTGGAGTGGGAGGATTTAAAAAAAACCACTTTATCCACATCCCAAGGGTAAATATAATGATGAAATAATGCCCTTCACTTTGGCATTGCTTTCTTGGGAGAAAGTATAGATGTGTGTGTGTGTGGGTGGGTGTGTGTAAATCTATATCTATCCATCCATCCATCCATCCATCCGTCTCCCTTCGAGGAACAATGTAGGCTCTGCAATTTCTTCAGATTTAGTAAAGGGCCAATGGAATGATGACTTCGCATACATTTATATACTATATTAGACACTTCTACTGAAATTCAATTGTGACTGTGAATGCTTCAGACCAGATACAATTTTAACATTTTCTGCTACTGAAGTGAAAAGACCAAAAAGCTATTTCAAATTCACATTTCCCTTTCCCAATTGATTGTGGCACTCCCTTTGGAACACTCCCATGCTACAATAGCTCTAACTTTCCAATCCATTTTCACTGGAGAAGTCTAAGCATAAAGTAATACCTTCTACTCTACCAGTCACTGTGGTTCCCCTAAGGTTATTTTTGTGTTGAAGAAAGTCACTGAATAGCAGACTGATAGCTTTTAGTCTTCTAAAGCTCATTGGCTAAGAAAATAATACACATAAAGGCAGCCTATTCCAACAATTTCCCAAGGGGAAAATAGTCTATTGCCACCCACTTTTAGGGACAGGGTTAAAGAATAAAATCCTTGGGGTCTGCTGAAGACAACATGCCAATATTGTACATCCTGATGAGGAAAGTAAAAATAGTATCATGGAAATTGCATATTTATGAAACAGGGGAAAGTACTCACTATCATAATTAGAAAAAATCTACTGGTACTAGATGTTTTGCTGAACGTGTTCATTATCTTACTAAATGAAAATCTAAAAAGGGGTATCAAAAAGGTAGCTTTTTATTCAGAGAGCACAACCTGCTCACTCTTCCAGGGACTGTCAATGCTCAAAACCACACACTTTAAACGGGGACTTAAAACCCTCCTTCCAATTGTTTGATGACATTCTTTCTTAATGATACTACTAAAACAAGTGATCAATATTGACATAAAAATACTTTAAGCCTGAATGACAAATATATCTCTGCATTAGGTGACACAATCATATCTTATTTTATAAATATTTTCATCTCAACTTGCATTAAATTAACATAACTGGGGGAAAAGGACCAAAGAACATGGAGTTGCATTTCTAATTATACAATCATAGACATGGCTATGTTTTCCTTTTGGTGCTATGATCTGCAGCTATAAAATTTCCTTAACATCATTTTTAATTATCTGGCTTTATTTAAAAATGCTGTTGTCCTCTGTGTTATCTATTTCCTCAGGAGGAAAAAAAAAGTGTTTAAAATTTTGGGGCCTATTTGATTTTTGTCTTCCTTTTTTAAAAAAAAAAATTCATTTTATTTGAAAATCAAAGAGAGAGAAATAGAAATCTCCCATTCACTACCCAAATGTCTACAACAGTTGGGGATATCTCGACCAGCCCACACACCCAACATCATTCTCAGGGTATCTGAGCTTCAGTTCTATGGGGCTCCTCCTTTGAACTTCCAGGTTTATCTCAACCTTCTTCCCAGGCTTTGATGTTATAGCTTCTCCCTGTAGTTGATCAGATCTTTGCTATCTCCATTTTCTCCTTTTGCTTTTTGAGGCTTGTCATACCTGGTGAACCAATTTCTGCCGTGGCATTCTCTCCAGGGGAAGACCCTGAGTAGGTTTCTTTCCTGGAATAACCCCCAGCTAATACACACACAGTAACAATCAATGAGAACTACTCCTTTGTATCTATGTAGTTGTTGATTCAGCAATAGAGTGTCACATTTTTAAATCTAGTCTTAGTTAAGCCATTGAATGTGTGCTTACATAATTCTGTGTTCTTGGAGATAATGTTTGTGTAGCCTTTTGCAGGGGCCACAGCTGTCACATGGTCTCTTTCCACATTTCCCTTACTCCAATGTTAAATGGACACATATTCATAGTCTCCCTTCTTGTTTAGAAAATGAGGCATCCTGGGCCCGGCACGGTGACGCAGTGGTTGAGGTCCTCACCCTGCACGCCCGGGATCCCATATGGGCGCCGGTTCTATCCCCGGCAGCACCGCTTCCCTTCCAGCTCCCTGCCTGTGGCCTGGGAAAGCTTTGGGACCCTGCACCCACATGGGAGACCCAGAAGAGGCTCCTGGCTTCGGATCGGCATAGCATCGGCCATTGCGCTCACTTGGGGAGTGAATCATCGGACAGAAGATCTTCCTCTCTGTCTCTCCTCTTTGTATATCTGCCTTTCCAATAAAAAAAAATAATAAAAATAAATCTTTAAAAAAAAAAAAGAAAATGAGGCATTTATGACACAGAACTAAGGCACTGACACTAAAGTTCAGTTTCACTCTGTAGGTATACCCCCAATGACTATGCACAGGTGTTCGCATCCCAAGCCCAAAAATCACTGCATTTTTTTCTGTAGCAGCAAAAATAATCTTGATAATTTATTATAAATTTAAATATAGGGCATTTGGGGCCAAGTTCAGAAACAGAGCCAAATACGGCTCATTTTCTTCCAAGCATCAGGTTGGCTTAAATTTTGTAGCATTTTAACATCCTATTTTGAAAGATTTCAAGAGGTATGTGATACTTGGATAAGAAGTAGTTCTAGCAAAATAATATTCTTATGAGTTAAGTATAAATGAATCAGAAACACATGAACTGTATTTCCTTTGAAATGCACAGGGATTTAAAAGCTAATGGAAAAAGTGCTGGCAACTCACATTTAGAGCTTTTATTGAAACCAGGATGTTTGAATAAACATTAGACATTCAGCTAACTCAAACTGAAATAGGGTTCACCAATCCTTAATTACAACAGTGCTTTAAGTGATGAAGAAACACGTCATATTCGAGTTTCATGCAGAAAGCTTTGCTTGGCATGTATAACTTTTGGTTTGAGAAACCTCTGTAGTCATATTATGAAAATCAAATGAGATGTTAGACAGTGAAGTCTTAAGGTCAGTCTGGCAAGGACCATTGAGACAATAACTACCGATTGGAAATTTAAAACAAGAACGCACTGTTAGGGCGTGATGTTTGTTTTGAAAGGAAATTAGAGCTGAAGACATAATTTAGAAAGAACATGCTTCTTAAATGGGCTAATAATGGGCTAATCAATATGAAAATGAAGAGTGAGCCAGCACGGTGGCACTGTAGCATAGTCCACCACCTGCACTGTTAGCATCCCAGGTCCACTTCCAACCCAACTCCCTGCTAATGGCCTGGGAAAGCAGTGGAAGCTGGCTCAAGCCCTTGGACTCCTGTACTCATCTGGGAGATTCAAAGGAAGCTCCTAGCTCCTGGCTCCTGGTTTTGGATTGGCTCAACTCTGGCCATTGCAATCGTTTGGTGAGTGAACCAGCACATGGAAGATCTCTCTCTCTCTCTCTTTCTGTGTGTGCATGAGTATGTCTCCTCTTCTTTATATAACTCCCTTTCAAATAAAAAAAAAATCTTTAAATAATATAAAGAAAATAAACAGTGACAGATGTGGGGTTTTCTTTGTGATCTGCTGGTTGTAATCTGGAGCTAAAACTAGATGGACTGTAGTTAGGAAATGAGCAGACTTCATTTCTCCAATGCCTAATGTTTGAATTAAGCTACTAATGAACCCAGTGAACATGTAATGACCAGATAGTCAGCTTGTGACAGCATATGAAATCTCAACACCTTGAAAAATCACCTCTAAGGTTATCAAGAAGCCTTGAAAGAAAACAAAAACAAAAATAACTTTGATGTAATCAACAAACCAATGACATTTTTCTCTGATCTAAGGGGAAAAAAAACTATACTAAAATTCATAAGTAAACACAAGAGACCACACTTTTCTATTTAGATTCTGACAGACTAAATAACATAAAGATAGTAGTATTAAAAGCCATGTGTTTAATCAATGTAATATAAAAAAGCATTTAGAAAAAAAACGGACTTTGTATACATTCAGTAGTACTATTAGAATTTCTAAGTATGGGTAGAATGGGGAGAGAAAATCATTTTAGATACAACAGTTTGGTATACTCATTACGGTTTTAGAGGTAAGGACTCATTGCAAAGGCCAATTTGCTGCTTGTCCCTGTAAATGGTTTTATTAATAAATAATACATATTGTTTAATGAGAAAAATGATGGTCAAGGTAAAAATGTAAAACATTTTAATGGGATACCTTACAAAAGTTCATTGACCTTTCTAAATATTTTGTGATGATTTCTCCTACGAAGGAAAGCTGCCTTTAAAGGCACACTTAATAGCATATAATTATTCCTGCAGCTTAGAATATCTAAGCATACTTTGACAGGAGTCCAACATTGTCTCCAAAAATGCTCAGTAAGCAGCAGAATGATGCTCCATTACTTGTGTACTTATAAAGGTCTAAAAGGATAATAATAAGCAATATCACACCAAAAAAATGAAGAAAGAAACTTGCTAATCACTGTCCCATTACGACAGCGAAAAACAGTTGCCATATCAAAGGAATACTGAAATAATTTCAAAGGAACTATTTACTATACTGTGGACAGAGTTCAAGGAAATCAACAAAGAATGGTAAAGTGCATCAAGGCTAGTAACATCAGGGAACTGCTTTTTTGACCTGAAGGGTCATCGGGAAGAAGTGATTCCCAAAATAGCTTTAGTCAAAGGAGAGGACATCCTATACCTCATCCTAGGAAACCACAGCGGTGTTACCTTACTTTCTTCCCACCTTCTGATCTCCTCATAGAAACTCCATAGGTCAAACCAACAGGATGTAATCAGTCAGCCTCCCAGGTCCCAGAACAGAGTGGAAAAGAATAGAGAAGACTGGAAGACCACAGGGTGGTGAACTGAAAGCACTGGGAATAAGCTCATGCCATAACAGCTGTCTAGTGGCACTATTTTAATTGAAATAACTACACATCTATCTGCTGTTGGAAAATCTCCTGATTCTCCCTTTTCCCTCTCTCTCTTTCTCAATCTCTCCCTCACATACACACACACACACACACATACACACACACACTGAGACTGCTCATTAAAAATATAGCTCTAAGTTTGTGCGTAGTATTTCTTTCATGAAAATTCAGGCCTTTGATCTTTCTAGTGCACTTTAAAGACTAAGACTGCATGTTAGAATTCCAAGCCCAGATTTTTTTTCAAGAACTATACTTAAACATCTTGCTGTTCATCTTAATTGATTAGGCATGGATTTTAGACTGTAAATGGTCAACTCAAAAGACTAAAAATATGAACTCTTGCAGGTATACTTGATTCAGCCTCTCTGAAAGTAGCTGAATGCCTCAATGATTTAAAGTGCTTGAGGTTTTAAGTGGTTCATTCAGAAGGCAAACAGATCATTCTGAATCCTTGTCTTTCATTTTAATCATCACTTGATCACAATCCCTCTAATGAAATTAAGGGCTTCTTAGTGAAATAGGGACTCAAGAATGCTTAACACAATTGAATTGTTTCTTTTGCACAGGTGCTTCACAGATTTTCTAACTTTTCTCTTAGTCTTTGACTAGGACAGGAGCCTACTGGTCTTAAACTCTACCTAAACTCTAGAAATGAACATAGTAAAAACCAAAGTGTAGACGCCAAGCACTGCTGATTAAATTAACAAATGAACTAGACATGCAATAGAATATTAGAAGGAACATTCTACTCCGATTCAAGATTTACTCAAAGTCCCATTTCTAGCATTTACTCTGCATTTTCTTGGAGGTCACTCAACTTGTGAGCATCAGTGTCTTCAGTTACAACACAGGAACAAAGCCAATTTTACATGGCGTTGCCTAAAAACTATAGGTCTGAAACGGTTCAAGAGGGTCTGGTGTAATGGCTCAATGGCTGAATCCTCACTTTGCAAAGATTGGGATCCCATATGGGTACCATTTCATGTCCTGCCTGCTCTACTTCCCAACCAGCTCCCTGCTTGTGGCTTGGGAAATCAGTGAAGGACGGCCCAAACCTTTAGGACCTTGCACTCATGAGGGAGACCTTGGAAGATGCTCCATTTCTGGTTTCAGATAGGCTCAGCTCCTGCCACTGTAGCTACTTGAGGAGTGAACCAATAGATGAACAATCTTTCTGTCTCTCCTCTCTGTAAATCTGTCTTTCCAATAAAAAAAAAGATATTTTAAAAAAGATACAGTTTAAGAAATGAAAGGCATTCTAAAATATGCTATGTTTATTAATGTTACTGGTCACTGTGCTCGTTAGCTTTTTATTGCATCTTGACTGGGCTAAGAGATGTTTGATAGCAGGTACATTTTTTTCTCACTCTATCTTGGGGATGTTTCCAGAAGAGATGTTTCCAGTATTTGAATTGGCAGAACAGTAAAAAGAACATCACCCTCCAAGCATAGAGAGGCATGCTGAGGGTCTGGCTATCCCTCTTCCGTTCACACACGGTAGGACTCCTGGTTCTTGAACCTTCAGACTTGGACTGACATACACCTTCACCCTTCAACACTTGTAAGGCAGTGGGAATTGTATCTTCTCAGTCCACAGCTTTCAGACAACAGATCCTCGATTTCTCAAGGTTCAGCGTCATGGAAGCAAGAACCCGTTAAAAAAAAAATGCACATTTACAGAGACTTATACAATGACTTCTCTGTCTCAGGAAAATTCCAACACTTGATTCGGGTACCAAAGAATAGCAGTGCTGCTAAAACAAATACCCAAAAACAAAGAAGTGGTTTTGCAACTGGCTAATAAATAGAGGTGGTAAGAGAAGAATCATGAAACAAAACAAAGCCAGCCAAACAAATTTACCTATGCTTCTGTGAGTAACCTGTTGGGCAATTAAGTTGAGGCAACAAAAGCAAAGAAAAAATATATGGAAGAAACTCGGTGTTCTTACAGAATAGCTAAGGGTCACGAACACAACCCTGGAAGAAAAACAGATGGTAATGCACATTCTGATAAGGTCTTGGCTGATCTTCATTAATATGAGAGAATGGAGAAAAGGTGGTCTTCATTATAAAGTGGTAAAGAACTTGGCCTGTGTTCATTTTTGTACAGGTTCATGGAAGTCAGAATTTGTAACAAAAATGAATGTTTGGTTAAGGAAATTTCCTTTTTTTATTTTAAAGATTCATTTTGCTTTTATTGCAAAGGCAGATATACAGAGAGGAGGAGAGACAGAAAGGAAGATCTTCTATCCAATGATTCATTCCGCAAACGATCACCACAGCTGGTGCTGTGCCAATCCAAAGCCAGGATCCAGGAACTTCCTCCAGGTCTCTCATGTGGGTGCAGGGTCCTCAACTGCCTTCCCAGGTCACAAGCAGGGAGCTGGATGGAAAGCAGAGCTGCCAGGGTTAGGATTGCCACCCATATGGGATCTTGGTGTTTTTAAGGCAAGGACTTTAGCTGCTAGGTCACTGCACTGAGCCCTGGTTAGGGAAATTTCTAAGCAAAAGCTTAAGGTAAAACTTGACTTTTCTTTATACCTATGTGAGGAGAGAGAAATGATGCAAGCAGGAATTGTTAATCAAAAGAGAAGCAGAACTTAAATATTTGGAGAACTCTTAGCCTAGCTGTGTATTAAAATGAGAAATTCAGTACTTGAGAGAACACAAGGAGTTTAGCCAAATTTGAGAGAATGAAATGGATCCATCAGCTCAGTGGAAGCCAGGTGTTACTTAAGAACAAAGTGGAGAACATTAGTCAGTCACCTAAACAAAAGCCAAGATCTATTGTTCATGACAATGTATTAATGATCCCAAGACATTTTGGAGACCCTTTCCATTATATGCCCAAAGTTCACAGGCCAATGGGGAGAACAATTACAAAGGAGAGGCTAGCACTATCCAGCATGACATCAAATCATGAGCTCCACTCCCTCAAAACTGATCGAAAACTTCCCAATCACCCCATAAGCGGTTTCCAAGGACTGTACACAGCAAAGCTATGGCGGCATGTTGCCTCCACCCAAATTTCAAAGGATGTTCAAGAGAGCTATAGGATCCAGGTAGAGAGCTAGCAGGGCCAACAGAGAATCCAGACTATGGGCAGCAAGCCATGGCGGTAGGGATTATCATGATTATCATTTGCCAACTCCCGCTATGGAATATTAAGCAGTTGCTGGAAAGGATGAATTAGGTCTATATGTAAATAACACATGGTGAATAACATATACAGCATGATTTTATATTTATAAAAAGAATGAAATTATCACATGTATATGTTTATTCAATTTTATGTCACCAGAAGACTGTGGGCAATTGGCCCATGCCCTGCCCTGGCCTGAGGCACAACTTCCAGCCCTGCACATGGAAAGTGATCTATGACAAAACTGGGAGGTAAAGCAGAATAAGCATGCCTTTTTAGCTAATCACAGTGTCATTATTGCTCCGTGTGGAGGAGTGGGGAGCAAGGAGGGGACTGCCTGAAAATGCCCATCTACCGTCCTTAACCCTAAAACCCTGAAATTTGTGTTGAATAGACAGAATTCCTTACCAGCTTGTCTCCAGTGGTTCCTCAGCCTAAGAACACCAGTGCCTCACCCTCAGTGACCTTGGGACCTGATGACAGTATGAAACCTCAAGAGAAGACCATATGAAAAAATGTACAATCTAACCTGCCATCATTAGACAAGGCACAAAGAAAGAAACCCTATAGATTTTTTCCCCTTATTATTTATTTATTTTCATCTACTAAAAATCCAACAACAGATGGGTGGAAAGAGAGGGAAAGAGAGAATGAGTTGCCATGGGAAGAAAACATTAAATATGAACAAAAATACTTGAAGCTAAAGAATGTTTTGCATATCTTAGCATACTTTGCTTCAAATTTGCCCTTTAAATGAGTAAGTAAGGGACAAGTGTTTGACTTAGTGGTTGAGATACCAAATTCATATTGGAATACGAAAGTTTGATTCCTGGCTCGGCTATTGACTCCAGCTTCCTGCTAATGCAGGCCAGGAAAGCTACCCTGACTGGGTTCTCATTACCCCATGGGAGACCTGAAGTACACTGCTGGCTCCTGGAGCTGCTGTGGTCAATTTAGGAGTGAAATAGAATGAGATCTCTCTTTCTCTCAAATCAATAAATATTTTTAATCCTGTCATTAAACAACTGCTTTAAACAATTTTAGAGGCAGGTGTTTGGCTCAGGGGTTACAAGGCCACAATTTGGGATGCCTACCTTCTGTATGAGAACGTGTGGATTTCTGTCTCATCTCTGCTTCTTTTTCCAACTTCCTACTGATATACACTTTGGAAGGCAGCAGTTGACGCCTCCAGTACTTGGTTCCATCACCCATGTAGGAGACACAGACGATTTCAGATTCCAGGCTGTGGTCTCTCTCAGTGCTGACTGTGGCAGGTAACTGAGGAGTGAACTGCTGAATAGAAGATCTCTATCTCTAGGCCTTTCAGATAAATACAATTTTTTTTTAATTTCAAAGTTTTTTTTTAACAAGTAAATTATCTAGGTTCTGGATAAAGTACATTTTTTAATAAGTTCTTACTCATTCAGAATGTATGAAATTGAGTTCATTTAACAAATGACTTCATGTTGTTTGTTTTTGTTATATATTACTGCACTGCAAATTACTGCTCAAACCTTAAGAGGCCTAATGCTTCTAAATAGTAAATATTTAGCTCACACATTTTGTATATATATATATATATATATATATATATGTTTGCATGAGTAGACATATATATACACACATACACACATGCACATATATGTGTATCCCAAGAGGCTACAGACACAATATCAATGAGGGTTGCAATCATTTGAAGGCTTGACTGGGGCTTGAGAATTCATTTCCACGCAGTTCGCTCAAATGGCTGTTGGTAGAAGACCTCAAATCCCTTACACAGAGATTACTCATCCACAGGTCTGCTTGACGTCCCTGTGACATGGCAGCTGGCTTCCCTGACATGAGAATACAGAAGACACGAAGGTAGAAGCAAACTGCGATACCTTCTATAGAATATTCTGGGAAATACACATGTGGAAATAAATACATGACGATGTGAATATCAGAAGCAAAAATCACTGGGAGACTTCTTGAAGGCTAACCACCACAAAATGACCCCTGAATATGTGCAGAGATCGCTACAAACACATCCTAAACCTAGCTGTCTTTTACAAATGGAAATCTGGTAAAAGTATTCCAATTCTGGGTGTAGCTGTATCACAGAAAAACGTCCTCATATTAAAAGTATACTTAGCTCTACCTTGTCAAATGCACATGAATCAACATTGTAAACACTAAAAAGAGTACAGGGTATTTTATACAAGCAAAGTTTTCTTTAGTATAAGCCACATATTCAAATTAATAGATGTAAGAAACAGGGCATTAGATATAAAGTGTTAGATGCCATAAAAATAACTGCTTCAGCTTATTATTTTCTTAGATAAAAGTGTAAAAACAATTTGGTAGAAAAAAAGTTATTATACAGCACAGCTGGAAAAATACTAGTAGGATATAAGGCTGGTGAATTTCACATTTGGATCGGACAAACTTGCTTACAACCTGATAGAATTGATGTCCACAGAAAACATGAATTAATTGTAATATGAGGAAAAAATTGTCTTTAAAAATTCCCATTGTCCATTTTTGGCTTGCATTAACGTATTTCTGCTCCCTTTTTTTTTTAAAAAGATTTATTTTTATTATTTTTTTTTTATTGGAAAGGCAGATATACAGAGAGGAGAGACAGAGAGGAAGATCTTCCGTCCGATGATTCACTCCCCAAGTGAGCGCAACGGGCCGACACCATGCCGATCCGAAGCCAGGAGCCTCTTCTGGGTCTCCCACGTGGGTGCAGGTTCCCAAAGCTTTGGGCCGTCCTCGACTGCTTTCCCAGGCCACAGGCAGGGAGCTGGAAGGGAAGCGGGGCTGCAGGGATTAGAACCGGCTCCCATATGGGATCCCGGGCGTGCAAGGCGAGGACCCTCAACCACTTGTGCCACCGCGCCGGGCCCTCTGCTCCCTTTTGAAAAATTTCATATGAGACCCTTAATTTGTTTTTAAGAACCCAGAAAGATAAGTTACTTTTTATAATGTTTATTCATAAAGCTACTAGTAAGCTAATTATGAAGAAGTTATTAACTTTGTTTTATGCTCAACAAGATCGAAGGTAAAGGTTTTGACTCTTTCTGGTCCATGAAATATTTGGAGAATATCGGGGCCCGGTGGCGTGGCCTAGCAGGTAAAGTCCTTGTCTTGAACGCGCCCGGGATCCCATATGGGCACCAGTTCTAATTCCGGCTGCTCCACTTCCCATCCAACTCCCTGCCTGTGGTCTGGGAAAGCAGTCAAGGACAGCCGAGAGCACTGGGACCCTGCACCCGCGTGGGAGACCCAAAAGAAGTTCCTGGCTCCCAGCTTCGGATCAGGATAGCACCGGCCATTGTGGTCACTTGGGGAGTGACTCATTGGACGGAAGATCTTCTTGTCTGTCTCTCCTCCTCTCTGTACATCTGCCTTTCCAATAAATAAATAAATAAATAAACCTTTAAAAAAAGAAATATTTGAAGAATATCAACAGTGCTAATAGCTATTTGCATAAGTCAGTCATATAATCTTAAAAAATATTGACATGATAAAACAATGCAACGGAGAAAAAGCCAATGCAGCACACATTTTATTGACAAATAAATGCACAGGCTTAAATTGTCTCTCAATATCTTTATATCTGATTGACATGTTATCAGAAAAATAAAGATTAAGTTGGTCAAGATCAATGATTTCAAAATGATTTCTTGGTGCACATGAAAAAATAAATTCAATCCAATACTAATTCATATTTGGGTTCAAGCTACTCTGACAGTAATGTTTTATAGCAAAATGTACTTTAATTTTATATTCAAACCTTTCCCAGCTTTTCTTAGAGAATTTATTTTTTTTTATTTATGATGCTTCCTTGTTCAATTCAAGTTTCATTCACTTTTAGATACTCTGGAAAGATAAATAACTGACATATTCTGCCATTCATGAGTAATGTACATACAGCCTGTGATGCAAGAAAATAAAATAGGTAGCCAAAGTTATATATTTGTTTTAGAAATAAACATGTATCATATGGATAAGTAATAAAATAACAGTAAATTAGAAACACATCATAAAAATGCTTTCTTATTTTACTGAGATTAAATTATTTACTGTAATATACTGTTAGGTTATCTACATTTAAAGAATGAAATGCTCTAGTTGTGTTTTATGTGGAATATAACTGTTTGGATGTGAAGCATGCAAGTTTAATCATATATTTACAACTTACTGTTGAATGCTACCTTTTGTATATATCTATTCTAAAATATATTCCTTTGCTGGCAAAATAATGTGTCATTCAGAACTCCAGCCAATACAAAAACTTGAAAACTAAGGACATCTCCATTGACCATTTAGGACTTTGCTCCAATTCTTGGGTCATGGCACAGCAATGCTGTTCACAGAAACAATGACAGTCATCTATTCAGCGCTTCATATGTGTTAGAACTGTTGGGTACACACTTTTTCTTTTCTTTTTTATTATTGAAGATCTATTTATTTTTATTGGAAAGGCAGATAAACAGTAAAGATATACAAAGAGAAAGATTATCTGTCCAATGGTTCACTCCCCAAGGGTCTGCAACAGCCAGAGCTTAGCTGATCCAAAGCCAGGAACCAGGAGCCAGGAGCTCCCTGTGGGTTTCCCACATGAGTGCAGGGCCCAAGGGAAGGTGTCCATGTTACACTTGTCAGATCTGAGGGAGGAGTGCCACAGGCTTCCTCCAAGGTAAGTTTTCTCATGATTATAACAAGAATAGGTGCTGCAGTCTCCCTCCTGCCTATTATAGCTCTTGTGAAAGTGACTTAGGGTATGGACAGCTGTTCACACTGGCATGTCTGGGGGGAGTGGTGGACAGAGCCCCTTACTCAGCCACCAGCTGGGCTCTGGCCCCCTAAGTTTGTTTTGAGGTACCACTTTAAAACTTTTGAGGTATTAACAACGAATTTAATAGTGTGGGTTTTTTTTTTAATGTTACAAGTACACTGACAGCATTTTAGATATGATTTCCACCTGGAACACATTTTCCAATTTAAGAATCCTAGGGAGTCTGGAATGAGAGGAAGTTTTATTTTTAAACTCAGAAAGGTTGTGCTTCTTTCTGTTTCTTCAGAATTTTAGATCATTAGGTACATATCCCATTTTCTACATCACTGTAGGTGACATTGTTAGTGCACTTGGCATCATCTTACCACTCACTAGATGACAGAGTCCTTGACCTTGAACTTGCTGGTAGACAGAACACCTACACAGGGTTTTTCCATGTACCCTGGGATTCTTCATGTTTTCTGGGTTCTAAAAGCCACAGTATTGAGAAGGAAGCTCCATTCAGAAATAACATCATCTTTTATGAGTGATTGTTCATTCAGAGTCAATTCCACTGTTGAATTACAAACTATCTATTTTTGAAAGGATATTCTCTTCAATAAAGCATGTTAGGAAAACCAGATATTTATATTAAAAGGTTGACATTGGACCTTTATCTTATATCATATGCAAATTCAACTCAAAATGTTTTAAAGACCTAAAAAAAAAAAAAAAAAAAAACAAGAAAAGCCATAACCATAAAATTCCCAGAAGAAAACATGGAAAAGTTCCTTGACCATGGCATGATATTTTTGATATCATATCAAAAGTTCAGGCATTAAAAAAACAACATAAGCAAGTGAGTCTACATCAAACTGAAAAGGCTTCTACACAGCAGAAGAAACCATCCATAAAATAAAAAGGCAGCCTACAAATGGCAAATCTTGTATCTGAAATTAAGTTAATATGCAAAATAAATAAAGATCTCACACAACTCAATGACAGAAGCACAAATCACTTGACTTTTAAATGGACAAAGAACCTGAATGAAGACAAGGAGCTGCCACTGTGGCACAGCAGGCAGCAAGTTAAACTATTGCTTGTGATGCCAGAATCCTATATCAAAGTGTTGGTTCAAGTCCCAGCTCCTCCATTTACAGACTAGCTTCCTGCTAATGCACCTGAGAAGGCAGTCGATGACTGGTACTCAGGCTCCTGCCACCCATCTGACCGGCCCAGGTGGAGTTCCTGGGCCCAGCCTTGGCTATTGTGGCCATTTGGGAAAGGCACCAGCAGATGAATCATTCATTCATCCATTCATCCTCTCTCTCTCTCTCTCTCTCTCTCTCTCTCTCTCTCTCTCTCTCTCTTTCCTCCTCTGTGTGTCTTTGTGTGTGTTTCTATGTGCATGTCTCCCACTTTCTCTCTTTCAAGCCTCTACGTTAAAAAGACCTGAAAATGGCTACTTGGAATATCAAAAGTTGTTTTAACATTACTACTCCTCAAGGAAATACAAATCAAAACTGCAATGGGATATCACCTTTCATGTTAGTATGACTCTTATCAAAAAGACAAGAGATAAAAACTGTCATCCAGAATGTTGAGAAAAGGGACCATTTGTGCACTTATTTCTGCAGCCATCACAGTAAATAGAGAAGGCTCTTCAAAAAAATGTTTTAAAAGCTATCATAAAACTCAGCAATCCCACACTTGAGTATATACACAAAACAAAAGCAGCAGCACAAAGAGCTATCTGTACTTCCATGTTCAGGAAACACCAGACAAGCTGGCAAGATGTGGAAACAACCCAGAACCAAGTATCCAACAATGGATGAATGGATTGAAAAATGGTGATGGATGAATACATATATATACATATATATAGTTCCTATTCATAAGTATTATGATATATTCGTATATTATTAATAGTCATATACTCTACTATTTACTCCCAAGAAAGGAGAGCATGTAATCTGCAGTAACTCGCATTATTCTGGAGGAAATAAACCAGACACCAAAAATACTACTTGATCTCTCACATGAGGATTTAAAAACAACAAGTCAAATATATAGAAACAGAATATGACAGATCCCTCTTATCCAGTAGAGGCCTAAAATTGTTTATGGAATCAAATTGTACATATATTATATTTTTCTATATGTATATACATGACTAAATTTAATATATTTAGGCATGGTGAAAAATTAATTATTAAAATGAACAAGCCTCACAATTTACTCAAATAAAACTTAGTGAATGTGGTCTCTGTTGCCATATATATATATATTTGTAATGCATTTTTATTTCTTCACAATTTGACAAACAGAAGATTCACTGCTATGATAGATCTTCGCAACTTCAGCACATGATTTTTTTTCTTTCCTTATTAAGTCAAGAAATTTCACCCTGTCACTTAATAGCAGGATAAAGTAGAAACAGTATGAAATTTTATCACACTACTCAGAACAGCCTACAGTTTAAAACTTATTAATTTGGGGGCTGGTGTGGTGGCACTGCATATTAATCCTCCACCTGTTAGCATCAGTTTATTCCCATAAGGGCACTAGATCATGCCACAGCTGCTGCACTTCCAATCCAGCTCTCTGCTAATGGCCTGGAATACCAGTAGAGGATGGCTCAAGTCCTTGAGGCCCTACACCCACGCGGGAGCCCCGGAAGAACCTCCTGACTCCTGGCTTCAGAATGCTAAGGTCTGGATGTTGCAGCCACTTGGGGAGTGAACTGGTGATTGGAAGAACTTTCTGTCTCTCCTCTCTGTAAACTTGCCTTTCAAATTAAAAAAAAAAAAAATCTTTAAAAATTCATTTTGGTGCAAAAAAAAACATTTGGAATTACAAAACAATTTTCCATGAATGTTTTGAAGATGTCTCATACACCCATCCATACAATGTACAGCTAGCTTGGAGATACGTTCATTAGGGTTTCTTTGGTTTCCACAGAATATAATGGAGATACACACGCACACAAACATACACACTCTCAAGACGATGGAATAAAATGAACAAGCTACATAAAAGACCTGAGTCTTGGGCCCGGCATGGTGGTGCAGCGGTTAAGGTCCTTGCCTTGCACGCCCGGGTTCCCATATGGGAGCCGGTTCTATCCCCAGCAGCCCCGCTTCCCTTCCAGCTCCCTGCCTGTGGCCTGGGAAAGCAGTTGAGGACCCTGCACCCTGTGGGAGACCTGGAAGAGGCTCCTGGCTTCGGATCGGCATAGTATCGGCCGTTGTGCTCACTTGGGGAGTGAATCATTGGACGAAAATCTTCCTCTCTGTCTCTCCTCTCTGTATATCCGCCTTTCCAATAAAAAAAAATAATAAAAATAAATCTTTAAAAAAAAAAAAGACCTGAGTCTTATCTCTGGGTGGGTCATCTAATAAAAAATACTATAATTTTCTAGATCTTGATAGTCTTATTTACTAAAAATTAAAGATGGGTAAGTTCTTCCCATGTCGGAAATCTAATAGAAATAGTCACTTTTTTATTGCAAAGTCAGATATACAGAGAGGAGGAGAGACAGAGAGAAAGCTGTTCCATCCGATCATTCACTCCCTAAGTTGCTGCAATGGCCGGAACTTTAGCTACTAGACTACCACACTGGGCTGAGAAACACTTATTTTTAAAGATGTTTGAATGTTTTCTACCATTTGCCATCTTTGTCACCTTTACTACCTAACATGATTTAAACGTCAATGTCTTCATCTAGGAAATGAGCTTTAGAACAGTGCTTACCTCTTAAGCTTCTGGCTAGAATCAAATGATATCTGTGTACAAAAACTGAGGGCAGCAACTGCAAATTATTCAACTCTCAATAAATATTATTTGTTATTTGATAAAGAATCAGTTCCATTTTGACAACCATGTAAGTTTGACAGTGCAGAAAAGATGTAAGTTACCAAAGAGGCTGACATGAAATTGGAACAAAACAGGCACAGCCCAGATACACAACCTCAGGCTCAAATAAACGTTAATATAAAATTTGTTTTTCTGTTATTTTTAATAGAAAATACGTCTTGGCACCAGACTGGACACTACAGATTTATATGCATCTGATGCTTACATAAACTCTATAAGGAAGTTTTTAGAATTAAAAATTACAGTGTTTACCTACCAAATGAAATAGTACCTTTTATGCTAAAAATCCTTTATGTTTTATAAAACCTTCTCACTTCTGCACTACAGCATATACCAGGTGAAATGTTAAAGAGAGATACTAAGGATTATTAATAGACATCATTAGTAATGAACCACACTGTTAATTTCACGCCCCCAAATGTTCCTTATCTTGCTCCTGATTGAAAAGAATTCCTTAACTAGCCCTCTCAGCCTCTTGTCACTTCCACAGCTAGCCAAGAACTGGTTTTCTTTCAAAGAATTAGGTAATTTAAACTTGAGAAAAGAAAGGGCTAACTTTTAAATGACAGTTTCTGAAGTAAAAGAAAAAAATTCTAAATAAGAAGGAACATGGAAAAGACTCCTTATTCTAATAAGAGTCTGTGGTCCAATCACTGCCTTTAAAATGATCAAGCTAAATGTTAAAGTGCGAAATTATTTTAAATACTAAGATGGTTTCTTGCCCACTAACTTTTTCATATATAGCTTTTTGTTGAGAATATGCATAAAAAGTCCATGGAATTTTTCCATATATATTTAAGTTTGAAACTCACTTTTATTTTTCTTGTGCAACTAGTATTTATTGCAAAGATTGGGATGGACTAATCAGTAATGCACAAACTCTTGGAAGGCAACCATATCAGGGAATGGTACTCTGATTTGGAAAGAAAAGAGGAATAATGGGACATCTGGGGCAGATAGCCCTTAGATGGAGATAATGCAGCATCCAAACACCAGGATCAGCAGAAAGGCCAAGAAATGTCTGGGAGCTAGGGACAGGAAGAAGTCTGCCCCTAATAAGTTTATCTTGCTTTATACTATCTTTTTTTAAGCCCATCAGCCTTTATGGACCATTCTAGTCACTCAAAATGTGAACTTTGAGATGCCTAACCCAGATTTCATCTGTGCTATTCCTTATGAATCCTCATATTCTTGAATGTGAACTATGACCCATCAGACTTGGGGCGTAGATTAACTCAAGGATGGCAAATCGGTTCCATTCCATGTGCCAGTGTTGATCAATCACAACCAGTTGTATTTTTTTCTGGTTAGTAAGAATGATTTCTAGGGGCTGGCATGTTGCATCAATTGGCCAATTCTCTACCTTCAAATGCCAACATCTCACCTGAGCACCAGTTCATGTCCCAGCTACTCCACTTCCTCTCTAGTTCCCTGCTTATGGCCTTGGGAAAGATGTGGAAGATGCCCTAAAGCCTTGGGATCCTACAACCACATGAAAGAGACCCAAAGAAGCTCCTGGCTTCAGGGCAGCAGTGGCAGCCATTTGGGAAATGGAAGATCTTTCTGTCTCTTCTCTATGTAGATCTACCTTTCAAATTAAAAAACAAAAAATCTTCCAAAAAAAAATACTTTCTAGAAGACTGTATACTTTTATGTCCCTTAGTGGTATGCTGGATAACAAAGCATTGCCAATCATGTAGCAGTTTTTCAAACTCAAGTGTAGAGAATGAAAACATATGGCCCCCTTTCTGCTATTCAACAATAGGGACTCAAGAATAGTTCAGACAGTGGATGGTCCTAACCCTTAAAAATTCACGGTTATTCTTTGCGGGGTGTTGCACAATTGATCAGAAGGCACTTAGAGTCTAATAATAATAATAATAATAGTAATAATAAAGCTTTATTCTTCCTTTTAGAATAAAAATGACAGATTTTTATGTGAAAAATTTTGGATGAGACAACTACCTCTCAATAACACAGAAGCTCATACTTATCTTTGGCATAACCTTGTCATTAAAGCTTTGATTCACATAAGTATGATGCCTTCCATATATGTGTGTGTATTTATATATATATACATGCATATATGCTAAAATACAGAAATATATACATATGTATATATTCCATTTTTCACATTTCGAAACACCCTATTTAATTTTACTTAGTTAAAATTTGAATGTTTCTCCTTGTTCAGTTTTTCACAACTGACTTTGCCATAGAAAGCAGTGATTACTAATAATGGAAAAATTTCCCAGTATTTTCAAAATTAAAAAAAAAGTTACACAAAACTTCATTTTGATACTTTTTTAAAAATGCAGTTGTGTGGCTGACACAGTGGTGCCAGCATCCCATTGGAGCATCCATTCGAGCATCAGCTGTTCCACTACTGATCCAGCTCCTTGCTTACAGTCTGGAAAAGCAGTAGAGAATGGCCAAGTCCTTGGGTCCCTGCACCCAAGATGAAGAGCTAGAAGAACATCTTGGTTCTTAACTTCAAACGGATTCAGCTTTGACCATTACAGTCATTTAGAAGTGAATCAGCAGGTGGGAGACTTCTCTCTGTCTCTTTGTACCTCCTCTCTATAAATCTGCCTTTCAAATAAAAATAAAAACATCTTTAAAAATAAAATAATAAAATATATCTGTCATATTTCCACTATACTTGCTGTTAGACAAATTTCATTGAGCATTTGAGCTCTGAACAGATTTTTCATGTAGTCTAACCAAGAAGGAATGCTTACATATCAGATTAACTACCATTAGAAAACTTGGGATTACACACACATAGAAATCCATGCACAAACGCACGTATCCCCCAGCACCAAATGCCTAGATGAGTTTTTAAGAACAATCACTACTTCCCTAAATGGTGAAAACCTATGATGCATCACACCTTTTCCTTATGTATTCATTAGTTCATTCATCACATATTTTAAAAACACCTACTCTGAGCCTAATACTCAAAGCAATAAAGAGAAGCAAAGTATTTCACTCATTCATTCAATACTTTTTTACAGTAGGCTCTGGAATATCTCTAGAGTTGCCATGGTAAATACATCAAGAGAAACAACCATGTCACCACAGTGATCAATTCAGACAAGACAGATGTCCATAAAAGTAAGACCAGGAGACTGATTCGCTCTGAGCAGTCTATGAGCTGGTGACAAAGCTGGGCCTATAATAGGTCTTCTCCCATCCTGTTCAGAAGCAATGGTGTAAACAAGGACTTCTAACTCCCAGTCCTTTCAGCGTATGGCCCCTGCTGAGCTGTTAGCTCATTTCTTCCTTATAGATGATGATTCATTTTGTTCTGACATCTTCCAAATTTCTTTGAAAAGAGAATTCTCAGAGGTCCTTTAAAGCCTCATGGTTTTAACCTTTCTGTATTCCCCCTCCTCTGCTCTTCCCACAAACTTGGAAGCTCTTGGAAGCTTTCCACTGCCTGGCACTGGTCCCTAACCATGTGGCAAATGAGAAGTTACATTACCAGGAAACTATGATGAAAACACTGGTTTCCAAGCCTGATTAAGCAGAAGAATAACCTGTAGGTACTTTCAAACTCAAATTTCCCCAGAAACACATGATCTAGTATGGTGGTTACCAAAGTGTTGTTCCATTGTGCTGTGGTGACATCAGGAACGTGTAAGAACCTGTTCAAGATGCAGATGTGAGGGGCTCTTCCCAGACCCCGAGAATGTGGGTCACTGAATCAGCCCAGCCCTCTCTGCTCTGATAAACCCTCTGAGTGATTTCTGAAGCACTATCCCAGAAGCTAGATGCCACAGGATAGGTACTACGGATTTCTGAAGCATTCAAGATGACTTTGAGGACCACTAAGTTTGGAAACCACAAGAGGAATACCTTACAACTTACAGTACTATTTGGTAAATACACCAGGGAATAAAATATTGGCAACTTGGAAAATACAGACACACACAAAAAAAATGAGAGACTTCAAAAACTGAAGAGGATTTCCATAAACTGTAGTACACTCAAAAGTTACATTGCAAAATAAAAAAATATTTTGCAAAATTGAAACCAAGAAAACAAATTACTTATTCTAAATACATGATTTAAAGAAGAATTTGTTTATTTGAGGGGAGGGAAAGGGCAGGAGAGACAGATGGAGACAGAGACAGAAATAGAACTAGCTCTCCCATCCACTGGTTTATTCCCCTTAGGCCTGTAATGGCAGACACTCAGCCAAACTGAAGCCACAGCCAGAAATCCAATCCAGGCATTCCACGTGGGTTGTACGAACCCAGGCATATGAGCCAGCACTGCTTTCACCCCCAGCATTAGTGGAAAGCTGGAATCCAGAGGCAGAGGTAGGTACTGAAGCCAGACATTGTCAACCAGGAAGGAGGCATCCCTACTTACATCTAACTGGTATGCTCTTATAGCCCTGAGACTTAAACATTATATGCAAGAAATGGGATAGAATGTTGTTTTTGTGGCTTTTCCCTATATATTTTTCCATTTTCACTTCCATTTGTTTAAATTATTATTTTTACATTTCTATAAGATTATATGCTAATAAGAATATACATTCTTTATATTCTTTAACAATAAAACATTTAATAGAAAAAAGCTAAAAGAAAAAGTAATACATTTTGATTATTCATCAAATAGTACAAGGGAAAATAAAATCTCCAATAGTGGGCCTGGTGCATTGGCCTAGTGCTCAAAGTCCTCGCCTTGAATGTGCTGGGATCACATTTGGGCACTGGTTCTAATCCTGACAGCCACACTTCCAGCTCCCTGCTTGTGGCCTGAGAAAGCAGTTCAGAACGACCCAAAGCCTTGGGACCCTGCACCCGCATGGGAGACCGAGAGGAAGTTCCTGGCTCCTGGCTTTGGATCAGCTCAGCTCCGGCTGTCGCAGCCACTTCGGGAGTGAACCATCAGACGGAAGATCTTCCTCTCTGTCTCTCCTCCTCTCTGTATATCTGACTTTGCAACAAAAATAAAATAGGGCCCGGCACGGTGGCGCAGTGGTTAAGGTCCTCACCTTGCACGCCCGGGATCCCATGTGGGTGCCTGTTCTAATCCCAGCAGCCCCGCTTCCCTTCCAGCTCCCTGCCTGTGGCCCAGTAAGGCAGTCGAGGACGGCCCAAGGCTTTGGGACCCTGCACCCGCGTGGGAGACCCAGAAGAGGCTCCTGGCTTCGGACCGGCATAGCATCGGCCATTGCGTTCACTTGGGGAGTGAATCATCGGATGGAAGATCTTCCTCTCTGTCTCTCCTCTCTGTATATCTGCCTTTCCAATAAAAAAAATAATAATAAAAATAAATCTTTAAAAAAATTAAAATAAATCTTTAAAAAAAAACCTCCAACAGCTAAGACTTGTTACATCTTGATTCCAAAATAAGGGTCCCACAAATGATTATAACACAGTTAACTTTGGAATCAAACAGGCACTTGTTAAATTCCAGGCTTAAACCTCAGTAAATGATGTGGTTCCTAATAAGATTTGTATTTTTGGGCCCAGCACAATAGCCTAGTGATCCGAGCTAGAGTCCTCACTTTGCACGTGTACCCATATGGGTGCCAGTTCATATCCTGGCTGCTCCACTTCTCTGTTTGTGGCCTGGGAAAAGAACAGGGAATGACCCAAAGCCTTGGGGCACCTACACACAAGACCTGGAGGAAGCTCCTGGCCCCAGCTCCTGGCTTCAGGTCAGCTCAGCTTCAACTATTCTGTCCGCTTAGGGAATGAAACAGCGGGTGGAGGAGCTCTTGTTTTCTCTATAAATCTGACTTTCCAATAAAAAGAAACAATTTTTTAAAAATTCACACTGCTTACCTGGATTGCAACAAGTGCATTATATGTGTAACACCCTCCCACTAAAAACAAGAACATCACGCGCATGGCAGCATAGCATCCTTAGAATCATTACTTTCAGGTGACACAACGGAAGCCTCTTGGCTAGCCTGGCTCCCCTCAGGAAGCCTGACTTCAGTCGCTTTCCCTGGCACTGCTTTCCTCATGCCTACTTCAACATCAGGAAATACATAGCCATTCACAAAATGTACTGCTGTTTCAGTGGCTGTGCCTGGGCCTTTCATCTGGGGCCAAGCACTGGAGAGTCCCAAGGTACTGAAAAAAATAGGACTACAAAATTTAAAGTCTACACTCAAAGATAAAGTAATAAGCCAAAGAAAGCCCAAGAAAAGTGTTACTTTTCTCATCGTGACCAATCTGAAACTTTGTTAAAAGATCAAATGTAAATAAATAAATAAATAAATAAATATTGATTGATTTTGCTTCCCTTGATGAGTTCATAACATACAGGTGTTAAAATTCAGTGTTGAATTTTAATCTCGACTGAGTCACTGACGGGGAGTTTTCCTTCTTGAGACTTCTGTTATTCCAGTAGGAATAGCATCTTTTATTACACCACCAGGAGGAAGCGGCCGTTACAGGGTTAGTCTCTTGTGGCTCGCATGTTCCACTACCAACCTAAGTGGCTATTCAGGAGGACGGCGTCTACCCAAGCATGGTGGCATAGCTAACTTCCATTCTTACATGCGTGCAGGAATTCCCGCGGACACGTGTGAGAGCAGTAGCTGCAAAGCTGTATGCAGAAAGCAGGCAAATGCTGTCATCTCAGTAAGAAGAAACTAGGCTTGGACAATAAACGGAGCGCAAAAACTTTGCCCAGTTTTGGGGCTTCGTTGTCTGGGGAAAATGCAAATCTTCATATCAGATTAGGTGTCCATAATTTGGGGTCTGTTAGTGCAGTGTCTGACCGATGTACCACCTAAAATATTAATCCCCTGGGAAACGCCACCCATCCCTGCGTTCCATCATGAACTCCTCACCTTGCTCCACTGCCTCCATAGGAGATGTCTTTTGTGACAAGTGTGGGGAAATGTAGTGAAGAGTTAAAAGTGAATCTCTTACCTCTTTGAACTGTTTGCTGCGTACTTCGTGTACACAGATACACTTTTGATGTGTTAACTAGAAAATCTGACTAGAAAAGAACAAAGCAGCTGTCACTAGAAGGAAGACACTAACAAAAAAAACCACACAGCCCTTTATTGAAGAACTGTCAAGCCCATCCTACGGTTCTGGGCCTGTCTGTGGTATTTATCAAAGACCTAGATCTGATGCACAAAATTAAAAACAATAACAACAAAATTAAAAACAATAACAAGCCTAGCCACTGGACACTTATTAGAATAATCAAAAATTACATTATCTTTAACTAAAATAGCTATTTTATCATTTCAGATACAAGGCTGTTTTTATTAAAGATATACATATATTTACATATATGTATGCATATTCATGTGCAAGCTTTCCTAACTGCAAAAATACACAGAGAATAAAAAGGACATGTTATCTATATGTCTACAAATTTAAAACATAGTTTTCTCACTATGAAAGGAATCTTTTAATGTAACCTTTATTTTAGTATTACAAATCAGATGGAATTTTTAGCTATTTCTGAAATTAGCTTCCACAAGATCCTTGTAGGCAAACGGATTTCTTCATTTCACGTTGCTCTACTGACTCACAGTGTTACACTAAGTACAATCCCTAGGGCTAAGGTAATATACATACTAATGGTAAAAGTACATGCTAGTTGGGATAATTATTACTGTACTGCATAACATCGACAACCTCTTTAATGTTTATCAATTTGTGATAAATGATATAACTAAGAAACTGCCAAATGGAGGAAATCCATAGAAAAAGATTTGGTTGAGGCAGTGGAAGATGAACAGAGTGGAATTCCTTGCCCTCTCTGGGCATGCCATTGGCAGGTGAGCCAGAAATTCACTAAATCTCCTGGGGCAGAGAGCTCTCATTTTTTCTTTCTGGAAACCAACCCCCATGTTGAGTCAACTCATTAGCATAAACCCAGGTGCAGTTCAAAAGGGCTCCTTATGAATAAACAAGTCACTCCTATCAAGGAGTGCCAAGGCTTCTGGCTCTTTGCCAGCAACCTGGGACAAAGACCAAATTTATGTTTTATTACAGATTTCCAATTGCTCTAAACCATTTACTGAAAAGGCTGTCCTTCATCTGCTGAATAGCTTTTGTTTCCTCATCACAAATCAGTTGAGAATATCATTTTGAGTCTATCTTGGATTCTGGATTCTGCTCTATTGATCTATTCGTCTGCCAGTACCAAACTCTCTCGACTACCACAGCTATGCTGTAAATCTTAAAACTGGGTAGAGTTATCCCTCCTGCATTTTTAAATTTCCTAAAACTGTTTTGAGTATTCTGTGTCATGTGTTTTCTTATATAAACTTTAGTGTAACTGTGTCCATGTCTATAAAAAAATTGTTGCTTGGAATTTGATGAGAATTACATTGTGCACATTAAAAAAAATCTCCTGACTAACTGCTTTGGCAGGACTTCCAGTATCGTTTTCAGTAACACTGGAGAGAACAAGTATTCTTGCTCTTTTCCACTCATAGGAGGTAATCAGATTTGCACTGTTAATATGTTAAATATAAGTAATTTGCACATGTTCTTTTCAGATTAGGACTATCCCCTTTATTCCTACTTTATGGATATTGAACTTTGTCAAATGATCAATAACTTTTATCTAAGCAAACATACTATATATGAGTGATTTTCTTTAAAAAAAAAAACTACTTATCTAAGAGAAGAATAATTTTCTTATAAAATCCTAATAATATGAACCTGAGGGGAAAGCAAATCTATAAAATAGCATACAAAAAAAAAATATATACTATTGCTACACAAAGCTAGAAATGACTAGAAAATTTATTGGCTACTATGAGAATAAAGGTAGGCTTCAAGTATGGAACTTCAAACATATGTCCTTGAGTAAATTACATGGCTTCTCTCAGTCTCACTTTCTTCACCTCTGAAGTGGAGAAAACATCTGCCTGACCAGCACTGTTTAAATGGAGATATAACCACCAAATCAGGCTCCTCAGAACATCAGTTTCAGTGGAGGCAAGTAGATGTCAAACAGGTGGGAAACAGGAAGGGGCTATTCCACAACTAGTAAGAGTGGGAAATGTCACATTGAACCTAACAGAGGTCTCCTCAGAGCCTTGAACATGTTCATGCATTTTTTAAAACGTACAAATATAATTCAGTTTTTAGAGTACCACAGAATTAACTGATCTCGAATCCTTTTGTGATCTATATTTTGTGGATTAATTTTTCTCTAACACAGTTTATACAAACACAAAACACACAAACTAAGATTCTCAGCGTAATCTTAGACATGGAGAAATATTTTTAATGGTATACTTGGATTTGTTTGCATATAGACAATGTAACAAGCAATGGAAAATTATGTGAAAATTCAAGTTCAGGTCACTGCTGACTCAGTTTCAAAAATGATTTCCACATTCAAATTGACCAATGACAAGAAATTCCCCAGATGATAAATTTATGAGTGAGATAAACTGATAGGGATTTTTTTTCCCTTTAAGATTTGTTAGTGGTTTAAATTAAATTTCCTTCGAAATGGTTTCGATAAATTTAAGTATCCAAACACTTAAATGTATTATGAACGAAGCATGTATCTAAATAGAGATCAGGTAAAGTCCTCTGTGAGACTGTGGTGCCCAATGAAATGGATTATATATTCTTTCTCCCCAAAAGAACAACAACAAAAACATTGCAGGGGG